>NC_140988.1:2597687-3250187 GCF_052327205.1 Somniosus microcephalus | reverse complement strand
CGGAGGGACAGTACTGAGGGAGCGCTGCACTGTCGGAGGGGCAGTACTGAGGGCGTGCCACACTGTCGGAGGGGCAGTACTGAGGGAGAACTGCACTGTTGGAGGTGCCGTCTTTCAGAGGACATGTTAAACGAGGTCCCGTCTGCCCTCTCAGGTGCATGTAAAAGATTCCATGGCGCTGTTTCAAAGAAGAGCAGGAGAGTTATCTATGGTTTCCTGGCCAATATTTATCCCTCAACCAACACGTTAAAATAGATATCTGGTCATTATCACACTGCTATTTGTGGGAGCTTGCTGTGCGCAAAATAGACTGATGCATTTCCTACATTAACCAATGACTGCATTTCAAAAAGTACTTTATTGGCTGTAAAGCATTGGGACGACCTGAGGTCGTGAAAAGCACGATAGAAATGCAAGTCTTTCTTTATTCACTTGCCAAACCAACCATTTCTGAGGTCTCTCTCTGTGAGATTGGCAATATAGTGGTGGAGCTTCGATACAGTGGTGAGTTCTTCGACAGCACGTCCCAAACCCACGACCTCTACCACCTAGAAGGACAAGGGCAGCAGACGCATGGGAACACCACCACCTCCAAGTTCCCCTCCAAGATACAGACCATTCTGACTTGGAAATATATCGCCGATCCTTCATCATCGCTGGGTCAAAATCCTGGAACTCCCTCCCTAACAGCACTGTGGGAGCACCTTCACCACACGGACTGCAGCGGTTCAAGAAGGCGGCTCACCACCACCTTCTCAATGGCAGTTAGGGATGGGCAATAAATGCCGGCCTTGCCAGCAACGCCCACCTCCCAGGAACGAATAAAAAAAAATTGTGGATATTTGTGCCATGAACCCATCCTCCTCTGGAAACTGGTATTGGGCCAGACACATGTCACACAGTCCTCCCATCACCAGCAGAGAGGAGACTTTGTCCAGATTCAAACTGCGGTCCCAGAGGTGAATGAACAATGTGTTCGATGCCTATCGCCCTTCTACACTGCTGCCTGTACTGGGCATGTTGACCTCACAGTGACATGGGTGAAATGAAATAGTTGGGCAGGTTTCTGCTGTGTTTCAGTAATAGAGTCATAGAGTCATAGAGTTTTACAGCACAGAAAGAGGCCCTTCGGCCCATCGTGTCTGCGCTGCCCATCCATCCCTGTCCAGTCTAATCCCATTTTCCAGCATTTGGTCCATAGCCTTGTATGCAATGGCATTTCAAGTGCTCATCCAAATGCTTCTTGAATGTTGTGAGGGTTCCTGCCTCTACCACCCTTTCAGGCATTGAGTTCCACATTCCAACCACCCTCTGGGTGAAAAAGTTCCTCCTCAAATCCCCTCTAAATCTCCTGCCCCTTACCCTGAATCTATGCCCCCTTGTTATTGACCCCCCTACTAAGGGGAAAAGTTCCTCTTTGTCTACCCTATCTATGCCCCTCATCATTTTGTACACCTCAATCAGGTCCCCCCTCAGCCTTCTTTGCTCCAAGGAAAACAACCCCAGCCTGTCCAGCCTCTCTTCATAGCTGAGGCGCTCCATCCCAGGTAACATCCTGGTGAATCTTCTCTGCACCCTCTCCAAAGCAATCACATCCTTCCTATAGTGAGGCGACCAGAACTGCACACAGTACTCCAGCTGTGGCCTCACCAGCGTTTTGTACAGTTCCATCATAACCTCCCTGCTCTTATATTCTATGCCTCGGCTAATGAAGGCAAGTATCCCATATGCCTTTTTAACCACCTTATCTACCTGTTCCGCTGCCTTCAGGGATCTATGTACATGTACACCAAGGTCCCTCTGACCCTCTGTACTTCCTAGGGTCCTACCACTCATTGTGTATTCCCTTGCCTTATTTGTCCGTCCAAAATGCATCACCTCGCACTTTTCAGGGTTAAATTCCATTTGCCACTTTTCCGCCCATCTGACCAACCCGTTTATATCGTCCTGTAGCCTGAGGCTTTCCTCCTCACAATTTACCACCCCACCAATTTTCGTGTCATCTGCGAACTTACTGATCATACCTTTTACATTCTCATCCAAATCATTTATGTAGATCACAAACAACAAGGGACCCAGCACCGATCCCTGAGGTACCCCACTGGACACAGGCTTCCAGTCACAAAAGCAACCTTCGACCATCACCCTCTGCCTCCTGCCACTCAGCCAGTTTAGGATCCAACGCGCCAAGGCACCCTGGATCCCATGGGCTCTTACCTTCTTGACCAGTCTCCTATGCGGGACTTTGTCAAAAGCTTTACTGAAGTCCATGTAAACCACATCCACAGCATTTCCCTCATCCACCCCCCTAGTCACCCCCTCGAAAAATTCAATCAGATTTGTCAGACATGATTTACCCTTGACAAAGCCATGCTGACTATCCCCGATTAATCCTTGCCTCTCCAAGTGGAGACTAATTTTGTCCCTCAGAATTTTTTCCAATAATTTCCCTACCACAGATGTTAGGCTCACTGGCCTGTAATTCCCTGGTTTATCCCTGCTACCCTTCTTGAATAATGGTACTACGTTAGCTGTTCTCCAGTCCTCTGGTACATCCCCTGTGGCCAGAGAGGTTCTGAAAATTTGTGTCAGAGCCCCTGCAATCTCCTCCTTTGCCTCCCACAGCAGCCTGGGATACATCTCGTCTGGGCCTGGGGATTTATCCACTTTTTGGCCTGCTAAAACCGCTAGCACCTCCTCCCTCTCGATGCTAATATGTTCAAGTATGTCACAGCCCCCTTGCCCGATTTCTATGTCTGCATCGTCTTTCTCCATAGTGAACACAGATGCAAAAAATTCATTTAAAACCCCGCCTACATCATCTGGCTCTACACAGAGATTGCCACTTTGGTCCCTAATGGGCCCTACCCTTTCCCTGGTTATCCTCTTGCCCTTAATATACTTATAAAACATCTTAGGATTTTCCTTTATTTTGCTCGCCAGTGTTATTTCATGGCCCCTCCTCGCCCTCCTAATTTCTTTTTTAAGTATGCCCCTGCATTTTTTATACTCCTCTAGGGCTTCTTCCGTCTTTAGTCTTTTGTAACTGCCAAAAGCCCCCCTTTTATTTCTAATGCATTTTTGTATATCCCTTGTCATCCAAGGTTCCCTTTGCTTGTTGGTCCCACCCTTGACCTTTACAGGAACATGTTGGCGTTGTACTCTCTCTATTTCCCTTCTGAAAGTCTCCCACTGTTTTGATGCGGATTTTCCTATAAGTAGCTGCTCCCAGTCCAATTTGGCCAGATCCTGCCTTATCATATTAAAATCGGCCTTCCCCCAATTTAGAACCCTTATTTCCGGGCCGTCTTTGTCTTTTTCCATGACCACCTTAAATCTCACCGAATTGTGGTCACTGTCGCCAAAATGCTCTCCTACTGACACTTCCACCACTTGCCCGGCTACATTCCCCAGAATTAGGTCCAGTACCGCCCCCTCTCTTGTAGGACTTTCTACATGTTGGCTCAAAAAGCTCTCCTGGATGCACTTTAAGAATTCTGCACCCTCTAAGCCTTTCACACTCTGACTATCCCAATTTATATTGGGGAAGTTGAAATCCCCCACTATTATTACCCTATTATTTTCGCACTTTTCTGAGATTTGCCTACATATCTGTTCCTCTATCTCCCCCTGACTGTTTGGGGGCCTATAGTACACTCCCAGCAAAGTGCTTGCCCCCTTTTTGTTTTTAAGTTCTACCCATATGGCCTCATTAGAGGAACCCGCTAATATATCATCCCTCCTTACAGCAGTAATTGACTCCTTAATTAATATTGCAACACCCCCTCCCCTTTTACACCCCCCTCTGTCTCGCCTGAAGATTCTATACCCCGGAATATTGAGCTGCCAGTCCTGACCCTCCCTCAACCATGTCTCCGTGATAGCAACAATATCGTACTCCCATGTGTTCAACAACAACTTCAGTTCATCCACCTTATTTGCAAGACTCCTTGCATTAAAATAAATGCCTTCCAGCCCTGCCATATTCTCTTTTGCCTTCACATATTTGCTTTGCCTTCCCAGCTGACTTGTTTTTCCCTCTGTATTTGGCTGTAAATCACCCCCTACTATAGCTCCACTCTGTACCCCATCCCCCTGCCAAGTTAGTTTAAACCCCCCCCAGCAGTGCTAGCAAACCTCCCCGCAAGGATATTGGTTCCCCTCTGGTTCAGGTGTAAACCGTCCGACTTGTACAAGTCCCACCTTTCCCAGAAGCAGACCCAGTGATCCAGGAAACTAAAGCCCTCCCCCCTGCACCATCCCTTTAGCCACGCATTCATCTGTTCTATCTTCCTATTTCTATACTTACTAGCACGTAACTTTAGTTTAATTCTTTAATGGGTGATGTAGATCATGTTATGTATTGTGTGTTCTATTGTGTGTTCTCCTCCCACCTGTGGTGGCGCTGTCACAGGAGATAAATGGTTGGGTGTTCTCTGTTAAGTTTAGCTCTCTTTGTTCGGAACTTTCCAGAACTTCCTTTCCTTCCAATAAAGCACTTCATGTTTGAGTCTCTGAGTTCTGAGTCCTAAATTGTGTCTAGGTAGAAAGGTACCGACACAACAGATCACGATGTCATTTGCAGCTGTTTATCTAACATGGCCATTCAGCACTGGGAATTAGAGGGGGCCAGAAAAGGTCACACTGAGAAACTGATGCAAGCACCAATATTACAATAAAAAACCACTGAAATCACAGGAGGAGCTTTATTACTTAATATTAATCATAGGCTGATAAAATAAGCAGTTAAAATACAGCGTGACCTTTTCTCTTAATTCTCTTTTCATTGATTCTCTGCCCTAGTTTTATTTTTGAACTTTAATTTTTAACTCGCGAGGAGAGGCAGAGAGTGACTCTGTGGGCCGTGACGGGCTGGCATTGCGGGTGTAATAGCTCGAGCTCCTGTCCCACACAGAGTGACGGAGCAGCCAGACAGGTTCCATGGGTGTCCTGTCCAGTCGGGGCTGAAATCCCGATCACACCGCCACCACCACCAACGGAAGTGAAGCACAGCAAGATCCAAGGGCATCCAGAGCCCAAGCGGCCCCAGTCCCGAACTACACGGACGGAGTCTTCTGAAAAAAAGACTTGCATTTCTCCAGCACCTTTCACCACCTCAGGACGTCCCAAAGCACTTTACAGCCAATTAAGTACTTTTTGACGTGTAGTCACTGTTGTAATGTGGGAAACGCAGCAGTCAATTTGCGCACAGCAAGCTCCCACAGACAGCAATGTGATAATGACCAGATCATCTGTTTTAATGATGTTGATTACGGGATAAATATTGGCCCCAGGACAATGGGTTCTTTTACGTCCACCTGAGAGCAGACAGGACCTCGGTTTAAAGCCTCATCCAAAGACGGTACCTCCGACAGGGCAGCGCTCCCTCAGTACTGCTCCTCCGACAGGGCAGCGCTCCCTCAGTACTGCTCCTCCGACAGGGCAGCGCTCCCTCAGTGCTGCCCCTCTGACAGTGCGGCTCTCCCCCAGTACTGCCCCTCCGACTGTGCGGTGCTCCCTCAGTACTGCCCCTCTGATAGTGCAGCTCTCCCTCAGTACTGCCCCTCCGACAGTGCGGTGCTCCCTCAGTACTGCCCCTCCGACAGTGCAGCACACCCTCAGTACTACCCCTCCGACAGTGCAGCACACCCTCAGTGCTGCCCCTCTGACAGTGCGGCTCTCCCCCAGTACTGCCCCTCCGACTGTGCGGTGCTCCCTCAGTACTGCCCCTCTGATAGTGCAGCTCTCCCTCAGTACTGCCCCTCCGACAGTGCGGTGCTCCCTCAGTACTGCCCCTCCGACAGTGCAGCGCTCCCTCAGTACCACCCCTCCGACAGTGCGGCGCTCCCTCAGTACCGCCCCTCCGACAGTGCGGCACTCCCTCAGTACTACCCCTCCGACAGTGCGGCGCTCCCTCAGTACTGCCCCTCCGACAGTGTAGCACTCCCCCAGTACTGCCCCTCCGACAGTGCGGCGCTCCCCCAGTACTGCCCCTCCGACAATGCGGCGCTCCCTCAGTACTGCCCCTCTGACAGTGCAGCGCTCCCTCAGTACTGCCCCTCCGACAGTGCGGTGCTCCCTCAGTACTGCCCCTCCGACAGTGCGGCGCTCCCTCAGTACCACCCCTCCGACAGTGCGGCGCTCCCTCAGTACCACCCCTCCGACAGTGCGGCGCTCCCTCAGTACCGCCGCTCCGACAGTGCGGCTCTCCCTCAGTACCGCCCCTCCGACAGTGCGGCGCTCCCTCAGTACTGCCCCTCCGACAGTGCGGCGCTCCCTCAGTACTGCCCCTCCGACAGTGCGGCGCTCACTCAGTACTGCCCCTCCGACAGTGCAGTGCTCCCTCAGTACTGTCCCTCCGACAGTGCGGCGCTCCCTCAGCACTGCCCCTCCGACAGTGCAGCGCTCCCTCAGTACTGCCCCTCCGACATTGCGGCGCTCCCTCAGTACTGCACTGGAGTGTCAGCCTAGATTTTTGTGCTTAAGTCTTTGGAGTGGGGACTTGAACCCACAGCCTTCTGATTCAGAGATGAGAGTGCTACCAATTGAGCCACAGCTGACACTCAAAGTTAAGCTGATCGCACTTTTCCCTTACGAGTGGCCGAGCTCCCCAGACAGGGTACCTGGTCCACTCTGTCTGAGCTGCACTAACGGAAACAGGATGTCACACCAAGGTTTTTGGACAGCCTCAGCTGACAAATGCAAGAAGGAAGTTTAATTTCGAGCTCACCCGTAATCCATCTTCTGGCAGCCTGTGCTCTGACTTGGGTTTTGGATTTTAGATTTTTTTAGTCTGGGGATGAGAGAGTCTGACAGGTAACATTGGTTTCCTGATTATACTCCCTCAGAGTCCTCACTGCTGCGTGCAGAACAGGATAAACTCGGGCAGAATGTAATTAACTCCCCACTTGGAGTGTTTTGTTTTGTTGAATCATGGCGAGATTGCCTTTATCAGTAGGCCATTACTTGTTTCAGTGCCTGCAGCTCTGTGCTCCTACACACAGCGGGAGATGTGCTGAGCATTGCTCTGCATTCACAGCTCACATCGCACAAACACTTTTCAGATTATGGGCCCGTGCGGCGAGCAGAGGGAGCAGACCCTTCCACTCACCGGACTGGGCTGGGATTTGGACACAGGAGGCAGCCCACTGAATCCTTAAACAGGACAGCAAGAACAGGCTCTCCCAATGCCAACCTCACTGTGTCTGCCATCAATTTACTTCAAAACAATAACACAAAAGGAAAGATTTCTATTTCTCCAGCTCCTTTCACAACTTCAGGACGTTCCAAAGCACTTTACAGCCAATGAAGTACTTTTTTGTGAGGGTGCCGGTTAGTTCCCTCAGTAACCCCTAGATGGCACCGTCACTTGTTTTTTTCCCTTTGCTAATTGTTACTAGTTTCTCCTGTGTTTATTACTTAACTGCCTTTTATCAGGTTTATTGGTTTCACCTGTTTTTGCTTGTATTTTAGTTCTGTGGTTTCTTCCCTCTGTGCTCAGTCTTGACAAGCCGTTTGCCTAGTGGTAGCTTGTCTTGAGCTCCTATGTTTGTAACTGTTTACCTGTGTGATTCTAGTAAAGTACTTTTATTTAAGACTGCATACCTGCTTCTTGCCTCGTCTGTCTGCACTTGGGTACAGAACCAGCCTCGCCCTGACAGCAAGACTGAGCCAGTATGGACCCAGCAGTGATGGAGGAATTTCGTTCTATTCTCTCCCATCAAGGTGCTTTCCTCGGCCGCCTTGAGCAACTTCTCCAAAGCATTTTGGACAAGGTTGATACGTCGACTCAGACCATTCAACACCCAGCCGCTGTGGCTTCTGCTCAGGATGTTCCTCCTCAGTCAGTTCCTTTGGGTACTACCCCACCGGTCGCTGACCTCCAGACTCACCGAGAGCCTCGCCTACCCGCGCCAGAGCGCTATGACAGTCATCCGGGCAAGTGTCGCGGCTTCTTGACCCAGTGCTTCCTAGTTTTTGAACTCCAACCCTCCATGTTCCTATCACCCCGCTCTAAGGTAGCGTTCATCATATCACTACTCTTGGGAAAAGCTCTCGCCTGGGCTACCGCTATCTGGGAGCAGCAATCTTTCGTCTGCTCGGACATTCTCCTTTTCGCCGAAGAGATGAGCAAAGTCTTTGACCATCCTGTGAGTGGACGGGAGGCAGCTAAGAGAATTTTGAATCTCCGCCAGGGCAACTGCAGCGTAGCCGACTTCGCCATTGAGTTCCGCACACTCGCTGCGGAAAGCCGCTGGAACACCGAGGCCCTTCTCTCCACATTTCTTCATGGCCTTTCCGAATCTATCAAAGATGAACTGGCGTCCAGAGAGGTTCCGGAGGACCTTGACACGCTCATCTCCCTTGCCATCAGTGGGAGCATGGTAGAGAGAGGAGATTCACTACTTCCACAGAGGTGAGATCTTCCGGTGTTTCGAATCTGACCAAGAGTTTCCAAATACCCCCGAGTCCACCTGTTAGCAGCGAAGAGGAACCTATGCAACTCGGCAGAACTCGGCTCTCCCAGTTTGAGAGACAGAGGAGATTGAGAGAGGGGTGTTGTCTTTACTGTGGCCTGTCTGGCCATCTCAGAGCCACATGCCCTGAGCTTCAGGAAAAAGCCAGGAGGATTGGGAAAATACTGACAGATCAAATCCCTTCTCCTACCCCTTCTGTCTTCCAAACCCTGCTTCCCGCTCGTCTCTCTTGGGAGGGACAACAGTACAACCTCCAGGCGTTTGTTGACTCCGGGGTCGCTGGCTGTTTTATCGATGCCACCCTTGTGCGCAGCCTGAAAATTCCTTTCTCCCGCCTTGACAAGCCTTTACAAGTCACTGCCCTCGACGGCAGGCCCCTTGGTTCTGGGCGCATTCATCATATCACTGGAGTATTACATGTCCAAGTAGGGGAGAGACATCAAGAGTTGCTGCAGTTTCACCTTATCGATTTACCTGAGCTCTCTCTCGTTCTTGGACATCCGTGGCTCTCTCTTCACAACCCTCACATTGACTGGACTACCGGGACTGTGCTGGAGTGGGGTCCTTCACGTCTAGCCAACTGTCTTAAGGTCTTCCCTAGTCTGCCCCGTCCTTCCTCTCCCGAGCCAGCTGATCAGCTGGACCTTGCCCATGTGCCCCCTGAATATTCGGACCTCCATGCTGTGTTTAGTAAGAGGCGGTCCACTACACTCCCCCCACACCGGTCCTACGACTGTGCCATTGATCTCCTGCCTGGCACTAGCCCCCCTCGGGGTCGGCTCCACTCTCTCTCTGGCCCTGAGAATGTTTCCATGGAAGAATACATCAAGGAAGCCCTCGCTACAGGTTTCATTCGCCCTTCCACCTCCCCAGCGGGTGCTGGCTTCTTTTTTGTAAAGAAGAAGGATGGTGGTCTCAGGCCTTGCATAGACTATCGGGGGCTTAACAAAATTACCATTAAGAACCGCTATCCTCTCCCTTTGATGTCTTCAGCGTTTGAGCAGCCGCAGGGAGCTACCATCTTCTCCAAACTTGACCTCCGCAACGCGTACAACCTGGTCCGCATTAGGGAGGGGGATGAATGGAAGACTGCCTTTATCACCCCTAGCGGTCACTGGGAATACCTCGTCATGCCCTTTGGTCTCACTAACGCTCCTGCTGTCTTCCAAGCTCTGGTCAATGACGTGCTCCGGGACTTGTTGAACCAGTTCGTGTTTGTTTATTTGGATGACATTCTCATCTTCTCAAAGTCCCCCCAGCAGCATGTCCAACACATCAGACGGGTGCTGCAGAGGCTCTTGGAGAACCGTCTCTTTGTCAAATCCGAGAAATGTGAATTCCACGTCTCTAAGGTCACCTTCCTGGGCTACGTCATCTCCTGTGGAAGCGTCCAGATGGATCCTAGCAAGGTTCAAGCCGTCTTGAACTGGCCGCGTCCCACGTCGGTTAAGCAGGTTCAGCGGCTCCTGGGATTCGCCAACTTTTACAGACGCTTCATCCGCAACTTCAGCTCCCTTGCCGCCTCCCTCTCCGCATTGACCAAGGGCTCGTTTTTACGGTTCAGTTGGTCTTCTGAAGCGGAACGGGCCTTCCAGGAGCTCAAACAACACTTCACCTCTGCTCCCATTCTGGTAAACCCTGACCCCATCCTGCCCTTTATCGTAGAGGTGGATGCCTCGGATATTGGAGTCGGGGCTGTCCTGTCCCAGCGCTCCCCTAAGGACCAAAAGCTACATCCCTGTGCCTTCTTTTCCCGTCGCCTGAAGCCAGCAGAGAGTAACTATGATGTCGGCAACAGGGAGCTCTTGGCAGTTAAGTTGGCCTTGGAGGAGTGGAGACACTGGTTGGAGGGAGCAGAGCATCCTTTTGTCGTCTGGACCGACCATAAAAATCTGACATATATCCAGGACGCCAAGCGCCTCAACCCTCGGCAGGCCAGGTGGGCTCTCTTCTTTAACCGGTTCAACTTTCTCCTGTCTTACCGCCCAGGGTCTAAGAACCTCAAACCGGATGCCCTTTCTCGCCAGTTTGACCTCTCGGGAAAGGACCGGACCCCGGAACATATCATCCCCAGTTCCTGCATCGTTGCTCCCGTCGCATGGGAGATTGAGACTGTGGTGCAAGGGGCCCAACATCAGGAGGCTGACCCTGGAGGAGGCCCTCCTAATAGCCTTTATGTCCCCAGTCAGGTGCGCACCCAGGTCCTTCAATGGGGGCACTCTTCTCGATTGACTGGTCATCCTGGGATCCGTCGGACTCTCGAGTTCCTTAAGAGGAGGTTCTGGTGGCCCGCTATTGAAGCCGACACCCGGGCCTTTGTCTCCGCTTGTCCCGTCTGTGCCCAGAACAAGACATCCCAACAACCCCCGCTTGGTCTCCTGCATCCCTTGCCCATCCCCAGCCGTCCCTGGTCTCATATTGCCCTGGATTTCATCACCGGGCTACCTCCATCTGAGGGATTCACTACCATCCTAGTTGTGGTCGATCGCTTTTCCAAGGCTGCTCACTCCGTCCCTCTTGTCAAGCGTCCCTCTGCCAGAGAGACTGCCCAGCTGGTTGTCCAGCATGTCTTCCGCCTCCATGGCTTGCCCCTGGATGTTGTCTCTGACCGTGGTCCCCAGTTCTCATCCAGGTTCTGGAAGGCTTTTTGTTCCCTCCTGGGCGCTTCCATCAGTCTCTCGTCTGGGTTCCACCCACAGTCTAACGGCCAGACTGAGAGAACCAACCAAGATCTGGAGAGGGTGCTAAGAAGCTTTGTGTCCTCCAATCCTTCCACCTGGAGCAAGTATCTGGTCTGGGCGGAGTACACGCACAATACCCTTCAGAGCTCCTCCACTGGCCTCTCACCTTTCGAATGTCAATATGGCTTCCAACCGCCACTCTTCCCTGAACAGGAGAGGGAGGTAGGAGTCCCGGCTGCCCAGGGGTTCATCCAACGCTGCCGCCGTACCTGGAGGAGGGTCCGATCAGCCTTGCAGCTCGCTTCTTCTCGGCAGAAAGTGCAGGCTGACCGACACCGCCGCCCAGCTCCTCGGTTCCGGACCGGACAGAAGGTCTGGCTGTCTACCCGGAATCTTCCGTTCCATGTGGAGTCCCGCAAGTTGGCTCCCTGGTGTAGGGGGTTTCTCTTGCTCGTTCTGGTCTCCTACCAGGCTTCGTGCAATAATTACCCTTGAGTGGTTCGACCCACTCTCCCCTACGGTTCTAGACCTTGGACTTAGGTGCAGGGAACTGTAGTGCAGAGAAAGACTCAATAGACCAGGTTGAATAGCACGAAATGGATGCTTTTATTATTAAACAGTTTGCAGCATTATAAAATACATGTCATAAGCACAGATTAAAGTGACTACAATCATGCACATATCTATAAACTTAACTCTATGGAAATGGGGAACACACGGCACATCGTAAAAGGGGAAACACATTACGATTACCCTTAACCCCCTCCCCTAGACCTAAACTAAGTTTCGACTTGAGGAACTCGGGATCATGCTCACCACTTTCAGATTCGCGAAAAGGGGTTCGCAGCCTTTTTGGCACAGCTTTCCGTCGTCACGTGGATTTGGAAACTTCTGGCGCAGTTTGTTTTCTTACGCGATGCAGCAGCAGATACAGCCTTGATGAGCGCTCGTTATGGATGAAAATCCGTTAAACCTGTGTTACCTTTACTGAAAGGCTGCCGAAGAATTGGATGCACATGTAAACTCTGCTACCGATGTGATGTTGTAGAATTGCACATGGAAGGTCCGTTACCGAATGGGATGTTGAGGCACTGGAGTGCTAGGCCTGGAGTGTCCTTTCATACAGTCATAATGATTGTCCTTCTGAGAGTCTTCCCCGGGATGGGACGCTGATATCGAATTGCTTTCTTTATGCCGTCATAATTATCCTTCTGAGGGTGTCTTCTTCTTCGGCCTGGGTCGTCGATGATCTCCCGACAAAAGTACCCGGGCCTCCCTCGTCGTCTTCCCGTCGTGGCCGAGCCTTGCCTGGCCGAACACCGACCACGTTCCGAAACCGAAGTGCTGCCTTAACCGAAAAGTCGTAGAAGTTCCGAAGCGAAGCGTGAAGTGAAGCGTAGCGTCCAGCGTGCCGTACCTACCAAATTGCCCTGATGGACTTTTCAAATCCATAGTTATACCCTTTTGGGACAGTCTTATCTCCCGCCAGATCATAGTCCTGTCTTTGTAATATTTTTGGCGGGCAGAAATCTCTGCAGGGGTGCTTTGTCTTGTAACGGGAGCCGGTGATAGCTTAACTGGCCTTCCAGGGTCGATAATGTCTTTTACTTTGTCACCGTAACTCGATTCGTATATTGATCGGTCTGGAGATTGCCCTTGATGGCTGTCAAACGGTTTTCCTTTGTACAGTAAATGGGTTTAAGTGTTCATTCAATTGTCCGCCCATTTCTTGATGGGCCTCATCCTGTAACCCAAGACTGTCCTGTACTTAGAATCCAATTAATATGTATGCTCAGTTCCCTGAGTTTCGTTTTCCCGATACTGGCTTTCGCGGGCTTACTGTCCTCAATCCACAAGCCTGTCTGGCTTGCAGTAACAGAAATCAAATGGTCCCCGAAACTGATCACGAGGTCCGGCGGCCATTTTGTATGCCCTTTTATCAAAGGTTTTTCTGTACAAGCTTCTTTTGGTCAATAAACTGTCTTTTTAACCCTATTTTCTTGCGTGATTATTGCTGAAAATTTCGAATCTTACACTGGTTCATCGGACCTTTTAGGATTTTGGAAAAAGTAAACCCTGTGGCCTACCGGCTCCTCCTTCCTCGGTTGATGAAGATACATCCCACGTTCCACGTCTCTCACCTCAAGCCGGTACTTACCAGTCCCTTGGTTCCTGCTTCCAGGCCTCCCCCCCAGCCCCACATGATTGACGGTCAGCAAGCCTACACTGTCCGTCGCCTCCTTGATAGTCACCGGGTTAGGAGGAGCATTCAATACCTGGTTGACTAGGAGGGTTATGGCCCTGAAGAGCATTCCTGGGTTCCGGCCAGGACATTTTGGATCCTGAACTCATCAGGGATTTTCACCGTCGCCACCCTGATTGTCCAGGAGGAACGTCAGGAGCCGTTCCTAGAGGAGGGGGTCCTGTGAGGGTGCCGGTTAGTTCCCTCAGTAACCCCTAGATGGCACCTTCACTTGTTTTTTTCCCTTTGCTAATTGTTACTAGTTTCTCCTGTGTTTATTACTTAACTGCCTTTTATCAGGTTTATTGGTTTCACCTGTTTTTGCTTGTATTTTAGTTCTGTGGTTTCTTCCCTCTGTGCTCAGTCTTGACAAGCCGTTTGCCTAGTGGTAGCTTGTCTTGAGCTCCTATGTTTGTAACTGTTTACCTGTGTGATTCTAGTAAAGTACTTTTATTTAAGACTGCATACCTGCTTCTTGCCTCGTCTGTCTGCACTTGAGTCCAGAACCAGCCTCGCTCTGACACTTTTTGAAGTGTAGTCACTGTTGTAGGTAGGAAACGCGGCAGCCAATTTGCACACAGCAAGCTCCCACGAACAGCAATGTGTTAAAGACCAGATCATCTGTTTTACTGATTTTGATTGAGGGATAAATATAGGCCCCAGGATACCGGGGAGAACTCCCCTGCTCTGCTTCGAAATAGTGCCATGTGATCTTTTACATCCATCTGAGAGAGCAGACGGTTTAACATCTCATCCGAAAGAGGCATCACCGACAGTGCAGCGCTCCCTCAGTACTGCCCCTCCGACAGTACAGCGCTCCCACAGCACTGCCCCTCCAACAGTGCAGCGCTCCCTCAGTACTGCCCCTCCGACAGTGCAGTGCTCCCTCAGTATTGTCCCTCCGACAGTGCAGCGTTCTCTCAGTACTGCCCCTCCAACAGTGCAGTACTCCCTCAGTACTGCCCCTCCGACAGTGCAGCGCTCCCTCAGTACTGCCCCTCCGACAGTGCAGCGCTCCCTCAGTACTGCCCCTCCGACAGTGCAGCGCTCCCTCAGTACTGCCCCTCTGACAGTGCAGTGCTCCCTCAGAACTGTCCCTCCGACAGTGCGGCGCTCCCTCAGTACTGCCCCTCCGACAGTGCAGCCCTCCCTCAGTACTGCCCCTCTGACAGTGCAGCGCTCCCTCAGTACTGCTCCTCCAACAGTGCAGCGCTCCCTCAGTACTGCCCCTCCGACAGTGCAGCGCTCCCTCAGTAATGCCCCTCCGACAGTGCAGTACTCCCTCAGTACTGCCCCTCCGACAGTGCGGCGCTCCCTCAGTACTGCCCCTCCGACAGTGCAGCGCTCCCTCAGTACTGCCCCTCCGACAGTGCAGTGCTCCCTCAGTATTGTCCCTCCGACAGTGCAGCGCTCTCTCAGTACTGCCCCTCCAACAGTGCAGTACTCCCTCAGTACTGCCCCTCCGACAGTGCAGCGCTCCCTCAGTACTGCCCCTCCGACAGTGCAGCGCTCCCTCAGTACTGCCCCTCCGACAGTGCAGCGCTCCCTCAGTACTGCCCCTCTGACAGTGCAGTGCTCCCTCAGTACTGTCCCTCTGACAGTGCAGCGCTCTCTCAGTACTGCCTCTCCAACAGTGCGGTACTCCCTCAGTACTGCCCCTCCGACATTGCGGCGCTCCCTCAGTACTGCCCCTCCAACAGTGCGGTACTCCCTCAGTACTGCCCCTCCGACATTGCAGCGCTCCCTCAGTACTGCCCCTCCGACAGTGCAGCGCTCCCTCAGTACCGCCCCTCCGACAGTGTGGCGCTCCCTCAGTACCACACTGGAGTGTCAGCCTAGATTTTATGTTCAAGTCTCTGGAGTGATATTTGAACCCACAACCTTCTGATCCAGAGGTGAGGGTGCTGCTCACTGATCCACAGCTGGTGATGGTCAGAAGGTTGTGAGTTCCAGCCCCGCTCCAGAGATTTGGGCAAATGAACTAGGCTGACACTCCCAGTGCCGCACTGTCAGAGGGGCAGTACTGAGGGAGTGCTGCACTGTCGGAGGGGCAGTACTGAGGGACCGCCGCACTGTCGGACGGGCGGTACTGAGGGAGCGCCGCACTGTCGGAGGGGCATTACTGAGGGAGCGCCGCGCTGTCGGAGGGGCAGTACTGAGGGAGCGCGGCGCTGTCGGAGGGGCAGTACTGAAGGAGCGCCGCACTGTCAGAGGGGCAGTACTGAGGGAGCGCCGCACTGTCAGAGGGGCAGTACTGAGGGAGCGCCGCACTGTCGGAGAGGCAGTACTGAGGGAGCGCCGCACTGTCGGAGGGGCAGTACTGAGGGAGTGCCGCGCTGTCGGAGGGGCAGTACTGAAGGAGCGCCGCACTGTCAGAGGGGCAGTACTGAGGGAGCGCCGCACTGTCAGAGGGGCAGTACTGAGGGAGCGCCGCACTGTCGGAGAGGCAGTACTGAGGGAGCGCCGCACTGTCAGAGGGGCAGTACTGAGGGAGCGCCGCACTGTTGGAGGGGCAGTACTGAGTGAGCGCCGCACTGTCGGAGGGGCAGTGCTGAGGGAGCGCCGCACTGTCGGAGAGGCAGTACTGAGGGAGCGCCGCACTGTCGGAGGGACAGTACTGAGGGAGCGCTGCACTGTCAGAGGGGCAGTACTGCGGTAGCGCCGCACTGTCGGAGGGGCAGTATTGAAGGAGCACCGCACTGTCGGAGGGGCCGTACTGAGGAAGCACTGCACTGTCAGAGGGGCAGTACTGAGGGAGCACCGCACTGTCAGAGGGGCAGTACTGAGAGAGCGCCGCACTGTCGGAGGGGCAGTACTGAGGGAGCGCCGCACTGTCGGAGGGGCAGTACTGAGGGAGTGCTGCACTGTCGGAGGGGCAGTACTGAGGGAGTGCTGCACTGTCAGAGGGGCAGTACTGAGGGAGTGCTGCACTGTCGGAGGGGCAGTACTGAGGGATTGCTGCACTGTCAGAGGGGCAGTACTGAGGGAGTGCTGCACTGTCGGAGGGGAATGTTAAAGATCCCATGGCACTATTTCGAAGAAGAGCAGGGGAGTTCTCCCCGGTGTCCTGGGGCCAATATTTATCCCTCAATCAACATCACTAAAACAGATTATCTGGTCATTTATTGCATTGCTGTTTGTGGGATCTTGCTGTGCGCAAATTGGCTGCCGCGTTTCCTACATTACAACAGTGACTACACTTCAAAAACTGCTTCATCGGCTGTGAAGTGCTTTGGGACGTCCTGAAGCTGTGAAAGGTGCTGGAGAATCTTTCTATCTTTCGAACCAGCACAGTGCAGTAACCAAAATGATGCCTTATTGATTCAGCAAATGTCCCATTCGGTTCTTACAAAGGGAGCAGAGGCCTTGGCAACGTATGTAAAAGCCCCCGGCAGAGTTCAAACGCCAAAAGTGATCTTTGTGTCGGAGTCAGAGAAAAGCTAGCCAGCCCTGTGATTTGGGAGTGATAATTCCACGCTCACATATCACTGGTGATAACCATCGGATATCACTTAGACTTCTTGTGAGATTGCGATCACTGGCTTCTTCTCGAGAATTTTGACGGATGTGACACATGAATCCAAGAGCTGATCACCGAGCCATGTGCTTCCCCAGTGGTTGGCAGCCCACTTCCTGCAGATAATTCTGCTCAACAGCCATGTCCATCAGCTTTGAGTGAGAGAGACCAGACAGATATCGGCCTCTTCAAAGTTTGCAGATGATGCGAAACTGGAAAATGTAGTAAACAGTGAGGAGGGTCGTAACAGACTTCAGGAGGACACAGACAGACTGGTGAAATGGGCAGACACACGGCCGATGAAAGTTAACGCAGAGAAGATGGGTAGTGATACATTTTGGTAGGAAGAATGAGGAGAGGCAATATAAACTAAATGGGACAATTTTAAAGTGGGTGCAGGAACAGAGAGACCTGATGGTTACGTACACAGATCGCTGAAGGTGGCAGGATGAGCTGAGAAAGCTGTAAATAATGCGGACGTGATCCTTGGCTTTATTAATAGAGGCACAGGGGGGAATCTTAACCCCCGCTCCAGCCCAGGACAGGCTCCACCCCCCAGGACAGGCTCCACCACAGGGCTCTGTAAAGTCTGTGGGTTGTGCAGTTAATAAATACACAGACTTCAGAAGTAACAAACAAACAGGTCTTTACTATTCGAAGGTCCGGGCGAATCTGCCCCAGCAATCATGCCACAACACTTATATACTGGTGTGGTCACTATCGGTATTACAGTATACAGAAGCCAAACAAATAGTGCCACCCGAAAGTAGTCCTCTTAAAGGTGAACGGTTACATTCAATAGTTCCCTTAAAGGTAGACGGGTACATACACTACAATCCTCCCTTTTTAGCTTATTACTTACTAAGTCCATCGTGAACATACATTCTAACATATATACAGGTTTATGTAAGACAGTTCATAGATTCAGTCTTTCCGGGGGTTTCCGGATTCTGTCAGGATAACGCCGCAGTGGTGTCGTCATTTCAGGCGGGCTAGGAGGTGCTTCTGGCAAGGTCGATTCGGCTTGAAAAGCCGTGTCAGGTTCAGCTGACTCCAGTATCACTAGATCGGAAGTAGGTGTTCTGGGTATCTCAGTTTCAACATTACCCGGATAAGGTGGTGATCTCCTCTATGTCTCTATCAATGCCTGGCCACCACACAAACGCTCTTGCTAGATTTTTCATCTTTACTCCCCCCAGATGTCCTTCGTGCAGCTCCTTTAGCACCTTCTTTTGGAGTTTGGGTGGAATCACCACTCTAGATCCACACATCAGGGTTCCTCGACACACTGACAGTTGTTCTTTCCTCTGTGCAAATGCTTGCAGTGTTGGTTCGCTCTGTGCTGGCCATCCCTCCACCGTTACATCATAGACTCGTGAAAGAGTCGGGTCATTCCTTGTCTCATTCTCAATCATTGAGTTTGTTATCGGTAGACACTCCACTATGGATGAGTGGAACAACTCTACTGGGTCCACTATACTCGCTTCTTCTACCATCGGCAATGGCAAGCGTGACAACCCATCAGCATTTCCATGCTGTTTAGACCTTTTGTACTCATTTTCGTATTGGTGTGCCCCAAGTAACACGGACCACCTTTGTAACCTTTGTGCTGTCATGGTGGAAACGGCCTTATTTGGGTTGAATATGGACAACAACGGCTGGTGGTCTGTCAGCAATGTGAACTTTTTACATTGTAGGTAATGGTTGAATTTCTTCACGCCCCACACAAGACTGAGGGCCTCCCTATCTATTTGGGCGTAATTTCGCTCCGCGGGTGTCAATGATCGGGATGCGAAAGCCACTGGCCTTTCCGAGCCATTTGGTAGCCTGTGCGAGAGTACTGCCCCAATTCCGTACGGGGAAGCATCACAAGCTAGACGAAGGGGTAATGCTGGGTTGAAATGAGCCAACACTTCTTCAGAGGTAATCAACTCCTTGCTTCTGCGAAAAGCCTTTTTGCATTCTTCACTCCACTTCCATGGTGTTTCTTTCCGCAACAGGTCATTCAGCGGATGCAGTACCATGGATAAATTTGGCAGAAACTTGTGATAGTAATTAATCAACCCCAAGAATGATCTTAACTGTGATACGTTTCCTGGAGCGGGGGCCTTCACAACCGCTTCTATCTTTTCGGGTGACTTATGCAGTCCCTCTCGGTCAATGACATGACCGCAGTATGAGATCCGTTTTTGGAAGAACTCACACTTCTTGCGATTAACCCGAAGGCCATACTCCTTCAACCTGGTGAGTACCAGTTTCAAATTCGTGAGGTGTTCTTCCTCATCTTTTCCCGTGATTAAAATGTCATCTAAGTAGCACTGCGTGCTTGGAATTCCTTGTAACACCTGTTCCATGGCCCTCTGCCACATTGCTGGCGCCGAAGCTACCCCAAAGACCAGTCTATTGTAGCGATACAAGCCTCTGTGAGTGTTGATGGTGAGGTACTGGCGTGACTCTTCCTCGACCTCCATCTGTAGATATGCTTGAGCCAGATCTATTTTCGTGAAATGTTTCCCTCCAGCCAACGAAGCAAAGATATCTTCAATCCGCGGAAGCGGGTATTGTACCGTGTGAAGCACCGGATTCACAGTAATCTTGAAATCTCCGCAGATACGGACCTTCCCCGGTCCCCCTGGCTTATTACTCGGTGAGGACTTCATGACGGGAACAATGGGCGTGGCCCACTCACTCCAGTCCACTTTTGACAGAACCCCTGATCGTTCAAGTTCTTCCAGTTCTGCCTCCACAGCTGGTCGTATTGCGTAAGGTACTGATCTGGCCTTAAAAAACTTTGGGCTTGCATTTTCTGCAATCTTAACCTTTGCTTTAATACCTCGCAGCGTTCCCAGTCCTTGCTGGAATACCTCCTTAGCTTCGTCCAATATTCTGGACAACCGTTCAGGTTTGACATCCTCTTTTTCGGAATCCACCGTCATGGTGTTTAGTGACTGCCAGTCCAATTTTATTTTTCGGATCCACTCCCGTCCCAGAAGTGGTGGACCTCCCTCAGGCAACACATACAGATCTAACCGGTGGTGAACTTTATCCTGGTATCTCACCTTAACCTCTATTTTTCCGATGGGGAATACTTTGTGCCCCGTGTATGTCTGCAGCACTAGATCCGTAGTCCGTAGTGGAATATGCTTGAAAAACTTTTTATAGTCATGCTTATTCATGACAGTCAACGCCGATCCGGTGTCTACTTCCATTTTTACTTGGACCTTCTCAATCTGTAACGTTATCCAAATAGTTTGTCGGTCGGCTTCATTGCTCACGTTGTGGATTTTCAGACTGTCCAGTCCTTTGTGTTTGGAGTGTGAGTCCGACTTCTGTTCCTTCAGACTCTTCCTAGTCGCCTCATGTACCTTTCTGTACCATTTTTGTGAGGACTCGTTATTGTTGTACGTCGTTCCTGACCGGCACACTTTAGCTATGTGCCCGATCTTGCCACATTTCCGGCATTCTTGGTTTTTACCCCAGCAACGCTTCTGGTCGTGTGTTGTCTTCCCACAACGATAGCATTTCGTAGTCCTCGAGGTGATGTGGTCCACCCCTAGTGCCACCGCCTTCCGCTGCATTACCGCCGTTCCTTTTGCTGCGGCTTCGTATGATGCGGCTATAAGGACAGCCCTGTCAAGTGTGAGGTTGTTCTCTTCCAGTAGTCGCTTTTGCGTCCCTTCTTTGGACAATCCACATACGAACTTGTCTCGCAGTGCCTCTGTCAGATTCCCTCCGAACTGGCAGTGTTTCGCTAGCCTCCGCAGTTCGACCAAGTATTCCGCGTTGCTTTCGTCTTCCTTCTGCGTTCTCGCATAGAATCTGAATCGTTCAGCCAGCTTCAACGGTGTGGGGTTCAAGTGATCCTTCAGCACTGCTACTATATCCTCGAAAGTCTGATCCGCCGGTTTAGCTGGAGAGAGAAGATGTTTCAACAACCCGAATGTTTTCGCACCCATCATGTTAAGTAAGGTTACAGCTTTTTCCTCCTTAGCTATTTTGTTAGCCTTACAATGTATCTCAATACGTTCCACGTACGTGGGCCAGTCTTCTATTTTGGAGTTAAAATCGTTGCTGTCCCCACGCTTAGGCATCTTCCTTTCTTTGGGTACAACACAAATATTTCTTTAAATTCTTATGTATTTTTTTTTTCTCTAAGGTGGCGGCTTTTCCCGCGAATTTGGCGGTTTCCCGCTCTTCCTTTCTCTCCCCGCCCACTTCAATGGCGGTTTCCCGCTTCTGTCGGCTCCTCCGCCTAATGGCGGCTTCCCGCGTTTCTTCCTGGTGGAAGGGGTACGCTTTCCCCGCAGCGGACAGGTTCAGCCGCTGGGCTGGCTCTTGCACAGCTCCCCCACTCGGCTCTGTCTTCTCCTCCCGCCCGCACGGCTCTACCGGCGCTGGGTACACCCCGTTAACAGAGGACAGTTCAGCCGCTGGACTGGCTCTCACGCAGTCTCTCACCCCGTTTTCGGCTGTGTCTCTCTCCCACTCCCGCACGTTCGGTTTTGCCGGCTCTGAGTACCCCGTTGGTGGAGAACAGCTCAGCCGCTGGACTGGCTCCTCGCAGTCTCTCACTCCGCACCCGGCTCTCACCCGCACGGTTCCCGTTCGCCTCCCCAGCCCTCTCGCAGACCGGTGTTTCCCTCCCCCGGCTGCGGCTGGGTTTCTCTTCCCGCGCCTACTCGCAGGCTCAGCGCTTCGTGGCTGCGGTCGCTGCCCGGATTTTTCCCGCCGATCGCGGTCCGGCTGTCACCCGACGCCGTTGGACCCGACTTTTGGCCGGCACAGCTCCCCCTCGACCGAGGTCGAGTGCTCTGCCCTTATCCTCCGGATACTTCTACACCTTCCCCTAGTCACAGTCTCTTCGGCCGCCTTGTTTCTTGCCGGTCGGCTCACTCCGCACCGTGGCAGAAGGGTAGTCAGTGCCTGTTGCTGATACAGCTTTTGTTGTTAGTCTTCCTGCTTTCTGTTGTTGCAGCCTCGTGTTTTCTTTTGGTAGCACAACGAGGGCGGTTGTCTCTCTTCGACGCTCTTCGTTGCTTTTGGTAATCTTGCCGCAGGGTACGATCGGACTCGTCGCCACTGTAAAGTCTGTGGGTTGTGCAGTTAATAAATACACAGACTTCAGAAGTAACAAACAAACAGGTCTTTACTATTCGAAGGTCCGGGCGAATCTGCCCCAGCAATCATGCCACAACACTTATATACTGGTGTGGTCACTATCGGTATTACAGTATACAGAAGCCAAACAAATAGTGCCACCCGAAAGTAGTCCTCTTAAAGGTGAACGGTTACATTCAATAGTTCCCTTAAAGGTAGATGGGTACATACACTACAGGCTCCACCCCAGGACAGGCTCCACCACAGGACAGACTCCACCACAGGACAGGCTCCACCCCAGGACAGACTCCACCACAGGAAAGGCTCCACCCCAGGACAGACTCCACCACAGGACAGGCTCCACCCCAGGACAGACTCCACCACAGGAAAGGCTCCACCCCAGGACAGGCTCCACCACAGGACAGGTTCCACCACAGGACAGGCTCCACCCCAGGACAGGCTCCACCCCAGGGCTCCACCCCAGGACAGGCTCCACCCCAGGGCTCCACCCCAGGACAGGCTCCACCCCAGGGCTCTGATGCGCCTCAATAACTTCAAGACTCGAAGTTAGCAGAATAAAACAAGGCTTTTATTAGCAAAGGAAAGATGCCGGTGTCTGCACCTAGCTTCACCTAGCGTGCTGCTGTTCTACTGCAAGACAAGCCTGGACTTGTCTTAAGTAGGGCCAGGTATGGGTGGAGCCGACACACAAAGGGGGTGGTGCCCTATACACAATACAAGGTACAAACACCGGAGCAGGCAATACAATATATACAGTTAACTACAGAGTCTGATGAATGGCATATTTCATCACATTCACCCCTTCTACAGATTTAGTCTGTCCGGGGGTGTGATAGTCCTCTGTGACCGATGTAACAGTTGCGGTGCCGCGGGTGCCGGCTGGGTGTCCCGGGTGGTCTCCTGGGTCTCTGCCGGGGGCGCCACCGGGGTTGTTGAAGGAGTAGGTGGTGGGGGGGTAGGTGGTGGGGGTACCGTTGGCTGGTGTTCTTCTGGGGGTGATGAAAGAATAGTGGGTGGAGTGGGTGGGTAATAGTTGTTGTGGTTGTTGTTGTTGTTGTCGTAGTCGTTGTCGTTGTTGCTGTTGTTACCGGCTGAGGCGAGGTCTTTTATGGACACAGTGTCCTCCCGTCCGTCGGCGTGCCGGACATACGCATATTGTGGGTTGGCGTGGAGCAGGTGCACTGGCTCCACGAGAGGGTCCGTCTTGTGACCCCTCACATGCTTTCGCAGAAGTACCGGACCTGGGGTGGAGAGCCATGATGGTATGGATACGCCTGAGGTGGATTTCCGGGGAAACACAAACATTAGCTCATGAGGCGTGGCATTAGTGGCGGTACACAATAGTGACCGTATTGAGTGGAGCACATCTGGGAGGACTTCCTGCCAGCGGGAGATAGGGAGGCCCTTGGTCCTTAGAGTTAGGGTGACTGCCCTCCATACTGTCCCGTTCTCTCACTCCACCTGACCGTTACCCCAGGGGTTGTAGCTGGTGGTACGGCTCGTGGCAAGCCCCTTGGACAGCATGTACTGGCGTAGCTCTTCACTCATGAAGGCCGCCCCCCTATCCGTGTGGATATAGCTTGGCATACCGAACAGGCAGAACAGGCTGTTGAGGCATTTAATGACCGTGGCGCTGGTCATGTCTGGGCAGGGGAAGGCGAATGGGAAACGGGAGTATTCGTCCACAATGTTCAGGAAGTAAACATTGCGGTCGACGGACGGGAGGGGGCCCTTGAAATCTAAGCTAAGCCGCTCAAAGGGCCGTGTAGCTTTGATTAGGTGGGCTCTATCAGGGCGGTAGAACCGAGGCTTGCACTCAGCGCAAGTGCGGCAGTTCCTGGTCAGGGACCGAACTTCCTCAATCGAGTAGGGTAAGTTGCGGGACTTTATGAAGTGGAACAGCCGTGTGACCCCTGGGTGGCAGAGATCGTTGTGGAGGGTCTGTAGCCGATCCCCGGTGGCGTTGGCACACATCCCTCGTGAGAGGGCGTCGGGGGATTTGTTAAGGGCCCCCGGCCGGTATATGATGTCGTACTCGAAGGTGGAGAGCTCGATCCGCCACCTAAGAATCTTATCATTTTTAATCTTCCCCCTCTGTTTATTATTGAACATAAACGCTACCGACCACTGGTCGGTAAGTAGGGTGAAGCGTTTGTCGGCTAGGTAGTGCCGCCAGTGGCGCACTGCCTCCACGATGGCTTGGGCCTCCTTTTCCACGGAGGAGTGTCTGATCTTGGGCCCCTGGAGGGTCCTCGAGAAGAAAGCTACGGGCCGCCCTGCCTGGTTGAGGGTGGCCGCCAAGGCAAAGTCAGACGCATCACTTTCCACTTGAAAGGGAGTGTTCTCGTCCACTGCCTGTAGCGTGGCCCACTCAATATCCTGCTTAATGCTTTTGAAGGCAGCATGGGCCTCAGCAGAGAGCGGGAAAGAGGATGCTTTCAAGAGGGGACGGGCTTTATCGGAGTAGTTAGGGACCCATTGGGCATAATACGAGAATAACCCCAGGCACCTTTTCAGGGCTTTGGGAGTGTTGGGCAGGGGCAGCTCTCGTAGGGGGCGCAATCGGTCGGGGTCTGGTCCGATTTCCCCATTCTCCACCACGCTGCCTAGTATGCAGAGGCGCGTGGTGTTGAAAATGCACTTGTCCTCGTTGTAGGTGAGGTTGAGTTTTTGTGCGGTTTTCAGAAACCTCGCGAGGTTTGAGTCGTGGTCCTGTTGGTTGTGGCCGCAGATGGTGATGTTGTCGAGATAGGGGAAGGTTGCCTGCAAGTGGTGGTCATCGACCATGCGGTCCATCTCCCTCTGAAAGACCGAGACCCCATTCGTCACCCCAAAGGGGACTCTGAGGAACTGGTAGAGGCGTCCGTTTGCCTCGAAGGCGGTGTACGAACGGTCCTCTGGTCTAATAGGGAGCTGGTGGTACGCTGACTTGAGGTCGATGGTGGAGAACACCCGGTATTGGGCGATTTGGTTCACCATCTCGGATATGCGGGGTAGCGGGTAGGCGTCTAGTTGGGTATAGATGTTGACTGTTTGACTATAGTCAATCACCATCCGCTTCTTCTCGCTACCCCTCACCACCACCACTTGGGCGCGCCACGGGCTGTTGCTGCGTTCAATAATGCGCTCCTTCAGGAGCCTGTCTACCTCGGTCGCGATAAACCGCCTGTCCTCCCAGCTGTACCTCCTGCTTTTGGTCGCTATTGGCCGGCAGTTAGGGGTAAGGTTCGCGAATAGCGAAGGCGGCTTTATCTTCAGGGTAGCCAGACCGCACACTGTGAGGGGCGGCTGGGTCCCACCGAAATTGAGCGTGATGCTTTGGTGGTGGCACTGAAAATCCAGGCCCAAGATCACGCTCACACATAAATCCTTCATAATTAACAGTTTAAAATTATTATATACAGTGGCCTAGAAATTGAGTTTTGGCGCAGCCAGGGCTTTAGCGCCGGAAGTTAGTGCCGGAGCTAAGTCGCGCTGTTCGGGCCCAAAATTCACCAATTCTGCGCCCAAACGGCTGCCGGCGCTGCTGAGAGCTGTTTGCGCCTGAAAACTGGCGCTACGCGCTGAATATCGGCGCTATTCCGGCGCTGCGGCGCCCGCTGCGGTGCGGCAGGTTCGGGAAGTGCAGGCCTCCTCCTTCCCTTAAGGAGGAGCTGCCTGCACCCGGCCGCGGCCCGCGAAAATCTTTTTAAAAATGAGCCCGGCACCTCGGACAAGTGCCGGGCTTGCTTCTGTTCCGGGGGGGGGGGGGAAGTCCGGGGAGGGAGCTGCGGCCGGCCGCCGCGGTGCCTTTAATGCGCCGGCGCAAAGTCATGTAAGACTCTGTTGCCAGAGTCTTAGTTGCGGCTGCCACGGGCGAGGCGGCCGCAACTGAATTTCGGCGCTGGGGCCCGTCGGCATGGCAACCGGGACGCTGCGCACACCGATGACGTCATCGGTGCCGGCGCAGCGCTACCGGTCTACCGCGGCGGAAGGGCCCCAGGCAATTTTGGCGCCGGCGCCAATTGCAGCGCTAGGCCCTCTAGCGCCGCAAAATCGGCGCTAAGGGCACTGAATTTCTAGGCCAGTGTCTTTAACGGACAATCGTACCGCGCAGTAATCCGCAATAGTCGATATCTGGGTTTTGTCGACCATAGAGATCCTGCCCTGAGTAGGGACTATAGTTAGAGAGAGTCGTTGTACCAGATCAGGGTGAATGAAGCTCTCTGTGCTGCCACTGTCAATTAAACATTTAACCTTGCACCCGTTTACCTCAATATCCACCATCAATTTGGATAGTGGGTGCGGTCTGGACTGGTCCACTATGATCGACGCCACTGTAGGGCCCTGATCGGGACAAGATGGTGGGCCACACGAGGCCGGGTAAGATGGCGTCCACGCTGTCTGCTCGCGAGATGGCGGACCCCACGAGGTCGGACAAGATGGCGTCCAAGATGGCCGCTCCCACGGTGCGCACGCGGCGGTGGCGGTTTTGCCTGCGGGGTTCCCTCTGCACACCTTCCCAAAGTGCCCCTTCTTACCGCACTTAAAGCAGGTGGTGCCTTTCGCCGGGCACAGGTTCCTGGTGTGCTTCGGCTGCCCGCAGAAGTAGCATTTGGGGCCCCGATGCATCGCGGCGGTCGTAGGGCTTCTGGGGGGAGAGCAGGGCCCCGACGGTGTTGGGCTACCGGGCGGGGAAGCAGAGGCGGCGTGGGCCGCGCGGCCTGCCGAGTAGGAGTCAGAGTTCTTCTGAGCCACATCCAGCGATCGCGCTGTGTCCACAGCCTGTGTCAGATCTAGGCCCGTTTTCTCTAGCAGTCTCTGCCGGATGTAATTAGAGCTAAGGCCTGCGATAAAGGCATCCCGAATCAGCTCGTCTGCGTATACCGTGGCTTTCACGTCTTTGCATTTGCAGTCTTTGCCAAGCACTTTTAGGGTGACTAGAAAGTCCTCTAGCGACTCTCCGGGTCGCTGTGTGCAGGTAGCAAGCAGGTGCCTGGCGTACACCTCGTTGGTAGGCCGCTGATAGTGGGCCTTTAGAATGTTGCAGGCATCCAGGTAGCTGGCGGCGTCTTGTATGAGTGGAAACACCCGGTGGCTTACCCGATTCTGCAGGATCCCGAGTTTCACATCTCCGGTGGCTTTAGAGGCTGTGATGGCTTCGGAGTTGGCCATAAAGAATTCCAAGCACTGGAACCAGTGTCCAAACCATGCCGATGCATCCGAAGCATGCGGGTCCAAATCCAAGCGCTCCGGTTTCAAAAGTTGATCCATCGTTAAAAGTTTGCTAATAAAATTGATGCGCCTCAATAACTTCAAGACTCGAAGTTAGCAGAATAAAACAAGGCTTTTATTAGCAAAGGAAAGATGCCGGTGTCTGCACCTAGCTTCACCTAGCGTGCTGCTGGTCTACTGCAAGACAAGCCTGGACTTGTCTTAAGTAGGGCCAGGTATGGGTGGAGCCGACACACAAAGGGGGCGGTGCCCTATACACAATACAAGGTACAAACACCAGAGCAGGCAATGCAATATATACAGTTAACTACAGAGTCTGATGAATGGCATATTTCATCACAGGCTCCACCCCAGGGCTCCACCCCAGGACAGACTCCACCCCAGGACAGGCTCCACCCCAGGGCTCCACCACAGGACAGGCTCCACCCCAGGGCTCCACCCCAGGACAGGCTCCACCCCAGGACAGGCTCCACCCCAGGACAGACTCCACCACAGGACAGGCTCCACCCCAGGACAGACTCCACCACAGGACAGGCTCCACCCCAGGGCTCCACCACAGGACAGACTCCACCCCAGGACAGGCTCCACCCGAGGACAGGCTCCACCCCAGGACAGGCTCCACCACAGGACAGACTCCACCCCAGGACAGACTCCACCACAGGACAAGCTCCACCCCAGGACAGGCTCCACCACAGGACAGACTCCACCCCAGGGCTCCACCACAGGACAGACTCCACCACAGGACAGGCTCCACCCCAGGACAGGCTCCACCACAGGACAGACTCCACCCCAGAGCTCCACCACAGGACAGACTCCACCCCAGGACAGGCTCCACCCCAGGACAGGCTCCACCACGGGACAGACTCCACCCCAGGACAGGCTCCACCACAGGACAGATTCCACCCCAGGACAGACTCCACTCCAGGGCAGGCTCCACCCCAGGGCTCCACCCCAGGACAGACTCCACCCCAAGACAGGCTCCACCCCAGGACAGACTCCACCCCAGGACAGCCTCCACCCCAGGGCTCCACCCCAGGGCAGACTCCACCCGAGGACAGGCTCCACTCCAGGACAGGCTCCACCACATGACAGGCTCCACCCCAGGACAGACTCCACCCCAGGACAGACTCCATCACAGGACAGATTCCACCCCAGGACAGACTCCACCACAGAGCAGGCTCCACCCCAGGGCTCCACCCCAGGACAGACTCCACCCCAGGGCAGGCTTCACCCCAGGGCTCCACCCCAGGACAGACTCCACCCCAGAGCAGGCTCCACCACAGGACAGACTCCACCCCAGGACAGACACCACCCCAGTGCTCCACCCCAAGACAGGCTCCACCCCAGGACAGACTCCACCCCAGGGCAGGCTCCACCCCAGGGCTCCACCCCAGGGCAGACTCCACCCCAGGGCAGGCTCCACCCCAGGGCTCCACCCCAGTGCAGACTCCACCCCAGGACAGGCTCCACCCCAGGACTGGCTCCACCCCAGGGCTCCACCCCAGGACTGACTCCACCCCAGGGCAGGCTCCACCCCAGGGCTCCACCCCAGGGCAGACTCCACCCCAGGACAGGCTCCACCCCAGGACAGGCTCCACCCCAGGGCTCCACCCCAGGACAGACTCCTCCCCAGGGCGCCACCCCAGGACAGGCTCCACCCCAGGACAGACTCCACCCCAGGACAGACTCCACCCCAGGATAGGCTCCACCCCAGGACAGACTCCACCCCAGGGCTCCACCCCAGGACAGACTCCACCCCAGGGCTTCACCCCAGGACAGACTCCACCCCACGGCTCAACCCCAGGACAGACTCCACCCCAGGGCTCCACCCCAGGACAGACTCCACCCCAGGGCTCCACCCCAGGACAGACTCCACCCCAGGACAGACTCCACAGGCTCCACCCCAGGACAGACTCCACCCCAAGACAGTCTCCACCCCAGGACAGACTCCACACCAGAGCTCCACCCCAGGACAGGCTCCACCCCAGGACAGGCTCCACCCCAGGACAGACTCCACCCCAGGGCTCCACCCCAGGACAGACTCCTCCCCAGGGCAGGCTCCACCCCAGGACTCCACCCCAGGACAGACTCCACCCCAGGACAGGCTCCACCCCAGGACAGACTCCTCCCCAGGACAGGATCCACCCCAGGACAGACTCCACCCCACGACATGCGTGAGAGACCTGGGGGTGGATTTTAAAATTGCAAAAATCTGAAACCCGCCTCCAACGTACCCATTTGGGTTTTAACGGGGGATGGTTGCGGGGGCGAGGGGGCAAGGGGGGATGGTGAATCGGGAGGTGGATGACTAACCTGCTCTCAGGAGGCGGCTCAGTATTTAAATATTTTAATGATGATGCTTGCCTCAAATTTAACCAGAGTTTTACTTTTAACGGCTGTGGTCTGTGTTTCCGGGGCTCGGGAAACCCGTCAGCTGAAGGGAAGCGAGAAATGCCCAGTCCAGCAGCTGGGAGCCTTTCCAGCACTGCCTGTGGGCCAGAAGGAACAGAGTGCTTCGCCCCGCGATCTGTCTCTCCCCGTGATCTCTCCCCGCGATCTGTCTCTCCCCACGATCTACCCCCGCGATCTCTCCCCGCGATCTCTCTCCCCGCGATCTCCCCCGCGATCTCTCCCCGCGATTTGTCTCTCCCCACGATCTCTCCCCGCGATCTACTCCTGCGATCACTCTCCCCGTGATCTACTCCCGCGATCTCTCTCCCCGCGATCTGTCTCTCCCCACGATCTCTCCCCGCGATCTATCTCTCCCCATGATCTCTCCCCGCGATCTGTCTCTCCCCATGATCTCTCCCCGCGATCTACTCCCGCGATCTCGCCCCGCGATCTCTCCCCCCGCGATCTCTCACCCCGTGATCTGTCCCCGCGATCTCTCCCCGTGATCTCCCCCCGTGAGCCCTCTCCCCGCGATCTCTCCACGCGATCTCTCTCCCCGTGATCTCTCCCTGCAATCACCCTTCCCGCGATCACTCCCCCCGCTATTTCCCTCCCCCGCGATCTCGCCCCTCGATCTCTCCCCACGATCTCTCCCCGTGATCTCCCCACCGCGATCTCTCTCCCCGTGATCTCTCCCCACGATCTTTCCCCACGATCTCTCCCCTCGATCTCTCCCCGCGATCTCTCTCCCCGCGATCTCCCCACCGCGATCTCTCCCCCGCGATCTCTACCCGTGATCTCTCACCCCGTGATCTCTCTCCCCGCGATCTCTCCCCGCGATCTACTCCCGTGATCTCTCCCCACGATCTCTCTCCCTACGATCTCTCCCCGCGATCTACTCCCGTGATCTCTCTCCCCGCGATCTCTCTCCCCGCGATCTCCCCCGCGATCTCTCCCCCGCGATCTCTCCCCGCGATCTCTCACCCCGTGATCTCTCCCCGCGATCTCTCCCCGTGATCTCCCCCCGTGAGCCCTCTCCCCGCGATCTCTCCCCGCGATCTCTCTCCCCGTGATCTCTCCCTGCGATCACCCTTCCCGCGATCACTCCCCCCGCTATTTCTCCCCCCGCGATCTTGCCCCTCGATCTCTCCCCGCGATATCTCCCCGTGATCTCCCCACCGCGATCTCTCTCCCCGCGATCTCTCCCCACGATCTCTCCCCGCGATCTTTCCCCGCGATCTTTCCCCTCGATCTCTCCCCGCGATCTCTCTCCCCGCGATCTCTCCCCGCGATCTCTCCCCCGTGATCTCTCTCCCCGTGATCTCTAACCGTGATCTCTTCCCGGTGATCTCCCCCCGCGAGCACTCCCCGCGATCTCTCTCACCGCGATCTCTCTCCCCGTGATCTCTCCCTGTGATCTCTCCCCCCGCGATCTCTCTCCCCGTGATCTCTCCCCGTGATCTCTCCCCACGGTCTCTCCCCCCATGATCTCTCTCCCCGCGATCTCTCTCCCCGCGATCTCTCCCCGCGATCTCTCCCCCGTGATCTCTCTCCCCGTGATCTCTAACCGTGATCTCTTCCCGGTGATCTCCCCCCGCGAGCACTCCCCGCGATCTCTCTCACCGCGATCTCTCTCCCCGTGATCTCTCCCTGTGATCTCTCCCCCCGCGATCTCTCTCCCCGTGATCTCTCCCCGTGATCTCTCCCCACGGTCTCTCCCCCCGTGATCTCTCTCCCCGCGATCTCTCTCCCTGCAATCTCTACCGCGATCTCTCTCCCCACGATCTCTCTCCCCGCGATCTGTCCCCCTGATTTCTCCCTGCGATCTCTCCCCCCCGTGATCTCTCCCTGCGATCTCTCCCTGTGATCTCTCTTCCCGCGATCGCTCCCTGCGATCTCTCTCCCCGTGATCTCTCCCGTGATCTCTCCCCCCCGTGATCTCTCCCCGCGGTCTTTCCCCCCATGATCTCTCCCCGCGATCTCTCTCCCCGTGATCTCCCCCGCGATCTCTCCCCCCCCGTGATCTCTCCCCGCGATCTCTCCCCCCCGTGATCTCTCCCCGTGATCTCTCCCCCCCGTGATCTCTCCCCGCGATCTCTCCCCCCGTGATCTCTCCCCGTGATCTCTCCCCGCGATCTCTCCCCGCGATCTCTCCCCCCGCGATCTCTCTCCCTGCGATCTCCCCCGCGATCTCTCTCCCCGTGATCTCTCCCCGCGATCTCTCTCCCCGTGATCTCCCCCCGTGATCTCTCCCCGCGATCTCTCCCCGCGATCTCGCTCCACGATCTCCCCCCGTGATCTCTCCCCGTGATCTCCCCCCGTGATCTCTCCCCCGCGATCTCTCTCCCCGTGATCTCTCCCCATGATCTCTCCCCTGTGATCTCTCCCCCCGCGATCTCTCTCCCTGTGGTATCTTGAGGTGGCCATAGATGGAGACAGACACAGGTTAACTCCGTAACATGGTTTAATCAACACTTGCACATAAAAGCTTCTGCCATGAGGCAGCAAAAACAAAGAGTACAACCAGTACAGATCAGACTTAACTCAGGAGCCCAATTGCCACAGCACCACCTGGTGGATCAGGTTACTCATAACCTCCCAGGTTACTACACTCCTCCCCCCTTAAGATTGCCATATGCAATTCTTAAACAATAACCCTTACTAGGTACTACATTTTAATTAACCAGTATGCTCTAACCATGGTTAACTCCTGACTAATTTAATAGGTTTGTATAAGTCTTTCTGGTTGCTTGCGAATCCTTTGTGAACGTCTTAATTCCACTTGTGGTGGATTCTCAGATTCACTCGCACTTGAGATTGGAGTAGTCTCTGATGTTGGTTTTACTCTGTCCCGCTGTGGCCTGGCAGTACCAGTGTCCACTGGCACCTTATAAGCCGTGCTGGGTCCTGGAACAGCCTCCTCTACTGCCCTTTGTTCCATCTGAGGCAGTTCCCCCTGCTGCCGGCTGAAAAGCTGATCCACATGCCGACGAACCCCTCGACCATCCCCTAGTAACACGGAGTACGACACAGGTCCTGTAATGTCCTGGATTAGTCCTGGTATCCATTTAGGTCCATAGCCGAAGTTCCGGGTGTACACAGAGTCCCCTATGACGAAATGGCGAGCTTTAGTATGTTTGTCATGGTACGCTTTTTGGTTTGTTTGTTTTGTCTCAACCTTGCTTTTGAGATCTGGGTGTATCAGGTCTAACGTGCACCGCAACTTTCTCCCCATCATCAACTCAGCCGGAGAAAGCCCCATGGTAGCTTGGGGCGTTATACGATAACTAAACAAGGCTCTATTGAGCTTGGTCTCCAGGGTGTCACCTGAGCTCTTCCTCATGAGCTCCTTAAAAGTCTGCATGGCTCGCTCGGCTAACCCATTTGAGGCTGGGTGATATGGAGCCGAGGTGACATGTGTGATTCCATTCCTTACCATGAATTCTTTGCTCTCTTCACTAACAAAACACTGTGCATTGTCGGATACAATCATTTATGGAATACCATGCGTGCTGAAGCTGTTCCTGAGACAATTCAATGTGGCATCAGTCATTGCAGAGTTCACTGGATAAACGTTGATCCACTTTGAGTGAGCGTCTACCAGCACCAAAAACATTTTGCCCCTAAAAGGTCCCGCATAGTCTATGTGAATTCTCCTCCAGGGTTTGCTGGGCCACTCCCAGGGATGGAGTGGTGCCCCGGCAGGTGCTTTCCTCTGTTCCTGACATATAATGCATGACTTTACCTTTGACTCAATTTCAGCATCTTTTTCTCCTTGCTCATACTGTTTAAGTCCTTAATGTCCTTGTTAGCCGCCTCCATGGCTTGTGCTTTTTTAAGTGCCGTCTCAAACGTTAATCCTTCTTCTGACAGCAACCTTTGCTGTATACTGTCGTCGTTAACTCCGCATACTAGTCTGTCCCTTAACATGACTGTGAGCGCAGTTCCAAAATTACAGTCCTGTGCGAGTTTCCGAAGCTCCTCCACATACTCAGTAACGCTTTCTTCCGGCCTCCTAATCCTCGAATTGAATTTCCATCTCTGTACTATTTCACTAGGTTTCGGATTGAAATGATTCTTTAGTAGACTCACCAACTCGTCAAAAGATTTTTCTCCTGGCCGCTCCGGGCTCAGCAGATTCCTCATCCGTGTATAGGTTTGCGCTCCCACACAACTCAGTAAAATGGCCCTTTTCTTTTCAGCACTGTCCACCTCGTTTGCCATAAAGAAATGGCTCAGTATTTCACAATACTCCTCCCAAGACTGCGACTTGCTGTCAAAAGGTGCCACGGAGCCTACCGTTCCTGCCATCCTTGGAGTCCGGTCACTTCAGCCAAAAAATCAAACTCCGTTTCGACTCCCACGGCCTAGCCTCGTGCTTTTCCGACTAGTTTGCTAACCAACCCGAGCACCTCTTCCGAATACTCCCTAACTATGACTGATCCAACAAAACTTTTCCGTCCTTTATTCTCGTCGCCATATGTGGTATCTTGAGGTGGCCATAGATGGAGACAGACACAGGTTAACTCCGTAACATGGTTTAATCAACACTTGCACATAAAAGCTTCTGCCATGAGGCAGCAAAAACAAAGAGTATAACCAGTACAGATCAGACTTAACTCAGGATGCCAATTGCCACAGCACCACCTGGTGGATCAGGTTACTCATAACCTCCCAGGTTACTACACTCCCCGTGATCTCTCCCCACGATCTTTCCCCCCATGATCTCTCCCCCGTGATCTCTCCCCCGCGATCTCTCCCCCCTTGGTCTCTCCCCCCGCGATCTCTCTCCCCGTGATCTCTCCCCTGCAATCTCTCTCCCCGCGATCTCTCCCCGTGATCTCTCTCCCCGTGATATCTCCCTGCGATCTCTCCCCGCGATCTCTCTCCCTGTGATCTCTCCCCTGCGATCTCTCTCCCCGTGATCTCTCCCCGCGATCTCTCCCTGCGATCTCTCTCCCTGCGATCTCTCCCTGCTCTCTCCCCATAGCCCTGTATCAATCCCCAAACTAATCCCACTGCCCCGCACTCTCCCCATAGCCCTGTATCAATCCCAAACTAATCCCACTGTCCCGCTCTCTCCCCATAGCCCTGTATCAATCCCCAAACTAATCCCACTATCCCGCGCTCTCCCCATAGCCCTGTATCAATCCCGAACTAATCCCGCTGCCCCGCACTCTCCCCATAGCCCTGTATCAATCCCAAACTAATCCCACTGTCCTGCTCTCTCCCCATAGCCCTGTATCAATCCCCAAACTAATCACACTGCCCCGCTCTCTCCCCATAGCCCTGTATCAATCCCAAACTAATCCCACTGCCCCGCTGTCTCCCCATAGCCCTGTATCAATCCCAAACTAATCCCACTGTCCCGCTCTCTCTCCATAGCCCTGTATCAATCCCGAACTAATCCCACTGTCCTGCTCTCTCTCCATAGCCCTGTATCAATCCCAAACTAATCCCACTTGTAATGTCCATGTGTAATTGAGACACGGACTGCAGAAGTTGGTTATAACAGGTGTTTACTGAATGGAGACAAAACTGGAACTACGATACAAAGTTACTGCACAGGCTTATATACAGGGGTGGTCACTACTGGTACTGCAGTATACAGGGGCTGCAGAATATAGTTCCTTCTTCAAGGTACATACACTACAATTCCTCCCCTTTTAGCTAAACAGTACATAACATTCGATTAATAATTAAATAACATATTTACAATTACAGTTGCTATATACATTAGCTGAAGTTAATCAATTATAAATTCAGTCTTTGAGGAGGCTTCCTGATTCTGTCCGGATAACGCCTCTTTGGGGTATCAGGTTCTTCTGGCAAAGTAGATTCGGGATCAACGTCGTTGTTTGGTTCGTCTGCTTCCAATATCACAGATTCTGAAGTAGATGCAATTGGTACTTCGGTTTCATCACCAGGTGTATAGGATCGTGGTGTAGATTTGACGTTTTCCAGTTACTCTAGAATCTGGTCAGCATGGCGTCTTACAATGCTCTCTCCAACGTCCACGGTATACATTAGAGGGCCTTGCCGTGTGCAGATCGTTCCTGGCTGCCATTTCTCTGTGCGGTAGTCCCGGGCCAAAACTGGTTGACCTATCTTGAAACTCCTGGTTGGCCTTTCATTCATATTCTGAAACTGCCTGTTTTCCACATCTCTTCTGATGTTTGGCTTAACCAAATCCAAGCGGCATCTTAGTCTTCGATTGAAGAACATCATGGCTGGAGTTTGGTTGGTAACCGCATGTGTCGCATTCCGGTAGGCAAACAAGAAGTTATCCACCTTGTGTTGTAGGGGTATGTCTTCATTACACATTGCCTTGATAGCCTTCTTGAATGTTTGAACGAACCTCTCAGCCAATCCATTGGTGGCTGGATGATATGGGGCGGATGTGTAATGCTTAACACCATTGTTCTTTAAGAACCTCCGGAACTCTTCAGACACAAACTGTGGTCCATTGTCGGAGCAAATCTGTTCAGGCAGCCCATTTCTGGCGAACATGGTTCGTAAGACTGTGATAGTTTTTTCTGTGGTGGTTGAGGACATTTTTATTACCTCTGGCCACTTTGAATGTGCATCCACCGCAATTAAAAACATCGAGTCCATAAATGGACCAGCAAAATCAACGTGTACCCTTTGCCATGGAGATGAGGGCCACTCCCATGGATGTAGAGGGGCTTGTGGTCGGGCGTTTTGGACCTTCTGGCATCCTGTACAGCTCTTGGTCATCTCTTCGATTTCCTTATCGATTCCTGGCCACCACACAAACGCTCTGGCTAAGTTCTTCATTTTTACCCCTCCCAGATGACCCTCATGAAGCTCATTGAGCACTCTATCCTTCAATTTGGGTGGAATTACTACTCTGGATCCACACATCAAGGTTCCTCGGCACACTGACAGCTGTTCTCTTCTCGGCGAGAATGCTGGCAACAGTGGTTCGCCATGTGCTGGCCATCCCTTCACCGTTAAATCATAGACCCTGGAGAGTGTCGGGTCATTTCGTGTTTCCTTTTCAATGTTTGCATTTGTCACAGGTAGACATTCGACTATGGTCGAGTGGAATATCTCCACAGGATCCACTGCAGGTGCTTCTTCCACCGTCGGCAACGGTAGGCGCGACAATCCATCAGCATTCCCATGCTGTTTAGTTCCTTTGTACTCGATGTCATATTGGTGTGCCCCTAGGAAAAGGGACCACCTCTGTAGCCGTTGTGCTGTCATTATCGGGACGCCCTTCTTAGGGTTGAAAATGGAGACAAGGGTTGATGATCAGTTAGTAGAGTAAATTTCTGTCCGTGCAGGTAGTGATTGAACTTCTTCACCCCCCACACCAGGCTGAGGGCCTCTCTGTCAATCTGGGCATAGTTACGCTCGGCTGCAGTTAACGAGCGTGACGCAAAAGCTATCGGCCTCTCTGAACCATCAAGGGATTTATGTGACAGTACCGCTCCAACACCGTAGGGAGACGCATCACACGCCAGTCTTATCAGTAGTGATGGGTTGTAGTGAGCCAATACTTCTCTTGAAGTGATCAGGCCTTTACACTTCTGAAAGGCCCGCTTACATTCATCGCTCCATTTCCATGCTACTCCAGTTTGTAGCAAGGCGTTCAGTGGGTGCAGAATTGTGGACAAATTCAGCAAAAACTTATGGTAGTAATTCACCAATCCGAGGAATTACCTCAGTTGCGACACATTTTCAGGCGCTGGAGCCTTAACTACCACTTCAATTTTGTCAGGGGACTTATGTAACCCCTCTTCATCAATCACGTGGCCACAATACGATATTTGTTTCTTAAAAAACTCGCACTTGGGTCGATTGGCTCGTAGCCCATGTTCTCTTAGTCTAGTGAGCACCTGCTCTAGGTTGGCAAGGTGTTCACTGTCATTTTCACCTGTCACTAGGATGTCGTCCAAGTAACACTGAGTCCCCGGAATCCCTTGCAGGACTTGTTCCATCGCTCTTTGCCATATAGCCGGAGCTGATGCTACTCCGAATACCAGTCGATTATACTGGTAAAGACCTTTGTGAGTGTTTATCGTGAGATATTTCCTAGAGGATTCTTCAACCTCCATCTGCAAATATGCTTGCACTAGGTCAATTTTTGTAAAACGTTTCCCTCCAGATAGTGAGGCGAAAATGTCTTCTATCCTCGGAAGAGGATACTGTACTGTGTGAAGGATTGGGTTCACAGTCACCTTGAAGTCCCCACAGATGCGAACCTTCCTTGGCTCCTCAGACTTATTGTTTAACGTTTTCTTCATGACAGGAACGATGGGTGTCGCCCACTCGCTCCAGTCTACCTTAGATAACACGCCTGCATTCTCCAGATTCCCCAGCTCTGCCTCGACGGCTGGGCGAATTGCACACGGTACCGGTCTTGCTTTGAAAAACTTGGGAATTGCATTCTCTTCTATTTTTATCGAGGCGGTTATGCCTTTAAGAGTTCCCAGTCCTTGTTGAAATACCTCTTTAGCGTTAGCTAAGATTTTTGACAATCGTCCAGGTGTGATGTCGTCATCCTTTTTACCAGCCACAGTCAGTGCCTGAATGGAGTGCCAGTCTAAACTTATCTTTCTGATCCATTCACGTCCCAATAACGGTGGTCCACCATCTTGCAGTATGTACAGATACATTTTCTGTATTTCCTTGCCGTTGTATTCGACAGGCACCCTTATTTTCCCTCTGGGGTATACTTTCTGCCCCGTATATGTCTTCAAGACAATGGATGTGTCTTTCAAGGGTATGTGTGAGAATAGCCGCTCGTAGTCTCATCGATTCATGACGGTCAGGGCTGATCCTGTAGTCAATTCCATTTTGACTTGGGACCCTGCTATCGTGAGGGTGACCCAAATGGTTCGGTGATCCTCTTTTGCGATTACGTTGTGTAGTTTGAGACAGCTTAGTCTCTTGTTCCCGGATTCACTATCGCTCTTCTGGTCTTCGGAACTACTGTCCGTCATCTTTTGTACTTTCCTGTACTTTTCCTTAGTAGCCTTTTTGTTGTCGTTAGTCTTCTTCCTGGACCTGCAAACTCGTGCAATGTGTCCCATCTTTCCGCATTGCCTGCATGTTTTGTCCTTGAACCAGCAGTCCTTCTGGTCATGGGTTGTTCTGCCACAGCGATAACATTTTTCAAATCCCCGTGTCATTTCATGGGTGCCGTATTCCTGTGGCTTTTGCTGTCTTTCCGCAGCTCCCCTTGCTGCTGCTTCGTACGATACTGCCACGCTGAAAGCCTTATCTAGCGTCAGCTCTTTCTCCGAGAGTAACCTCTTCTGGGTTCCTTCACTCAGGAGTCCACAGACAAATTTGTCCCGTAGGGTATCTGCCAGTCCTGCTCCGAACTGGCAGTGCTTTGATAGCTTGCGTAGTTCTGTAAGATAATCAGCATTGCTCTCTTTATGCTGATTTCTCTTGTGGAATTTAAATCTTTCTGCTGTCAGCAGCGGTGTAGGATTTAGGTGTTCCTGTAGGATATCAACAATTTCGTTAAAACTCTTCCCCATCGGTTTGACTGGAGTGATCAGGTTCCGCAATAGGCCGTACGTTCTTGCGCCCATTAAGTTTAGTCGTACCGATGCCTTTTTCTCATCGGCTACTTCATTTGCCTTGCAATACACTTCGACTCTTTCCACATATGTGGTCCAGTCTTCTATTTCATTATCGAAGGCAGTGATGTTGCCAGTCTTCGGCATTTTGGAGATCTAAGATGGCGCCTCCCGCGCTTTGCCTTCTTCCCCGATTGAACAAAATGGCACCTCCCGCGCTTTGCCTTCTTCCCCGATTGAACAAAATGGCGCCTCCCGCGCTTTCTGTCTTTTCCGCTGCTGCTAGCGCTGTTGCTGGCATTTTTATGCCTTGATGGCGACGCCCTATGGTCTTCGCGCGCTTCCCCCCGCGCTGCTGCCAACGCCGCTCTCCGCGGTCCCCGTGGCAAACTGCAGCTCCTCGCGGCTTTCTGCGCTTCTAACTTCTTTTTCCTTTATTTTAATTACTGTTCCCGTCGTCAGAGCAGACCCTATGGGACACTTTCCTCCCTCTTCTCAGGTCTGTACACTGCCCGGCTTCGTAGCACCGCCCTGTGTTCTCCACCCTCTCCCTCTGTCTCCTCTTTCCCGACAACGCTGCTCGGCCCCGTTGAAAAGCCACCCGATCGAGCTCTAGCCCGCCGCAGCCCAGGAAGGATCAGTGTACTACCTGCTACCAGCCCGATTAGCTGGAACACCATAGACTGGAGACCCAAGCCCAGCTCTCGACAGCCTCTCCTGCAAATCTTCGAATTCGATGAATCAGAGGGCGGTTGCCCACGGTCAACGCCCGTTTCCTCTGTCTGTTTTTTCCTTTTCCTTTCTTTTTGGACATCTTCCTTCTGGCTTCGATCTCCAATAACTTCGCTTCAGGGATGGATCCCCGTGAGGTGGTGCAGAACTGTAGGTAAGTTCGGATCTGTTCGTCGCCAATGTAATGTCCGTGTGTAATTGAGACACGGACTGCAGAAGTTGGTTATAACAGGTGTTTACTGAATGGAGACAAAACTGGAACTACTATACAAAGTTACTACACAGGCTTATATACAGGGGTGGTCACTACTGGTACTGCAGTATACAGGGGCTGCAGAATATAGTTCCTTCTTCAAGGTACATACACTACACCACTGTCCCGCTCTCTCTCCATAGCCCTGTATCAATCCCAAACTAATCCCACTATCCCCCCCTCCCCCCCACAGCTATGTAATTAATGAAAATTTAAATTTAATGAAGGTATTGATAAAGAACAGGATTAGATCTAACCCACAGAGTGTGGGTCACAAACTTCGACCCCGCATCATGTAATGACCTTCGCTCCTGACCCCACTAAATATCCGAGGTCAAGGCTTTTGCCTCCCTTGGGCAGGTGTCTGAGGAAGTACAGGTGTATCTATCTGGGGAAGGAGGGGATGCCAGATTGCTGCGCAGAGGCGGGGGAAGAAACCCCTTGTAGAATTTTGCAGGGAAGGTTAAGGGGAGATTTGATAGGGATGTTCAAAATTATGAGGGGTTTTGATAGAGTAAATAAGGAGAGACTGTTTCCAGTGGCAGGAGGGTCGGTAACCAGAGGACACAGATTGAAGGTAATTGGCAAAAGAACCAGAGGGAAGAGGAGGAGAAATTTTTTTATGCAGCGGGTTGTTGTGATCTGGAACGCGCTGCCTGAAAGGGCGGTGGAAGCAGATTCAATAGTAACTTTCAAAAGGGATTTGGATAAATACTTGTAAAGGAAAAACATTTTGCAGGTCTCTGGGGAAAGAGCAGGGGGGAGTGGGACTAATTGGAGAGCCCTTTCAAAGAGCCGGCACAGGCTCGATGGGCCGAATGGCCTCCTTCTGTGCTGTGAGATTCTGTGATGTCTGGGGTCCTCCAGGCCATGAGCTAAGTTTGGACAAGCTGGTGGTGGCTCCACTTCTGCCTCTGGTGGGGGGAGTCCAGAACAAGGCGACATAACCTTAAAATTAGAGCCCGGCCGTTCAGGGGTGATGTCAGGCAGCACTGCTTCACACAAAGGGGAGTGGAAATCTGGAACTCTCCCCCCCGCAAAAAGCAGCTGAGGCCGGGGGTCAATTGGAAATTTCAAAACTGAGATTTTCCTTCGGCAAGGGCATTACCCAACATCACTAAAACAGATGATCTGCTCATTACCACATTGCTGTTTGTGGGAGCTTGCTGTGCGCAAATTAGCTGCCGCGTTTCCTACATTACAACAGTGACAACACTTCAAAAAGTACTTCATTGGTTGTAAAGTGTTTTGAGACGTCCGGTGGTCGTGAAAGGCGCTATAGAAATGCAAGTCTTTCTTTCTTTGTTAAGGGATGTGGAGCCAAGGCAGGTGGATGGAGTTAGGTCACAGATCAGCCAGGATCTCACTGAATGGTGGAACAGGCTCGAGGAGCTGAATGGCCTCCTCCTGTCCCTATGATTGGGCTGCACCGAACTGGTGTGTGCTCCCCTGTAGCTCTCCACAGTGCTGGGAGAGCTAACCCATAAAGGAGATTGAGTGGATTCCAAGGACAGCAAGTTTGTTTTGTGCACTCACGGATCTAATTGACATAACCAACTGAGGGCTGACAGCTGTGAGGTTTACCCTAGAGTGAGGAGACACAACGCTGCGGTCCACGTACCCAGTACTAATAAAGTCAGTCAATATTGGAGACGGTGCAGATTTTCTAAAGTTCGTGTTGAATGCGTTTGTTCTGTTGACCCTTGTGCAGTACAAACACTCCGAGCCCCGTCAGTCACTGAGAACCAAAGATTGATTGTAATATGAAGGTGCTGGACGGGCCGAGGGGAAGGTAACGTGGGCCAGCACGATGGAGGCCATGTGTTCAAATCCCAGCACATAACATTGTGGAAATTAACTCAATAAATCTAATAATTTGTGGGTTTGCAGATGCCGCCAGATTGTCTCAAACGCTCGACTGGTCGGCGAATGTTCCTCAGGAGCAGGCAGAGGCAAAACAATAAAACAATGATAGACAATTAGGGCTTCTGTTGGTGGCGGGAATGCGATGACAGGTGGTGCCTGGGGAAGGCTCCCCTTTGTCGGAAACCTGTGTTGGTCAGTAAGTCTGTGCGTGCGGACAGGGTCTGCGATTTTCCTCTCCAGCTGTCAGACCCCACCCTGTTTTACTAACTTCCCAGGCTTCAATCACAGACCCAGTACTCAGGGAGCACTGCACTGTCGGAGGGACAGTACTGAGGGAGCACTGCACTGTCGGAGGGGCAGTACTGAGGGAGCGCCGCACTGTCGGAGGGGCAGTACTGAGGGAGCACTGCACTGTCAGAGGGGCAGTACTGAGGGAGCGCCGCACTGTCGGAGGGGCAGTACTGAGGGAGCGCCGCACTGTCGGAGGGGCAGTACTGAGGGAGCGCCGCACTGTCGGAGGGGCAGTACTGAGGGAGCGCCGCACTGTCGGAGGGGCAGTACTGAGGGAGCGCCGCACTGTCGGAGGGACAGTACTGAGGGAGCGCCGCACTGTCGGAGGGGCAGTACTGAGGGAGCGCCGCACTGTCGGAGGGGCAGTACTGAGGGAGCACCGCACTGTCGGAGGGACAGTACTGAGGGAGCGCTGCACTGTCGGAGGGGCAGTACTGAGGGAGCGCCGCACTGTCGGAGGGGCAGTACTGAGGGAGCACCGCACTGTCGGGGGGGCAGTACTGAGGGAGCACCGCACTGTCGGAGGGACAGTACTGAGGGAGCGCCGCACTGTTGGAGGGACAGTACTGAGGGAGTACTGCACTGTCGGAGGGGCAGTACTGAGGGAGCACCGCACTGTCGGAGGGGCAATACTGAGGGAGCGCCGCACTGTCGGAAGGACAGTACTGAGGGAGCGCCGCACTGTCGGAGGGGCAGTACTGAGGGAGCGCCGCACTGTCGGAGGGGCGGTACTGAGGGAGCGCCGCACTGTCGGAGGGGCAGTACTGAGGGAGCGCCGCACTGTCGGAGGGGCAGTACTGAAGGAGCGCTGCACTGTCGAAGGGGCAGTACTGAGGGAGCACCGCACTGTCGGAGGGGCAGTACTGAGGGAGCGCCGCACTGTCGGAGGGGCAGTACTGAGGGAGCGCCGCACTGTCGAAGGGGCAGTACTGAGGGAGCACCGCACTGTTGGAGGGGCAGTACTGAGGGAGCGCCGCACTGTCGGAGGGGCAGTACTGAGGGAGTGCCGCACTGTCGGAGGGGCAGTACTGAGGGAGTGCCGCACTGTCGGAGGGGCAGTACTGAGGGAGCGCCGCACTGTCGGAGGGGCAGTACTGAGGGAGCACCGCACTGTCGGAGGGACAGTACTGAGGGAGCGCTGCACTGTCGGAGGGGCAGTACTGAGGGAGCGCCGCACTGTCGGAGGGGCAGTACTGAGGGAGCACTGCACTGTCGGGGGGGCAGTACTGAGGGAGCACCGCACTGTCGGAGGGACAGTACTGAGGGAGCGCCGCACTGTTGGAGGGACAGTACTGAGGGAGTACTGCACTGTCGGAGGGGCAGTACTGAGGGAGCACCGCACTGTCGGAGGGGCAATACTGAGGGAGCGCCGCACTGTCGGAGGGACAGTACTGAGGGAGCGCCGCACTGTCGGAGGGGCAGTACTGAGGGAGCGCCGCACTGTCGGAGGGGCGGTACTGAGGGAGCGCCGCACTGTCGGAGGGGCAGTACTGAGGGAGCGCCGCACTGTCGGAGGGGCAGTACTGAAGGAGCGCTGCACTGTCGAAGGGGCAGTACTGAGGGAGCACCGCACTGTCGGAGGGGCAGTACTGAGGGAGCGCCGCACTGTCGGAGGGGCAGTACTGAGGGAGTGCCGCACTGTCGAAGGGGCAGTACTGAGGGAGCACCGCACTGTTGGAGGGGCAGTACTGAGGGAGCGCCGCACTGTCGGAGGGGCAGTACTGAGGGAGTGCCGCACTGTCGGAGGGGCAGTACTGAGGGAGTGCCGCACTGTCGGAGGGGCAGTACTGAGGGAGTGCCGCACTGTCGGAGGGGCAGTACTGAGGGAGTGCCGCACTGTGTCAGTCTAGATTTATGTGCTCAAGTCTCCTGGAGTGGGACGTGAACCCACGACTTTCTGACTCGGAGGTGAGAGCCTTACCCACTGAGCCACAGCTGATGCGGTGGAGTATCTACCCCTATATCTGATTGGTTATTGGATTATAAATGGATTGTTGGGGCTGGAGTAACAAGTAAAACCAAATAATGCGCATTCTGTCTGTTTAATTAATCGTGGAGAGAAACCCGGGTCCAGTATTAATCAGGCAGATGAATAAGATGATAATTAGTGGAAAACTGCCACATTGCAGCGAGCAGCCTTTCATGTTAGAGAGAAATACAGATTTAATGTAATCGCTTTACATAATGCGCACCCATCACGCCGTCCTTCAGCCCTTCAAAGCAGAGCACACACAGGGTCACCTCAAACTGTGCAGCTGATAGGCTCGTCATCTTCAGACAGCGCCTGGCAGTCAGTTTGTTTCCCGCAGCCTCTCTGAGTGCCAATGAATGAAGGTTTCTGAGCGAAGTGGCGAGAAGCTTCAGCGCAAAGGCCACCACATGAAAGGGAATTCATGGCCAATAAAGCAAGTGCAGCCTCGGTCTTGCTGTTACATCGCCTAACTTCATAAACCTTTCCATTCCTTCCGCTCCTGAAACAGTCACTACACTGTAAATAATCCGGCGACATTGTTAGCAGCTTCTCAAACAGTGAGACTCAAATATGTAATTCAATCTAAAGCTAGACAGGAGTATTCCTTATTTATTAAACTGGGCCTTGGCTCAATCACTTGTGTTTAATTAATTTAGTTCTTCACTTTGACGGCCTCAGGGAGCCCGGGATTTTATATGGGGATAAGCAAGTCAGAATAATTGAATGATGGAGTTCTCCCGAAACCTGATTCTCCTCGATTATTAACAAGGGCTAAAGTCCAAAGGTATTTTCTAAACATATTAAAAGATTAATATTTTTCTCCTTGCTGTGCATTGCTAAATAAGAATATTTAAGAACTACACGCACCAAAGCAAGATACTGCGGATGCTGGAAATCGGAAATAAAAACAGGAATTGCTGGAAATACTCGGCAGGTCAGGCAGCATCTGTGGAGAGAGAAACAGAGTTAACGTTTCAGGTCGATGGCCTTTCGCCAGAACTGGAAGATGTCAGAGATTTTAAGCAAGTACAGAGGCAAAGGGACAAATGGAAATCCTGTCACAGTGCCGAGCAGAACTTCTTCAAGGTGAAGAATTCTTGGGAGAGAAGATCGCAGAGAAGTGAGCACCGGAAGAAGGAACATACTACAGAGGCTGGAAATCTGAAATAACGCTGGAAAATGCTGGAAAATGTTGAATTCACTGCCACTTCTCTTCCAGGAATTTCCTGGAATCCTTGAAGAAGCTCTGCTCCTCTCCCCAACGGGACTTCCATTTGTCTCTTTTACCTTGTTACTCGCTTAAAAACTGTTCGTCTCGAAAAGCTTCCGGTTCTGATGAAAGGTCATCGACTGAAACATTGACTCTGTGTCGACATAAGCTGCGAGAGCGGATATTTGTTTGCAACATGTCTCAGCTGTGGCTCAGTGGGCAGCACTCTCGCCCCTCAGTCAGAAGGTCGTGGGTTCAAGTCCCACTCCAGAGACTCGAGCACGAAAGTCCAGGCTGACACTCCCAGTGTGGGGCTGTCAGAGGTGAATGAAACCCAAGGCCCTGTCTACCAGTTCAGCTGGATGTCAGAGATCTCACGGCACTATTTTGAAACTCTCCTGGTCAACAATTATCCTTCAAACAACAATACCTGGTCATTTATCTCATTGCTGTTTGTGGGAGTTTGCTGCGCGCAAATTGGCTGCTGCGTTTCCTACATTACAACAGTGACTACTCTTCAAAAAGTACTTCATTGGCTGTGAATCGCTTTTTTTATCTCCAAATTATTCGTTCATGATGTGGGCGTCACTTATAAGGCTGGCATTTATTGCCCATCCCGAATTGCCCTTGAGAAGGTGGTGGTGAGCCGCCTTACACAACAGAGTGACATGCTGGGCCATTTCAGAGGGCAGTTAAGAGTCAACCACATTGGCCCAGTAATTCCGGGCACAACGCGTGAGTACGGACGGGGTACTCACGCGTGTGCCCGGAGGAATTGCCGGTTTTCAGCATGCACAGCGCATGCGCTGAAAACCAGCATTTCATGTCCTCTGACCCAAGGGGTTAAGAGGCAGAACGCGCGCGACTGCACAGGCAGCGCGTGCGCAGTGAAATTCCTTTTTTTTCCCAGAGTTGCGCGTGTGTAAAGGCCTCCGGTCTTTACGCATTGAAAAACCACACGTAAGTACTTAGTTTTTCAGGTAAGTGGGCTTTTAGTACAATTGAGAATTTTTTTTTCCACAGGTTTGTTATTTTTAAAGAATTTACAGTAAGGTAAGTTTAGTTTTAGCCCCGATTTTTTACATAAATTTTTTTTTCAAATTTTAAAATTATTGTTTAAAATATTTTTTCAGAGTTCTTTATTGTTCATTTAAGTAGTGCAATGTTTTTTTTAAATTTTCTTTCAGGTTTAAGTAGTGTTTTGGGGCCAGGAGTTTTCATGAGTTTGACAGCTCTTACTGTCAAACTCATGAATGAGTTTCCCCTCCCCTGATTGGCTGCACAGTGCTCACCTGATCCCAGCTGGCACATCGCACTAACTACGCCGCTGGATCAGGTAAGCACATCGCGCCGACATTTGAACCGGGCCAGTGACAGGAAATGCGAGCAGGCCCGGGCTTCAGATGTCGGCGCGCAGGGTGAGTGCAGATCGGGGGCTTGCACGCGCGGCAAGCTCCCGATCCTAATTTATGGGCCAATGCTGTGGGTCTGGAGTCAGACTGGGTAGGACAGCAGATTTCCTTCCCCAAAGGACATTAGTGAACCAGATGGGTTTGTACAATTATGGTCACCATTACTGATACGAGCTTTTTATTCCAGATTTATTTATTTAAATTTAAATTCCCCAGCTGCTGTGGTGGGATTTGAACTCATTAATCCAAACCGTTTGGATTACTAGACCAGTAACATAACCACGATGTTACCGCACCCAATACATTGGGCTGTCCTAGAGTTGTTGAGGGTGCTATAGAAATGCAAGTTCCTTTTTAACAAAAACACTGCAGGTCGCTAATCCTCAGCAGCGCAGTGAATGAATAAATAAAAGTCAGACTCCCATTTCTCTAGCACCTTTCACGACCACCGAACATCCCAAAGCGCTTTACAGCCAATGAAGTACTTTTTGAAGTGTAGTCACTGTTGTAATGTGGGAAACGCGGCAGCCAATTTGCGCACAGCAAGCTCCCAGAAACAGCAATGTGATAATGACCAGATCATCTGTTTTTGAAGGATAAATATTGGGCCAGGACACCGGGGATAACTCCCGTGCTCTTCTTCGAAATAGTGCCATGGGATCTCTAATGTCCACCTGAGAGAGCAGACGAGGCCTCAGTTTAACATCTCATCCGAAAGACAGCACCTCCGACAGTGCGGAGCTCCCTCAGTACTGCTCCTCCGACAGTGCGGTGCTCCCTCAGTACTGCCCCTCCAACAGTGCGGCGCTCCCTCAGTACTACCCCTCCGACAGTGCGGCGCTCCCTCAGTACTGACCCTCCGACAGTGCGGCTCTCCCTCAGTACTGCCCCTCCGACAGTGCAGCGCTCCCTCAGTACTGCCCCTCCGACAGTGCGGCGCTCCCTCAGTACTGCCCCTCTGACAGTGCGGTGCTCCCTCAGTACTGTCCCTCCGACAGTGCGGCGCTCCCTCAGTACTGCCCCTCTGACAGTGCGGTGCTCCCTCAGTACTGTCCCTCCGACAGTGCGGCGCTCCCTCAGTACTGTCCCTCCGACAGTGCGGCGCTCCCTCAGTACTGACCCTCCGACAGTGCGGCGCTCCCTCAGTACTGCCCCTCCGACAGTGCGGCGCTCCCTCAGTACTGCACCTCCGACAGTGCGGCGCACCCTCAGTACTGCCCCTCCGAAAGTGCGGCGTTCCCTCAGTACTGACCCTCCGACAGTGCGGCGCTCCCTCAGTACTGCCCCTCCGACAGTGCGGCGCTCCCTCAGTACTGCCCCTGCGACAGTGCGGCGCTCCCTCAGTACTGCCTCTCCAACAGTGCGGCGCTCCCTCAGTACTGCCCCTCCGACAGTGCGGCGCTCCCTCAGTACTGTCCCTCCGACAGTGCGGTGCTCCCTCAGTACTGTCCCTCCGACAGTGCGGCGCTCCCTCAGTACTGTCCCTCCAACAGTGCAGCGCTCTCTCAGTACTGTCCCTCCGACAGTGCGGCGCTCCCTCAGTACTGACCCTCCGACAGTGCGGCGCTCCCTCAGTACTGCCCCTCCGACAGTGCGGCGCTCCCTCAGTACTGCCCCTCCGACAGTGCGGCGCTCCCTCAGTACTGCCCCTCCGACAGTGCGGTGCTCCCTCAGTACTGACCCTCCGACAGTGCGGCGCTCCCACTGTACTGCCCCTCCGACAGTGCGGCGCTCCCTCAGTACTGCCCCTCCGACAGTGCGGCGCTCCCTCAATACTGACCCTCCGACAGTGCGGCGCTCCCTCAGTACTGTCCCTCCGACAGTGCGGCGCTCCCTCAGTACTGCCCCTCAGACAGTGCGGGGCTCCCTCAGTACTGCCCCTCCGACAGTGCGACGCGCCCTCAGTACTGCCCCTCCGACAGTGCGGCGCTCCCTCAGCACTGCACTGGCGTGTCAGCCTGGATTTTTGTGCTCAAGTCTCTGGAGTGAGACTTGAACCCAAAACCTGCTGAGTCAGCGGCGAGAATGCTGCCCACTGAACCACAGCTGACACATTCGCTCCCTCAATACCTCCTCTCTGGTGAAGAAGGCCCAGCAGCGCCTATATTTCCTAAGGAGGCTGAAGGGATGTAACCTGTCACCCCTGATCCTCTCTAACTTTTACCGCTGCACAATAGAGAGCATCCTGACGAACTGTATCACAGTATGGTATGGCAGCTGTAGCTACTATGACCGGAAAGCCCTGCAGCGGGTAGTCAAAACTGCCCAACGCATTACCGGCACCCGGCTACCGACCATAGAGCACATATACCAAAAACGCTGTTTACGGAGGTCACGGTCAATCATCAAACACCCTACCCACCCCAGCCACAGTCTGTTCGCCCTCCTGCCATCTGGGAGACGCTACAGATGCATTCGCACCCGTACGACCAGATTTAGGAACAGCTTCTTTCCCAGGGCTGTCGTCCTACTGAACTCCACAAATTAACTCTAAAGCCTGCACATCTGCCAATGCACTTTATTATGGTTATGTTTATGTTAATGTATTACAAGCCAAATGTATGTTGAATGTTTAAATGTCTTAATCTAAATGTACACTCTCGGGAGCCGCAAGCCTACATTTCGTTGTACTGCACTTGTGCACTAACAATGACAATAAAGTGGATTTTTATTATTATTAATATTAATTAGAACCCCAGTCTCCTGCGTGACAGGCAGGGACGCTGACCACTATACTAGTGAGGAAGTTGTGAAAGGGTTACATGATGCCACCTTGCCCTGCACCAATTTACATTTGGGGAATGCGGTTTTTCAGCATCAAGTGTTCGATACTGTTAAAAAAAATCTGGGGAAAACCACAGCTCCATATTGTAAAATGGTTCTACTTCATCAGGAAAGTTGTAAGTCCGAGAATTGCAAGTTCCCATCTGGTCTTCCGGGATTAGCAGAAGCATAAACAGTAAGACAGCACATGCTGCAAAACCCAGAAAACACATCAAATGACGGCCAGTCTCTGCCTGTCGGTGCTGTGCCAGTGCGCCCTGTGCCAGTGCTTGTGGCTTCTGCCGGTTCTCTCATTGCCCCTTTATATGTGGAGGCAGGTTTTAAATCCCGCTGCTGCCCCAAGTCTCCATTACGCAAGCGCAGTTTTTTCCGTCCCCACCTTGTCCCCTTCATCCCCTCACCCCCTTCATCCCCTCACCCCCTTCACCCCCTCACCCCCCTCACCCCCTTCATCCCCCTCACCCCCTCACCCCCTCACCCCCTTCACCCCCTCACCCCCCTCACCCCCTTCATCCCCTCACCCCCCTCACCCCCTTCACCCCCTCACCCCCCACCCCCTTCACCCCCTCACCCCCTCATCCCCCTCTCCGCCCTCAATTCCTCCCCCTCCCCTCACCCCCTCACCCCCCTCACCCCCTTCATCCCCTCATCCCCTCACCCCCTTCATCCCCTCACCCCCTTCACCCCCTCACCCCCCTCACCCCCTTCATCCCCTCACCCCCTTCATCCCCTCACCCCCCTCACCCCCTTCATCCCCTCACCCCTTCACCCCCTCACCCCCTCACCCCCTTCATCCCCTCACCCCCCTCACCCCCTTCACCCCCTCACCCCCCACCCCCTTCACCCCCTCACCCCCCTCACCCCCCCATCCCCCTCTCCGCCCTCAATTCCTCCCCCTCCCCTCACCCCCTCACCCCCCTCACACCCCTCACCCCCTCATCCCCCTCTCCACCCTCAATTCCTCCCCATCCCCCTCACCCCCCCTCACCCCCCTCACGCCCCTCACCCCCCTCACCCCCCTCACACCCTCACGCCCCTCACCCCCCTCACCCCCTCATTCCCCTCTCCACCCTCAATTCCTCCCCATCCCCCTCACCCCCCTCACGCCCCTCACGCCCCTCACCCCCCTCTCTCCACCCTCAATTCCTCCCCCTCCCCCTCACCCCCTCACCCCCCTCACCCCCTCACCCCCCTCACGCCCCTCACGCCCCTCACCCCCCTCTCTCCACCCTCAATTCCTCCCCCTCCCCCTCACCCCTCACCCCCTCAATTCCCCCCTCCCCCCTCATCGCACTGCGTGTGACGGACCCCGCCTGGTTTTCGCTCCGTTAACTGATGGATGGAGAATCCATTGGGCTCCTTCACCTCAGTGCGATCCCTCTGCCCGCTATCCCTCTGGGCAATGAACCAAGCAACACAGTCAGAGCAAAACTTGCCCCAGTTTCAATATCCTTATTTTGCGTACAGCTATTTCGATCTTTCTAACTTAATGCAAGTCTATCTTGTCCTTTTTGGGGAGGCCTAGAAAAAATCAATTGAATTCATCATTTTTAATACTCATTCCCCATGGGGCAGTCTGACTGACACAGAATAATAAGCAGATACCTTGCTGCTCCTGTCATTCTTTGATGCCCTACAATTGGAAACCACATGAATTTTGTTGAAGAAAAGGTGTCCAAAAAAAGAGCTTATCCTTTGCATTGTTAATGATAATAGTGCGGGGAGCACTGGGCGCAGCAGGTCGGTAAATCAGGGGACTGAATGGTTCTTGTACATGGATCCCAGCCTCATCATTATTGTTGCTAAGTGATCAAATACTTGAAATGGCTCTTTCTACCTGGAATCATTTTTTTTTAATGTATCAAACTTAACCACAATGAAGCCAGGCTACCAGCTGAAGGAATATGAAGCAGTCATTGCTCACATTGCCAAGGAAATTCAATTTTATGAATTCGATTTTCCCATCGCACAGCTGCGGACAAATGAGAATATTCTGCAGAGGATTTCCGCTTCTCAGCAAGTCCTGAGATTGGTCGTGTTAACTCCCTGGGAGTCATTTTCCGTTTGACCCATAGGCGCATACCCTTGCATGTTGGGACAGTGTGGGCACAATGGCGGAAAGCCGTGGCAGCGCGACTGCGGGTGCTTAATATGTGAGGCTGTTGGGCAAGAATTTCTGTAGAATTTCCTTATCCCAGCTGCAATAAATTAAGACTTGCATTTCTATAGCACCTTTCACAACCTCAGGATGTCCCAAAGTGCTTTACAGCCAATGAAGTACTTTTTGAAGTGTAGTCACTGTTGTAATGTAGGAAACGCGGCAGCCAATTTGCGCACAGCAAGCTCCCACACACAGTAATGTGATAATGGCCAGATAATCTGTTTTAGCGATGTTGATTGAGGGATAAATATTGGCCCCAGGACACTGGGGAGAACTCCCCTGCTCCTCTTCGAAGTAAATTTAAAATATTCAGCCTTGTGTTCAAATCCCTCCATGGCCTCACCCTTTCCCTATCTCTGTAACCTCCACCAGCCCTACAACCCTCCGAGATCTCTGCGCTCCTCTAATTCTGCTCTCTTGAGCATCCCCGATTTCTATCGCTCCACCATTGGTGGCCGTGCCTTCTGTTGCCTGGGCCCTAAGCTCTGGAATTCCCTCCCTAAACCTCTCCACCTCTCTCTCCTCCTTTAAGATGCTCCTTAAAACCTTCCTCTTTGACCAAGCTTTTGGTTACCTGTCCTAATATCTGCTTATGCGGCACGGTGTTGAATTTTATCTGATAACACTCCTGTGAAGCGTCTTGGGACGTTTTACTACATTAAAGGTGCTATATAACTACAAGTTGTTGTTATTGTCGGGCAGCATTGACAGGAGCACCTGGTAAGTGTCCCAATTTCCCTTGTGGCCAGTCTGCCCCGATAACTGATCCTGCAGAGGTTTGTAAAATGCTCCTGGACAATGGCGCCACCGAACAGCGGAGGAGGTGAAAACTTAACGCAGAGCAGGTTATTAATCTCATTTTGCTGTACAAGCTCTTGGTCAGACCTGGTCTGAGACCTGCTACTGCTCACTGGCAGAGGATAAACCCCTACAGTCACTGAATATTATGTTCTGCAAGAAGTGGAGGAGGGAAGGAAAATAAGAAACAGGAGCAGGAGATGACCATTCGGCCCCTCGAGCCTGCTCCGCCATTCAATAAGATCGTGGCTGATCTTCGACCTCAACTCCACTTTCCTGCATTATCCCTATATCCCTTGATTCCCTTAAAATGTATTGACCTCAGCCTTGAATATACTCATCGACTGAGCATCCACAGCCCTCTGGGGCAGAGAATTCCAAAGATTCACAACTCTCTGAGTGAAAGGAAAGAAAGACTTGCATTTCTGTAGCGCCTTTCATGACCACTGGACATCCCAAAGTGCTTCGCAGCCAATGAAGTACTTTTTGAAGTGTAGTCACTGTTGTAATGTAGGAAACGCGGCAGACAATTTGCGCACAGCAAGCTCCCACAAACAGCAATGTGATAATGACCAGGTAATCTGTTTTTGTTATGTTGATTGAGGGATAAATATCAGCCCAGGACACCAGGGACAACTCCCCTGCTTCTCTTCGGAATAGTGCCATGGGATCTTTTACGTCCACGGGATCTTTTACATCCACCTGTGAGAGCAGACAGGGCCTGGGTTCAGCGGCTCATCCGAAAGACGACACCTCCGACAGTGCAGCACTCCACTGGAGTGTCAGCCTGGATTTTTGTACTCAAGTTCCATGGCATAGGATTTGAACCCACAACCTTCTGACTCAGAAGCAAGTGTGCTACCCACTGAGCCATGGCTGACACAGAGTGAAGAAATTTCTCCTCAGCTCAGTCCTAAATGGCCGACCCCTTATTCTTAGACTGTGACCCCTGGTTCTAGACTCTCCAGCCAGGGGAAACATCCTCTCAGCAGCGACCCTGTCAAGCCCTGTAAGAATTTTATGCGTTTCAAGGAGATCACCTCTCATTCTTCTAAACTCTAGAGAATATAGGACTATTTGGACAGTTCTTCCAAAGAGCCGGCACAGACATGATGGGCTGAATGGCCTCCTTCTGTGCTGGATCATTAATGAATCTATGAGAGGAACACCTTTGACATCAGCTTGTGCTTTAGTGCCTCTCGTTTGTAATTAGTGAAAAATGCTGTAACATCACTTTCTTTATAACTTGTTCTGTTGTGTCAATAGTTTTGATTTATGAAGCAACTTGCTCTTGCAGATTTTATCTGCAAATAATAATATTCTCTTAATATTTGGTCTCACATTAATCAAACTAAATAACCTTCTCACTAAGCTCATGAGATGAGTAATTTTTGTAAACACTAAAATCCAAGATATAGAAGCAACTGGAGACAATGTGACAGCTGGTGCTCCACCTTATTAGATTGAAATTTGATGACACTGTAAAATAATTCAATAAACAGAGTCTGCCCAAATCCTAACTCTGTCTGAAAATATCTCGCTATATTTCTGCAGATCAAAGCTACCAGACGTAGAGAAGATGTTTCCATTTGTGGAGGGTCCAAAACTAGGGGCCATGAATAGTTAGTCACTAATGACTCCAGCAGGGAATTCAGGAGAAACTCCTTTCATAGAATCATCGAATCATAGAATGGTTACAGCACAGAAGGAGGCCATTCGGCCTGTCGAGCCTGTGCTGGCTCTCTGCAAGAGCACCTCAAACAGTCCCACTTCCCGCCCTTTCCCCGTAGCCCTGTAATTTTTTTCCTTCAGGTATTTATCCAATTCCCTTTTGAAAGCCACGATTGAATCTTCCTCCACCACCCTTTCAGGCAGTGCATTCCAGATCATAACCACTCGCTGCATAAAAAAGTTTTTCCTCATGTCGCCTTTGGTTCTTTTGCCAATCACCTTAAATCTGTGTCCTCTGGTTCTCGACCCTTCCACCAATGGGAACAGTTTCTCTCTATCTACTCTGTCCAGATCCCTCATGATTTTGAACACCTCCATCAAATCTCCTCTCAACCTTCTCTGCTCCAAGGAGAACAACCCCAGCTTCTCCAGTCTATCGACGTAACTGAAGCCCCTCATCCCTGGAATCATTCTCGTAAATCTGTTCTGCACCTTCTCTAAGGCCTTCACATCCTTCCTAAAGTGCGGTGCCCAGAATTGGACACAGTACTCCAGTTGAGGCCGAACCAGTGTTTTATACAGGTTCATCATAGTTTCCACACTTTTGTACTCTATGCCTCTATTTATGAAACCCAAGATCCCGTAAGCCTTTTTAACTGCTTTCTCAACCTGCCCTGCCACCTTCAATGATTTGTGCACACATACCCCCAGGTCTCTCTGTTCATGCACCCCCTTTAGGATTGTACCCTTTAGTTTATATTTCCTCTCCTCATTCTTTCTACCAAAATGTATCACTTCGCACTTTTCTGCGTTAAATTTCATCTGCCACGTGTCCGCCCATTTCACCAGCCTGTCTATGTCTTCCTGAAGTCTATCACTATCCTCCTCACTGTTCACTATACTTCCAAGTTTTGTGTCATCTGCAAATTTTGAAATTGTGCCCTGTACACCCACGTCCAAGTCATTAATGGCCCAGAAATTCAGGTCGAGGGCTTCCCGCGGGTGTAAGCCCCCACCCTGCACTTACCTAGCGCGCCGGCCGTTGAGCTGTGGGCCCGCATGGGATTCCGATCCTGGGCCTGCTTCAGCTGCCGGCGCGCAGTGCTTGCGTATCCCAGGGGCGCAGTTAGTTCGATGCGTCCCCTGGGATCACGTGGGCCATGCAGAGCCAATCAGAGCAGGGAATGCTTCATTCATAAGTTTGACAGGAAGTGCTGTCAAACTTATAAATACTACGGGCCCCAAAACATCACTAAAACTTCAAATACATTTTTTTTAAATCACATTTTTTAAATAAACTATAAATTACATGAAATAACTATTTTAAACAATAATTTAAATTTTTGAACAAAAATAATTTTATTTTCTAATGGGGCTAAAAATAAACTTACCTTTCTTTAAAGTATTTAAAAATAATAAACCTGTGGAAAAAATATTTTAATTTTAATTAATTCACCACTTACCTTGTAAAAAGCAGGCCTTGCGACTGCTTTTTATATGTGTAAATTCTGGAGACTTACCCTCCCGGGAAAACCTGTAAAAAAAACGTAAGTTCGATGCGCACGCGCTGCCTCTCCTGCACACGCGTTCAAACTCTGAACCCCTTCTTTCAGGGGAACGGAAGTGCCGGTTTCCCGCGCATGCGCAGTGCATGCATGAAACCGGCACTTCCATTGGGCCTACGGGTGAGTACCCCGTGCGTACTCACCCGTGGAGACCCGAGTTTCTGGGCCAATATATATCAAGGAAAGCAGTGGTCCTAGTACCGACTCCTGGGGAACACCACTGTATACCTTCCTCCAGTCCGAAAAACAACCGTTCACCACTACTCTCTGTTTCCTATCACTTAGCCAATTCCGTATCCATGCTGTCACTGTCCCTTTTATTCCATGGGCTTCAACTTTGCTGGCAAGCCTATTATGTGGCACTTTGTCGAACACCTTTTGGAAATCCATGTACACCACGTCAACCGCATTACCCTCATCAACCTTCTGTTACCTCATCAAAAAATTCGATCAAGTTGGTTAAACACAATTTGCCTTTAACAAATCCGTGCTGGCTTTCCTTAATTAATCCAAGTGACTGTTAACTTTGTCCCTGATTATTGTTTCTAAAAGCTTCCCCACTACCGAGGTTAAACTGACTGGCCTGTAGTTGCTGGGTTTATCTTTACACCCTTTTTGAACAAAGGTGTAACATTTGCAATTTCCAGTCCTCTGGCACCACCCCCGTATCTATGGAGGATTGGAATATTATGGCCAGTACCTCCGCGATTTCCACCCTTAATTCCCTCAGCATCCTAGGATGCATCCCATCTGCTCCTGGTGATTTATCTACTTTAAGTACAGCCAGCCTTTCTAATACCTCTTTATCAACTTTTATCCTATCAAGTGTCTCCACTGCCTCCTCCTTCACTATGTCTATGGCAGCATCCTCTTCCTTGGTGAAGACAGATGCAAAGTACTCATTTAGTACCTCAGCCATGCCCTCTGCCTCCATTCGTAGGTCTCCGTTTTGGTCCCTAATCGGCCCCACTCCACTTCTTAATACCCGTTTACTATTTATATGCCTACAGAAGACTTTTGGATGACCTTTTATGTTGGTTGCCAGTCTATTCTCATACCCTCTCTTTGCCCCTCTTATTTTCTTTTTCACTTCTCCTCTGACCTTTCTATATATTGCCTGATTCTCAGATGTATTCCCGACCTGACATCTGTCATACGCGCTCTTTTTCTGCTTCATCATATTCTCTATCTCTTTCGTCATCCAGGGAGCCCTGACTTTAGTTGCCCTGCCTTTCCCCCGAGTGGGAATGTACCTCGACTGTACCCAAACTATTTCCTCTTTAAAGGCAGCCCATTGTTCCATTACAGTTTTGCCTGCCAATCTTTGATTCCAGTTTACCCGGGCCAGATCCGTTCTCATCCCACTGAAATTGTCCTTCCCCCAGTTAAACATTCTTACTCTAGATTGCTCCCTGTCCTTTTCCATAGCTAATCTGAACCTTCTGATACAATGATCACTGTTCCCTAAATGTTCCCCTGTTGACACTTACTCCACTTGACCCACCTCATTCCCCAGAACCAGATCCAGCAACGCCTCCTCCCTTGTCGGGCCGGAAACATATTGATCAAGAAAGTTCTCCTGAACACACTTCAGAAATTCTTTCCCTTCTCTGCCCTTTACACTATTAAGATTCCAGTCTATATTAGGCTAGTTGACATCCCCCATTATCACTGCTCTATAGTTCTTGCACTCTCTGTAATTTCTCTGTAAATTTGCTCCTCCATATCTTTCCCACTATTTGGTGGTCTATAGAATACACCTAGTAGTGTAATGGCACCTCTATTATTTCTTAACTCTAGCCACATAGATTCTGTCCTTGGCCCCCTCCAGGACATCCTCCCTCTCCAGCACTGTAACATTCTCCTTAACCAATACTGCCACACCACCTCCTATCTTTCCTTCCCTATCTTTCCTGAACACCTTATAACCAGGAATATTTAATACCCAATCCTGCCCTTTTTTGAGCCAGTTATTGCCACAACATCATATTCCCATGTGACTATTTGCGCCTGCAGTTCACTTACCTTGTTTACTGTAATGATATCAGCAAATAGAGATGGTATTTGCCTGTTTGATTATGAAGCCTTACCAGCAGGTTTGCATGTATTGATTGCTTGTGCCTGACCAGCAGAGGGCATGTGACAGAGACAAGCAAGGCAGTTTAGTTTAGTTTCAGTTTCATTCTAGATGCATCACTAGCATGATGTCTCCTGTAAATGCTGTTAAAAGAGTTGAACAAGCTTTAGATTAAAAGACATTCTCTTTCATAATTGTCTCGTCATTGAACCCACAAAGAAATCAATACATGGTGTCAGAAGTGATTGAAAGAGATGAAGGGAAAAAATCTGAAGTTAAATCAGCTCTCCACAAATTAGCAAGCCAAAAGAGAACATCGTTACTTACCATTAGAGAATAGCTAACGAAGTGAAAAATGGAAGGTTTACTCCCACCGGCGACACTTCAGTTGACAGGTAATGTGGCTGAAAATTGGAGGAGGTTCAAACAACGTGTGGGGTTGTATTTAGCGGCAATCGGAGCTGACGAGAAAAGTTATAAAAGGAAATCGTCACTGTTCTTACATGTCGTGGGTGATGAAGCGCTGGAGGTGTATAATAACTTCACATTCGCTGCTGGTGGAGACAAAATGAAGCTAGATAAAATAATGGAACAGTTTGAGGCCTACTGCATACCTAAACGTAACGTGACGTTTGAGAGGCACAGATTTTTCACATGTGTACAGAAAACAGGTGAGACTATTGATCAGTATGTGACTGAACTGAGAAACAGAAGCAAAACGTGTGAATTTGGGGGACTGACAGACTCGCTGATAAAAGACAGACTGGTGTGTGGTATTCCAGATAATGGTCTAAGGGAAAGACTGCTAAGAGAGCAAGATCTAGACCTGGGAAAAGCCATAGCACTGTGTAGGGCTACAGAGACTGTGAAGTTGCAGGCAAAGGAGCTGTTCAATGACAATAGCTGCAATGTGGATGCAGTGAGAAAGAACGGATACAAACCGTTTAACAAAACGAGCGCCAATGTGAAAAAAGAGGCGTGGCCAGCGAACGAAAATGAAAGGGACAATCGAAAGTCATGTAGTCGATGCGGTACACAGCATCCACCAAGAAAGTGTCCAGCATATGGTAAAACATGCAATAGTTGCAACAAGAACAACCATTATGCCCGTTGCTGCAAGAACCAAGTGCAACAAAGCAAGGTCCATGCAGTAGATGAAAGCGACATAGAGGAGTTCTATGTAGATGTTGTGTCTGAAAACAAAAAAGAAGAAAGAGACTGGATGTTGACACTAAAAGTGAATGACATACACATTCCATTTAAATTGGATACTGGAGCACAAATTAATGTGATATCAGAGACTGATTTTAAGAAAATTAGACCCAGACCAAAGATACATGGAATAAAAGTGAAAGTGACAGGATACTCAGGTACTGATATACCAGTGAAAGGAAGATGCATTGTCAAAGTAACACACAAGGACAGAGAGCACACGCTAGCATTAATCGTGGTGCCAAAGGATGTGCAAGCCATACTAGGTTTAAAAGCCTGTGAGAGACTGAACCTGGTAAAGAGAGTCCTCATTGTGGAAAGCGAAGGAGAGACAGTCTATGATGAACTGAATGTTGCGTACACACCGGGTAAGCTGATGTATACAGCAGACACGTTGTCCAGAGCTGTTGACCCAGGAGAGCCCGCAAACACAGTGAAAAGACTGATGTACAAGGCAAAAGACAGTGGAACTGACTTCTACCAGAGCATGCTTGTATACTGCACAACGCCGCTCGAGTGTGGTATGTCACCAGCCCAACTCCTGATGGGACGTCGGCTAAGGTCAAACCTACCCATCCCGGAGAACCTCCTGAAAACAAACGAGGGGGAGAAAGTGAGGAAGTTCAAAGAACAACAGAAAGAAAAGCAAAAGTACTACTATGACAGAGGAACACAAAACCTACCTGAACTCCACACTGGTGACCAAGTAAGGTTCAAAGACAAAACAAACACATGGACTCAGAAGGGAACTGTCCTGAGTGAAGTTCAACCAAGATCATACACCATTCAGACAGATGAGGGTGCTGTTCTGAGAAGAAACCGTCGAGATCTTCTCATGGGACCAGCCACAGCAGGTCAAGAGACTGATACTGTTGAACAACCTGATCACACAGCTGAGAAACCATCATCTGAGGCAACAACTCAGATTCAAGGACAATCAATCAGAAAATCCTCAAGACACGTGGAGCCTCCTGAGAGACTCATTGAGCAAATTAGGTAAGGACTATTGTTATAGAAGGAAGTAATGTTATCTTATTCTTTCTTCAAGTTCTAGTGTATTGACATATTTCATGTGAACACACAAAGCAAGGTTAAAAAACCTTGATCATGATCATGATAATGTAAGTTCATTAAGTGTTACAGTTAAAATGCAGATTAATACAAAGAAAACATGTTGTTAGTTAAAAGTAAAATACTTTTGTTTTAAGAAAAGGAGATGTAATGATATCAGCAAATAGAGATGGTATTTGCCTGTTTGATTATGAAGCCTTACCAGCAGGTTTGCATGTATTGATTGCTTGTGCCTGACCAGCAGTGAGCATGTGACAGAGACAAGCAAGGCAGTCTAGTTTAGTTTCAGTTTCGTTCCAGATGCATCACTAGCATGATGTCTCCTGTAAATGCTGTTAAAAGAGTTGAACAAGCTTTAGATTAAAAGACATTCTCTTTCATAATTGTCTCGTCATTGAACCCACAAAGAAATCAATACATTTACTACACTTCGTGTGTTCACATACATACACTGTAAACCCATCTTAGACCATCCTGTATTCTCTTAGTTTGACCCCACCTTACCATTTCTTACTTTATGCTCTCTGCACCTGGGAACAGCACCACCTCCAAGTTCCCCTCCAAGTCACACACCATCCTGACTTGGAAATATATCGGCTGTTCCTTCATCATCGCTGGGTCAAAATCCTGGAACTCCTTCCGTAACAGCACTGTGGGAGCACCTTCACTACACGGACTGCAGCGGTTCAAGAAGGCTGCTCACCACCACCTTCTCGAGGGCAATTAGGGGATGGGCAATAAATGCTGGCCTGGCCAGCAATGCCCACATCCCAGGAACAAATAAAAAATTTTTTAAGGGGAAGCCAGATAAGTACGCAAGGGAGAAAGGAATAGAAGGATATGCTGATGGGGTGAGATGAAGAGGGGTGGGAGGAGGCTGGTGTGGAGCATAAACACCGGCACGGACCAGTTGGGCCGAATGGACTGTTTCTGTGCTGTCGACTCACTGTAAATAAAATTGATTAACTGCAGCTGCTGTTAGAGCAGGAAGATGATGTTTTAGTCTTGGCACGGAACTCAGCTTCAGGCAGGGCAGGATCTGCTATACCTTTTCCAGGGGAGAGACACAGGGGAAATAAGGAACAGGGCAGCCAAATTAATGAAAGACAGCCTTAGAAAGGAAAGTTTTTATGGATAGTGGTGTTCTGACAGTGTCTATCTAGGCAGAATTAAGAAATAATATAAAAGGTCTATTATCTTTTTGGGAGGGTATTATAGACCACCAAATAGTGGGCAGGAAATGAAGGGTGAGATTTGGATGCAGTGTAGGCAGGTTTGCAGTAGTGACAGAGCTGCAATTATAGGGGACAAGGTAGACTGGGGTAAGACAAACATCTATCAAAATGAGGAGGGGTTCCCTGAATGCGTGCAGGACTATTTTCCTTAACCAGTCTGCGGGCATGCCTACTTGAAAAATCAATCCTTATGTTTCCTCCCAGCCACCCTCCCTCAGAACTGACGTTTGTCGACTTTCTGTTGATATCTAGGTCTGCATCATGGCCACGAGCTCCCAACGCTCCTCCATTTCGCTGCCAAAAATGGACTCGAGAACCTCACCACGCTGCTTCTGGAGTGCCCTGGAGCAGCCCAGGCCTCCGCGGTCCTGAACGCGCACGGAGAAAATCCAAGGGATCTCGCTGAGAGGAACGGCTCTCAACACATCCGGGAGCTGATAGAGAGATTCACAGTAAGTTACCTCAGTGCCCTCTTCCCCTTTTTCATTCGACCCAAGTGATGTGATGCAACAAAAGTCAGCAAACACAAAGTTAACCTGGTCATCGCAGAGAAGGCGATGGGCCAACAGTAGAGTTGAGTAGAACGGGCCTATACTCTCTGGCCGGAGTTTTGCCAGTGCTCAGAGGGCGGGTCCGCTGTCAAAATCAAAAAGATTGACAGCAGGTCGGGATCCCGCTCTGAACCCGCCTCCCTGTCAGTTTCCCAAGTGTCGGGTCTGTCTGCGCTTTACAGACCCGACACCAAGTGGCGGGTCAGCTTGTTAAAAGGTACTTAAACTCCATTTTACCGTGTACTTACCGTTTTACCAGCTTTTTCATGAGGTTCCCATCACTCGGGATCATGTCAGGTAAGTAGGCCGGGCTGTCAATGACACTCCATTACTAAGAATAGGTGACAGCGGCAAAAGTGGTATAAAAGCTACCATTTCACATCTGTTCACTTTCCAATCTGAGAAGCTTGAGCCTTCAGGATTTGGAAGACACTTTTGAGCTGTATGCACTTTGGAAGTGTTTGGAGTAAACTCTCTATCCACTGTCACCTCCTTGGAGCAACCTCTCACCATTGACAGATCGCTTCTGTCATCTCAATTTCAGCTGCCATCTATTTCAGCAGCATCAGTGCCCTTGGAAAAAAGCTCACCTTGGTCCTCAGAATCCAACCACGATCAGCCCCAACACCAACATCACCAGGCACACCAGCAGCACCAACAACAACATCAACCTTCTCCGCAATCACCTGATGCTGCACAGGACACAGGGCATCAGCACCCGACCACATTGATGTTCGCGAGGCTAGGGATGGCCTCACCATGGCCAGATTTACTTCACTTGACGCTGTACACCCTGGCTGCCACATGATGTGCCAGGTTGGCACCACCCTACACCAGCACAATAAAGCATCCCTACAATGCCCAAGCCATTCCTTTCACACTCATCACCATTGCGGGGGGTACCATTATGTCTCACCATTCACTGCAACTCACTGAGCCACTTCCAAAGGTGCACACAGATCTGTCCAAGAACGCAAAGTGTGGAAAATAAAGATTTCAATGTTTGGCAACACATCAACAGAAACTTTACATGCACATTGGTTAAAACACCCAAGTTCCTATCCTTGTGTGTTGTTAGTTGGTATGATTAGACTAGGATGAGGGTGAGTGCGAGGGGTGGCTAGTGAGATGGGGAAGTGATAATGTAGATGGAGAGGGATGGGTAGAGGTGCAAGGTAAGTTGGCGTGAGTAAGGATGTGCAGGAGTAGGGTAGGGAAGGCAGAGTGATGGGGATGTGATGAGTGGCACAGCAGGATGAGGTTGAGTGTGGCTTTGCAGTAACGTTTTGTGATCTACTGAGATCATTGAAAGGTTTGCGCCACTGCAGCCTGGCCCTCCTGACAACATCCCTGCTTGTGTCCTCCTGTGCAATGTGCAACCAGGCTGCATTGGTATCCTGGGGTGGTCTCTTCCGCCCATTGGAAGGGAAGAGAACCTCCCTGCGTGCTGTGACTCCCTCTATAAACATATGGAGGGAGTCTTGGGAGAGCCTGTGTGCAGCCATGCACCTTTGTGCAGTGATTGTCAGTGTTTGCAGCACCTGTAGAACACTGACCGCACAACTGACAAAATGAATGTGGACATGGCCCCTTTAAGCAAACTGGCTGATGACGCATCATCAAATGACATCTTCAGACCCGCTTCCTTCCGGGAACCTGGCAGGGCGGGGCTTAACAAGCCCCATCAACGGAAAACTCTTCTCACAGAGCAGGATGGAGCCGGGAGCGGGGTCACAACCTTTCATGTACCTTGGCCGCACTAAGCCTGCCTCGGTAGGTGAAATCGCGGCCACTGGAGTTTAGCAGAATGAGAGGTGATCTCATTAAATGTATAAGGTTCTGCGGGGGATTGACAGGGTAGATGCTGAGAGGCTGTTTTCCCCTGGCTGGAGAGTCTAGAACCAGGGGTCACAGTCTCAGGATAAGTGGTCGGCCATTTAGGACTGAGATGAGGAGAAATTTCTTCACTCAGAGGATTGTGAATCTTTGGAATTCTCTACCCCAGAGGGCTGTGGATGCTGAATCGTTGAGTATATTCAAGGCTGAGATCGATAGATTTTTGGACTCTCGGGGAATCGAGGGATATGGAGATCGGGCGGGAAAGTGGAGTTGAGGTCGAAGATCAGCCGTGATCTTATTGAATGGCGGAGCAGGCTCGAGGGGCCGAATGGCCGACTCCTGCTCCTAATTCTTATGTTCTTAGTAAGTCAGAGCCTTTTTATGGCACGATGAAGACTTCACTGATCCTCAATCATCAGAACTTCTGCAGACAAGGGGCCGAGTTCCGGGAAACTACCCGGTCCAGTAGAAAGCTCTTGGAGAATGTGGAGGTTCTACAGAAGAAGAGTTCTGGAGATACAAAATAAACCCGGAAGATGTTGGAAGTTTGCCGCTTCTCTCAAAGGTTAATGAGTTTGTTTGTGATTCTTCATCATAACTGACAGAAGAATCAGGAGAGTATTTTATAGATGATGAGATGCCAGTCTGTATCTTAAAAAATTGCAGGTGACTGTTCAAAAATGAGGGTTTGTTCTTGAAATGTTCAAGTATTGAAAAATCTTATTCCCTTTCCTCATTCTTTCTCCAGCCTCCCTGTCTGTAACCTTCTACACTGCTCCAACCAAACTGAATCTAACTCGCACCGAGTCCCGTTCACCCATCACCCCCTGTGCTCACTGAGACCCGTTCGCCCATCACCCCCTGTGCTCACCGAGACCCGTTCACCCATCACCCCCTGTGCTCACCCCGAGACCCGTTCACCCATCACCCCCTGTGCTCACTGAGACCCGTTCACCCATCACCCCCTGTGCTCACTGAGACCCGTTCGCCCATCACCCCCTGTGCTCACCGAGTCCCGTTCACCCATCACCCCCTGTGCTCACTGAGACCCGTTCGCCCATCACCCCGAGACCCGTTCACCCATCACCCCCTGTGCTCACTGAGACCCGTTCACCCATCACCCCCTGTGCTCACTGAGACCCGTTCACCCATCACCCCCTGTGCTCACTGAGACCCGTTCACCCATCACCCCCTGTGCTCACCGAGACCCGTTCACCCATCACTCCCTGTGCTCACTGAGACCCGTTCACCCATCACCCCCTGTGCTCACTGAGACCCGTTCACCCATCACCCCCTGTGCTCACTGAGACCCGTTCACCCATCACCCCCTGTGCTCACCCCGAGACCCGTTCACCCATCACCCCCTGTGCTCACCGAGACCCGTTCACCCATCACCCCCTGTGCTCACTGAGTCCCGTTCACCCATCACCCCCTGTGCTCACCCCGAGACCCGTTCACCCATCATTCCCTGTGCTCACTGAGACCCGTTCACCCATCACCCCCTGTGCTCACTGAGACCCGTTCACCCATCACACCCTGTGCTCACCCCGAGACCCGTTCACCCATCACCCCCTGTGCTCACTGAGACCCGTTCACCCATCACCCCCTGTGCTCACTGAGACCCGTTCACCCATCACCCCCTGTGCTCACCGAGTCCCGTTCACCCATCACCCACTGTGCTCACCGAGACCCGTTCACCCTTCACCCCCTGTGCTCACTGAGACCCGTTCACCCATCACCCACTGTGCTCACCGAGACCCGTTCACACTTCACCCCCTGTGCTCACTGAGACCCGTTCACCCATCACCCCCTGTGCTCACTGAGACCCGTTCACCCATCACCCCCTGTGCTCACTGAGACCCGTTCACCCATCACCCCCTGTGCTCACCCCGAGACCCGTTCACCCATCACCCCTTGTGCTCACTGAGACCCGTTCACCCATCACCCCCTGTGCTCGCTGAGACCCGTTCACCCATCACCCCCTGTGCTCACTGAGACCCGTTCACCCATCACCCCCTGTGCTCACTGAGACCCGTTCACCCATCACCCCCTGTGCTCACCAAGACCTGTTCACCCATCACCCCCTGTGCTCACCGAGTCCCGTTCACCCATCACCCCCTGTGCTCACCGAGTCCCGTTCACCCATCACCCCCTGTGCTCACCCCGTTCACCCATCACCCCCTGTGCTCACCGAGACCCGTTCACCCATCACCCCCTGTGCTCACCCCGAGACCCATTCACCCATCACCCCCTGTGCTCACTGAGACCCGTTCACCCATCACCCCCTGTGCTCATCCCGAGACCCGTTCACCCATCACCCCCTGTGCTCACTGAGACCCGTTCACCCATCACCCCCTGTGCTCACTGAGACCCGTTCACCCATCACCCCCTGTGCTCACCCCGAGACCCGTTCACCCATCACCCCCTGTGCTCACCGAGACCCGTTCACCCATCACCCCCTGTGCTCACTGAGACCCGTTCACCCATCACCCCCTGTGCTCACCCCGAGACCCGTTCACCCATCACCCCCTGTGCTCACCCCGAGACCCGTTCACCCATCACCCCCTGTGCTCACTGAGACCCGTTCACCCATCACCCCCTGTGCTCACTGAGACCCGTTCACCCATCACCCCCTGTGCTCACCGAGACCCGTTCACCCATCACCCCCTGTGCTCACCGAGACCCGTTCACCCATCACCCCCTGTGCTCACCGAGACCCGTTCACCCATCACCCCCTGTGCTCACCCCGAGACCCGTTCACCCATCACCCCCTGTGCTCAATGAGACCCGTTCACCCATCACCCCCTGTGCTCACTGAGACCCGTTCACCCATCACCCCCTGTGCTCACCCCGAGACCAGTTCACCCATCACCCCCTGTGCTCACTGAGACCCGTTCACCCATCATCCCCCGTGCTCACTGAGACCCGTTCACCCATCACCCCCTGTGCTCACCCCGAGACCCGTTCACCCATCACCCCCTGTGCTCACTCAGACCCGTTCACCCATCACCCCCTGTGCTCACTGAGACCCGTTCACCCATCACCCCCGTGCTCACTGAGACCCGTTCACCCATCATCCCCTGTGCTCACCCCAAGACCCGTTCACCCATCACCCCCTGTGCTCACTGAGACCCGTTCACCCATCACCACCTGTGCTCACTGAGACCCGTTCACCCATCACCCCCTGTGCTCACTGAGACCCGTTCACCCATCACCACCTGTGCTCACATGACCCGTTCACCCATCACCCCCTGTGCTCACTGAGACCCATTCACCCATCACCCCCTGTGCTCACTGAGACCCGTTCACACATCACCCCCTGTGCTCACCCCGAGACCCGTTCACCCATCACCCCCTGTGCTCACTGAGACCCGTTCACCCATCACCCCCTGTGCTCGCTGAGACCCGTTCACCCATCACCCCCTGTGCTCACTGAGACCCGTTCACCCATCACCCCCTGTGCTCACCCCGAGACCCGTTCACCCATCACCCCCTGTGCCCACTGAGACCCGTTCACCCATCACCTCCTGTGCTCACTGAGACCCGTTCACCCATCACCCCCTGTGCTCACTGAGACCCGTTCACCCATCACCCCCTGTGCTCACTGAGACCCGTTCACCCATCATCCCCTGTGCTCACCCCGAGACCCGTTCACCCATCACCCCCTGTGCTCACCCCGAGACACGTTCACCCATCACCCCCTGTGCTCACTGAGACCCGTTCACCCATCACCCCCTGTGCTCACTGAGACCCGTTCACCCATCACCCCCTGTGCTCACTGAGACCCGTTCACCCATCACCCCCTGTGCTCGCTGAGACCCGTTCACCCATCACCCCCTGTGCTCACCCCGAGACCCGTTCACCCATCACCCCCTGTGCTCAATGAGACCCGTTCACCCATCATCCCCTGTGCTCACATGACCCGTTCACCCATCATCCCCTGTGCTCACCGAGACCCGTTCACCCATCACCCCCTGTGCTCACCCCGAGACCCGTTCACCCATCACCCCCTGTGCTCACTGAGACCCGTTCACCCATCACCCCCTGCGCTCGCTGAGACCCGTTCACCCATCACCACCTGTGCTCATCCCGAGACCCGTTCACCCATCACCCCCTGTGTTCACTGAGACCCGTTCACCCATCACCCCCTGTGCTCACTGAGACCCGTTCACCCATCACCCCCTGTGCTCACTGAGACCCGTTCACCCATCACCCCCTGTGCTCACCCCGAGACCCGTTCACCCATCACCCCCTGTGCTCACCGAGACCCGTTCACCCATCACCCCCTGTGCTCACTGAGACCCGTTCACCCATCACCCCCTGTGCTCACCCCGAGACCCGTTCACCCATCACCCCCTGTGCTCACCGAGACCCGTTCACCCATCACCCCCTGTGCTCACTGAGACCCGTTCACCCATCACCCCCTGTGCTCACTGAGACCCGTTCACCCATCACCCCCTGTGCTCACCCCGAGACCCGTTCACCCATCACCCCCTGTGCCCACTGAGACCCGTTCACCCATCACCTCCTGTGCTCACTGAGACCCGTTCACCCATCACCCCCTGTGCTCACTGAGACCCGTTCACCCATCACCCCCTGTGCTCACTGAGACCCGTTCACCCATCATCCCCTGTGCTCACCCCGAGACCCGTTCACCCATCACCCCCTGTGCTCACCCCGAGACACGTTCACCCATCACCCCCTGTGCTCACTGAGACCCGTTCACCCATCACCCCCTGTGCTCACATGACCCGTTCACCCATCATCCCCTGTGCTCACCGAGACCCGTTCACCCATCACCCCCTGTGCTCACCCCGAGACCCGTTCACCCATCACCCCCTGTGCTCACTGAGACCCGTTCACCCATCACCACCTGTGCTCACTGAGACCCGTTCACCCATCACCCCCTGTGCTCACCCCGAGACCCGTTCACCCATCACCCCCTGTGCTCACTGAGACCCGTTCACCCATCACCACCTGTGCTCATCCCGAGACCCGTTCACCCATCACCCCCTGTGTTCACTGAGACCCGTTCACCCATCACCCCCTGTGCTCACTGAGACCCGTTCACCCATCACCCCCTGTGCTCACTGAGACCCGTTCACCCATCACCCCCTGTGCTCACCCCGAGACCCGTTCACCCATCACCCCCTGTGCTCACCGAGACCCGTTCACCCATCACCCCCTGTGCTCACTGAGACCCGTTCACCCATCACCCCCTGTGCTCACCCCGAGACCCGTTCACCCATCACCCCCTGTGCTCACCCCGAGACCCGTTCACCCATCACCCCCTGTGCTCACTGAGACCCGTTCACCCATCACCCCCTGTGCTCACTGAGACCCGTTCACCCATCACCCCCTGTGCTCACTGAGACCCGTTCACCCATCACCCCCTGTGCTCACCGAGACCCGTTCACCCATCACCCCCTGTGCTCACCGAGACCCATTCACCCATCACCCCCTGTGCTCAATGAGACCCGTTCACCCATCACCCCCTGTGCTCACTGAGACCCGTTCACCCATCACCCCCTGTGCTCACCCCGAGACCAGTTCACCCATCACCCCCTGTGCTCACTGAGACCCGTTCACCCATCATCCCCCGTGCTCACTGAGACCCGTTCACCCATCACCCCCTGTGCTCACCCCGAGACCCGTTCACCCATCACCCCCTGTGCTCACTGAGACCCGTTCACCCATCACCCCCTGTGCTCACTGAGACCCGTTCACCCATCACCCCCGTGCTCACTGAGACCCGTTCACCCATCATCCCCTGTGCTCACCCCAAGACCCGTTCACCCATTACCCCCTGTGCTCACTGAGACCCGTTCACCCATCACCACCTGTGCTCACTGAGACCCGTTCACCCATCACCCCCTGTGCTCACCGAGACCCGTTCACCCATCACCCCCTGTGCTCACTGAGACCCGTTCACCCATCACCACCTGTGCTCACATGACCCGTTCACCCATCACCCCCTGTGCTCACTGAGACCCATTCACCCATCACCCCCTGTGCTCACTGAGACCCGTTCACCCATCACCCCCTGTGCTCACCCCGAGACCCGTTCACCCATCACCCCCTGTGCTCACTGAGACCCGTTCACCCATCACCCCCTGTGCTCGCTGAGACCCGTTCACCCATCACCCCCTGTGCTCACTGAGACCCGTTCACCCATCACCCCCTGTGCTCACTGAGACCCGTTCACCCATCATCCCCTGTGCTCACCCCGAGACCCGTTCACCCATCACCCCCTGTGCTCACCCCGAGACCCGTTCACCCATCACCCCCTGTGCTCACTGAGACCCGTTCACCCATCACCCCCTGTGCTCACTGAGACCCGTTCACCCATCACCCCCTGTGCTCACTGAGACCCGTTCACCCATCACCCCCTGTGCTCGCTGAGACCCGTTCACCCATCACCCCCTGTGCTCACCCCGAGACCCGTTCACCCATCACCCCCCGTGCTCACCGAGACCCGTTCACCCATCACCCCCTGTGCTCAATGAGACCCGTTCACCCATCATCCCCTGTGCTCACATGACCCGTTCACCCATCATCCCCTGTGCTCACCGAGACCCGTTCACCCATCACCCCCTGTGCTCACCCCGAGACCCGTTCACCCATCACCCCCTGTGCTCACTGAGACCCGTTCACCCATCACCCCCTGTGCTCGCTGAGACCCGTTCACCCATCACCACCTGTGCTCACTGAGACCCGTTCACCCATCACCCCCTGTGCTCACCGAGACCCGTTCACCCATCACCCCCTGTGCTCGCTGAGACCCGTTCACCCATCACCCCCTGTGCTCACCAAGACCCGTTCACCCATCACCCCCTGTGCTCACCGAGACCCGTTCACCCATCACCCCCTGTGCTCACTGAGACCCATTCACCCATCACCCCCTGTGCTCACAAAGACCCGTTCACCCATCACCCCCTGTGCTCACTGAGACCCGTTCACCCATCACCCCCTGTGCTCACTGAGACCCGTTCACCCATCACCCCCTGTGCTCACCCCGAGACCCATTCACCCATCACCCCCTGTGCTCACCGAGACCCGTTCACCCATCACCCCCTGTGCTCACCCCGAGACCCATTCACCCATCACCCCCTGTGCTCACCGAGACCCGTTCACCCATCACCCCCTGTGCTCACCGAGACCCGTTCACCCATCACCCCCTGTGCTCACCGAGACCCGTTCACCCATCACCCCCTGTGCTCACTGAGACCCGTTCACCCATCACCCCCTGTGCTCACCCCGAGACCCGTTCACCCATCACCCCCTGTGCTCACCCCGAGACCCGTTCACCCATCACCCCCTGTGCTCACTGAGACCCGTTCACCCATCACCCCCTGTGCTCACTGAGACCCGTTCACCCATCACCCCCTGTGCTCACCGAGACCCGTTCACCCATCACCCCCTGTGCTCACCGAGACCCGTTCACCCATCACCCCCTGTGCTCAATGAGACCCGTTCACCCATCACCCCCTGTGCTCACTGAGACCCGTTCACCCATCACCCCCTGTGCTCACCCCGAGACCCGTTCACCCATCACCCCCTGTGCTCACTGAGACCCGTTCACCCATCACCCCCTGTGCTCACTGAGACCCGTTCACCCATCACCCCCGTGCTCACTGAGACCCGTTCACCCATCATCCCCTGTGCTCACCCCAAGACCCGTTCACCCATCACCCCCTGTGCTCACTGAGACCCGTTCACCCATCACCACCTGTGCTCACTGAGACCCGTTCACCCATCACCCCCTGTGCTCACTGAGACCCGTTCACCCATCACCCCCTGTGCTCGCTGAGACCCGTTCACCCATCACCCCCTGTGCTCACCCCGAGACCCGTTCACCCATCACCCCGTGTGCTCACTGAGACCCATTCACCCATCACCCCCTGTGCTCACCCCGAGACCCGTTCACCCATCACCCCCTGTGCTCACTGAGACCCGTTCACCCATCACCCCCTGTGCTCACCCCGAGACCCGTTCACCCATCACCCCCTGTGCTCACTGAGACCCGTTCACCCATCACCCCCTGTGCTCGCTGAGACCCGTTCACCCATCACCCCCTGTGCTCACTGAGACCCGTTCACCCATCATCCCCTGTGCTCACCCCGAGACCCGTTCACCCATCACCCCCTGTGCTCACCCCGAGACCCGTTCACCCATCACCCCCTGTGCTCACTGAGACCCGTTCACCCATCACCCCCTGTGCTCACTGAGACCCGTTCACCCATCACCCCCTGTGCTCACTGAGACCCGTTCACCCATCACCCCCTGTGCTCGCTGAGACCCGTTCACCCATCACCCCCTGTGCTCACCCCGAGACCCGTTCACCCATCACCCCCCGTGCTCACCGAGACCCGTTCACCCATCACCCCCTGTGCTCAATGAGACCCGTTCACCCATCATCCCCTGTGCTCACATGACCCGTTCACCCATCATCCCCTGTGCTCACCGAGACCCGTTCACCCATCACCCCCTGTGCTCACCCCGAGACCCGTTCACCCATCACCCCCTGTGCTCACTGAGACCCGTTCACCCATCACCCCCTGTGCTCGCTGAGACCCGTTCACCCATCACCCCCTGTGCTCACCGAGACCCGTTCACCCATCACCACCTGTGCTCACTGAGACCCGTTCACCCATCACCCCCTGTGCTCACCGAGACCCGTTCACCCATCACCCCCTGTGCTCGCTGAGACCCGTTCACCCATCACCCCCTGTGCTCACCAAGACCCGTTCACCCATCACCCCCTGTGCTCACCGAGACCCGTTCACCCATCACCCCCTGTGCTCACTGAGACCCATTCACCCATCACCCCCCGTGCTCACAAAGACCCGTTCACCCATCACCCCCTGTGCTCACTGAGACCCGTTCACCCATCACCCCCTGTGCTCACTGAGACCCGTTCACCCATCACCCCCTGTGCTCACTGAGACCCGTTCACCCATCACCCCCTGTGCTCACCCCGAGACCCATTCACCCATCACCCCCTGTGCTCACCGAGACCCGTTCACCCATCACCCCCTGTGCTCACCCCGAGACCCATTCACCCATCACCCCCTGTGCTCACCGAGACCCGTTCACCCATCACCCCCTGTGCTCACCGAGACCCGTTCACCCATCACCCCCTGTGCTCACCGAGACCCGTTCACCCATCACCCCCTGTGCTCACTGAGACCCGTTCACCCATCACCCCCTGTGCTCACCCCGAGACCCGTTCACCCATCACCCCCTGTGCTCACCCCGAGACCCGTTCACCCATCACCCCCTGTGCTCACTGAGACCCGTTCACCCATCACCCCCTGTGCTCACTGAGACCCGTTCACCCATCACCCCCTGTGCTCACTGAGACCCGTTCACCCATCACCCCCTGTGCTCACCGAGACCCGTTCACCCATCACCCCCTGTGCTCACCGAGACCCGTTCACCCATCACCCCCTGTGCTCAATGAGACCCGTTCACCCATCACCCCCTGTGCTCACTGAGACCCGTTCACCCATCACCCCCTGTGCTCACCCCGAGACCCGTTCACCCATCACCCCCTGTGCTCACTGAGACCCGTTCACCCATCACCCCCTGTGCTCACTGAGACCCGTTCACCCATCACCCCCGTGCTCACTGAGACCCGTTCACCCATCATCCCCTGTGCTCACCCCAAGACCCGTTCACCCATCACCCCCTGTGCTCACTGAGACCCGTTCACCCATCACCACCTGTGCTCACTGAGACCCGTTCACCCATCACCCCCTGTGCTCACTGAGACCCGTTCACCCATCACCACCTGTGCTCACATGACCCGTTCACCCATCACCCCCTGTGCTCACTGAGACCCATTCACCCATCACCCCCTGTGCTCACTGAGACCCGTTCACCCATCACCCCCTGTGCTCACCCCGAGACCCGTTCACCCATCACACCCTGTGCTCACTGAGACCCGTTCACCCATCACCCCCTGTGCTCGCTGAGACCCGTTCACCCATCACCCCCTGTGCTCACTGAGACCCGTTCACCCATCATCCCCTGTGCTCACCCCGAGACCCGTTCACCCATCACCCCCTGTGCTCACCCCGAGACCCGTTCACCCATCACCCCCTGTGCTCACTGAGACCCGTTCACCCATCACCCCCTGTGCTCACTGAGACCCGTTCACCCATCACCCCCTGTGCTCACTGAGACCCGTTCACCCATCACCCCCTGTGCTCGCTGAGACCCGTTCACCCATCACCCCCTGTGCTCACCCCGAGACCCGTTCACCCATCACCCCGTGTGCTCACTGAGACCCATTCACCCATCACCCCCTGTGCTCACCCCGAGACCCGTTCACCCATCACCCCCTGTGCTCACTGAGACCCGTTCACCCATCACCCCCTGTGCTCACCCCGAGACCCGTTCACCCATCACCCCCTGTGCTCACTGAGACCCGTTCACCCATCACCCCCTGTGCTCGCTGAGACCCGTTCACCCATCACCCCCTGTGCTCACTGAGACCCGTTCACCCATCACCCCCTGTGCTCACTGAGACCCGTTCACCCATCACCCCCTGTGCTCACCGAGACCCGTTCACCCATCACCCCCTGTGCTCACCCCGAGACCCGTTCACCCATCACCCCCTGTGCTCACTGAGACCCGTTCACCCATCACCCCCTGCGCTCGCTGAGACCCGTTCACCCATCACCACCTGTGCTCACTGAGACCCGTTCACCCATCACCCCCTGTGCTCACCGAGACCCGTTCACCCATCACCCCCTGTGCTCGCTGAGACCCGTTCACCCATCACCCCCTGTGCTCACCAAGACCCGTTCACCCATCACCCCCTGTGCTCACCGAGACCCGTTCACCCATCACCCCCTGTGCTCACTGAGACCCATTCACCCATCACCCCCTGTGCTCATTAAGACCCGTTCACCCATCACCCCCTGTGCTCACTGAGTCCCGTTCACCCATCACCCCCTGTGCTCACCCCGAGACCCGTTCACCCATCACCCCCCTGTGCTCACTGAGACCCGTTCACCCATCACCCCCGTGCTCACTGAGACCCGTTCACCCATCACCCCCTGTGCTCACCGAGACCCGTTCACCCATCACCCCCTGTGCTCACCCCGAGACTCATTCACCCATCACCCCCTGTGCTCACCGAGACCCGTTCACCCATCACCCCCTGTGCTCACCGAGACCCGTTCACCCATCACCCCCTGTGCTCACCCCGAGACCCGTTCACCCATCACCCCCTGTGCTCACCCCGAGACCCGTTCACCCATCACCCCCTGTGCTCACCGAGACCCGTTCACCCATCACCCCCTGTGCTCACTGAGACCCGTTCACCCATCACCCCCTGTGCTCACCCCGAGACCCGTTCACCCATCACCCCCTGTGCTCACCCCGAGACCCGTTCACCCATCACCCCCTGTGCTCACTGAGACCCGTTCACCCATCACCCCCTGTGCTCACTGAGACCCGTTCACCCATCACCCCCTGTGCTCACTGAGACCCGTTCACCCATCACCCCCTGTGCTCACCGAGACCCGTTCACCCATCACCCCCTGTGCTCACCGAGACCCGTTCACCCATCACCCCCTGTGCTCAATGAGACCCGTTCACCCATCACCCCCTGTGCTCACTGAGACCCGTTCACCCATCACCCCCTGTGCTCAACCCGAGACCAGTTCACCCATCACCCCCTGTGCTCACTGAGACCCGTTCACCCATCATCCCCCGTGCTCACTGAGACCCGTTCACCCATCACCCCCTGTGCTCACCCCGAGACCCGTTCACCCATCACCCCCTGTGCTCACTGAGACCCGTTCACCCATCACCCCCTGTGCTCACTGAGACCCGTTCACCCATCACCCCCGTGCTCACTGAGACCCGTTCACCCATCATCCCCCGTGCTCACCCCAAGACCCGTTCACCCATCACCCCCTGTGCTCACTGAGACCCGTTCACCCATCACCACCTGTGCTCACTGAGACCCGTTCACCCATCACCCCCTGTGCTCACTGAGACCCGTTCACCCATCACCACCTGTGCTCACATGACCCGTTCACCCATCACCCCCTGTGCTCACTGAGACCCATTCACCCATCACCCCCTGTGCTCACTGAGACCCATTCACCCATCACCCCCTGTGCTCACTGAGACCCATTCACCCATCACCCCCTGTGCTCACTGAGACCCATTCACCCATCACCACCTGTGCTCACATGACCTGTTCACACATCACCCCCTGTGCTCACCCCGAGACCCGTTCACCCATCACCCCCTGTGCTCACCGAGTCCTGTTCACCCATCACGCCCTGTGCTCACATGACCCGTTCACCCATCACCCCCTGTGCTCACTGAGACCCGTTCACCCATCATCCCCTGTGCTCACTGAGACCCGTTCACCCATCACCCCCTTTGCTCACCCCGAAACCCGTTCACCCATCACCCCCTGTGCTCACCGAGACCCGTTCACCCATCACCCCCTGTGCTCACCGAGACCCGTTCACCCGTCACCCCCTGTGCTCAATGAGACCCGTTCACCCATCACCCCCTGTGCTCACCCCGAGACCCGTTCACCCATCACCCCCTGTGCTCACTGAGACCCGTTCACCCATCACCCCCTGTGCTCACCGAGACCCGTTCACCCGTCACCCCCTGTGCTCACCCCGAGACCCGTTCACCCATCACCCCCTGTGCCCACTGAGACCCGTTCACCCATCATCCCCTGTGCTCACCGAGACCCGTTCACCCATCACCCCCTGTGCTCAATGAGAGCCGTTCACCCATCACCCCCTGTGCTCACCCCGAGACCAGTTCACCCATCACCCCCTGTGCTCACTGAGACCCGTTCACCCATCACCCCCTGTGCTCACCCCGAGACCCGTTCACCCATCACCCCCTGTGCTCACCCCGAGACCAGTTCACCCACCACCCCCTGTGCTCACTGAGACCCGTTCACCCATCATCCCCTGTGCTCACATGACCCGTTCACCCATCACCCCCTGTGCTCACTGAGACCCGTTCACACATCACCCCCTGTGCTCACCCCGAGACCCGTTCACCCATCACCCCCTGTGCTCACCGAGTCCTGTTCACCCATCACCCCCTTTGCTCACTGAGTCCCGTTCACCCATCACCCCCTTTGCTCACTGAGTCCCGTTCACCCATCGCCCCCTGTGCTCACTGAGACGCGTTCACCCATCACCCCCTGTGCTCACCCCGAGACCTGTTCACCCATCACCCCCTGTGCTCACCCCGAGACCCGTTCACCCATCACCCCCTGTGCTCACCGAGACCCGTTCGCCCATCACCCCCTGTGCTCACTGGGACCTGTTCACCCATCACCCCCTGTGCTCGCTGAGACCCGTTCACCCATCACCCCCTGTGCTCACTGGGACCTGTTCACCCATCACCCCTTGTGCTCACTGAGACCCGTTCACCCATCACCCCCTGTGCTCACCCCGAGACCCGTTCACCCATCACCCCCCGTGCTCACTGAGACCCGTTCACCCATCACCCCCTGTGCTCGCTGAGACCCGTTCACCCATCACCCCCTGTGTTCACTGAGACCCGTTCACCCATCACCACCTGTGCTCACATGACCCGTTCACCCATCACCCCCTGTGCTCACTGAGACCCATTCACCCATCACCCCCTGTGCTCACTGAGACCCATTCACCCATCACCCCCTGTGCTCACTGAGACCCGTTCACCCATCACCCCCTGTGCTCACTGAGACCCATTCACCCATCACCACCTGTGCTCACATGACCTGTTCACACATCACCCCCTGTGCTCACCCCGAGACCCGTTCACCCATCACCCCCTGTGCTCACCGAGTCCTGTTCACCCATCACCCCCTGTGCTCACATGACCCGTTCACCCATCACCCCCTGTGCTCACTGAGACCCGTTCACCCATCATCCCCTGTGCTCACTGAGACCCGTTCACCCATCACCCCCTTTGCTCACCCCGAAACCCGTTCACCCATCACCCCCTGTGCTCACCGAGACCCGTTCACCCATCACCCCCTGTGCTCACCGAGACCCGTTCACCCGTCACCCCCTGTGCTCAATGAGACCCGTTCACCCATCACCCCCTGTGCTCACCCCGAGACCCGTTCACCCATCACCCCCTGTGCTCACTGAGACCCGTTCACCCATCACCCCCTGTGCTCACCGAGACCCGTTCACCCGTCACCCCCTGTGCTCACCCCGAGACCCGTTCACCCATCACCCCCTGTGCTCACTGAGACCCGTTCACCCATCATCCCCTGTGCTCACCGAGACCCGTTCACCCATCACCCCCTGTGCTCAATGAGAGCCGTTCACCCATCACCCCCTGTGCTCACCCCGAGACCCGTTCACCCATCACCCCCTGTGTTCACTGAGACCCGTTCACCCATCACCCCCTGTGCTCACATGACCCGTTCACCCATCACCCCCTGTGCTCACTGAGACCCGTTCACCCATCACCCCCTGTGCTCACCCCGAGACCAGTTCACCCATCACCCCCTGTGCTCACTGAGACCCGTTCACCCATCACCCCCTGTGCTCACCCCGAGACCCGTTCACCCATCACCCCCTGTGCTCACCCCGAGACCAGTTCACCCACCACCCCCTGTGCTCACTGAGACCCGGTCACCCATCATCCCCTGTGCTCACATGACCCGTTCACCCATCACCCCCTGTGCTCACTGAGACCCGTTCACACATCACCCCCTGTGCTCACCCCGAGACCCGTTCACCCATCACCCCCTGTGCTCACCGAGTCCTGTTCACCCATCACCCCCTTTGCTCACTGAGTCCCGTTCACCCATCACCCCCTTTGCTCACTGAGTCCCGTTCACCCATCGCCCCCTGTGCTCACTGAGACGCGTTCACCCATCACCCCCTGTGCTCACCCCGAGACCTGTTCACCCATCACCCCCTGTGCTCACCCCGAGACCCGTTCACCCATCACCCCCTGTGCTCACCGAGACCCGTTCGCCCATCACCCCCTGTGCTCACTGGGACCTGTTCACCCATCACCCCCTGTGCTCGCTGAGACCCGTTCACCCATCACCCCCTGTGCTCACTGGGACCTGTTCACCCATCACCCCTTGTGCTCACTGAGACCCGTTCACCCATCACCCCCTGTGCTCACCCCGAGACCCGTTCACCCATCACCCCCCGTGCTCACTGAGACCCGTTCACCCATCACCCCCTGTGCTCGCTGAGACCCGTTCGCCCATCACCCCCTGTGCTCACTGAGACCCGTTCGCCCATCACCCCCTGTGCTCGCTGAGACCCGTTCACCCATCACCCCCTGTGCTCACCCCGAGACCCGTTCACCCATCACCCCTTGTGCTCACTGAGACCCGTTCACCCATCACCCCCTGTGCTCGCTGAGACCCGTTCACCCATCACCACCTGTGCTCGCTGAGACCCGTTCACCCATCACCCCCTGTGCTCACCGAGTCCTGTTCACCCATCACCCCCTGTGCTCACTGAGACCCGTTCACCCATCACCCCCTGTGCTCGCTGAGACCGGTTCACCCATCACCCCCTGTGCTCGCTGAGACCCGTTCACCCATCACCACCTGTGCTCGCTGAGACCCGTTCACCCATCACCCCCTGTGCTCGCTGACCTACATTGGCTCCCGGTCCGGCAACGCCATGATTTTAAAATTCTCATCCTTGTTTTCAAATCCCTCCGGGGTCTCGCCCCTTCCTATCTCTGTAACCTCCTCCAGCCCCACAACCCCCCGAGATCTCTCCACTCCCCTAATTCTGGCCTCTTGAGAACCCCTGATATTAATCGCTCCACCATTGGCGGCCGTGCCTTCAGCTGCCTGGACCCTAAGCTCTGGAATTCCCTCCCTAAACCTCTCCGCCTCTCTCTCCTCCTTTAAGATGCTCCTTAAAACCTCCCTCTGTGACCGAGCTTTTGGTCACCTGCTCTAATTCATCCTTATGTGTGATAGAAAGAGGTGAGGAGAAATCTTTTCTGACAGAGGGTCGTGAGTCTTTGGAACTCTCTTCCTCAGAGGGCGGTGGAAGCAGAGTCTTTGAATATTTTTAAGGCAGAGGTAGATAGATTCTTGGTAAGCAAGGGGGTGAAAGGTTATCGGGGGTAGGCGGGAATGTGGAGTAATCAGATCAACCATGATCTTATTGAATGGCGGAGCAGGCTCGAGGGGCCGCGTGGCCGACTCCTGCTCCTAATTGGTATGTATGTATGTGGCTCGGTGTCAAATGTTGTTGGATAATCGCTCCTGTGAAGAGCCTTGGGACGTTTTACTACGTTAAAGGCGCTATATAAATACAGGCTGTTGTTCTCCTCTCTGCTCTTTAACCAGTCCCACAAACACGCTCTCCTGCATTACCCTCACCGGATAACTTGTCCTTTCCCTTCTCAGGTGCTAATGAACTTGCTGTTTTTCCATTGCTGCCCTTTATTGGGGCTGTGATATAAACAGCTTCCATGCACCTATTGTGATGAATAAATAATCTTGACGTACAGTTTGTAAGTATTGTGCTGTTCTGCTGTAACCTGATGGAGGTTGTAGCCATAGGCATGTCTCTTTGATATAAAGGATAGACTGTGTTGTGCAATAAACTTTCCATTCCAGCCATCATAACGATCAAACATGGCTACAATATTCTATCATTAGTCGGATACAGACTTTGTAGAGCACTGGTGTTGACAACTGCGACAATTAGGCCCAGCATTTCTTTAGAACAGCAGATTGAGGTGTTTTATCCAGCAATAGATGAAGCTGGATAGGTCACGCAAAAATGAAGAAGAGAAGACTTGAATTTATATTGTGCTTTTCACAAACTCAAGAGCAAAACCCCAAACCGCATTACAGCCAATTAACTACCTTTGCATTGTAGTCACTGTTGTCATAGTAGAAACTTTGTAACTATCAGCTCCTTGCCCAGATCAGAAGGTCGTGGGTTCAAGTCCCACTCCAGAGACTTGCGCACAAAAATCTAGGCTGACACTCCAGTGAAGTACTGAGGGAGTGACACACTGTCGGAGGGGCAGTACTGAGGGAGCGCCGCACTGTCGGAGGGGCAGTACTGAGGGAGTGACACACTGTCGGAGGGGCAGTACTGAGGGAGCGCCGCACTGTCAGAGGGGCAGTACTGAGGGAGCGCCGCACTGTCGGAGGGGCAGTACTGAGGGAGCGCTGCACTGTCGGAGGGGCAGTACTGAGGGAGCGCCGCACTGTCGGAGGGGCAGTACTGAGGGAGTGACACACTGTCGGAGGGGCAGTACTGAGGGAGCGCCGCACTGTCGGAGGGGCAGTACTGAGGGAGCGCCGCACTGTCGGAGGGGCAGTACTGAGGGAGCGCTGCACTGTCGAAGGGGTAGTACTGAGGGAGCGCCGCACTGTCAGAGGGGCAGTACTGAGGGAGCGCCGCACTGTCGGAGGGGCAGTACTGAGGGAGCTCTGCACTGTGTCGGAGGGGCAGTACTGAGGGAGCGCCGCATGTCGGAGGGGCAGTACCGAGGGAGCGCCGCACTGTCGGAGGGGCAGTGCTGAGGGAGCACTGCACTGCCGGAGGGGCAGACTTGCACACAAAAATCTAGGCTGACACTCCAGTGAAGTACTGAGGGAGTGCCGCACTGTCGGAGGGGCAGTACTGAGGGAGGGCCGCACTGTCCATCCCTCTCCCTAACATCTGTCTGAGGCTGAACTACACTGTTCGCAACCTTGGTGTCATATTTGACCCTGAAATGAGCTTCCGACCACATATCCACGGCATAACTAAGACTGCCTCTTTCCACCTCCGTAACATCGCCCGTCTCTGCCCCGCCTCAGCTCATCTGCTGCTGAAACCCTCATCCATGCCTTTGTTACCTCTGGACTTGACTATTCCAACGCACTCCTGGCCGGCCTCCCACATTCCACCCTACGTAAACCTGAGGTCATCCAAAGCTCGGCTGCCCGTGTCCTAACTCGCACCAAGTCCCGTTCACCCATCACCACTGTGCTCGCTGACCTACATTGGCTCCCGGTTAAGCAGCACCTCGATTTCAAAATTCTCATCCTTGTTTTCAAATCCCTCCATGGCCTCGCCCCTCCCTATCTCTGTAATCTCCTTCAGCCCCACAACCCCCCGAGATATCTGCGCTCCTCTAATTCTGCCCTCTTGAGCATCCCTGATTATAATCGCTCCACCATTGGTGGCCGTGCCTTCTGTTGCCTGGGCCCTAAGCTCCGGAATTCCCTCCCTAAACCTCTCCGCCTCTCCTCCTTTAAGACACTCCTTAAAACCTACCTCTTTAACCAAGCTTTTGGACACCTGCCCTAATTTATCCTTATATGGCTCCTGTGCAGCACCTTGGGATGTTTTACTACGTTAAAAGCGCTATATAAATACAAGTTGTTGTTGTTGTTGTTGTTGAGAAGGTGGTGGTGAGCCGCCTTCTTGAACCGCTGCAGTCCGTGTGGTGAAGGTGCTCCCACAGTGCTGTTAGGGAGGGAGTTCCAGGATTTTGACCCAGCGACGATGAAGGATCGGCCGATATACTTCCAAGTCAGGATGGTGTGTGACTTGGAGGGGAACTTGGAGGTGGTGGTGTTCCCATGCGCCTGCTGCCCTTGTCCTTCTAGGTGGAAGAGGTTGCGGGTTTGGGAGGTGCTGCCGAAGAAGCCTTGGCGAGTTGCTGCAGTGCATCTTGTAGATGGTACACACTGCAGCCACGGTGCGCCGGTGGTGGAGGGAGTGAATGTTTAAGGTGGTGGATGGGGTGCCAATCAAGCGGGCTGCTTTGTCCTGGATGGTGTTGAGCTTCTTGAGTGTTGTTGGAGCTGCACTCATCCAGACAAGTGGAGAGTATTCCATCACACTCCTTACTTGTGCCTTGTAGATGGTGGAAAGGCTTTGGGGAGTCAGGAGGTGAGACACTCGCCGCAGAATTCCCAGCCTCTGGCCTGTTGTTGGAGTGGATGTAAAAGATCCCATGGCACTATTCAAAGAAAGCTGGGAATTCTCCCAATGCCCTGACAAATGTTTGTCCCTCAACCAATTCCACCAATTAACTAACTGGACCTGGGATTGGCCCGGGGTCGCGCCCGAGTCTGCTTGGCTCAACCTTTTCTCTGCAGTATTTTTGTCTGTTCTGAAATAGATCTTGTGGTGATATGACATTTGCAATAGGCCACCCAAAAAAAAAGACTTTCATTTCTCCAGCGCCTTTCATAACCTCAGGACGTCCCATTTAGAGCCAACGAGGTACTTTTGAATTGTAGCCACTGTTGTAATGTAGGAAACGAGGCAGCCAATTTGTGCACAGCAAGATCCCACACACAGCACTGTGATAATGACCAGATAATCTGTTATTTTAGTGATGTTAGTTGAGGGATAAATATTGGTGCAAGACACCGAGAACTCCCCCTGCTCTTCTTCCAATAGTGCCACGGGATCGTTTACATCCACCCGAGGGGGCAGACCGGGTCTCGGTTTAATGTCTCATCCGAAAGATGCCACTTGCGACAGTGCGGCGCTCCCTCAGTACTGCCCCTCCGACAGTGCTACGCTCCCTCAGTACTGCCCCTCCGACAGTGCGGCGCTCCCTCAGTACTGCCCCTCCGACAGTGCGGCGCTCCCTCAGTACTGCCCCTCCGACAGTGCGGCGCTCCCTCAGTATTGCCCCTCTGACAGTGCAGCGCTCCCTCAGTACTGCCCCTCCGACAGTGCAGTGCTCCCTCAGTATTGCCCCTCTGGCAGTGCAGCGCTCCCTCAGTACTGCCCCACCGACAGTGCGGCGCTCCCTCAGTACTGCCCCTCCGAAAGTGCGACGCTCCCTCAGTACTGCCCCTCCGACAGTGCGGCCCTCCCTCAGTAAAGCCCCTCCGACAGTGCGGCACTCCCTCAGTACCGCCCCTCCGACAGTGAAGTAGTCCCTCAGTACTGCCCCTCCGACAGTGCGGTGCTCCCTCAGTACTGCCCCTCCGACAGTGCAGTGCTCCTTCAGTACTGCCCCTCCGACAGTGCAGCGCTCCCTCAGTATTGCCCCTCTGACAGTGCAGCGCTCCCTCAGTACTGCCCCTCCGACAGTGCAGCGCTCCCTCAGTACTGCCCCACCGACAGTACAGCGCTCCCTCAGTATTGCCCCTCCGACAGTGCGGCGCTCCCTCAGTACTACCCCTCCCACAGTGCGGCGCTCCCTCAGTACTGCCCCTTCGACAGTGCAGCGCTCCCTCAGTACTGCCCCTCCGACAGTGTGGCGCTCCCTCAGTACTGCCCCTCCGACTGTGCGGCCCTCCCTCAGTAATGCCCCTCCGACAGTGCGGCGCTCGCTCAGTACTGCCCCTCTGACAGTGCTACGCTCCCTCAGTACTGCCCCTCCGACAGTGCGGCGCTCCCTCAGTACTGCCCCTCCGACAGTGCAGCGCCCCCTCAGTACTGCCCCTCCGACAGTGCGGCGCTCCCTCAGTATTGCCCCTCTGACAGTGCAGCGCTCCCTCAGTACTGCCCCTCCGACAGTGCAGTGCTCCCTCAGTATTGCCCCTCTGACAGTGCAGCGCTCCCTCAGTACTGCCCCACCGACAGTGCGGCGCTCCCTCAGCACTGCCCCTCCGAAAGTGCGACGCTCCCTCAGTACTGCCCCTCCGACAGTGCGGCCCTCCCTCAGTAAAGCCCCTCCGACAGTGCGGCACTCCCTCAGTACCGCCCCTCTGACAGTGAAGTAGTCCCTCAGTACTGCCCCTCCGACAGTGCGGTGCTCCCTCAGTACTGCCCCTCCGACAGTGCAGTGCTCCTTCAGTACTGCCCCTCCGACAGTGCAGCGCTCCCTCAGTATTGCCCCTCTGACAGTGCAGCGCTCCCTCAGTACTGCCCCTCCGACAGTGCAGCACTCCCTCAGTACTGCCCCACCGACAGTGCAGCGCTCCCTCAGTATTGCCCCTCCGACAGTGCAGCGCTCCCTCAGTATTGCCCCTCCGACAGTGCGGCGCTCCCTCAGTACTGCCCCTCCCACAGTGCGGCGCTCCCTCAGTACTACCCCTTCGACAGTGCAGCGCTCCCTCAGTACTGCCCCTCCGACAGTGTGGCGCTCCCTCAGTACTGCCCCTCCGACTGTGCGGCCCTCCCTCAGTAATGCCCCTCCGACTGTGCGGCACTCCCTCAGTAACACCCCTCCGACAGTGCGGTGCTCACTCAGCACTGCCCCTCCGACAGTGCGGCGCTCCCTCAGTACTGACCCTCCGACAGTGCAGCGCTCCCTCAGTACTGCCCCTCCAACAGTGCAGCACTCCCTCAGTACTGCCCCTCTGACAAGACGGCGCTCCCTCGGTACTGCCCCTCCGACAGTGTAGCCTCCCTCAGTACTGACCCTCCGACAGTGCGGTGCTCCCTCAGTGCTGCCCCTCCAACAGTGCGGCACTCCCTCAGTACTGCCCCTCCGACAGTGCGGCCCTCCCTCAGTAATGCCCCTCCGACAGCGCGGCACTCCCTCAGCACCGCCCCTCCGACAGTGAATTGCTCCCTCAGTACTGCCCCTCCGACAGTGCGGTGCTCCCTCAGTACTGCCCCTCCGACAGTGCGGTGCTCCCTCAGTACTGACCCTCCGACAGTGCGATGCTCCCTCAGTACTGACCCTCCGACAGTACAGTGCTCCCTCAGTACTGCCCCTCCGACAATGCGGCGCTCCCTCAGTACTGCCCCTCCGACAGTGCGGCGCTCACTCAGCACTGCCTCTCCGACAGTGCAGCGCTCCCTCAGTACTGACCCTCCGACAGTGCGGCGCTCCCTCAGTGCTGCCCCTCCAACAGTGCGGCACTCCCTCAGTACTGCCCCTCCGACAGTGTAGCCTCCCTCAGTACTGACCCTCCGACAGTGCGGCGCTCCCTCAGTGCTGCCCCTCCAACAGTGCGGCACTCCCTCAGTACTGCCCCTCCGACAGTGCGGCGCTCTCTCCGTATTACACCTCCGACTGTGAGGCGCTCCTTCAGTGCTGCCCCTCCGACAGTGCGGCGCTTCCTCAGTACTGCCCCTCCAACAATGCGGCGCTCCCTCAGTACCACCCCTCCGACAGTCCGGCGCTCCCTCAGTACTGCCCCTCCGACAGTGCGGCACTCCCTCATTACTGCCCCTCTGACAGTGCAGCACTCCCTCAGCACTGCCCGTCCGACAGTGCAGCGCTCCCTCAGTACAGCCCCTCCGACAGTGCGGCGCTCCCTCAGTACTGCCCCTCCGACAGTGCGGCACTCCCTCAGTACTGTCCCTCCGACAGTGCGGCACCCCCTCAGTACTGCCCCTCCGACAGTGCGGCACTCCCTCAGTACTGCCCCTCCGACAGTGCGGCTCCCCTCAGTACTGCCCCTCCAACAGTGCAGCGCTCCCTCAGTACTGCCCCTCTGACAGTGCAGCGCTCCCTCAGTACTGCCTCTCCGACAGTGCGGCGCTTCCTCAGTACTGCCCCTCCAACAATGCGGCGCTCCCTCAGTACCGCCCCTCCGACAGTCCGGCGCTCCCTCAGTACTGCCCCTCCGACAGTGCGACTTTCCCTCATTACTGCCCCTCTGACAGTGCAGCACTCCCTCAGTACTGCCCGTCCGACAGTGCAGCGCTCCCTCAGTACTGCCCCTCCGACAGTGCGGCGCTCCCTCAGTACTGCCCCTCCGACAGTGCGGCACTCCCTCAGTACTGTCCCTCCGACAGTGCGGCACCCCCTCAGTACTGCCCCTCCGACAGTGCGGCGCTCCCTCAGTACTGCCCCTCCAACAGTGCGGCACCCCTTCAGTGCTGCCCCTCCAACAGTGCAGCGCTCCCTCAGTACTGCCCCTCCGACAGTGCAGCGCTCCCTCAGTACTGCCCCTCCGACAGTGCGGCGCTCCCTCAGTACTGTACCTCCGACAGTCCGGCGCTCCCTCAGTACTGCCCCTCCGACAGTGCGGCGCTCCCTCATTACTGCCCCTCTGACAGTGCAGCACTCCCTCAGTACTGCCCATCCGACAGTGCAGCGCTCCCTCAGTACTGCCCCTCCGACAGTGCGGCGCTCCCTCAGTACTGCCCCTCCGACAGTGCGGCACTCCCTCAGTACTGTCCCTCCGACAGTGCGGCACCCCCTCAGTACTGCTCCTCCGACAGTGCGGCGCTCCCTCTGTACTGCCCCTCCGACAGTGCGGCACCCCCTCAGTACTGCCCCTCCAACAGTGCAGCGCTCCCTCAGTACTGCCCCTCCAACAGTGCAGCGCTCCCTCAGTACTGCCCCTCCGACAGTGCGGCGCTCCCTCAGTACTGCCCCGCCGACAGTGCAGCGCTCCCTCATTACTGCCCCTCTGACAGTGCAGCACTCCCTCAGTGCTGCCCGTCCGACAGTGCAGCGCTCCCTCAGTACTGCCCGTCCGACAGTGCGGCACTCCCTCAGTACTGTCCCTCCGACAGTGCGGCACCCCCTCAGTACTGCCCCTCCGACAGTGCGGCGCTCCCTCAGTACTGCCCCTCCGACAGTGTGGCACCCCCTCAGTACTGCCCCTCCAACAGTGCGGCGCTCCCTCAGTACTGCCCCTGTGACAGTGCAGCGCTCCCTCAGTACTGCCCCTGTGACAGTGCAGCGCTCCCTCAGTACTGTACCTCCGACAGTCCGGCGCTCCCTCAGTACTGCCCCTCCGACAGTGCGGCGCTCCCTCAGTACTGCCCCTGTGACAGTGCAGCGCTCCCTCAGTACTGCGGTGAAGCATCAGCCTAGATTTTTGTGCTCAAGTCCCTGGAGTGGGTCGTGAACCCACAACCTTCTGACTCAGAGGTGAGGGTGCTGCCCTCTGAGCCACTGGCTGTACCAATAGTAGACAGTCTGGGATCAGACACATCCCGTGTACGAATCGGAGGCAGCAATGTTCCCATTTGTAAAGTCTGTGGGTTGTGCAGTTAATAAATACACAGACTTCAGAAGTAACAAACAAACAGGTCTTTACTATTCGAAGGTCCGGGCGAATCTGCCCAATAACTCCTGGCACAACACTTATATACTGGTGTGGTCACTATCGGTATTACAGTATACAGAAGCCAAACAAATAGTGCCACACCTAAAGTAGTTCCCTTAAAGATAGACGGGTACATACACTACAATCCTCCCTTTTTAGCTTATTACTTACAGAGTCCCCGTTAAACATACATATCTTCAACTTCCTATAAAACAAATTACAGATATAATCTCGGTGGAGTCAATGTCATATAAAACAATTTACAAATATATTCTCGGTGGAAACAGTTCACAGGTTCAGTCTCTGCGGAAACAGTTCATAGATTCAGTCTCTGATCTTGACTCGTTCCGAACAACATTTCTTTGGTGTAGCCGGATTACCTGGCTAGCGTGACTCCTCCATAGCCTTTTTCTTGACGTAACAGCTTGAACCTTCGTCCTGTTGAACCAGCAGTGCGGACTTTTACAACCAACTGGCTGTCTTGACATTTTCCAGTTTTTCAACTAATTTAGCTCCTTTCGTAATGTCCCGCCTGGAATGGTAGAAGTGCTAATATTTTAGACAGTTATTATCTTCTGCTTCTCCTTTTTCTTTTCTGCCTTTTTGAAACTCTCGGAGCTCCTTTCTCGGCTGCCAGCTGTAGCGCCACCAACTCTCTATGTTCCTTAGACCTTAAGTGCTTCCTCCGGATTTCAGCACTTTGAGAGTTTTCATCACAAGCTGGGCAGACCACATCCTCGTAATATTCAGTGTCACTCAACAGGTCATGGTAATATTCGGGTTCGTCCTGAGTTAGGCCAGCGAGAGAGACTTCTTCTTCCTCCTCACCCGTCTGGACGTTAGCTGACGGTGGTTCCTTCCCTAAACATCTTTCTTGAAAAGCCTTCTTCATGCATTCATATTCATCCCGCTCTTCCTGGGTTATCTGCCATTCCTTCACGACGGACCTCATTTGTGAATTCAATACCTTCCTTTCCATCGGTAATTGCGTTATCAGGCTATTTAACCCTTCTACTGAAGTAACGGTTTCCACATTCTTCTGTTCACCTTGACGTGATTCAACGTACTTTTGGCATCCTTGTAAAATTTGTGTTGCCACCTCAGCTATCTCCGTGACTTTTGAGAGCTCCGAACTCGTTCCCCCTGAAGATTGAAGCTCGTGTTCAGATTGTTCCCCTTGCAGAGTCTTGTCCTTCAGCATATGAAGGAGTTGGCTGACCGTTAACTCTTCCCTGGGAACACGGTGGATCAGAGTCTTCTCCATTTCCTCCACCTCTTTCTCCAATACTTCCACCTTACGTTCCTCTTGAACTTTGGCTTTCAGCGCTCGGAAAAGTTGCGCCCTGATGCTCTCTAGTTCATGTTCAGGGACCATTCTTCGTGTCCTGTTCTTCCACTGAAAGGATTCCCAGTTGAATCTGTTCTTCAAGTTGTTGAACCTCGGTCATTGCCGCCTCATATTTATCTTGGGTGTCCTTCAATGTTTTTATAAGTTCTTGGACATCCTGTCTTTCATGCTCTGCCATGATTTTCACCTCTAATTTCTCATCTATGGATGGATCTCCTACCGATGAGTCTGCCTTGGCCTTGAGCTCATCAAGAATTTCCTGCAGCCTTTGGACTTCTTGCTCATGTTCAACCTTTAGTTGTTCATATGCTTCTACTGAAACTAGCTTTTCGGAGGCTGCCGAGTTAACCCCCTCCAGAATTGTAGCCTGGGCCTGTTCATACTGTTCTTTCAACTTCTCACACTCTGCTTGTAAGGAGTCGTAGAGAAGAACTGGAATAAAATCCTGGCTCCCTGAAGATTCCTCTTCCTTTGGTTCATTCTGTAAATATTCTAGTTCCTGAACAGCATCAGGGGAATGTGATTGGTATTTGACCACGATGGCTCTATGGTCGCTCTCTGCTTGAGCTAGCTGTCTCTGTAGTCTTTCCAGGTTCTCCCATTCGGTGTCCCAGAACCTTTCCATATTTTTCATCTCTTGTACGAGACGGTCACTCAACTGTTCTAATTGTTGTCGTACTTTGACATAAGTTTGCGTCCGAGCTCGGTGTTCTTCCGTCATGGATGAATCCTTTGCTTGAACAGGCTCAGAATTCTCTGTCAACCTGGAGTTCTGCTCTGCAGCTTTATTCTTCTTGGTAACATAAGTCCTTCTGCATGTCTTCGTTTTCTTTCCCATCGTCGGCAAGTCCCTTTTAGCCTTGTCTTCCATATTCGACTTGGTCTTATCATCATCCATTTCAGAATCTGAGCTAATAGCTTGCACCGAGTCCTCCCTCATTATGGCTTTTAGGTAATGCCATTCTGATGCACTATCAATTGCTACAAAAGACTGGAGATTGAGAAAGTAATAAACAGGCTTTTATTACCAAAGAACAGAGCATGCCTCTTGTGGTTGCCTGGTATCCAAAAGGGCCGGAGGCTTCTGAGCAGCGACCTTTATACCCAGCCATGAGGGTGGAGCCAGGGGCGGAGTCAGCTGAGGCATGCACAGACAAGTACAACAATATGCAAGAGTGAACAACAGTACTAACAGTGAACAACAATACTAACAACAGTGGTTTACCACATTCACCCCTTGTTTAGAATTGAGTCCGGCGGGGTGAAGTGCACTAAAAATTCGTGTACTGAAGTCTATCAGGAGGCCTTGTAAGCCGTCCTGAGCGTCGCAGCAGCGGCGGTGATGGTGCAGCATCCAACGGTGAACCCGGTGTCTCGTTCAGAGGAGGTGTAGCAGGTGGCGGACCCTGGGGCTGCTGCATGCCGTCTACAGGGGTCAGAGCATGGGTAATGGGAGGTAGCGATGGTGGTCTCTCAGAGGCACCCGAAGGTGCGAGGTCTCGTGCGGGGACTGTGTCCTGGGGGTAGGCAGGAGTAGCGGTGGGTGGCGAAGAGGGTGTTTCAGGAGCACCTGCAGGTGCGAGGTCTCGAATGGAGACTGTGTCCTCCCGCCCGTCCGGGTACACCACGTAAGCATACTGCGGGTTGGCGTGGAGGAGGCTCACCCTCTCGACCAGGGGGTCCGCCTTATGGGTCCTCACGTGCTTCCGCAGTAGGACGGGACCTGGAGAAGTCAGCCATGTTGGTAGCGAAATCCCCGACGTGGACTTCCTGGGGAAGGAGAACATTCTCTCGTGAGGAGTGGCATTGGTGGGTGTACAGAGCAGCGACCGAATGGAATGGAGCGCCGCAGGGAGGACCTCCTGCCAGCGGGAGGTCGGAAGGCCCTTAGATTTTAAGTTTAAAAGGACTGCCTTCCAGACTGTCGCATTCTCCCTTTCCACCTGGCCGTTACCCCGGGGGTTGTAGCTGGTGGTCCTGCTTGTAGCAATGCCTCTCGCGAGCAGGTACTGCCGAAGTTCGTCGCTCATAAAAGATGAGCCCCTGTCGCTATGGATATAGCTAGGGAAACCGAACAAGGCGAAGAGGTCATTCAGACATTTAATGACCGTGGTACTGGTCATGTCCGAGCAAGGGATGGCAAACGGGAAACGGGAGTACTCATCAATTATATTGAGGAAGTACACATTGCGGTCAGAGGAGGGGAGGGGCCCTTTAAAATCGATGCTCAGCCGCTCGAAGGGGCGCGTGGCTTTGATCAGGCTCGCTCTGTCTGGCCTATAAAAATGCGGCTTGCACTCGGCACAGATCTGGCAGTTCCTGGTCATGGTCCTGACCTCCTCGATGGAGTAGGGCAGGTTACGGGATTTGATAAAATGGAAGAACCTGGTGACCCCCGGGTGGCAGAGGTCATTGTGGAGGGTCTGTAGCCTATCAACCTGCGCGTTGGCGCACGTACCACGTGATAGGGCATCTGGGGGCTCATTGAGTTTCCCGGGCCGGTACAAGATATCGTAATTGTAGGTGGAGAGTTCGATTCTCCACCTTAAGATCTTGTCATTCTTGATTTTGCCCCGCTGCTTATTATGAAACATAAAAGCCACTGAACGCTGGTCAGTGAGCAGGGTAAATCGTTTTCCGGCCAGGTAATGCCGCCAATGTCGCACGGCTTCCACAATGGCCTGGGCCTCCTTTTCGACAGAGGAGTGTCGAATCTCGGGGCCCTGGAGGGTCCTTGAGAAAAAGGCCACGGGTCTCCCCGCCTGGTTAAGGGTTGCAGCTAGGGCAAAGTCGGATGCGTCGCTCTCCACTTGAAAAGGAAGGGACTCATCCACAGCGTGCATTGTGGCCTTCGCAATGTCTCCTTTTATGAGAGTGAAGGCTGCACAGGCCTCTGCTGTCAGGGGGAAGGAGGCGGACTTGATGAGGGGTCGGGCTTTATCCGCATAGTTGGGCACCCACTGAGCATAGTAAGAGAAAAACCCCAGGCATCTCTCCAGTGCTTTCTGGCAGTGGGGGAGGGGGAGCTCCATAAGGGGGCGCATTCTATCGGGGTCTGGGCCGATGACTCCGTTCTCCACTACGCAGCCAAGAATAGCAAGGCGCGTAGTACGAAACATACATTTGTCTTTGTTGTATGTGAGATTCAGCCGCTGGGCCGTCCGGAGGAATTTCTCTAGATTAACGTCGTGGTCCTGCTGGTCGTGGCCGCAGATGGTGACGTTGTCTAGATATGGGAAAGTGGCCTGGAGCGCGTTCTGGTCAACCATCCGGTCCATCTCCCGTTGGAAGACAGAAACTCCGTTGGTGACGCCGAAGGGAACTCTGAGAAAGTGATAGAGCCGACCGTCAGCTTCAAAAGCTGTGTACTGGCGGTCCTCAGCCCTGATGGGGAGCTGGTGGTATGCCGACTTCAGATCAATCGTCGAGAACACCCGGTATTGTGCTATCTGATTGACCATGTCAGATATGCGGGGGAGTGGGTATGCATCTAGTTGGGTGTAGCGATTGATCGTCTGGCTGTAGTCAATAACTAGGCGCTGTTTTTCGCCAGTCTTCACTACCACCACTTGTGCTCGCCATGGGCTGGTGCTACTTTCAATAATCCCTTCCTTCAGGAGTCTCGCTACCTCAGATTTAATGAAGCTCCTATCCCCAACACTGTAACGCCTGCTTTTGGTAGCGATGGGCTTACAGTCGCGGGTGAGGTTAGCGAACAAGGAGGGGGGGGGGACTTTAAGGGTGGAGAGGCTGCAAATGGTGCACGGCGGGCGATTTAAAAGCTGCTGGCTGCAGACTGTGAGTGGGGGGAGGGGTCCGTCATACGCTAATGTGACACTCTTAAGGTGGCACTGAAAATCCAACCCCAGTAGAACGGCAGCGCAGAGATGGGGCAGGACCAGAAGTTTAAAATTTTTGTATTCTGTGCCCCTTACTGAAAAGGTCACTACACAGTAGCCACCGACGTCCGCTGACTGGGCTTTGGAAGCCAAAGAGATCCGATGGCGCGTCGGCAGGACCGGGAGAGAGTAACTGCGCACCGTGTCGGGGTGGATAAAGCTCTCCGTGCTCCCGCTGTCAAAAAGGCAGGTAGTGGCGCGGCCGTTTACCGTAATATCCATCATGGACCTGGACAGTTGATGAGGGAGAGATTGGTCCAGCGTCACGGAGGCCAGCGTATGGTCGAGCGAGTCGATGTGGTCGTCAGATGAGGCGGTGGTTGAGTCCGGGTCCCCCGTGGTTGAAGTCGGAGGCGTCCAAGATGGCGGACAAAATGGCGGCGCCCACGGTCCCAATCCCCACGCGGCTGGGGGAGCCCAAGATGGCGGACAAGATGGCTGCGCCCACGGTTCGCACGCAGCGCTGCTGGCGTTAGCGGTCTTCCCTTTGCAGGCGCTAACGTAGTGACCTTTCTTCCCGCAGCCGGAGCAGGTAGCATTCTTCGCGGGGCAGCGTGCTCTAGGGTGTTTAGCTTGGCCACAAAAATAGCATTTTTGTGCCTTGGACATCGCTGCAGCAGTCGGAGGTGGCGGTCCCATGGCCCAAGATTGCGGCGTCCACGGCGCGGGGCGATGAGGGGAAAAAGCGTCCATATTTCTGTGGGCCGCGTCGAGCGAGAGCGCGAGGGACACTGCCTTTGTCAGGTCTATTTCACCCTTCTCCAGCAGCCTCTGCCGGGAGTAGTCGGACCTTAGACCCGCAACGAAAGCGTCTCGTATCAGTCCCTCCGCATGTGCCGCGGCCGATACTTCCTTGCAGTCGCAGCCGCGTCCGAGTACCCGCAGTGCCCGTAGGAAGGCTTCCACCGATTCCCCGGGCTGCTGTCTGCGAGATCTTAAAAGGTGCCTGGCATAGACCGTGTTAACCGGGCGTGCATACTGCCCTTTCAGTAGGTCGATAGCCGCCGCGTAGGTCGTCGCATCTTGGATTAAAGTATAGACTTGGTGGCTCACCTTCGAGGCCAGGATTTTCAGTTTATTTTCATCAAGAGTCACGGTCGAGGCTTCCAGATACGCCTCAAAGCAACGCAGCCATTGTGCGAATTTAGTCGACGAACCCGCTTCTTGGGGGTCTAGGTCCAGGCATGTTGGTCTGAGGGCTCGCAGCAGCGCCTGCTGCTCAGCGTTTTGCGCCATCGGTTGATCAGCATCCGCAGCCAACATTTAACTTTGGTAATAAAATTGATGCACTATCAATTGCTACAAAAGACTGGAGATTGAGAAAGTAATAAACAGGCTTTTATTACCAAAGAACAGAGCATGCCTCTTGTGGTTGCCTGGTATCCAAAAGGGCCGGAGGCTTCTGAGCAGCGACCTTTATACCCAGCCATGAGGGTGGAGCCAGGGGCGGAGTCAGCTGAGGCATGCACAGACAAGTACAACAATATGCAAGAGTGAACAACAGTACTAACAGTGAACAACAATACTAACAACAGTGGTTTACCACACATTCCATGTCTATTTTCTTAATCCACTCCCGTCCTAGAAGTGGTGGTCCTCCCTCAGGTAATGCGTACAAGTTCATTCTTGGGTGTTCTTTACCCCATCTCTCACCTTGACTCTTATTTTCCCCACGGGGTATACGTTATGCCCCGTGTATGTCTGTAATACGAACTTGGTATTTCTTAAAGGTATGTGAGAGAATGGCCGGTGGTAGTCCCTTCGGTTGATGACTGATAGAGCTGATCCAGTGTCCAGCTCCATTCTTACTTGGACTCCAGCTATTTTTAGTATGACCCAGATGGCCTGTAGATCCGTTTCTTTACCCACATTGTGGATTCTCAGCCTACCCAGCTCCTGGTTGTTTGGGTCTGAGTCTGAATTCTGTTCGTCTGAACTCTTCTCAGCCACCTTGTGTACCCTGTTGTACTTTTCTTGTGGTGGCTTCCTTTGATTATTGGTCTTTTTCCCGGACCGGCATACCTTCGCGATGTGACCCAGTTTGCCACATTTCCTACACTCTTGGTTCTTAAACCAGCATTGATTCTGGTCATGCGTTGTCTTCCCACAATGGTAGCATTTTGTTGTGCTTGAAGTAATTTGGTCCACCCCAAGTGCCGCCGCCTTTAGTTGCATTTCCGCCGTTCCTTTCGCTGCGGCTTCGTGCGATGCAGCTATAAGGACAGCCCTGTCCAGTGTGAGGTCGTTCTCTTCCAGTAGTCGCTTCTGCGTCCCTTCTTTGGACAATCTGCATACGAACTTGTCCCGCAGCGCTTCTGTCAGATTCCCTCCGAACTGGCAGTATTTCGCTAGCCTACGCAGTTCGACCAAGTATTCCGCATTGCTTTCGTCTTTCTTCTGCGTTCTTGCGTAGAATTTGAATCGTTCAGCCAGCATCAGCGGTGTGGGGTTCAAATGGTCCTTCAGCACAGCCACAATCTCTTCGAAGGTCTGATCCGCTGGTTTATTTGGTGCTATTAGATGCTTCAAGAGCCCGTATGTTTTTGCCCCCATCGAGTTTAGCAATGTTATCGCCTTGTCGTCTTCCTCTATTTTGTTGGCTTCGCAATAGATCTCTATGCGTTCCACGTACGTGGCCCAGTCTTCTATTTCCAAATTAAAGTCGTTAATATTCCCTCGCTTAGGCATTTTTCTTCCCTTGGGAGCAGCACCAGTATTTCTTTAAGTATTCTTATTTATTTGTTTGTTTCTAAGATGGCGGTTTTCCCGCGAAATCGGCGGTTTCCCGCTCTTTCCTTCTCTCCCCGCCCACTTCAATGGCGGTATGTCAATCAAGATGGCGGTTTTCCCGCGAAAATGGCGGTTTCCCGCTCTTCCTTTCTCGCCCCGCCCACTTCAATGGCGGTATCCCGCTTCTGGCGTCTTCTCCGCCTAATGGCGGCTTCCCGCGTTTCTTCCCGGTGGAAGGGGTGCGCTTCCCCCACAGCGGACAGGTTCAGCCGCTGGCTGGCTTCCGCACAGCTCCCCTTACTCGGCTATGTCTTTTCCTCCCGCCCGCACGGCTCTACCGGCGCTGGGTACATCCCGTTAACGGAGGACAGTTCAGCCGCTGGACTGGCTCTCGCGCAGTCTCTCTCTCCGTACCCGGCTCTGTCGCTCTCTCACCCGCACGTTCGGTGCTACCGGCCCTGGGTACCCCGTTGGTGGAGAACAGTTCAGCCGCTGGACTGGCTCTCGCGCAGTCTCTCACCCCGTTTTCGGCTGTGTCTCTCACCCACTCCTGCACGTTCGGTTTTGCCGGCTCTGAGTACCCCGTTGGTGGAGAACAGCTCAGCCGCTGGACTGGCTCCTCGCAGTCTCTCTCTCCGCACCCGGCTCTCACCCGCACGGTTCCCGTTCGCCTCCCCAGCCCTCTCGCAGACCGGTGTTTCCCTCCCCGGCTGCGGCTGGGTTTCTCTTCCCGCGCCTACTCGCAGGCTCAGCGCTTCGTGGCTGCGGTCGCTGCCCGGATTTTTCCCGCCGATCACGGTCCGGCTGTCACCCGACGCCGTTGGACCTGACTTTTGGCCGGCACAGCTCCCCCTCGACCGAGGTCGAGTGCTCTGCCCTTATCCTCCGGATACTTCTACCCCTTCCCCTACTCACAGTCTCTTCGGCCGCCTTGTTTCTTGCTGGTCGGCTCACTCCGCACCGTGGCAGAAGGGTAGTCAGTGCCTGTTGCTGATACAGCTTTTGTTGTTAGTCTTCCTGCTTTCTGTTGTTGCAGCCTCGTGTTTTCTTTTGGTAGCACGACGAGGGCGGTTGTCTCTCTTCGACGCTCTTCGTTGCTTTTGGTAATCTTGCCGCAGGGTACGATCGGACTCGTCGCCACTGTAAAGTCTGTGGGTTGTGCAGTTAATAAATACACAGACTTCAGAAGTAACAAACAAACAGGTCTTTACTATTCGAAGGTCCGGGCGAATCTGCCCAATAACTCCTGGCACAACACTTATATACTGGTGTGGTCACTATCGGTATTACAGTATACAGAAGCCAAACAAATAGTGCCACACCTAAAGTAGTTCCCTTAAAGATAGACGGGTACATACACTACACCATTAATTGCCTTTGTTGTGCGTGGCCTGGTTATTTCAATGCGTGGTATTTCCAGATTACGGCACAGCGGCGCACCCCCACAGCTTAGAGGGAGCATTGTCAGAAAGTCTGGGGTCAGGCACTTGATCACCACTCGACATCCAGGGTGTCAATAATCTTCTTTAGTCAACAATAGACTTTTCAGAAGAGACAGTTTGAAGGTGCCCGTTATACAGGATGAGATGCTTTTAGCAGAAGTGGAACTGAGTGCTGTCCTGAAGATTATCTAATCAGACCCAATCGTTCGCTGTGGGGAATGTAAACTTCTTCAAATCCAGTCTGGAGGAGATGTTAGCCCGAGACTCTTCGATTCAGCACTGTCACTGCCTGTTTACTCGCAACTGAACTCCTTTCTTTGGACTAGAGGAAAGAACCGCAGCCTGTTCATGTTGAAGTAATATTGGACCTCAGTTTAGAAAACTCCGCAAGTGCGGAGAATGCATTAATTACCCTGACGTGCCAACATGTTTAAATTACACTCTCCACATGCAGTCACTACATCATCTGTGCACTGTCTCTGCATCGGGTGACATTTAAATAAAACTACGGCAGCCAGATGTAAATACTGGAAATCTAGCCAGGAATTGATGCGGTGCTCAGGACAAACCAGACATGGGGTGGGGTGGGGGTTGGTTTTCCAAATGTGTTCCCTTTGCAGAGATGGTCCCCTCTACCTGCTGCACAGAGTGGGAAACCATGCCCAACTCACCCGCCCTTTTCACATATGTGTGGCTGATAGACTGGGCTCACTAGTAAGCCAATCCGTCCACTTGTCCCTCCGCATGCCTGTCCAATTAACGAACTCACTCACCGTAACGGCAGGAGATAAAATATATATATCCCAAACCCGCGTCCTCTTCCACCTAGATGGACAAGGGCAGCAGGCGGATGGGAACACCACCACCTCCAAGTTCCCCTCCAAGTCACACACCATCCCGACTTGGAGATATATCGGCCGTTCCTTCATCGTCGCTGGGTCAAAATCCTGGAACTCCCTCCCTAACAGCACTGTGGGAGCACCTTCACCACACGGACTGCAGCGGTTCAAGAAGGCGGCTCACCACCACCTTCTCAAGGGCGACTAGGGATGGGCAATAAATGCCGGCCTTGCCAGCGACGCCCACATCCCAGGAACAAATAAAAAAAATTCTATATCTATAAATCTACATACTATTCAAAACTATTGCACAGTTCCACTGGCAGGAGGGTCGGTAACCAGAGGACACAGATTTAAGGTGATTGGCAAAAGAACCAGAGGGGAGATGAGGAGAAATGTTTGTGCGCAGCGAGTTGTTGTGATCTGGAACGCGCTGCTGGAAAGGGCGGTGGAAGCAGATTCAATAGAAACTTTCAAAAGGGAATTGGATTGATCCCTGGGATGAGAGGGTTGTCCTATGAGGAGAGATTGAGTAGATTGGGCCGATACTCTCTGGAGTTTAGAAGAATGAGAGGTGATCTCATTGAAACATACAAGATTCTGAGGGGGTTTGACAGGGTCGATGCTGGGAGGTTGTTTCCCCTGGCTGGAGAGTCTAGAACTAGGGGTCACAGTCTCAGGATAAGGGGTCGGTCATTTAGGACTGAGATGAGGAGGAATTTCTTCACTCAGAGGGCTGTGAATCTTTGGAATTCTCTGCCCCAGAGGGCTGTGGAGGCTCAGTCATTGAGTATATTCAAGACAGAGATCGATAGGTTTTTGGACTCATGGGGAATCCAGGGATATGGGGATCGGGCGGGAAGGTGGAGTTGAGGTCGAAGATTAGCCGTGATCTTATTGAATGGCGGAGCAGGCTCGAGGGGCCGAATGGCCGACTCCTGTGCTGTGAGATTTTATGATTCCATGAGTTGCACCTAGACATCTATTATGTCCGTGTGTAATTGAGACACGGACTGCAGGAGCTGGTTACAACAGGTGTTTACTGAGTGGAGACAAAACTGGAACTACTATGCAAAGTTACTACACAGGCTTATATACAGGGGTGGTCACTACTGGTACTGCAGTATACAGGGGCTGCAGAATATAGTTCCTTCTGCAAAGTACATACACTACAACATCAAACTGGCTAAAAAATTGAAATATGAACAAAAATTGATAAGGGACATTGGGGGAAAAATTCGGTTGGTTGCACCACCCATTAGCGCCTAAAAAGGTTGAGAAGTGGGGCGCTAACCAACTAGCGCCCGGGCGCAGCGAACCCTGCGCCTCTTCCCAAACTGAGCGGACATTTAGCGCCGGCGTTAAACCGTTGCGCCCGCTCACCGGCGCACGCAGATCATGACGTCATTTCATTGTGCAACACTCTTGGAGCGCCCCGGACCAGAAATTCAGTGGCGCCCCCCTCCGTTCCACCTGGCGCTAACAAGGACAGGTTACCTTGAACATTTCCCAGTCGCTGTTGGGCTGGGGAGGGCGCTATTTAAAGGGGACTCTTCCTGGATTATTAGTGGTAGCCATTTTTGGACCACACCTTCCGTGAGAGAGAGAGAGGGAGTTGCTCAGAGAGAAACGGAGAGCCATTTCTGCAGTGAGCCAGCGCTGGCTGCAAGAGAAAGGACGGGGTGTGATGAAACCTGCAGCCCTGATCTGGCATGACATGCCTCCCATGGTCGATTAGCCCTTACATTATGCACAGAGCTGAATGTGCGTGTGTGTTTCCAGAAAGGGCCATGGGTGCTGGATGACAGCTGGCCATTGGGGCTTTGCACACCCTCTGGCCATAAAGTGAGGTCCAGATGGAGGGATGAAGATGATTCTGAAAAAGGCACTCACCCTGACGACCCGAGTGAGGTCGTTGAACTTCTTCCTGCATTGCACAGGAGTCCTGGGAACCATGCTGCTGGAGGTGACTCTGTGGGAAACCTCCCTCCAAGTTCTGCGATAGTCACTGTGTTGAGGCCACCTGCTATTCTCTGGGTAGAGTACAGATCACCTGCGCTCCACCGCGCCAACCAGAGCATCCAATGCCCCCTCGCTGAAGCGCTGCGCTCTCTCCCTGGCCCTCTCCATATTGATGCAGTTGTCGACGCCACAGGTAGGTTACCGCCGAGTTTGAGGCCTACGAGGCGCAGGGTGCGGCTGGAGATGATAATCGATCCGCCCCTTTAAGAGCTGTCCGGCGCCAGCGTGTCTGGCTGAACTCGATAATTGACAGCACCTGCGCTGCACCTGGCCGCGGAGAAATTGCGTTGCGCCGCCGGGTTAGCGCCTTAAGACTATCGTGCAGCGCCTGATTTAGCGCCGCAATCACCTTCAGGGGCGCAGATACCCAATATCGCTCGAGGTGGCGATAATTTGCGCCTGGCGCTAAACTTTGCGCACCGCCAATACTAGCGCCCCAAACGGGGCGATACTGAATTTCTCCCCCATTGTCTCTCGGTACCATTCTATGATTTTTATATTTTGTTGTGCTGTGGTTTTGCAGTGACATGTTTTATTACGGGAAATTGTTAAAAAGCCCCATTCTGTCTCACACCCCTTCAAAATCCATTCGGGTCACTCGTTGAACATTTGTGTTAATACTGATGGATGGAAATCTCTCACTGCTTTAATTCCTCTTAAAATTCCTCAAGTACTAAATGGAACAATAATGGATCATGTGAAGAGGGCTAGCACTCTGGATATCTCGCTCTCTGTTCAATTTTTAAATGACAGCAAAGAAGTATTAAAGGAACATGTTTCATTCACGATCCGTCCAAATAATTCGACAATTCTCTGAACTTCTGCAGATGCTGTATGCTTCCCCTCAAACAGCAATCTGTTCGCTTATTGTATAAAATACGGTACAGGTATATTCTTGTACAGAATTTACAGCACAGGTCCAGGCCATTCGGCCCAACCATTCGGTGCTGGTCTTTCCGCTCCGCACAAGACTCCTCCCACTCTGCTTCATCTCACCCTGTCAAGATGTTCCTTTCTCCCGCGTATGTTTATCTAGCTTCCCCTTAAATGCATCTGTGCTATTTCTGTACAGCTACCTTTACTGAAGTGAAGATTTGGGGGGTTGAATTTTCCAAGTTCAGACTGCTGGTGGGAAACCTTGTCTGCCAATTCCACAAACAGGCTGGCTGCAGTTTTCCGCCCATTATATCTTCCGGTGTTGCTGATTGAGGGACAAATGTTGGCCAGGACACCTCCTCGACTCTTCTTCAAATGGAATCTTCTACAGCCACCTGAGTAGGCAGGTGAGACCCTGGTTTAGCACCTTCTCCAGAAGACCACACAGTACAGTACAGAACTCCCGATGTAAAAGAGAGACTTGCCTTTATATAGCGCCTTTCACAACCTCAGGACCTTCCCAAAGTTCTTCACAGCCAATGAAGTACCTTTGAAGTGTGGTCACTGTTGTAATGTAGGAAACGTGGCAGCTAATTTGTGCACAGCAAGCTCCCACAAACAGCCATGTGATAGTGACCGGATCATCTGTTTTTTTTGGTGATATTGGTTGAGGGATAAATATTTCCCAACAGGACATCAGGGAGAACTCCGTTGCTCTCCTTTGAAATAGTGCGATGGGATCACTTGCGTCCACCTGAGAGAGCAGACGAGGCCTCAGTTTAACGTCTCATTTGAAAGTCGGAGCAGCGCTCCCTCGGTACTTTGCTGGGAGTGTCAGCCTGGATTAGGTGCTCAAGTCTCTGGAGTGGGACTCTGAACCCACAATTTTTTGACTCAGAGGCGAGAGTGCTGCCCACTGAGCTGAGACTGACACTGATTAAAAAATGCATAACATAATGATAGCAATACCAGAGCTATTAAGTGAATCATCAGAGAGAGTGACTTTATTATTAAACTCTCTCCCAGCCGGCCTCACACCTTCAACCTGCTGCAAATTTCAACTCATCCGAAACTCGACTGCCCCGTGTCCTAACTCACACCCAGTCCCGTTCACCCATCACCCCCTGTGCTCACTGCCCCGTGTCCTAACTCACACCCAGTCCCGTTCACCCATCACCCCCTGTGCTCACTGCCCCGTGTCCTAACTCGCACCCAGTCCCGTTCACCCATCACCCCCTGTGCTCACTGCCCCGTGTTCTAACTCACACCCAGTCCCGTTCACCCATCACCCCCTGTGCTCACTGCCCCGTGTCCTAACTCACACCCAGTCCCGTTCACCCATCACCCCCTGTGCTCACTGCCCCGTGTCCTAACTCACACCCAGTCCCGTTCACCCATCACCCCCTGTGCTCACTGCCCCGTGTTCTAACTCGCACCGAGTCCCGTTCACCCATCACCCCCTGTGCTCACTGTCCCGTGTCCTAACTCACACCCAGTCCCGTTCACCCATCACCCCCTGTGCTCACTGCCCTGTGTCCTAACTCGCACCAAGTCCCGTTCACCCATCACCCCCTGTGCTCACTGCCCCGTGTCCTAACTCACACCCAGTCCCGTTCACCCATCACCCCCTGTGCTCACTGCCCCGTGTCCTAACTCACACCCAGTCCCGTTCACCCATCACCCCCTGTGCTCACTGCCCCGTGTCCTAACTCACACCCAGTCCCGTTCACCCATCACCCCCTGTGCTCACTGCCCTGTGTCCTAACTCGCACCAAGTCCCGTTCACCCATCACCCCCTGTGCTCACTGCCCCGTGTCCTAACTCACACCCAGTCCCGTTCACCCATCACCCCCTGTGCTCACTGCCCCATGTCCTAACTCACACCCAGTCCCGTTCACCCATCACCCCCTGTGCTCACTGCCCCGTGTCCTAACTCGCACCCAGTCCCGTTCACCCATCACCCCTTGTGCTCACTGCCCCGTGTCCTAACTCACACCCAGTCCCGTTCACCCATCACCTCCCTGTGCTCACTGCCCCGTGTCCTAACTCACACCCAGTCCCGTTCACCCATCGCCCCCTGTGCTCACTGCCCCGTGTCCTAACTCACACCCAGTCCCGTTCACCCATCGCCCCCTGTGCTCACTGCCCCGTGTCCTAACTCGCACCCAGTCCCGTTCACCCATCACCTCCCTGGGCTCGCTGACCTACATTGGCTCCCAGACCGACAATGCCTCAATTTTAAAATTCTCATCCTTGCTTTCAAATCCCTCCATGGCCTCGCCCCTCCCTATCTCTCTAATCTCCTCCAGCCCCACAACCCCCCGAGACCTCTGCGCTCCTCCAATTCTGGCCTCTTGCGCATCCCCGATTTCCATCGCTCCACCATTGGCGGCCGTGCCTTCAGCTGCCTGGGCCCTGAGCTCTGGAATTCCCTCCCTAAACCTCTCCGCCTCTCTCTCCTCCTTTAAGACTCTCCTTAAAACCTCGCTCGTTGACCAAGCTTTTGGTCACCTGTCCTAATATCTCCTTATGTGGCTCGGTGTCAAAGTTTGTCTGATAATCGCTCCTGTGAAGCACCTTGGGATGTTTTACTATGTTAAAGGCGCTATATAAATACAAGTTGTTGTTGTTGATTGTATTACAATATCAAAAAAGAAGATATATAATAACCAAGCTCGTAACCTTTATTTCTTTTGAGTGGCAAGAATTCTATTTACTCAAAGGCAGGAAGAAGTTCCAAGCTCAGAGATATAAAAGCACAGAGGGAGGCTATTCACCTGCTGTGTTTGCGCTGTGCCACCTCCCACACTGAAGATATCTAGGCTAATCCTAATTTCCTGCTCTTACCATGGCCTTTCCTCAAATCCTTTAATATCCTTCATTTTTAAATCTACATTTTAGGAATGTATTCAATGGCCCAGAAATTCGGCTCTCCACGGGTGAGTACGCACGGGGCACTCACGCGTGGACCCGATGGAAGTGCCGGTTTCCTGCATGCACTGCGCATGCGTGGGAAACCGGCACTTCCGATCCTCTGAACGAAGGGGTTCAGAGGTCGAACACGTGCGCGCGGGAGTCTGCGCGTGCGCTTTGAACTTACGTTTTTTTTTACAGGTTTTTCCGTGAGGGTAAGTCTTTAGATTTTAGAAATGTAAAAACCAGACGTAAGGCCTGCATTTTAAAAGGTAAGTGGCCAATTAATTAAAATTAAAACATTTTTTCCACAGGTTTATTATTTTTAAATACTTTAAAGCAAGGTAAGTTTATTTTTAGCCCCGTTTTTTTATAAAATTATTTTTTTCAAAAATTTAAATTATTGTTTAAAATAGTTATTTAATGTAATTTATAGTTTATTTAAAAAGTGTGATTTAAAAAAAAAATTATTTGAAGGTTCACTGCTATTTTGGGGCCTGTAGTATTCATAAGTTTAGACAGGTCTTCCTGTCAATCTTATGAATGGGCTTTTCCCTCCTCTGATTGGCTGCCCATGGCTCACGTGATCCCAGGGGACGCATCGCACTAACTACGCCCCTGGGACACGCAAGCACAGCGCACCGGCAGCTGGGCCAGGCCCTGGAGCGGAATTCCACGGAAGCCCAGAGCTCAACTGCCGGCGCGCAAGGTAAGTGCAGGTCGGGGGCTTACACCCGCAGGAAGCCCCCGACCCAAATTTCTGGGCCATTGTTCTAATAACCACTCTGTGTAAAATGTTCTTATTCGCAAATTGGCTGCCGCGTTTCTTACATTACAACAGTGACTACACTTCAAAAAGTACTTCATTGGCTGTGAAGCGCTTTGGGACGTCCTGAGGTGGTGAAAGGCGCTGGAGAAATGCGAGACTTTCTTTCTTGTAAGCTTCCGCTTTGCTCTGCAGGTCTGAATTTGAAACAGTCCACTCGGGTCGAGTTAGATTCTCACTTTAGATCAAAGCTTATCTCTACATACAACAGTTTGTGCCAGCATCAGTATTAAATGTGCCCTATCTTTCATTTATTGAACACTATCACTGAATCACACTCTAGCGTAGCCGTGTCTGGCTATCTGACCATCTGGATGCTGAAGTTTAACATTTCTGACAGCTCACACTAGGTGCCATTATTGCCCTAAAGAAATCGGACACTAAAGAAGCAGAGAGCTGTCCGTGAGACTAGAGGTGGGGCGCTGGGGCAAAGGGTTCAAGGTCACCAAATCAGAAACATATAACAGGACATAGAATCATAGAATCATTCGGCCCATCGTGTCCGTGCCGGCCGACAAAGAGCTCTCCGGCCTAATCCCACGTTCCAGCTCTTGGTCCATAGCCCTGCGGGTTACGACACTTCAAGTGCATATCCAAGTACTTTTTAAATGTGATGAGGGTTTCTGCCTCTCCCACCCTTTCAGGCAGTGAGTTCCAGACCCCCACCACCCTCTGGGTGAAAAAAGTTCTCCTCAACTCCCCTCTAATCCTCCGACCAGTTACTTTAAATCTCTGCCCGCTGGTTATTGACCTCTCTGCAAAGGGAAATTGGTCCTTCCTATCCGCTCTATCCAGGCCCCTCATAATTTTATACACCTCAATGAAATCTCCCTTCGACCTCCTCTGTTCCAATCTTTCCTCATCGCTAAAATTCCCCAGTCCTGTCGGAGGAACATTACAGGAAATGAAAGAACGACAGCTCCATGGGGATGAATCCGTGTAGAGCCTCACAATTGAGAACAAGCTAAATAAGCGAATGAAAACTCCATAACTTCAAGATGCAGATGGTCCCGCCTCTTGGGTATCACAATTAGTGGCTGTCTCAGAACTGGGAAATCTTTATGACATCTGATGATTTGGGGACATGTTTGTTTCAAACAGAAAAATCAAATGACAGCAAAATGTTTGGCCAATGATGCCTGAGCAGATTGCGGAGCTCAATAGGTTACCTTTGTTCTCCAGGTCAGATCCGAAATCAGGTTAGGACTGGATTGATTTCAGGCCAAAAGATGTACTGAGGAACGAGACAAATTAGCTCTTATTACAAATGAGAACTTTGCACAGTGGGAATTGGGGCGTCGAGACCGACACGTTTCTCTGTCTATGACTTATAATTTTCAGAAATTGATCCTGGTAAGTATTTGAAGCAGGAGATGAGGAGATGTGTCACCAGATCCAAGGGAAGCGGAAGATCCCCCAAACCGACTTCTCCAGCACAAAGTGCCGAAGGCAAGTCGTTGAACCGAGGCCCCGTCTGCCCTCTCGGGTGGGTGTAAAAGATCCCACGGCACTATTTCGAAGAAGAGCAGGGGGAGTTCTCCCCGGTGTCCTGGGCCAATATTCACTGGAACAGATTACCTGGTCTCTATCACATTGCTGTTTGTGGGAGCTTGCTGTGAACTACAGGCCTAGATGAAGGGGCCGAGTGCAATGTATCCAAGTTTGCTGATGATACAATTGTGCACAGCAAGATCCCACAAACAGCAATGTGATAATGACCAGATAATCTGTGTTTTTTGGTGATGTTGGTTGAGGTTCCTCATTTTAAGGTCTCATCCAAAAGACGGCACCTCTGACAGTGCAGCATTCCCTCAGTACTGCCCCTCCGACAGTGCGGCGCTCCCTCAGTACTGCCCCTCCAACAGTGCGGCGCTCCCTCAGTACTGCCCCTCCGACAGTGCGGCGCTCCCTCAGTACTGCCCCTCCGACAGTGCGGCGCTCCCTCAGTACTGCCCCTCCGACAGTGCGGCGCTCCCTCAGTACTGCCCCTCCGACAGTGCGGCGCTCCCTCAGCAATGCCCCTCTGACAGTGCAGCGCTCCCTCAGTACTGCCCCTCCGACAGTGCGGCGCTCCCTCAGCACTGGCCCTCTGACAGTGCAGCGCTCCCTCAGTACTGCCCCTCTGACAGTGCGGCGCTCCCTCAGTACTGCCCCTCCGACAGTGCGGCGCTCCCTCAGTACTGCCCCTCCGACAGTGCGGCGCTCCCTCAGTACTGCCCCTCCGACAGTGCGGCGCTCCCTCAGTACTGCCCCTCCGACAGTGCGGCGCTCCCTCAGTACTGCCCCTCCGACAGTGCGGCGCTCCCTCAGTACTGCCCCTCCGACAGTGCAGCGCTCCCTCAGTACTGCCCCTCTGACAGTGAGGCGCTCCCTCAGTACTGCACTGGGAGTGTCAGCCTGGAGTTTTGTGCTCAAGTCTCTGGAGTGGGACTTGAACCCACAACCATTCTGATGCAGAGGCTCGAGCCACAGCTGACAAGCAGGGTGGGAGGAGGCTGGTGTGGAGCATGAACACTGGCATGGACCAGTTGGGCCGAATGGCCTGTTTCTGTGCGGTACATTCTATTTAATTCTGTCATGCACACTGATTTATTTGCGTTTCCACAAAAAACAATTGTGACATAAATATTTATTTTTAAATTCAAGGTACCATTTCCTTTTGGGGGATACACCAAACCTCTCTTAATTGTTTGGGGGCTTCTAATTCTCAGCAGCCAACTCATGGACATTATGATCGATCTCTTAATTAAGGAGTTAGCTAAGAGCAGGGAGCTACAGACTCTAACAGTAAGTGAAAGCACTTTCTGCAATATTAGCACGGCGCTGTGGCTGGCCAAACTATGAAGAATGATTCTTTGTGAAATGCAACAATTGTGACGTCCACTCGATCCACTCTTGGCCTCAACAGTTTCATAACACTTCCACATGAGAATTATTGCTTATTTGTTTTTATTGTTGGCTGGCCCCTGGATTGTCCCCATCAATCTTCCAACATTTGGGTGAGGCCCAAGGAAGAAAGCAACCCACGGTTAATCCAGTAATGTCAAGGCTCCAAATAAAATATTCTCTTCAAGACTCGCCTCGCCTTCCCAGCAAGTGACACAAGCCTTTGTTCATTCGGTCCTCACCCACTGAGGTTGAAAATAAGCCAATATTTAAAAGGCTGAAAGGTTTCCGAGGGCGTTGTTTACTGGAATCCCAAGGTCCTGGATGGTACTTAGCTCATCCTGTCGACCCCCGCCACCCCCCCGACCCCTACCTCCCCTAACCCCCACACCCTCACTAAATCCCAGAGCCTGTGCTGTTTCAGGAGATGGTGTGTCGAATTGGCAAACTGCAGCTTGGGAGTTGTAGTCCCACCTGTTTGTGGGCCGTGATTGGACAGAAAATTTAAATTTGGGGGAAAGATTTTACACAACAGGTACTTGTTGAAGTGCAGTCACTGTTGTAATTTAGGAAACACGGCAGCCAACTTGCGTATAGCAAGCTCCCACAAAAAGCAATGTGATAATGATCAGATAATCTGTTTTTTGTGATTCAGTACTACCTTACTACTGCCCCTCTGACAGTGCAGCACTCCCTCAGTACTGCCCCTCCGACAGTGCAGCGCTCCCTCAGTACTGCCCCTCCGACAGTGCAGCGCTCCCTCAGTACTGCCCCTCCGACAGTGCAACGTTTCCTCAGTACTGCCCCTCCGACAGTGCAGCACTCCCTCAATACTGCCCCTCCGACAGTGCGGTGCTCCCTCAGTACTGCCCCTCCGACAGTGCAACGTTCCCTCAGCACTGCCCCTCCGACAGTGCAGCGCTTCCTCAGTACTACCCCTCCGACAGTGCAGCGCTCCCTCAGTACTGCCCCTCTGACAGTGCAGCACTCCCTCAGTACTGCCCCTCTGACAGTGCGGCACTCCCTCAGTACTGCCTGTATTGATTTCTTTGTGGGTTCAATGACGAGACATTTATGAAAGAGAATGTCTTTTAAGCTAAAGTTTGTTTAACTATGTTAACAGCATTACAGGAGACACCATCTTAGAGATCCATCTAAAATGAAACTAAAACTAAACTCTCTCTCTCACATGCCCTCTGCTGGTCAGGCATAAATAATCAAACAGGTAAATACCATCACTATTTGCTGATATCATTACATCTCCCTTTCTTAAAACAAAAGTATTTTACTTTTATCTAACAACATGTTTTCTTTGTATTACTCTGCATTTTAACTGTAACACTTAATGAACTTACATTATCATTATCATTATCAAGGTTTTTTAACCTTGTTTTGTGTGTTCACATGAAATATGTAAATACACTATAACTTGAAGAGAGAATAAGATAACATTACTTCCTTCTATAACAATAGTCCTTAAACTTGCTCAATGAGTCTCTCAGGAGGCTTCACGCGTCTTGAGGATTTTCTGATTGATTGTCCTTGAATCTGAGTTGTTGCCTCCGATGATGATTTCTCAGCTGTGTGATCAGGTTGTTCAACAGTATCAGTCTTTTGACCTGCTGTGTGATCAGGTTGTTCAACAGTATTAGTCTTTTGACCTGCTGTGGCTGGTTCCATGAGAAGATCCCGACGATTTCTTCTCAGAACAGCACCCTCATCTGTCTGAATGGTGTATGATCTTGGTTGGACTTCACTCAGGACAGTTCCCTTCTGAGCCCATATGTTTGTTTTGTCTTTGAACCTTACTTGGTCACCAGTGTGGAGTTCAGGTAGGTTTTGTGTTCCTCTGTCATAGTAGTACTTTTGCTTTTCTTTCTGTTGTTCTTTGAACTTCCTCACTTTCTCCCCCTCTTTTGTTTTCAGGAGGTTCTCCGGGATGGGTAGGTTTGACCTTAACAGACGTCCCATAAGGAGTTGGGCTGGTGACATACCACACTCGAGCGGCGTTGTGCGGTATACAAGCATGCTCTGGTAGAAGTCAGTTCCACTGTCTTTTGCCTTGTACATCAGTCTTTTCACTGTCTGGACCGATTTTTCCACTAGTCCATTGGACTGTGGAAAGTGAGGACTTGACGTTGTGTGGACAAAGTCCCACTCTTTGGCAAAGCGTCGGAAACTTGCATTGTAAAACTGGGGTCCGTTGTCTGTGAAGACCTCGCTTGCCACGCCATGTCTGGAGAATATGGCTTTCATACATGTTATCACAGCATCTGCAGTGGTGGTGTACAGTCTACAAACCTCTGGATACAGGGAGTAATAGTCTGTGACTACAAGATAGTCCTTCCCTTGACATACGAATAGGTCAGCGTCTACCTTCTGGTAAGGTCTGCCTGGCGCTGGGTGTGGCTTTAGTGGTTCTACCGGATTGCTTGCTCGATATTTCAGGCATATTGTGTCGTTTGACACCTCATTTGTCACATCTTGGTTGATTCGTGGCCAGTACATCACCTCTCGTGCTCTTTTCTTACACTTTTCGATTCCCAGATGTCCTCCATGGATCCTTTTTAGCATCTCTTTTCTCAGACTCTTTGGGATAACTATTTTACTTCCTTTGTAGATGATGTCTTCGACCAGTGATAGTTCCGCCCTGCAGTTCCAGTACTCTGCCATGTCAGGTGAGCAGTCTTGCTTCATGTTGGGCCATCCATCCAAGATGCTTTTCCTCAGTCATCTCATTGTTTCATCTTTGTTTGTCTCAGTCTTTATGAGCTCCATTTTTGCATCTGCTATGGGCAGTGCACTTGTGATCATGTCCACGTAGGCGTTCACTTTTTCATCCATTTTGGTGTTTGCGGGCTCACTTGGGTCAACAGCTCTGGACAACGTGTTTGCTGTATACATCAGCTTACCCGGTGTGTACGCAACATTCAGTGTATAGCGTTGCAGCCTGATCATCATTCTTTGTATTCTAAGCGGACAGCTATTTAGTGGCTTTTGGAACAATGCAATCAAGGGCTTATGGTCAGTCTCTACACTGATTGCTTGTCCTGCCACAAACTGGTGAAATCTTTCACAGGCGTATGTGATGCTGAGCAGCTCCTTTTCTATTTGAGCATATCGCGTCTCCGCGTCTGTCATTGAGCGCGATGCATATGCAATATGTTGCCAGTAGTCATATTTTTGCAGAAGAACGGCACCGAGCCCACTCTGTGATGCATCTGATGATATCTTGATGGGTCTCGCTGGGTCATAAAACCTCAGAACTGGTTCCTCTGTGAGCAGTTTCTTTAGATCGCTCCATGACTTCTCATGCTCATGATTCCATTCCCATTCTATGTTCTTTTCAGTTAGTCTTCTCAGTGGCGCCATCTTTTCTGAGAGGTTGGATATGAATTTACCCATGTAGTTGATCATTCCATTAAACCTCTGCACGTCCTTTTTGCATTGTGGCTTTGGCATATTCTCAATGGCGGACACCTTTCTGGGATCTGGTCTGATGCCCTCACTGCTAAGGATATCTCCCACGAATGTCAGTTCTGTCACCCCGAGCTGGCATTTCTCTCTATTCAACTTCAGGTTTGTTTTCCTTGTTGCTTCCAGCACTTTTTTCAGTCTCTCGTCATGCTCAGTTCTCGTGGTTCCCCATACTATGATGTCATCCATTGATGTATCAACTCCCTCCAGGTGCTCATAGATCATATGGATAGTTTTGTGATACACTTCAGGAGCTGAGGCAATGCCAAAGGGTAACCTTAGGAATCTGTATCTGCTAAATGGACTGTTGAACGTGCACAGTCTTGAACTTGCCTCATCCAGTTTCATCTGCCAAAATCCTGATGATGCATCTAACTTGCTGAAATACTTTGCATTTGCAAACTGTGACATGATTTCCTCATGTGTAGGAAGCTTGAAGTGCTCTCTCTTTATTGCTCTGTTTAGATCTCTTGGATCCAGGCAAATTCTGAGCTTTCCATTCTTTTTGTCCACAACGACGAGGGAACTCACCCACTCAGTTGGTTCATCTATCTTCTGAATCACGTTCAGGCTTTCCATCCTGTCCAACTCTGCCTTCAGTTGCTTTTGAAGAGCAAACGGAACTTTTCTGCATGGATGTATGACCGTTGGCATACTTTTATCTACTCTGATCGTGTGTTCTCCTGGAAGGCAGCCTAGACACTGAAATAGGTCATTGTACTCTTTCATGAGTTCATCATAGACTGTCTCTCCTTCGCTTTCCACAATGAGGACTCTCTTTACTAGGTTCAGTCTCTCACAGGCTATTAAACCTAGTATGGCTTGCACATCCTTTGGCACCACGATTAATGCAAGCGTGTGCTCTCTGTCCTTGTGTGTCACTTTGACAATGCATTTTCCTTTCACTGGTATATCAGTACCTGAGTATCCTGTCACTTTCACTTTTATTCCATGTATCTTTGATCTGGGTCTAATTTTCTTAAAATCAGTCTCTGATATCACATTAACTTGTGCTCCAGTATCCAATTTAAATGGAATGTGTATGTCATTCACTTTTAGTGTCAACATCCAGTCTCTTTTTTCTTTTTTGTTTTCAGACACAACATCCACATAGAGCTCCTCTATCCCGCTTTCATCTACTGCATGGACCTTGCTTTGTTGCGCTTGGTTCTTACAGCAACGGGCATAATGGTTGTTTTTGTTGCACCTATTGCATGTTTTACCATATGCTGGACACTTTTTTGGTGTATGCTGTGTACCGCATCGACTACATGACTTTCGATTGCCCCTTTCATTTTTGTTCGCTGGCCACGTCTCTTTTTTCACATTGGCGCTCTTTTTGTTAAATGGTTTGTGTCCGTTCTTTCTCACTGCATCCACGTTGCAGCTACTGTCACTGAACAGCTCTTTTGCCTGCGACTTCACAGTCTCTGTAGCCCTACACAGTGCTATGGCTTTTCCCAGGTCTAGATTTTGCTCTCTTAGCAGTCTTTCCCTTAGACCATTATCTGGAATACCACACACCAGTCTGTCTTTTATCAGCGAGTCTGTCAGTCCCCCAAATTCACACATTTTGCTTCGGTTTCTCAGTTCAGTCACATACTGATCTATAGTCTCACCCGTTTTCTGTACACATGTGAAAAATCTGTGCCTCTCAAACGTCACGTTACGTTTAGGTATGCAGTAGGCCTCAAACTGTTCCATTATTTTATCCAGCTTCATTTTGTCTCCATCAGCAGCGAATGTGAAGTTATTATACACCTCCAGCGCTTCATCACCCACGACATGTAAGAACACTGACGCTTTCATTTTATCACTTTTCTCGTCAGCTCCAATTGCCGCTAAATACAACTCCAAACGTTGTTTGAATCTCCTCCAATTTTCAGCCACATTACCTGTCAACTGAAGCTTCGCCGGTGGGTGTAAACCTTCCATTTTTTCACTTCGTTAGCTATTCTTTAAAGGTAAGTAACGATGTTCTCTTTTGGCTTGCTAATATGTGGAGAGCTGATTTCACTTCAGATTTTTCCTCTTCATCTCTTTCAATCACTTCTGACACCATGTATTGATTTCTTTGTGGGTTCAATGACGAGACATTTATGAAAGAGAATGTCTTTTAATCTAAAGTTTGTTTAACTATGTTAACAGCATTACAGGAGACACCATCTTAGAGATCCATCTAAAACGAAACTAAAACTAAACTCTCTCTCTCACATGCCCTCTGCTGGTCAGGCATAAATAATCAAACAGGCAAATACCATCACTATTTGCTGATATCATTACACTGCCCCTCCAACAGTGCAGCGCTTCCTCAGTACTGCCCCTCCGACAGTGCGGCGCTCCCTCAGTACTGCCCCTCTGACAGTGCAGCGCTCCCTCAGTACTACCCCTCTGACAGCACTGCCCCTTCGGAGGGGCAGTACTGAGGGAGCGCAGCACTGTCGGAGGGGCAGTACTGAGGGAGCGCTGCACTGTCAGAGGGGCAGTACTGAGGGAGCGGCGCACTGTCGGAGGGGCAGTACTGAGGGAGTGCCGCACTGTCAGAGGGGCAGTACTGAGGGAACACCGCATTGTCGGAGGGGCAGTACTGAGGGCGCGCCTAACGTGGACATAAAAGATCCCATGGTACTATTCAGAAGAAGAGCAGGGGAGTTCGCCCTGATGTCCTGGCTAAAGTACAGTACCATAATGGTTGTTTTACTGGACTAGTAATCCCGAGGCCTGAACTAATGATCTAGAGACGTGAGTTCAAATCCCACCACGGCAGCTGGGGAATTTAAATTCAGTTAATTAAATAAAGCTGGAATTAAAAAGCTGGTATAGAAACTACTGGATTGTCAAAAAAAGGCATCTGGTTCACTGATGTCCTTTAGGGAAGGAAATCTGCTGTCCTTGCCTGGTATGGCCTACGTGTGACTCCAGACCCTCAGCAATGTGGTTGACTCTTAACTGCCCTCTGACATGGCCTAGCAAGCCATTCAGTTGTCACCATCGCCTTCTTGAGGGCAGTTAGGGATGGGCAATAAATGCCGGCATTGCCAGCGACACCCACATCCCGTGAATGAATAAAAAAATATTTGTCCCTCAACAAACATCACTAAAACAGATGATCTGGTCATTATCACATTGCTGTTTGTGGGAGCTTGCTGTGCGCAAATTGGCTGCCACGTTTCCCATATTACAACAGTGACTCCACTTCAAAAAGTACTTCATTGGCTGTGAAGCGCTTTGGGATGTCCTGAGGTTATGAAAGGCGCTGTAGAAAAGCGAGTCTTTGTTTGTTGCTGTGCAGGAACTGTACAACAGCAATGCTCGAAGTGTTTCGAGATGTGCATCCAGTGTGAATCCCATTAGCAACATCAGAGGATATTTTGTGCTTTATGGAGAGGGCAGCACATTAATATTGCCTATACCAGAGGGAAAACACTGCACAAGCTTTATTGAAATGACCTTAGTTGCATATTAATAACCTCCAACCATCAGTGATGACTGGTAACAGTGTCTGAGTCATTTCCATAACTCCCATGGTAATACATTTGCATTACAGAAATCAAAGGCAGGATTCTTCTCTGAAGACTCCTTCTGGAGTCAGCCTTGTGCTGCTCATACCCACTCCCGTACATATTCTATACACATTGGCAGGAAAATAATTCATATTGGATGGAGTACTGTCTTTGAACAACACAGGGAGATCCCTGTAATATTTATACCTCAGCAGAACCTACCTGTAAAGTGCCATTTTACAGTCTGCTAAACAAGTGCTGCAGTTAGGGACAAAAGGGATCGTTTTATGAGCTTGCGCTCCCGGTACAGAGTGCATATCGAGAGGTTTGGGCTGGAGCCCTCCACCATTTTCCAACCATTTATGGAGGGGTCTCCTACCCTAGTCCCAAAAGGCATTCCCAGTGGGTGAGACAGAGTTTTACAGTTATATAAAGCTCTGGTCAGACCCCCATCCGGAGTGACTGTGTTCAGTTCTGGGCCCCGCCCCTCAGGAAGGATATCTCGGCCTTGGAGGGGGAGCAGCCCAGATTCACCAGACTGACACCGGGGCTAAAAGGGTTAAATTACAAGGACAGGTTCCACAGGCTGGGCTTGTATTCCCTGGAGTTTAGAAGATTAAGGGGTGATCTAATCGAGGTGTTTAAGATGATTAAAGGAGTTGACAGGGTAGAGAGAGAGAAACTATTTCCTCTGGTGGGGGGAGTCCAGAACAAGGGGGCAGAACCTTAAAATTAGAGCCAGGCCGTTCAGGGGTGATGTCAGGAAGCACTTCTTCACACAAAGCGGGGTGGAAATCTGGAACTCTCTTCCCCAAAAAGCTGTTGAGGCTGGGGGTCAATTGAAAATGGCAAAACTGAGATTGATAGATTTTTGTTAGGTGAGGGTATTAAGGGTTACAGAACCGAGGTGGGTGGCTGGAGTTAAGATACAGATCAGCCATGATCTAATTGAATGGGGGAACAGGCTGGAGGAGCCGAATGGCCTTCATGCATGCGGAAGCACAGTCCCTGTTGGTTTATGGCCTACAAGAGGCTTTGCTAGTGTTACATCTATCGTAACTAGCTCATCGCGACAGTTATCTGGGTAGGATGTCAGATTGAACATCTTTGGTGGCCTTAGCTCCTTGTGGCTGTGTTTACGATGGAGATTGCTTCAAAGGTTCTTTGCTTTGAGTCCTGTTTGTCGGGTGTTACAGAGCTGCTTCTGACGGTGGATCCTTATACTCCTCGAGCTAAAACTGACCTATTCTGTGCAAATAAAGATAAATGTCAAATACTGGAAATCTGAAGTAAAATAGAGAATAAAGAAAAAAGAAAGACTTGCATTTCTCCAGCGCCTTTCATGACCTCAGGACGCCCCAAAGCGCTTTACAGCCAATGAAGTACTTTTGAAGTGTGGTCACTGTTGTAATGTGGGAAACGTGGCAGCCAATTAAGTAGTAAAACGTCCCAAGGTGCTTCACAGGAGCGTTATCAAAATTTGACACCGAGCCACACGAGATATTAGGTCAGGTGACCAAAGCTTGGCCAAAGAGGTCGGTTTTAAGGAGCGTCTTAAAGGAGGAGAGAGAGGCGGAGAGGTTTAGGGAGGGAATTCCAGAGCTCAGGGCCCAGGCAGCTGAAGGCACGGCCGCCAATGGTGGAGCGATGGAAATCGAGGATGCTCAAGAGGCCAGAATTAGAGGAGCGCAGAGATCTCGGAGGGTTGCGGGGCTGGAGGAGGTTACAGAGATAGGGAGGGGCGAGGCCAAGGAGGGATTTGAAAACAAGGATGAGAATTTTGAAATCGAGGCATTGCCAGACCAGGAGCCAATGTAGGTCAGCGAGCACTGGGGTGATGTGTGAACGGGACTGGGTGTGAGTTAGGACACGAGGCAGTGAGCACAGGGGGTGATGGGTGAACGGGACTGGGTGTGAGTTAGGACACGGGGCAGTGAGCACAGGGGGTGATGGGTGAACGGGACTGGGTGTGAGTTAGGACACGGGGCAGCGAGGATGGGGTGATGGGTGAACGGGACTGGGTGCAAGTTAGGACACGGGGCAGTGAGCACAGGGGGTGATGGGTGAACGGGACTGGGTGTGAGTTAGGACACGGGGCAGTGAGCTCAGCGGGTGATCGGTGAACGGGACTGGATGAGAGTTAGGACACGGGGCAGTGAGCACAGGGGGTGATGGGTGAACGGGACTGGGTGTGAGTTAGGACACGGGGCAGTGAGCAGAGGGGGTGATGGGTGAACGGGACTGGGTGTGAGTTAGGACACGGGGCAGTGAGCACAGGGGGTGATGGGTGAACGGGACTGGATGTGAGTTAGGACACGGGGCAGTGAGCACAGGGGGTGATGGGTGAACGGGACTGGGTGTGAGTTAGGACACGGGGCAGTGAGCACAGGGGGTGATGGGTGAACGGGACTGGGTGTGAGTTAGGACACGGGGCAGTGAGCACAGGGGGTGATGGGTGAACGGGACTGGGTGTGAGTTAGGACACGGGGCAGTGAGCACAGGGGGCGATGGGTGAACGGGACTGGGTGTGAGTTAGGACACAGGGCAGTGAGCACAGGGGGTGATGGGTGAACGGGACTGGGTGTGAGTTAGGACACGGGGCAGTGAGCACAGGGGGCGATGGGTGAACGGGACTGGGTGTGAGTTAGGACACGGGGCAGTGAGCACAGAGGGTGATGGGTGAACGGGACTGGGTGTGAGCTAGGACACGGGGCAGTGAGCACAGGGGGTGATGGGTGAACGGGACTGGGTGTGAGTTAGGACACGGGGCAGTGAGCACAGGGGGTGATGAGTGAACGGGACTGGGTGCGAGTTAGGACACGGGGCAGTGAGCACAGGGGGTGATGGGTGAACGGGACTGGGTGCGAGTTAGGACACGGGGCAGTGAGCACAGGGGGTGATGGGTGAACGGGACTGGGTGCGAGTTAGGACACGGGGCAGTGAGCACAGGGGGTGATGGGTGAACGAGACTTGGTGCGAGTTAGGACACGGGGCAGTGAGCACAGGGGGTGATGGGTGAACGGGACTGGGTGTGAGTTAGGACACGGGGCAGTGAGCACAGGGGGTGATGGGAGAACGGGACTGGGTGTGAGTTAGGACACGGGGCAGTGAGCACAGGGGGTGATGGGTGAACGGGACTGGGTGCGAGTTAGGACATGGGGCAGTGAGCACAGGGGGTGATGGGTGAACGGGACTGGGTGTGAGTTAGGACACGGGGCAGTGAGCACAGGGGGCGATGGGTGAACGGGACTTGGTGTGAGTTAGGACACGGGGCAGTGAGCACAGGGGGTGATGGGTGAACGGGACTGGGTGTGAGTTAGGACACGGGGCAGTGAGCACAGGGGGTGATGGGAGAACGGGACTGGGTGTGAGTTAGGACACGGGGCAGTGAGCACAGGGGGTGATGGGTGAACGGGACTGGGTGCGAGTTAGGACATGGGGCAGTGAGCACAGGGGGTGATGGGTGAACGGGACTGGGTGTGAGTTAGGACACGGGGCAGTGAGCACAGGGGGCGATGGGTGAACGGGACTTGGTGTGAGTTAGGACACGGGGCAGTGAGCACAGGGGGTGATGGGTGAACGGGACTGGGTGTGAGTTAGGACACGGGGCAGTGAGCACAGGGGGTGATGGGTGAATGGGACTGTGTGTGAGTTAGGACACGGGGCAGTGAGCACAGGGGGTGATGGGTGAACGGGACTGGGTGTGAGTTAGGACACGGGGCAGTGAGCACAGGGGGTGATGGGTGAACGGGACTGGGTGTGAGTTAGGACACGGGGCAGCAGAGTGTTGGATGAGCTGAAGCTTATGGAGGGTGGGAGGTGGAAGATTCCCGGCCAGGAGAGCGTTGGAATAGTTAATCACACTTCCTATATGACATAATCGTGATGAAAATTTATGACCAATTTCTCTGGTTCCGCTATTTGCCAAACATAACAAGGCCAGTAAACGGCTCGCTGTTCAGAGCCTCTGTGGTAAAGCCAAGTCATTCCTGTCGGCTCAGAATATCCTTGTTCATGGGAAGTTTGTTTAATGAGAACATTTACTCAAGAGCACAAACATTTAAATAACAAAGTGCTGGGTTATAGAAATATTTACTGGGATTGCTGCCTTATTGACCTCGGAGGGGGAGCAGCGCAGATTCACCAGAATGATACCGGGGATAAAAGGGTTAAATTACGAGGACAGGTTGCACAGACTGGGCTTGTATTCCCTCGAGTTTAGAAGATTAAGGGGTGATCTAATTGAGGTGTTTAAGATGATCAAAGGATTCGACAGGGTCGAGAGAGAGAAACTATTTCCTCCGGTGGGGGGAGTCCAGAACAAGGGGGCGTAACCTTAAAATTAGAGCCAGGCTGTTCAGGGGTGATGTCGGGAAGCACTTCTTCACACAAAGGGTGGTGGAAATCTGGAACTCTCTTCCCCCAAAAACTGTTGAGGCTGGGGGTCAATTGAAAAATTGCAAAACTGAGATTGATGGATTTTTGTTAGGTAAGGGTATTAAGGAATATGTAGATGGAGTTAAGATACAGATCAGCCGTGATCTAATTGAATGGCGGAACAGGCTCGAGGAGTTTAATGGTCTCCTCCTGTTCCTATGTAACAGGCTCGAGGGGCTGAATGGCCTCCTCCTGTTCCTATGTACAGGCTCGAGGAGCTGAATGGCCTCCTCCTGTTCCTATGTACAGGCTCGAGGGGCTGAATGGCCTCCTCCTGTTCCTATGTACAGGCTCGAGGGGCTGAATGGCCTCCTCCTATTCCCATGTACAGGCTCGAGGGGCTGAATGGCCTCCTTCTGTTCCTGTGTAACAGGCTCGAGGGGCTGAATGGCCTCCTCCTGTTCCTGTTTACAGGCTCGAGGGGCTGAATGGCCTCCTCATGTTCCTATTTACAGGCTCAAGGGGCTGAATGGCCTCCTCCAGTTCCTATGTACAGGCTCAAGGAGCTGAATGGCCTCCTCCTGTTCCTATGTACAGGCTCAAGGGGCTGAATGGCCTCCTCCAGTTCCTATGTACAGGCTCAAGGAGCTGAATGGCCTCCTCCTGTTCCTATGTACAGGCTCAAGGGGCTGAATGGCCTCCTCCTGTTCCTGTGTAACAGGCTCGAGGGGCTGAACGGCCTCCTCATGTTCCTATTTACAGGCTCAAGGAGCTGAATGGCCTCCTCCAGTTCCTATGTACAGGCTCAAGGAGCTGAATGGCCTCCTCCTGTTCCTATGTACAGGCTCAAGGGGCTGAATGGCCTCCTCCTGTTCCTATGTACAGGCTCAAGGGGCTGAATGGCCTCCTCCTGTTCCTATGTACAGGCTCAAGGGGCTGAATGGCCTCCTCCTGTTCCTATGTACAGGCTCAAGGGGCTGAATGGCCTCCTCCTGTTCCTATGTACAGGCTCAAGGGGCTGAATGGCCTCCTCCTGTTCCTATGTACAGGCTTGGGTCTCAGCCCGCAACTGGTCCAGTACTGGAGTCACAGATGCAAGTACTTGAAATGAATTCCCTTTGAAGTGTAGTCACTTGTTATACAGTGGCCAATGTGTGCCCAGGAATGAACAGTTAATCTGTTATGGTGTGGTGCTTGTTGGCTCGGACTTTGGGAGAACTCCGCCACTCTCTCCGATTGGCGATACGGGAACAGCCTCGTTCTAGCACCTGGTAACACACAGCGCCTGTGACAATCCCACTCTCCCTCGGCACTGCGCACAAGTGCTTTCCTCAAATGGTACCATCTTCTTCAACTAAAATTAATAGCTTTTCATTGACATCCCTTTGTGATGAATACTGATTACATCTCTCTTAGCAAAGCACCGCTGGCAAGATTATTTGAGTGATTTTTGCATTCACTACCTCTTATTTCCATACAAGAGATTCAGTAAGGTCAGGAACTCCATTTTACGCCCTCACTTACTGCAAGCATGCGGGGTAATGGGCGGTCCTCGGACACCTCCAGTACACAGTGCCATCAGCGCCAGTACATAGACTTTAAGTGGTGTTTGTTTAATGAGAACAATCAGATAAGAGAAACACTTTGCTGCCTTCCTGCTCTGCGGGAACTGCTGTTGTATTATTCAAACCCCTGACCTTATCTTTGAAGATCGCCGATATCCCTCACTTGGCATTTATATCAAAAGCAAGGAAGTAATGCTAAGCCTTTATAAATCAACCTTTATAAATCAGCTGGAGGTTTGTGTCCAATTCTGGGCCCCGCACGTTGGGAAGGATGTCCAGGCCTTGGAGAGGGTGATTTACCAGAATGGTTCCAGCGACGAGGGACTTCAGTTATGTGGGGAGACTGGAGAAGCTGGAGTTGTTCTCCTTAGAGCAGAGAAGGTTAAGGGGAGATTTGATAGAGGTGTTCAAAATCATGAAGGATTTTGATAAAAGTAAATAACAACAACAACTTGTATTTATATAGCGCCTTTAACGTAGTAAAATGTCCCAAGGCGCTTCACAGGAGCGATTATCAAACAAAATTTGACACCGAGCCACATAAGGAGATATTAGGACAGGTGACCAAAAGCTCGGTCACAGAGGTCGGTTTGAAGGAGCGTCTTAAAGGAGGAGAGAGAGGCGGAGAGGTTTAGGGAGGGAATTCCAGAGCTCGGGGCCCAGGCAGCTGAAGGCACGGCCGCCAATGGTGGAGCAATTAAAATCAGGGATGTTCAAGAGGCCAGAATCGGAGGAGTGCAGAGATCTCGGCGGGGGGGGGTTGTAGGGCTGGAGGAGGTTGCAGAGATAGGGAGGGGGCAAGGCCATGGAGGGATTTGAAAACGAGAATGAGAATTTTAAAACTGTTTCCAGTGGCAGGAGGGTCGGTAACCAGAGGACACGGATTTTGGAAAAAGAACCAGAGGGGAGAGGAGGAAACATTTCTTTACACTCGGCGAGTTGTTGTGATCTGGAACGCGCTGCCTGAAAGGGCGGTGGAAGCAGATTCAATAGTAACTTTCAAAAGGGAATTGGATAAATACTTGAAGGAGAAATGTGCAGGGCTCTGGGGAAAGAGCAGGGGGGGAGTGGTCCCCTGACCTTCAGAGGCTCCTGGCATGTGGTCAGCACAGGTGGACCAGGTCAAGCTGGGCTACCCCTCCGACCAGTGATGGTCATGGGGTTCACCTGGGGATGGTGGCCTGGAACCCCAGAAGTTTTGAGAGGGTAAATATATTGTTAGAATGTTTTGCAGCAAGTGCGATACTGGTGTAATTGCTGGGATCACTGGCCTGTGGATTTAAATTGCTGCAGTTTTATTAAAGTCTTGTTATTTTGGACAGAACTGACTTTCCCCCATAAATGTCAGTGCTCTCCTCCCTGTGAGGAATGCCACTTATCGATCCAAGTTGAATCAATCCCACAAATTACTCGTCTCTGCAAAAAGTACATTAACCTACATTAAAATCCTTCTACCATCTCAAGGCCTGTAACCATCTAATCCATTGATCTCAAACCCTTTGAATGTTGCTTGTTTCTCTTGCAGTTGTTGCTTTTGCCACATAGCTTTGTTTCACCATCAAACTTTGTAACATATACAAGGAGCATTATCCTCAAAGTCACTTGTGAACAACAAGGGGCCCAGGACAGATTCCTCTGGGACCCCAGTATTCACTGCTCCTGAACAGCGCTTTATCTAAGTCTAAACAAATTAATTGATAGCGCAATTCTGTGCCACGGTTGTTTTTTTTTATTTGTTTATGGGATGTGGGCGTCGCTGGCAAGGCCGGCATTTATTGCCCATCCCTAGTTGCCCTCGAGAAGGTGGTGGTGATCCACCTTCTTGAACCGCTGCAGTCCGTGTGGTGAAGGTGCTCCCACAGTGCTGTTAGGGAGGGAGTTCCAGGATTTTGACCCAGCGACAGTGAAGGAACGGCCGATATATTTCCAGTTCAGGATGGTGTGTGACTTGGAGGGGAACTTGGAGGTGGCGGTGTTCCCATGCGCCTGCTGCCCTTGTCCTTCTAGGTGGAAGAGGTCGCGAGTTTGGGAGGTGCTGCCGAAGAAGCCTTGGCGAGTTGCTGCAGTGCATCTTGTAGATGGTACACACTGCAGCCACGGTGCGCCAATGGTGGAGGGAGTGAATGTTTAAGGTGGTGGATGGGGTGAAGAAGCCTTGGCGAGTTGCTGCAGTGCATCTTGTAGATGGTACACACTGCAGCCACGGTGCGCCAATGGTGGAGGGAGTGAATATTTAAGGTGGTGGATGGGGTGAAGAAGCCTTGGCGAGTTGCTGCAGTGCATCTTGTAGATGGTACACACTGCAGCCACGGTGTGCCGGTGATGGAGGGAGTGAATGTTTAAGGTGGTAGATGGGGTGAAGAAGCCTTGGCGAGTTGCTGCAGTGAATCTTGTAGACTCGATTCAAACTCCTCACATTCATTTAATTTTGTCTTGGCAGCCAACAGGTGACCCACATTGGCTCCCGGTCCGGCAATGCCTCGATTTTAAAATTCTCATCCTTGTTTTCAAATCCCTCCATGGCCTCGCTCCTCCCTTTCTCTGTAACCTCCTCCAGCCCCACAAACCCAAGATCTCTGCACTCCTCCTATTCTGGTCTCTTGTCTATCCCCGATTTCCTTCGCTCCACCATTGGCGGCCGTGCCTTCTGTTGCCTGGGCCCCAAGCTCTGGAATTCCCTCCCTAAACCTCTCCGCCTTTCTCTCCTCCTTTAAGACGCTCCTTAAAACCGACCTCTTTGACCAAGCTTTGGTCACCTGTCCTAATATCTCTTTATGTGGCTCAGTGTCAAATTGTGTTTGATAATCGCTCCTGTGAAGCACCTTGGGACATTTTACTACGTTAAAGGCGCTATATAAATACAAGTTGTTGCTGCTGTTGTGGAGAGTCTGGGAGAGTCCGATAAAAGGGCAAACACAGCCGGGATTAATCCAGGTAAACTACCAACTAATTTCATTTAAAGTAATGACATCTTTGAGGTAAATATCAGCTGCAAATATTAATGCATCGCGTGTGAAACAATCAGTTGTATTCTTCATGGCGCAAGTCACGCACAGGTAGCGCAGATGCACTGATTTTGCTCGACAATTTAATATAATTTCTCCTTGATAAATTTCTGTTCATAATCCAGACTTTTGAATCTCTCTGTTTTTCATAAAACCCAAAGGGAAAAACCTAATTAGCCAGAGGAAAACGCACTAAAACTCCTCCTGCAGCTGAAGTGTCAGCACAGTTACCTAGCGACTAATAAGCTATTTTCCATAAAAATTGTTTTAAGTGAGGAGCAGCGTGTAATAAATGGTTCGGTCTGATGATCAGGAGCATGCTGCATTGGAAATGGCACTTGGCATAACAGAGAAACACATTGATTGTATAATATCAGTGCGACTGTACGACTAAAGGCGTTGCTGTAATTCAACTAGAATCAATCACTATCCATCGCAAAATCTTCTCGAATTAATCCTTCCAGTACGGAGCAGGCAGCGCTCTGGTATGTAGCAAGTATCTTCCGTATCCGGGTTTATGTACTGGTAAATCTCCCCCGGCACTCATCACGGGGACAGCAGGACGGTTTTATTTTCATGTTTACCGCGGTCTCAACTGCTCCCTACACGGGGCAATGGTTTCCTCGCAGCTCAGCCCAGATCAGTGCAAGTGTCAGGACGGACACAGAGCCAACCTTGCAGTTGTTCCTTTCCTTTGTTCGTTTTTTGGGATGTGAGCGTCGCTGGCAAGGCCGGCATTTATTGCCCAACCCTAATTGCCCTCGGGAAGGTGGTGGTGAGCCGCCTTCTTGAATACAACTGAGTGTCTCGCTCGGCCATTTCAGAGGGCAGTTAAGAGTCAACTACATTGCTGTGGGTCTGGAGTCACATATCGGCCAGACCGGGTAAGGACGGCAGATTTCCTTCCCTCAAAGGACATCAGTGAACCAGAGGGGTTTTTACAAAAATCCGATAGTTTCATGGTCACCATTACTGACACTAGCTTTTTAATTCCAGATTTATTTAATTAACTGAATTTAAATTCCCCAGCCTGCCGTGGTGGGATTTGAACTCAAGTCTCCAGATACATAAAGAAAGAGGCCTCGCAGAACATAGGCCCGAAATATCCTCTCCATTTTCACAGAGAAAACTCTGAAATCTAGGCAGGCCAAGGGAGCTGGGGAGAGCAGAGAATCTTTGGACTGGGTGACTATTCACCTTCTCCTCCATCAACGCTTTCTCCAGGTTTAGGGGCAGGTGCACTATATAGGCGGGCGTACATAAGAACGTAAGAATTAGGAGCAGGAGTCGGCCATTCAGCCCCTCGAGCCTTCTCCGCCATTCAATAAGATCATGGCTGATCTTCTACCTCATCTCCACTTTCCCGCCCGATCCCCATATCCCTTGATTCACTTAGGGGTAAAAATTCGGGGTGCTACCTTCACCGGGGCGCTTATTTTAGCACCCCAAAAAAGTTAGTCCACCAGCGGCCGGTTTTCCCAGGTAGCGCCCCGAGAGGAAGGAGGGGCCCTACTGGAAGCGCCCCGTGTCCCCCTTGGAGCGCTGTGAGCCAAAACCACAGTGCTACGTGGTGCTGCAGCACATCACGCCACGGTACTGCAGGCCTTCCTCACCTTATTAAAGGGGAGGGGCCAGGCACAGCACGTCCCGGCACCCAGCTGGGCCACAAGAGATCGGGAGTGCTGGCAAACGAGCCGGGCTCACAGAGAGCAGCCGGCACCCCGCAGGGGGGGGGCTTCACGGGGTCCGGGGGCAGCAATTGGGGCAAGCAACTAAAATGGCCACCCGCCACCTCGCCTTTAACTAGCGCCGCCCCGGCTGCAGGTCGGCCCCCCTGACCCCGGTGGACATAACGTCCGGCGGTAAGTCAGGGGGCGCCACCCAATATTACAGCCGGGGCGCAAACATGGCGCAACGCACAGCGATGACGTCATCGTCAGCGGCGCTAACAGTTGGCGCCGCCGCTTATCTCCCGCTGAATTTCGCGGGAGGCGTTAGCGGCACCGTGCCCAGCCGCTAGTTGATTTGCGCAAACGAACCGAATTTAGCCCCCTTAGAGTATTACAGTAATATGATATACAGAAATGAGGGAACTACATTCTTCACCATTTTTCACGACATCTTCACACTGTAACACGGCATCTGTAATGGTACCAGCCGTGGCTCAGTGGGCAGCACTCTCACCTCTGAGTCAGAAGGTCGTGGGTTCAAGTCCCACTCCAGAGACTCGAGCACAAAATCTAGGCCGACACTCCCAGTGCAGTGCTGAGGGAGCGCCGCACTGTCGGAGGGGCAGTACTGAGGGAGCGCCGCACTGTCGGAGGGGCAGTACTGAGGGAGCGCCGCACTGTCGGAGGGGCAGTACTGAGGGAGCGCCGCACTGTCGGAGCGGCAGTACTGAGGGAGAGCCGCACTGTCGGAGGGGCAGTACTGAGGGAGCGCCGCACTGTCGGAGGGGCAGTACTGAGGGAGCGCCACACTGTCGGAGGGGCAGTGCTTAGGGAGCGCTGCACTATCGGAGGTCACTACTGAGGGAGCGCTGCACTGTGGAAAGGGCAGTACTGAGAGAGTGCTGCACTGTCGGAGGGGCAGTACTGAGGGACTGCTGCGCTGTCGGAGAGGCACTACTGAGGGAGCGCTGCACTGTCGGAGGGGCAATACTGAGGGAGCGCCGCACTGTCGGAGGGGCAATACTGAGGGAGCGCTGCACTGTCGGAGGGGCAGTGCTTAGGGAGTGCTGCACTATGGGAGGGGCAGTACTGAGGGAGTGCTGCACTGTCGGAGGGGCAGTACTGAGGGAACGCCACACTGTCGGAGGGGCAGTGCTGAGGGAGTGCTGCACTGTCGGAGGGGCAGTGCTGACGGTGTGCTGCACTGCCAGAGGGTCAGTACTGAGGGAGCGCCGCACTGTCGGAGGGGCAGTACTGAGGGAGCGCCACACTGTCGGAGGGGCAGCACTGAGGGAGTGCTGCACTGCCGGAGGGGCAGTACTGAGGGAGCGCCACACTATCGGAGGGGCAGTACTGAGGGAGCGCCATACTGTTGGAGGGGCAGTACTGAGGGAGCGCTGCACTATCGGAGGGGCAGTGCTGAGGGAGTGCTGCACTGTCGGAGGGGCAGTACTGGGGCAGTACTATGGCAGTACTGAGGATGCACTGCACTCTCGGAGGGGCAGTACTGAGGGAGTGCCGCACTATCGGAGGGGCAGTACTGAGGAAGCACTGCAAGTCAGAGGGGCAGTACTGAGGGAGCGCTGCACTGTCGGAGGTCAGTACTGAGGGAGCGCCGCACTGTCGAAGGGGCAGTACTGAGGGAGCACCGCACTGTCGGAGGGGCAGTACTGAGGGAGCGCTGCACTGTCGGAGGTCAGTACTGAGGGAGCGCCGCACTGTAGGAGGGGCAGTAGTGAGGGAGTGCTGCACTGTCAGAGGGGCAGTACTGAGGGAGCGCCGCACTGTCGGAGGGGCAGTACTGAGGGAGCGCCGCACTGTCGGAGGGGCAGTACTGAGGGAGCGCTGCACTATCGGAGGGGCAGTACTGAGGGAGCACTGCACTTTCGGAGAAGCAGTACTGAAGGAGTGCTGCACCGTCGGAGGTGCCGTCTTTCGGATGAGACATTAAACCGAGGCCCTGTCTGCTCTCTCAGGTGGACGTAAAAAATCCCATGGCCACTATTTCGAAGAGTTCTCCCCAGTGTCCTGGAGCCAATATTTATCCCTCAACCAACATCACTAAAACAGATGGGCCTAGAAATTCGGTTTTGGCGCAGCGAGGGCTTTAACGCCGGAAGTTAGTGCCGGCGCTAAGTCCCCCTGCGCGCGCCAAAAATTCAGTAGCGCCGCGCCCAAACGGCTGCCGGCGCTACTGAGGGGTCTCAGCGCCTCAAAACTGGCGCCACGCGCCGCATTGCGGCGCTATTCCGGCGCTGCGGCGCCCGCTGCGGTGCGGCAGGCTCGGGAAGTGCAGGCCTCCTCCTTCCGTTAAGGAGGAGCTGCCTGCACCCGGCCGCGGCCCGCGATAATCTTTTTAAAAATGAGCCCGGCACCTCGGACAAGTGCCGGGCTTGCTTCTGTTCCGGGGGGGGCGGGGGGGGGAAGTCCGGGGAGGGAGCTGCGGCCAGGCGGCCGGCGGGAAAGCGGCCGGCCGCCGCGGGGCCTTTAATGCGCCGGCGCAAAGTTCTGTAAGGCACCTCTGCCAGAACGTTGCTTGCGGCTGCCACGGGCGAGGCGGCCGCAACTCAATTTCCGAGTTCGGGCGGGTTACCATGGCAACCGGAACGCTGCGCACACCAATGACGTCATCGGTGCCGGCGCAGCGCTACCGGCCTAACGCCGATTTAGGGCCCCTGTCAATTTCTAAACTGCCCATAACTTCGGCGCTAGGCCCTCTAGCGCCTCAAAAGCGGCGCTAAGGCCAGTGAATTTCTAGGCCCATAACCGGTCATTATCACATTGCTGTTTGTTGGAGCTTGCTGTGCGCAAATTGGCTGCCGCGTTTCCTACATTACAACAGTGCCTACACTTCAAAAGTACTTCATTGGCTGGAAAGCGCTTTGGGACATCCTGAAGTGGTGAAAGGCGCTGGAGAAATGGGAGTCTGTCTTTCTTTTACCTGGTTTCGCTGTGGAACATTGCAATTATAAATCTTTGCTTCAGTATTGCATTTCTAATTTATAATTAATTCAGGTGCTTCAAGAGATACATTCAGTGGCCATGACTGTAGCGGAAGGGCAGGCTGCTGCCCTTGAGCTGTGAATGGGTTCCAAACCAGTGGAGGAAATGGGCCGGTCGGTGTGGGAAGGGAGAGTGTCATTCTCTGCCACTTGCTGTTGTACTAACCGCCCTAATGGCTGGTACGAAGATGGTTACGGTCACGGAAGGAGCGTTAATCGCGGCCAGAAATCCTTCCACCACTTCATACAGTTCCCCAAAGGGAACAGTGTGAAGACACGTACGACGACGACGACTTGGTGTTGTGCCTGCACTCTTGGAGTTGTAGTGTAATGACATTAGTCTTACTCTGTGCTGTATGTGTAATGAAATTATAACCCGTCCTGTATAAACATCGCAGAGGAAATCCTCCCCCAGTGTCGGACACGGTGGGGGGCGTTTTACTCTAGTTTATTTCTGTTATGCCTGACCAGAGGGTGATTGAGGCTGACATTGGGAGATCCCCAAGGGAGTCCGATGCACCCTTACAGCTGATAGAAAGATCATCTCAAACAAATACTTAGGAGTGAGAGAGGAAGAAAGAGAGAAAACATTCTCTTGTGAATAGGCCAGCTTTGATTTCGACAAAACAAGCTTACGACCAAAAAATAAAAACAGAAAATGCTTGAAACGCTCAGTGGGTCGAACATCTGTGGAGCGAGAAAAGGAGTTAACGTTTCATCAGAACTCTGATGAAAGGTCATGGATCTGAAATGTTAGCTCTCTTTCTCTCTCCACATGACAAAGCGGAGGCCTCTCGACAGGATTCCTGGCACCAAGAGTGATCCTGCCTCCCCGCTGGAGAATATCGACCCTGGAGGATTGGAGGTCACTGCTGCAGAGACCACGGGAACTGCCCAGGCATCTCGAAAGGGACAGAAGCGTTCCAAGGATCGGACCAGCTGTCCTACTGAAGGCCAGGGCCTAGATCGGGTAAATGTTGGGAGCCGGGCTAGCGGGAGAGGAGCTGGTGACACGCTCACTTCCTGAAGCTTATCATCCTCTCGTCCGCCATGTGAAGCAGCAATTAGGGGGGGGGAGAAGAAAGGGAGGGCAATTCTACAGGGACCCAGGCCCCTCCCCTCCCCTCTCCTCTCCTCCCTCACCAAACCTCCCCGGCCCATCCGCCCTTCCCCTCCCCTCCCTTCCCCTCCCCTCCTCTCCCCTCCCCTCCTCTTCCCTCCCCTCCCCTCCTCTTCCCCTCCCCTCCTCTCCCCTCCCCTCCTCTTCCCTCCCCTCCCCTCCCTTCCCTCCCCTCTTACCTCTCCCCTCCCCTCCCCTCCCTTCCCTCCCCTCCCCCTTACCTCTCCCCTCCCCTCCCCGCCCCACCCAACCCCTCCTCTTCCCCTCCCTTCCCCTCCCCTCCTCTCCACTCCCCTCCCTTCCCCTCCGCTCCTCTCCCTTCCCCTCCCCTCCCCTCCCCGCCCCACCCAACCCCTCCTCTTCCCCTCCCTTCCTCTCCCCTCCCCTCCTCTCCCCTCCCCTCCCTTCCCCTCCCCTCCTCTCCCCTCCCCTCCCTTCTTACCTCTCCGCTCCCCTCCCCTCCCCGCCCCACCCAACCCCTCCCCTTCCCCTCCCCTCCTCTCCCCTTCTCTCCCCTCCCCTCCCCGCCCCACCCAAACCCTCCCCTTCCCCGCCCTTCCCCGACTCTCCCCTCCGCATCCCTCCCCTCCCCTCCTCACCCCTCCCCTCCCCGCCCCACTCCACCCAAACCCTCCCCTTCCCCGTCCTTCCCTTCCTACGCTTCCCTGCCCATTCTCTCCCCTCCCCTCCCCTCCCCTCCTCTCCCTCCCCTCCCCTCCACTCCTTTCCCCTTCTCTCCCCTCCCCGCTCTGCCCCACCCAACCCCTCCCCTTCCTCGCCCTTCCCCACCCAACCCCTCCCCTTCCTCGCCCTTCCCCTTCCTGCCCTTCCCTGCCCATCTTCCCCCTGCCCCTCCTCCACCCCTCCTCCCCCACCCCCCGCCCCTCCCCTCCCCTCCTCTCCCCGCCCCCCCTTCCCCCTCCCCTCCTCCACCCGCCCATCCTCCACCCGCCCCTCCTCATTCCTGGAGACTCCAGGCCAATCCTGGAGGGTTGACAATCCTCGTGCCACCAGCGAGTCACCCTGTTTTGCGACCCTGCCCTTGTCCAGTTCCACCGCTGACACTGGTTTCGAAGGGCCTGAGAGAGCCTGCCAATCACGGGAGAGTGAGGGAGAGCGGGGGAGGGTGGGGGAGAGCGAGGGAGAGCGAGGGAGAGCGGGGGAGAGCGGGGGAGAGCGAGGGAGAGCGAGGGAGGGCGAGGGAGGGTGGGGGAGGGCGAGGGAGAGCGGGGGAGAGCGAGGGAGAGGGAGGGAGAGCGGGAGAGAGCGAGGGAGAGCGGGGGAGAGCGAGGGAGAGCGAGGGAGAGGGAGGGAGAGCGGGAGAGAGCGAGGGAGAGCGGGGGAGGGCGGGGGAGAGCGAGGGAGGGCGAGGGAGGGCGAGGGAGGGCGGGGGAGGGCGGGGGAGGGCGAGGGAGGGCGGGGGAGGGCGGGGGAGAGCGAGGGAGAGCGGGGGAGGGCGGGGGAGAGCGAGGGAGAGCGGGGGAGGGCGAGGGAGGGCAGGGGAGAGCGAGGGAGAGCGGGGGAGGGCGAGGGAGGGCGGGGGAGAGCGAGGGAGAGCGAGGGACAGCGGGGGAGAGCGAGGGACGGCGGGGTGCAATCTACCCTCTGACAGCAAAGCCAAGCATCTCGTGTGAATGGTAAAAATCTGCTTTTTAATTCATTATTTAATATTTAATATTTAACTCAGAAAAAAAAGACCTGTTTTACCCTTTAATTTATGCCGAAGTTAGTTTGTAACAAACACAGCTTTAATCATCACTGAAAAGGTTCATTTTCAGCCATCGAAACCCTCATTCACAAAAAACAGTGCTCACTCCAAGTTCAGGGAATTCTGTGACATCGACTGGTCACACTTTCACTCTTCAATATCATCCCGTTAACATTTACCAAAGGCTCAGTGATTCCAGATGTTCACAACATGCTGGAATACTGTCGACACAAGAATGCCCTCCTGTTTCACGCGCTGTTACATCACTCAACACCATCACTGTTCAATTGTCTGAGCAGTGGCTGGTGTTGAACAAGGAGCTCAATTCTCACCCCGTGTTAGAAGGTCATGGGTTCAAGTCCCACTCCAAAAGATACTCATAAGGGAACTCCCCCTGCTCTTCTTCAAAACAGTCGCCGTGGGATCATTTACATCCACCTGAGAGCAGATGGGGCCTCGGTTTTAACTTCTCATCTGAAAGACGGCACCTCCGACAGTGCAGCGCTTCCTCAGTACTGCCCCTCCCACAGTGCGGCGCTCCCTCAGTACTGCCCCTCCGACAGTGCAGCGCTCCCTCAGTACTGCCCCTCCGACAGTGCAGCGCTCCCTCAGTACTGCCCCTCCGACAGTGCAGCGCTCCCTCAGTACTGCCCCTCCGACAGTGCAGCTCTCCCTCAGTACCGTCCCCCTGACAGTGCGGCGCTCCCTCAGTACCGCCCCTCTGACAGTGCGGCGCTCCCTCAGTACTGCCCCTCCGACAGTGCAGCTCTCCCTCAGTACCCGGTCCCCCTGACAGTGCGGCGCTCCCTCAGTACTGCCCCTCTGACAGTGCAGCGCTTCCTCAGTACTGCCCCTCCCACAGTGCGGCGCTCCCTCAGTACTGCCCCTCCGACAGTGCAGCGCTCCCTCAGTACTGCCCCTCCGACAGTGCAGCGCTCCCTCAGTACTGCCCCTCCGACAGTGCAGCGCTCCCTCAGTACTGCCCCTCCGACAGTGCAGCTCTCCCTCAGTACCGTCCCCCTGACAGTGCGGCGCTCCCTCAGTACCGCCCCTCTGACAGTGCGGCGCTCCCTCAGTACTGCCCCTCCGACAGTGCGGCGCTCCCTCAGTACTGCCCCTCCGACAGTGCAGCGCTCCCTCAGTACTGCCCCTCCGACAGTGCAGCGCTCTCTCAGTACTGCCCCTCCGACAGTGCAGAGCTCCCTCAGTACTGCCCCTCCGACAGTGCAGCGCTTCCTCAGTACTGCCCCTCCGACAGTGCGGCGCTCCCTCAGCACTGCCCCTCCGACAGTGCGGTGCTCCCTCAGTACTGCCCCTCCGACAGTGCAGCGCTCCCTCAGCACTGCCCCTCCGACAGTGCGGCGCTCCCTCAGTACTGCCCCTCCGACAGTGCAGCGCTCCCTCAGTACTGCCCCTCCGACAGTGCAGCGCTTCCTCAGTACTGCCCCTCCGACAGTGCAGAGCTCCCTCAGTACTGCCCCTCCGACAGTGCAGCGCTTCCTCAGTACTGCCCCTCCGACAGTGCGGCGCTCCCTCAGCACTGCCCCTCCGACAGTGCGGCGCTCCCTCAGCACTGCCCCTCCGACAGTGCGGCGCTCCCTCAGCACTGCACTGGGAGTGTCAGCCTAGATTTTTGTCCTCAAGTCTCTGGAGTGGGACTTGAACCCACGACCTTCTGACTCTGGGGCGAGAGTGCTGCCCACTGAGCCACAGCAGAGGAGGAATCAGGAGCTGCAGGGAATCATTGGGATTGATTTTTGTCTTCACGAACTGAGTATTAAGAATTTCCTGTGTGGAATATAGAGTGGAAACTCCAGGTGGGGAGGATTGACCGGTGCAGCACAGAAGGAGGCCATTGGGCCCCTCGTGTCGGGGCCTGGATGGATTGCGCTGTTTACCAAGGCCCGTCGAGAGAAAAATCAGCTTTCTGAATTCAAAGAAGCTCCTTATTTTAAGAAATATTCTTCAGCGTGACTAGTAGATGGCTTAGTGTTACAGCCGTGTTTTATTTCGGTCCATGTATTTGCATGTTATGCAGCCGTGTGTAGCTGTACTCTTTGGGTGCGGTGTGTAGTGACAGAGAAGCTCTTTTTTGTTTAACCATTTCCAGTAACCAAAAAAAAATACAGACTTCCTCCGAGTCGCATGAAATAAAAGCTTGAAGTAGAAACCGTGCAACGGGTTGAGTTGGTGGCTGAGTGACCAGCAGCTTTCTCCCTGATTATTATCAGAAAATAGTACCCCAGCTCGTCGAGCCCGTCCGGTAGATGCTGATCCGTCCCCAGCGCTGCACATGGGGTGAGATCACAGCCCAGGCGGCAGCAGCCCAGGGGAGCCGAGGTGCTTCCCCTGAAGGAAGGGGGAGATAATTGGAAAATGAATCAGCCCACGCACTCCCACACAGTCCAGCAGCTGCACCAAAGAACAGATCCGTGGAGGCTTGAGAATAAGTCACTCCTCTGCTTTCTCGAGCTGCTTTTAAATTGCATAAGACGTGTCCCAGTCCCAGTCCCAGGCCGAGTCCCAGTCCCAGTCTCAGTCCCAGGCTCAGGCCCAGTCCCAGTCCCAGGCCCAGTCCCAGTCCCAGTCCCAGGCTCAGGCCCAGTCCCAATCCCAGGCCCAGTCCCAGTCCCAGGCTCAGGCCCAGTCCCAGTCCCAGGCCCAGGCCCAGCCAGCAGCAATTCCAGCAAAAACGCCTGGTTAAATAATAATCGTGACTTCCCTTCCGTCAGCCTGAGCAAATCCGCAAACTGTGTGTTGAAGATAAAAGCAGAAACCACTGGCAATGCCCAGCAGGCGGTGTTACGCTCCGGGGCCACATTTCTGGGCCAACGGGAGAGTTTCTAACTCCATCGACTGCTCACCTGCCAAAGTTAAAATGGGGGCCGCGAGTGCCAGTAACTGAATCGAAGACCTGAGGAGATGTGGCGGAACGACCTTTGAACGACCCCAGTGTGTTTTAACACCATCGATGAGTTGGTCGATGATTTTGTTCCCATTTTCCGGCCGCACTCAATTCACAGGCGAGTGTTTGCTCAGCTCCTCGCTTTTCCACTTCATAGTTTTATGTCACTCATTAATGAAACACCTGAATATGTAGCCAGAAATCACACCGTCGATTCCGTGCCGCTTCACACATCCTGACCTTGAAATCGCCCAGGACATTATTAGGCTGAAAAAGCAGCCATTCCTTTGCCTGCCATTTTAAGAAAAAATCTTGCCTTTCTCCCGCGCATTTCACGACCTCAGGATGTCTCAAAGCACTTTACAGCCAATGATTTACTTTTGAAGTGTAGTCACTGTTGTAATGTAGGTAATGCGGCAGCCAATTTGTGCACAGCAAGATCCCACAAACAGCAATGTGAGAATGACCAGATCATCTGTTTTAGTGATGTTAGTTGAGGGGTAAATATTGGCCCCGGGACACCTGCTCTTCTTCGAAATAGTGGCCGGGGGATCTTTTATGTCCATCTGAGAGAGCAGGCGGGGCCTCGGTTTAACATCTCATCCGAAAGACGGCACCTCCGACTGATATCGCGCAATGTCATTTCCAGATATCTAGGGTGGGTCTTATTGCCCTCTCCCCCACCCATCTCCCCGCCTCCCCTGTCCCTTCCCCCATTCTCCTCCCCCCCCTCCCCTCCCAGCCTTCCCACCCGTCTCCCCCTCCTCCCCTGTCCCTTCCCCCATTCTCCTCCCCCCCGCCCACCCCTCCGCTCCCAGCCTTCCCACCCGTCTCCCCACCTCCCCTGTCCCTTCCCCCATTCTCCTCCCCCTCCCCTCCCAGCTTTCCCACCCGTCTCCCCCTCCTCCCCTGTCCCTTCCCCCATTCTCCTCCCCCTCCCCTCCCAGCTTTCCCACCCGTCTCCCCCTCCTCCCCTGTCCCTTCCCCCATTCTCCTCCCCTGTCCCTTCCCCCATTCTCCTCCCCTGTCCCTTCCCCCATTCTCCTCCCCCTCCCCTCCCAGCTTTCCCACCCATCTCCCCCCTCCCCTGTCCCTTCCCCCATTCTCCTCCCCCCCGCCCACCCCTCCCCTCCCAGCTTTCCCACCCATCTCCCCCCTCCCCTGTCCCTTTCCCCATTCTCCTCCCCCCCCGCCCACCCCTCCCCTTCCAGCCTTCCCACCCGTCTCCCCCCTCCGCCTGAAATTGTTGAGTGTGACGGGTCAAACATTTCCAAATTATCCAGGCAAACAGGCCGGGACATGGAGAGTAATTCGCTATTTTATGTTAACTGGTTACCCTTGCTGCCTGGCACGGAGTGAGAGCAAGGGTGGGATTGGACCTTACTGACCGATAAGGACCAGGCCACTGCGCGTTGGAATATTACATTTTACTGAGCTTTTGGCTTTGCCAGACGGGTGACGCTATTTGAGATCACAAAATAATTACCGATTAATCATTGTAAAAATAGAAATGAGAGAACAGAGAAAACAGAATAGAATTACCCAGAATTTACAGCTCAGAAACAGGCCATTCGGCCCCCCTGCTCCATGCCGGCGTTTATGCTCCACACCAGCCTCCTCCCACCCCTCTTCATCTCCCCTATCAGCATATCCTTCTATTCCTTTCTCCCTCATGTGTTTATCCAGCTTCCCCTTAAATGTATCTATACTATTCCCCTCAACCACTCCCTGTGGTAGTGAGTTCCACATTCTCACCACTCTCTGGGTAAAGAAGTTTCTTCTGAATTCCCGATTGGATTTATCAGTGACTATCTTATATTTATGGCCTCTAGTTCTGGTCTCCCCCACAAGTGGAAACATCTTCTCTACGTCTATCCTATCGAACCCCTTCATCATTTTAAAGACCTCGATCAGGTCACCCCTCGGCATTCTCTTTTCTAGAGAAAAGAACCCCAGCCTGTTCAATCTTTCCTGATAGGTTCAATCTCACAATTCTGATATCTTTTTGCACCCTCTCCTGTGCCTCCAGATCCTTTTTATAATATGGAGACCAGAGCTGTTCCCAGTGCTCCGAGTGTGGTCTAACCAAGGTTCTGCGTGAGTTTAAAGTAGCTCAGACCCTTGAATCTCTGCAGTGTCTCCAGTGCTGGATTGTCTCGTTCATGCCTTAGTGACTAGAACTGGACACAGTTCTGCTGTTTAACTATAAATTATCATATAACATCATGATATAAAAATAAGGACAGAAACTTTGATTCTATAATGCAGATCGAGATGACTTCAACTTGCCCTGGACCCTCCTCCACCAATCCTCTTACCCTATTTTAACACCATAAAAAAAGCAAACCAAGCACTAGGGTTTATTTCTAGAGGGATAGAATTGAAAAGTAGGGAAGTTATGCTAAACCTGTATCGAACCTTGGTTAGACCACACTTGGAGCACTGCGTACAGTTCTGGTCGCCATATTATAAAAAGGATATAGAGGCACTGGAGCGGGTGCAGAGAAGATTTACAAGGATGATACCAGGAATGCGAGGGTATACATATCAGGAAAGGATGAACAGGCTGGGTCTCTTTTCTCTAGGAAATAGAAGGCTGAGGGTCGACCTAATAGAGGTCTTTAAAATCATGAAAGGTTTTCATAGAGTGGATACAGAGAGAATGTTTCCACACGTGTCAGCTGTGGCTCAGTGGGCAGCACTCTCGCTGCTCTGAATCAGAAGGTCGTGGGTTCAAGTCCCACTCCAGAGACTTGAGCACAATAAATCCAGTCTGACGCTCCCAGTGCAGTGCTGAGGGGGCGCCGTCTTTCGGATGAGACGTTAAACCGAGGCTCTCTTGTGGATGTAAAAGATCCCATGGCCACTATTTCAAAGCAGAGCAGGGGAGTTCTCCCCGGTGTCCTAGGCCAATATTTATCGCTCAATTAACATAACCAAAACAGATTATCTGGTCATTATCACATTGCTGTTTGTGGGATCTTGCTGTGTGCAAATTGGCTGCTGTGTTTCCCACATTGGCTGTAAAGCACTTTGAGATGGCTGGTGGTCGTGAAAGGTGCTATAGAAATGCAAGTCTTTCTTTTTTTACTTGTGGGGAAGAGCATAACTAGAGGCCATCAATATAAGACAGTCACCAAAAATCCAATCGGGAATTCAGGAGAAACTTCTTTCCCCAGAGAGTGGTGAGAATGTGGAACTCGCTACCACAGGGAGTGGTTGAGGCGAATAGTATCGATACATTTAAGGGGCGGTTAGATAAGCACGCGAGGGAGAAGGGAATCGAGGTTTATGCTGATAGAGTTAGATGAGGAAAGACGGGAGGAGTGGAGCATGGACTGGTTGGGCCGAATGGCCTAGTTCTGTGCCGTATATCCTGTGTAATTTCATCCTGACACTACACTTGGTCTGACCAGTGTTGACAGGGGCTCCCAGAGCGTTACCTCACTCCCGCACTCTGTTCTCACGCAGAGCCCGGGACGGCTGAGGAAGAGGCCCGGGGGGAGCAGCCTTGGCTCCATGGGAGGGGCACCTGCTATCCTCTCTCTCAGGGTGACCGTACACCTGCTCCCCCACAGCCCACTCCACCAGTGCCCTTGTTAGAGCCACACTACCAGCAGCACAGTCGTTGCATACTGTCCCACTGCCACTTCACAGGCAGAATCCAGATCCCTTTCTGTCAGAAAGGCTGATGCAGATCGTTCGTTTAAATAAGCGGCTGAATCAACTGCAATGCTGAGTGTGCTCATAGAGGAACAAGTAACAGAGATAACAGAATATTTTATAACTTAACTCCCCCCGCCCCCACGTGGTACAAACTCACGATGGGTGTTTATTTTGTCTGTTATCCCAAATTTCAGGAAAGTTAATGGCCAGCTCTGAATTCTGATAAAACCCGAAAGAAGATATTACAAGATCCAGCCTTCAGAGAATCGTACAGCACAGGAGGAGGCCATTCGGCCCATCATGCCTGTTCTGGCTCTTTGAAAGAGCTCTCCAATTAATCCCACTTCCCAGCACTTTCCCCAGAGCCCTGCAATATTTTCCTTTTCAATTTGTGTCCAATTCTGGGCACCGCACTTTAGGAAGGACATGAAGGCTTTGGAGAGGATGCAGAAGAGATTTACTGGAATGGTGCCAGGGATGAGGGACTTCAGTTACGGGGATAGACTGGAGAAGCTGGGGTGGTTCTCCTTGGAGCAGAGAAGGCGAAGAGGAGATTTGATAGAGGTGTTCAAAATCATGACGGGTTTAGAGAGAGTAAATAAAGAGAAACTGTTTCCAGTGACTGAAGGGTTGATAACCAGAGGGCATGGATTTAACGTGATTGGCAAAAGAACCAGAGGCGACAGCAGGAAAAAAAATTTACGCAGCGAGTGCTGAGGATTTGGAATGCGCTGCCTGATCGGGCGGAGGATACAGAGTCAATAGCAGCCTTCAAAAGGGAATTGGATAAATACTCGAAGGAGAAAAAATTGCAGGGATTTGGGGAAAGAGCGGGGGAGTGGGATTAACTGGATTGCTCTTCGAAAGAGCCGGCGCAGACTCGATGGGCCGAATGGCCTCCTTCTGTACTGTACTATTCTTGGATTCTGTGTATATTTTCCTTTTTAAGAGGAGCTGAAAGCTGTGAAAATTGTCCTTGAGTTCAGAGGATTGTTATGTTATGTGATTGTTGTAAATTTATTGGCATTTATGCTAGTTAGTTCCTAGCTTCTGGTAACCATAGCAACACAAGTGAATTACCTTTGTTAGACAACGTTCAGTATTGGTCTGTGTGACAAATATGGATTTTTGTCTGTGTTAAACATAGAATTCGTATTTTGTATTGCTAGAAACAGATTTTAAAGGGTTAGAGCATTCCGTACCCTCGGCGGTCTATTAGACCCCGATCAGGGCTTCTAACCCTATATCCTCTCCATCACCAAGACCGCCCACTTCCACCTCCGCAACATCTCCCGTCTCTGCCGCTGCCTCAGCTCATCCGCTGCTGAAACCCTCATCCAGGCCTTTGTTACCTCCAGACTCGACTATTCCAACACACTCCTGGCTGGCCTCCCACATTCCACCCTCTGTGAACTTAAGCACATCCTAAACTCGGCTGCCCCGTGTCCTAACTCACACCCAGACCCGTTCACCCATCACCCCTGTGCTCACTGCCCCCGTGTCCTAACTCACACCCAGTCCCGTTCACCCATCACCCCCTGTGCTCACTGCCCCGTGTCCTAACTCACACCCAGTCCCGTTCACCCATCACTACCTGTGCTCACTGCCCCGTGTCCTAACTCACACCCAGTCCCGTTCACCCATCACCCCCTGTGCTCACTGCCCCGTGTCCTAACTCACACCCAGTCCCGTTCACCCATCACCCCTGTGCTCATTGCCCCCGTGTCCTAACTCACACCCAGTCCCGTTCACCCATCACCCCCTGTGCTCACTGCCCCGTGTCCTAACTCACACCCAGTCCCGTTCACCCATCACCCCCTGTGCTCACTGCCCCGTGTCCTAACTCGCACCCAGTCCAGTTCACCCATCACACCCTGTGCTAACTGCCCCGTGTCCTAACTCACACCCAGTCCCATTCACCCATCACCCCCTGTGCTCACTGCCCCGTGTCCTAACTCACACCCAGTCCCGTTCACCCATCACCCCCTGTGCTCACTGCCCCGTGTCCTAACTCACACCCAGTCCCGTTCACCCATCACCCCTGTGCTCACTGCCCCGTGTCCTAACTCACACCCAGTCCCATTCACCCATCGCCCCCTGTGCTCACTGCCCCGTGTCCTAACTCACACCCAGTCCCGTTCACCCATCACCCCCTGTGCTCACTGCCCCGTGTCCTAACTCACACCCAGTCCCGTTCACCCATCACCCCGTGCTCACTGCCCCGTGTCCTAACTCACACCCAGTCCCGTTCACCCATCACCCCGTGCTCTAACTCACCCAGTCCCATTCACCCATCACCCCCTGTGCTCACTGCCCCGTGTCCTAACTCGCACCCAGTCCAGTTCACCCAACACACCCTGTGCTCACTGCCCTGTGTCCTAACTCACAACCAGTCCCATTCACCCATCACCCCCTGTGCTCACTGCCCCATGTCCTAACTCACACAGATTCCCGTTCACCCATCGCCCCCTGTGCTCACTGCCCCGTGTCCTAATTCGCACCCAGTCCCGTTCACCCATCACCCCCTGTGCTCACTGCCCCGTGTCCTAACTCGCACCCAGTCCCGTTCACCCATCACCCCCTGTGCTCACTGCCCCATGTCCTAACTCACACCCAGTCCCGTTCACCCATCACCCCCTGTGCTCACTGCCCCGTGTCCTAACTCACACCGAGTCCCGTTCAACCATCACCCCCTGTGCTCACTGCCCCGTGTCCTAACTCACACCCAGTCCCGTTCACCCATCGCCCCCTGTGCTCACTGCCCCGTGTCCTAACTCACACCCAGTCCCGTTCACCCATCACCCCCTGTGCTCATTGCCCCGTGTCCTAACTGTAGTGTATGTACTTTGAAGAAGGAACTATATTCTGCAGCCCCTGTATACTGCAGTACCAGTAGTGACCACCCCGGTATATAAGCCTGTGTAGTAACTTTGTATAGTAGTTCCAGTTTTGTCTCCATTCAGTAAACACCTGTTATAACCAACTCCTGCAGTCCGTGTCTCAATTACACACGGACGTTACACTGGCGCCGAACAGATCCGAACTTACCTACAGTTCTGCACCACCTCACGGGGATCCATCCCTGAAGCGAAGTTGTTAGAGGTCGAGGCCAGAAGGAAGAAATCCAAAAAGAAAAAAAAAACAAACAGAAGAAACGGGCGTCGACCGTGGGCAACCGCCCTCTGATTCATCGAATTCGAAGATTTGCAGGAGAGGCTGTCGAGAGCTGGGCTTGGTTATCCAGTCTATGGTGTTCCAGCTAATCGGGCTGGTGGCAGGTAGTACACGGATCCTTCCTGGGCTGCGGCGGGCTAGAGCTCGATCGGGTGGCTTTTCAACGGGGCCGAGCAGCGTTGTCGGGAAGAGGAGAGAGAGAGAGAGGGTGGAGCACACAGGGCGCGGCCGGTGCTACGAAGCCGGGCAGCGTACAGACCCGAGAAGAGGGAGGAAAGTGTCCCATAGGGTCTGCTCTGACGACGGGAACAGTAATTAAAATAAAAGAAATTAGAAGCGCAGAAAGCTGCGAGGAGCTGCAGTTTACCACGGGGACCGCGGAGAGCGGCGTTGGCAACAGCGCGGGGGGGAAGTGCGCGAAGACCATAGGGCGTCGCCATCAAGGCATAAAAACGCCAGCAACAGCGCTAGCAGCCGTGGAAAAGACAGAAAGCGCAGGAGGCACCATCTTAATCCAGCGGGGAAGAAAGCAAAGCGCAGGAGGCGCCATTTTGTTCGATCGGGGAAGAAGGCAAAGCGCGGGAGGCGCCATCTTAGATCTCCAAGATGCCAAAGACTGGCAATATCACTGCCTTTGATAATGCAATAGAAGACTGGACCACGTATGTGGAAAGAGTCGAAGTATATTGCAAGGCAAATGAAGTAGCCGATGAGAAAAAGGCATCGGTACTGCTAAACTTAATGGGCGCAAGAACGTACGGCCTATTGCGGAACCTGATCACTCCAGTCAAACCGACGGTGAAGAGTTTTAACGAAATTGTTGATATCCTACAGGAACACCTAAATCCTACACCGCTGCTGATAGCAGAAAGATTTAAATTCCACAAGAGAAATCAGCATAAAGATGAGAGCAATGCTGATTACCTTACGGAAATACGGAAGCTATCAAAGCACTGCCAGCTCGGAGCAGGACTGGCAGATACCCTACGGGACAAATTTGTCTGTGGACTCCTGAGTGAAGGAACCCAGAAGAGGTTACTCTCAGAGAAAGAGCTGACGCTAGATAAGGCTTTCAACGTGGCAGTATCGTACGAAGCAGCAGCAAGGGGAGCTGCGGAAATACAGCAAAAGCCACAGGAATACGGCACCCATGAAATGACACGGGGATTTGAAAATTTTTATCGCTACGGCAGAACAACCCATGACCAGAAGGACTGTTGGTCCAAGGACAAAACATGCAGGCAATGCGGAAAGATGGGACACATTGCACGAGTTTGCAGGTCCGGGAAGAAGACTAACGACAACAAAAAGACTACTAAGGAAAAGTACAGGAAAGTACAAAAGATGACGGACAGTAGTTCTGAAGGCCAGAAGAGCGATAGTGAATCCGGGAACAAGAGACTAAGCTGTCTCAAACTACACAACGTAATCAGAAAAGAGGATCACCGAACCATTTGGGTCACCCTCATGATAGCAGGGTCCCAAGTCAAAATGGAATTGGATACAGGATCAGCCCTGACCATCATGAATCGACGAGACTATGAGCGGCATAGTGGTTAGCACTGTTGCCTCACAGCGCCAGGGACCCGGGTTCAAATCCGGCCTCGGGTGACTGTCTGTGTGGAGTTTGCACATTCTCCCCGTGTGTGCGTGGGTTTCCTCCAGGTGCTCCGGTTTCCTCCCACAGTCCAAATATGTGCGGGTTAGGTTGATTGGCCATGATAAAAATTGGCCCTTAGTGTTAGGGGGGATTAAATACGTGGGGTTACGGGGTTACGGGGATAGGACTTGGGTGGGATGGCTGTCAGTGTAGGGACCGGGTGCTAGGGTTTGGATGATCAGCCATGATCTCGTTGAATGGCGGAGCAGGCTCGAAGGGCCGAATGGCCTACTCCTGCTCCTAGTTTCTATGTTTCTATGTTTCTATTCTCACACATACCCTTGAAAGACACATCCATTGTCTTGAAGACATATACGGGGCAGAAAGTATACCCCAGATGGAAAATAAGGGTGCCTGTCGAATACAACGGCAAGGAAATACAGAAATTATATCTGTACATACTGCAAGATGGTGGACCACCGTTATTGGGACATGAATGGATCAGAAAGATAAGTTTAGACTGGCACTCCATTCAGGCACTGACAGTGGCTGGTAAAAAGGATGACGACGTCACTCCTGGACGATTGTCAACAATCTTAGCTGACGCCAAAGAGGTATTTCAACAAGAACTGGGCCCTCTTAAAGGCATAACTGCCTCGATAAAAATAGAGGAGAATGCAATTCCCAAGTTTTTCAAAGCAAGACCGGTACCATATGCAATTCGCCCAGCCGTCGAGGCAGAGCTGGAGAATCTGGAGAATGCAGGCGTGTTATCTAAGGTAGACTGGAGCGAGTGGGCGACACCCATCGTTCCTGTCATGAAAAAAACGTTAAACAATAAGTCTGAGGAGCCAAGGAAGGTTCGCATCTGTGGGGACTTCAAGGTGACGGTGAACCCAGTCCTTCACACAGTACAATATCCTCTTCCAATGATAGAAGATATCTTCGCCTCACTATCTGGAGGGAAGCGTTTTACAAAAATTGACCTAGCACAAGCATATTTGCAGATGGAGGTTGAAGAATCCTCTAGGAAGTATCTCACGATAAACATTCACAAAGGTCTTTACCAGTATAATCGACTGGTATTCGGAGTAGCATCAGCTCCGGCTATATGGCAAAGAGCGATGGAACAAGTCCTGCAAGGGATTCCGGGGACTCAGTGTTACTTGGACGACATCCTAGTGACAGGTGAAGATGACAGTGAACACCTTGCCAACCTTGTGCAGGTGCTCACTAGACTACGTGAACATGGGCTACGAGCCAATCGCCCCAAGTGCGAGTTTTTTAAGAAACAGATATCGTATTGTGGCCACGTGATTGATGAAGAGGGGTTGCATAAGTCCCCTGACAAAATTGAAGCGGTAGTTAAGGCTCCAGCGCCTGAAAATGTGTCGCAACTGAGGTCATTCCTCGGATTGGTGAATTACTACCATAAGTTTTTGCCGAATTTGTCCACAATTCTGCACCCACTGAACGCCCTGCTACAAACTGGAGTAGCATGGAAATGGAGCGATGAATGTAAGCAGGCCTTTGAGAAGTGTAAAGGCCTGATCACTTCAAGAGAAGTATTGGCTCACTACAACCCATCACTACCGATAAGACTGGCGTGTGATGCGTCTCCCTACGGCGTTGGAGCGGTACTGTCACATAAATCCCTTGATGGTTCAGAGAGGCTGATAGCTTTTGCGTCACGCTCGTTAACTGCAGCCGAGCGTAACTACGCCCAGATTGACAGAGAGGCCCTCAGCCTGGTGTGGGGGGTGAAGAAGTTCAATCACTACCTGCACGGACAGAAATTTACTCTACTAACTGATCATCAACCTCTTGTCTCCATTTTCAACCCTCAGAAGGGCGTCCCGATAATGACAGCACAACAGCTACAGAGGTGGTCCCTTTTCCTAGGGGCACACCAATATGACATCGAGTACAAAGGAACTAAACAGCATGGGAATGCTGATGGATTGTCGCGCCTACCGTTGCCGACGGTGGAAGAAGCACCTGCAGTGGATCCTGTGGAGATATTCCAGTCGACCATAGTCGAATGTCTACCTGTGACGAATGCAAACATAGAAAAGGAAACACGAAATGACCCGACACTCTCCAGGGTCTATGATTTAACGGTGAAGGGATGGCCAGCACATGGCGAACCACTGTTGCCAGCATTCTGGCCGAGAAGAGAACAGCTGTCAGTGTGCCGAGGAACCTTGATGTGTGGATCCAGAGTAGTAATTCCACCCAAATTGAAGGATAGACTGCTCAATGAGCTTCATGAGGGTCATCTGGGAGGGGTAAAAATGAAGAACTTAGCCAGAGCGTTTGTGTGGTGGCCGGGAATCGATAGAGAAATCGAAGAGATGACCAAGAGCTGTACAGGATGCCAGAAGGTCCAAAACGCCCCACCACAAGCCCCTCTACATCCATGGGAGTGGCCCTCATCTCCATGGCAAAGCGTACACATTGATTTTGCTGGTCCATTTATGGACTCGATGTTTTTAATTGCGGTGGATGCACATTCAAAGTGGCCAGAGGTAATAAAAATGTCCTCAACCACCACAGAAAAAACCATCACAGTCTTACAAACCATATTCGCCAGAAATGGGCTGCCTGAACAGATTTGCTCCGACAATGGACCACAGTTTGTGTCTGAAGAGTTCCGGAGGTTCTTAAAGAACAATGGTGTTAAGCATTACACATCCGCCCCATATCATCCAGCCACCAATGGATTGGCTGAGAGGTTCGTTCAAACATTCAAGAAGGCTATCAAGGCAATGTGTAATAAAGACATACCCCTACAACACAAGGTGGATAACTTCTTGTTTGCCTACCGGAATGCGACACATGCGGTTACCAACCAAACTCCAGCCATGATGTTCTTCAATCGAAGACTAAGATGCCGCTTGGATTTGGTTAAGCCAAACATCAGAAGAGATGTGGAGAACAGGCAGTTTCAGAATATGAATGAAAGGCCAACCAGGAGTTTTAAGATAGGTCAACCAGTTTTAGCCCGGGACTACCACACAGAGAAATGGCAGCCAGGAACGATCTGCACACGGCAAGGACCTCTAATGTATACCGTGGACGTTGGAGAGAGCATTGTAAGACGCCATGCTGACCAGATTCTAGAGTCACTGGAAAACGCCAAATCCACACCACGATCCGATACACCTGGTGATGAAACCGAAGTACCAATTGCATCTACCTCAGAATCGGTGATATTGGAAGCAGACGAACCAAACAACGACGTTGATCCCGAATCAACTTTGCCAGAAGAACCTGATACCCCAAAGAGGCGTTATCCGGACAGAATCAGGAAGCCCCCTCAAAGACTGAATTTATAATTGCTTAAATTCAGCTAATGTATATAGCAACCGTAATTGTAAATATGTTATTTAATTATTAATCGAATGTTATGTACTGTTTAGCTAAAAGGGGAGGAATTGCTCACTGCCCCGTGTCCTAACTCACACCCAGTCCCATTTACCCATCACCCACTGTGCTCACTGCCCCGTGTCCTAACTCACACCCAGACCCGTTCACCCATCACCCCCTGTGCTCACTGCCCCGTGTCCTAACTCGCACCGAGCCCCGTTCACCCATCACCCCTTGTGCTCGCTGCCCCGTGTCCTAACTCGCACCAAGTCCCATTCACCCATCACCCCCTGTGCTCACTGCCCCGTGTCCTAACTCACACCCAGTCCCGTTCACCCGTCACCCCCTGTGCTCACTGCCCCGTGTCCTAACTCGCACCCAGTCCCGTTCACCCATCATCCCCTGTGCTCACTGCCCCGTGTCCTAACTCACACCCAGTCCCGTTCGCCCATCACCCCCTGTGCTCACTGCCCCGTGTCCTAACTCACACCGAGCCCCGTTCACCCATCACCCCCTGTGCTCACTGCCCCGTGTCCTAACTCGCACCGAGCCCCGTTCACCCATCACCCCCTGTGCTCACTGACCCGTGTCCTAACTCACACCCAGTCCCGTTCACCCATCGCCCCCTGTGCTCACTGACCTACATTGGCTCCCAGTCCGGTAACGCTGCAAATTTAATATTAACATAATCTATGCAGAATCCCAACTATCCCTCAGTCACCGTCACTGAACCATCAGACATGTAACCAGCTCCTCTAAGGAAACACAAACATCAATATCCCCTGAAATTATATCCAGTTTCTGTGTGCTATTTTATTTTAAGTGTCAGCCGTGGCTCAGTGGGCAGCACTCTCGCCTCCGAGTCAGCAGGTTGTGGGTTCAGAGTCCCACTCCAGGGACTTGAGCACAAAAATCCAGGCTGACACTCCAAGTGCGGTACTGAGGGAGCGCTGCACTGTCGGAGGGTCAGTACTGAGGGAGTGCCGCACTGTCGGAGGGTCAGTACTGAGGGAGCGCCACACTGTTGGAGGGGCAGTACTGAGGGAGCGCCGCACAGTCGGAGGGGCAGTAGTGAGGGAGCGCTGCACTGTCAGAGGTGCCGTCTTTTGGATGAGACATTAAACCGAGGCCCCATCTGTTCTCTCAGGTGGATGTAAAAGATCCCACGGCCACTATTTTGAAGAAGAGCAGGGGAGTTCTCCCCGGTGTCCTGGGCCAATATTTATCCCTCAATCAACATCACTAAAACAGATTATCTGGTCATTGTTACATTGCTGTTTGTGGGATCTTGCTGGCGCAAATTGGCTGCCGCGTTTCCTGCATTACAACAGTGACTACACTTCAAAAAGTACTTCATTGGCTGTAATGAAGGTGGGGCAGAAATGCAAGTCTTTCTTTCTTTCTTATTTCTCCAGGTGCTCCTTTACATATTGAATGTCTCCCGGCACCAGACAGTGGTGAGGATGTGGAACTCGCTGCCACAGGGAGTGCGTGAGGCGAATAGTATCGATACATTTAAGGGGAAGCTAGATAATCACATGAGGGAGAAAGGAATAGAGGGATATGCTGATGGGGTGAGATGAAGAGGGGTGGGAGGAGGCTGGTGTGGAGCAGAAACACCGGCACGGAGCAGATGGGCCGAATGGCCTGTTTCTGTGCTGTAGACTTGGTGTAACTCGAAATACCTCATCTGGAGATCCTTGTAGTGAAGTAGCAAGCAATGGGGTTTGCTGCTCAATTTCTCCAAGGAGTTCCTGGGATGGGGATGGCACCATTGGAAAGATGGATACGCACCATCCAGAGATTTGGGAGCCCTTCTGCTTTTCAGTTTCTCTCTCTGCTCAGGCCCTGCAGAGGGGGCAGAGGACGTTTACCAGGATGGTTCCAGGGATGAGGGACTTCAGTTACGTGGAGAGACTGGAGAAGCTGGGATTGTTCTCCTTGAAGTAAAGAAGGTTAAGCTGAAACCTAATAGAGGTGTTCAAAATTATGAGAAGTTTTGATAGAGCAAGTGGGGAGAGACTGTTTCCACTGGCAACTTGGTCAGTAACCAGCGGTCACCAATTTAAAATAATTGGCGAAAGACCTGGAGGGGAAATGAGGGGAAATTTTTCACACAGATTGTTGTTAAGATCTGAAACGCAATACCTGAAAGGGTGGTGGAAACACATTCCAGAGGAACTTTCAAAAGGTAATTGGACATGTACTTGAAGAGGACTCAATTGCAGGGCTATGGGAAAAATCTGGGGGAGTGGGACTAACTGGAGAGCTCTTTGAAAGAGCCGGCACAGGCACAATGGGCCGAATGGCCTCTTTCTGTGTTGTCAGATTCTATGAATACCTGTATGTGTCCTTGGGCTGTGATGAGAAGACAGTAATGAATGACTGTGACCTGCGGGCTATCAGATCTGGGCAATTGTGTCTCCCTGGACAAGAGTGCAAGGTGGACCGCCTCCATATGGGCACTGAGGGAACCTTTAATGGGCCTCCTCACCATGATTGACAGGGTTACAGCCAATGGGTGTGTAAAGATAAGGAGGTATTCCACATGGGAGAGAGAAAAGTGTGATTCACCGTTTGATACCGTATAGTGTTCATTCACCGGGCCCATGTTGGTTAAATAGGTGTTGGTCAGGAGCCCTGGACTTGGTTCGGTAAGGGACAGTCCACGTTGTGAAGAGAGGAGGATCGCGCAGAGTGACGGTTCTCTCTTACAATGCCCGGTCACATCATCGCTTTCCTTGATATTGGGCTGAAAAAGTTATTTTCCAAATCGTACAGAACGTGCAGCCCGCTGAGGGAGAGACCACGAAACCGAAAGCAAGAAGGCGTCTAGCGTGAAAAACCAAAATATCAACATCACTCAGCCTGTGTAGACATCACTCAGTCTGTGTAGACATCAATCAGTCTGTCTAGTCATCACTTAGTCTTTGTAGACATCATTCAGTCTGTGTAGACATCACTCAGCCTGTCTAGACATCACTCAGTCTTTGTAGACATCACTCAGTCTGTCTAGATATCACTCAGTCTTTGTAGACATCATTCAGTCTGTATAAACATCACTCGGTCTTTGTAGACATCATTCAGTCTGTGTAGACACCACTCAGTCTGTGTAGACATCACTCAGTCTGTCTAGACATCACTCAGTCTGTGTAAACATCACTCCATCTGTCTCGACATCACTCAGTCTGTCCAGACATCACTCCATCTGTCTAGATATCAATCAATCTGTGTAGACATCACTCCATCTGTCTAGACATCACTCAGTCAGTCTAGACATCAGTCTGTCTGTCTAGACATCAATTAGTCTGTCTAAACATCAATCAGTCTGTGTAGACATCACTCCATCTGTCTAGACATCAATCAGTCTGTGTAGACATCACTCCATCTGTCTGGACATCACTCAGTCCGTGTAGACATCACTCAGTCTGTCCAGACATCACTCAGTCTGTGTAAACATCACTCCATCTGTCTAGACATCACCCAGTCTGTCTAGACATCACTCAGTCTGTCTAGACATCAATCAATCTGTGTAGACATCACTCCATCTGTCTGGACATCACTCAGTCTGTGTAGATATCACTCAGTCTGTGTAGACATCACTCAGTCTGTCTAGGCATCAGTCTGTCTGTCTAGACATCACTCAGACTGTCTAGACTTCAATCAATCTGTGTAGACATCACTCCATCTGTCTGGACATCACTCAGTCTGTGTAGACATCACTCAGTCTGTGTAGACATCACTCAGTCTGTCTAGACATCAGTCTGTCTGTCTAGACATCACTCAGACTGTCCAGACATCAATCAGTCTGTGTAGACATCACTCCATCTGTCTGGACATCACTCAGTCTGTGTAGACATCACTCAGTCTGTGTAGACATCACTCAGTCTGTGTAGACATCACTCAGTCTGTCTAGACATCAATCAGTCTGTGTAGACATCACTCCATCTGTCTGGACATCACTCAGTCTGTGTAGACATCACTCAGTCTGTCTAGACATCAATCAGTCTGTGTAGACATCACTCCATCTGTCTGGACATCACTCAGTCTGTGTAGATATCACTCAGTCTGTGTAGACATCACTCAGTCTGTCTAGGCATCAGTCTGTCTGTCTAGACATCACTCAGACTGTCTAGACTTCAATCAATCTGTGTAGACATCACTCCATCTGTCTGGACATCACTCAGTCTGTGTAGACATCACTCAGTCTGTGTAGACATCACTCAGTCTGTCTAGACATCAGTCTGTCTGTCTAGACATCACTCAGACTGTCCAGACATCAATCAGTCTGTGTAGACATCACTCCATCTGTCTGGACATCACTCAGTCTGTGTAGACATCACTCAGTCTGTGTAGACATCACTCAGTCTGTCTAGACATCAATCAGTCTGTGTAGACATCACTCCATCTGTCTGGACATCACTCAGTCTGTGTAGACATCACTCAGTCTGTCTAGACATCAATCAGTCTGTGTAGACATCAATCAGTCTGTGTAGACATCACTCCATCTGTCTGGACATCACTCAGTCTGTGTAGACATCACTCAGCCTGTCTGGACATCACTCAGTCTGTGTAGACATCACTCAGCCTGTCTGGACATCACTCAGTCTGTGTAGACATCACTCAGTCTGTGTAGACATCACTCAGTCTGTGTAGACATCACTCAGTCTGTGTAGACATCACTCAGTCTGTCTAGACATCACTCAGTCTGTGTAGACATCACTCAGTCTGTGTAGACATCACTCAGTCTGTCTAGACATCACTCAGTCTGTGTAGACATCACTCAGTCTGTCTAGACATCACTCAGTCTATCCTGTGACCGACCAGATAAATATTGAGGCAAATTTCAGTCTTTAGCACAAAGCATGCACTGGCCATTCGGATATGGGGCAGTTTCCCGGTAAGTACTGGCAGTGCATAAAGCTCTACCAAGGGTGGGCGTGTGTGCTGCGAGGAGAATGCTGAGAAACTCCAGTATGATTTGGACAGGTTAGGTGATTGGGCAGATGCATGGCAGATGCAATATAACGTGGATAAATGCGAGGTTATCCACTTTGGTGGCAAAAACAGGAAGGCAGATTATTATCTGAACGGCAATAGATTGGGAGAAGGGGAAGTGCAACGAGACCTGGGTGTCCTTGTGCACCAGTCGCTGAAGGTAAGCATGCAGGTGCAGCAGGTGGTTAAGAAGGGAAATGGTATGTTGGCCTTCGTAGCGAGAGGGTTCGAGCACAGGAACAAGGATGTCTTGCTGCAGTTGTAAGGGCCTTGGTGAGACCACTCCTTGAGTATTGTGTGCAGTTTTGGTCGCCTTATCTGAGGAAGGATGTTCTTGCCATGGAGGGAGTTCAGCGAAGATTCACCAGGCTGATACCTGGGATGGCAGGAATGACGTATGAGGAGAGATTGAGACGATTGGGCTTATACTCGCTGGAGTTCAGGAGAATGAGAGGGGATCTCGTTGAAACTTATAAAATTCTAACAGGACTAGACAGACTGGATGCAGGAAGGATGTTCCCGATGGCCGGGGAGTCCAGAACCAGGGGTCACAGTCTAAGGATAAGGGGTAAGCCATTTAGGACAGAGATGAGGAGGAATTTCTTCACCCAGAGAGTGGTGAACCTGTGGAATTCTCTACCACACAAGGCAGTGGAGGCCAATTCATTAAATATATTCAAGAAGGAGTTAGATATATTTCTTAAGGCTAAAGGGATCAAGGGGTATGGGGAGAAAGCAGGGACAGGGTACTGAATTTGAATGATCAGCCATGATCTCATTGAATGGCGGAGCGTGCTCGAGGGGCCGAATGGCCTACTCCTGCTCCTATCTTCTATGTTTCTATGTTTCTGACCTCCTGCCTCCAACTGCCCCACCCCACCCGGTCGAACAGCCTATTTTCCCCTCTCGCCAATAGTTTAAATCTAATAAACAAAAGTGTTCAAAGAAAATTGAGAAGAAAACACCCCTGCGATTTTTCTCCCGGGTTTTTGCTCCCAGCGTTGTCCCGGAGATTAACCTTCAACTCCTGGAGACTCCAGGCCAATCCTGGAGGGATGATGACCCTAAGCTATCGGCCAGAATCACTACAGACAAAAGTCTACCCCACTATCTTTTGACCAATGATTATTTGAAAAGGGCAGTAGACAGAAGGCTGGAAACTATAGGCTGGTTAGCCTAACATCTGTGATAGGTAAAATTTTGGAGTCCATTATTAAGGCGACAGTAACAGGACATTTGGATAATCATAATTTAATAGGACAAAGTCAGCATGGTTTTATGAAGGGGAAGTCATGTTTGACAAATTTGCTGGAGTTCTTTGAGGAAGTAACATATAGGGTGGATAAAGGGGAACCAGTGGACGTAGTGTATTTAGACTTTCAAAAGGCATTTGACAAGATGCCACACAAAAGATTATTGCTTAAGATAAAAAATCACGGGATTGGGGGTAATATTCTGGCATGGATAGAGGATTGGCTATCTAACAGAAGGCAGAGAGTTGGGATAAATGGTTCATTCTCAGACTGGCAATCAGTAACTAGTGGTGTTCCGCAGGGGTCAGTGCTGGGTCCCCAACTCTTTACAATCTATATTAACAATTTGGAGGAGGGGACTGAGTGTAACATATCAAAGTTTGCAGATGATACTAAGATGGGAGGGAAAGTAGTGAGTGAGGAGGACATAAAAAACCTGCAAGGGGACATAGACAGGCTAAGTAAGTGGGCAGAGATTTGGCAGATGGAATACAATACTGGAAAGTGTGAGGTTATGCACTTTGGCAGGAAAAATCGTAGAGCAAGTTATTATCTTAATGGCAAGAAACTGGAAAGTACTGAAGTACAAAGGGATCTGGGGGTCCTGGTGCACAAAACTCAAAAGGTTAGTATGCAGGTGCAGCAAGTGATTAAGAAGGCCAATGGAATGTTGGCTTTCATTGCTAGGGGGATAGAATATAAAAATAGGGAGGTATTGCTTCAGTTGTACAAGGTATTGGTGAGACCGCACCTGGAATACTGCATACAGTTTTGGTGTCCATACTTAAGAAAGGACATACTTGCTCTCGAGTCAGTACAAAGAAGGTTCACTCGGTTAATCCCGGGGATGAGGGGATGGACATATGAGGAGAGGTTGAGTAGTTTGGGACTCTACTCATTGGAGTTCAGAAGAATGAGAGGCGATCTTATTGAAACATATAAGATTGTGAAGGGGTTGGATCGGGTGGATGCGGGGAGGATGTTCCCGATGATGGGTGAAACTAGAACTAGGGGGCATAGTCTTAGAATAAGGGGCTGCTCTTTCAAAACTGAGATGAGGAGGAACTACTTCACTCAGAGGGTGGTAGGTCCATGGAATATGCTGCCCCAAAAAGCTGTAGAAGCTACATCATTACATAAATTTAAAACAGAAATAGACAGTTTCCTAGAAGTAAAGGGAATTAAGGGTTACGGGGAGCGGGCAGGAATTTGGACATGAGTCTAGGTTCGGATCGGTCATGGCCCTGTGGGTAGCGGAGCGGGCCCAGGGGCCGTGTAGCCTGATCCTGCTCCTATTTCGTGTGTCTAATTCTGTTAGATTCAGGAGATGGTTCTGTGATAGTAGATTGGCGGTTAGGATCAGATCAGCCATGATCTTATTGAATGGCGGAGTAGGCTCGAGGGGCCGATTGGCCTACTCCTGCTCCTATTTCTTATGTTCTTATGTTCTTATGCAAATCCCTTTTAAGGAGCGTTGATGCTGGGACTCCCTCTTTGAAAGAGTAGGTACAGCAGGTTCATGAAACAATGGCGGCGTTATTTCCGAATGCTCGGTCTCCAATGAGTAGAATTGCAAGAGTGAAATCTATAAATGGGGAGGCGGCAGTAATGGTGCGACGGATGATAAATGAAAGCCTCAGCGATTGCAATGTTTTATACTGCACCAGTGTAGAAAACAGTCTCTACTCAACTAAAGTAATGGCTTTTCTGGCAAACACTAGCAAGAACAATTAGGAGATTGCGAGTCACTGGGAACTGAGCTATCAGGACTACGGGCTGATTAAAACAATGAAAGAAAAATGTCCAACCACAAACATACCTGAGTTCTGCTGATGCTGTGTTATTCTTTCGCAGCACTTAATCCCTTCTTTGAAATTTGGTAAATTTTTGGCATTTATTTAATTGAACTGATTCACCATAACATCCTTAGCAGGTTCTCCTCCAGGTCACACACCATTCAAACTGGGAAATATATCACCGTTGCTGTGTCCAAATACTGGAACTCCCTCCCTAACAGCACTGTGGGAGCAGCACGCTCGCCTCTGAGTCAGAAGGTTGTGGGTTCACGTCCCACTCCAGGGACTTCAGCACATAAAGCTAGGCTGACACTCCAGTGCAGTGCTGAGGGAGCGCCGCACTGTCGGAGGGGCAGTACTGAGGGAGCGCCGCACTGTCGGAGGGGCAGTACTGAGGGAGCGCCGCACTGTCGGAGGGGCAGTACTGAGGGAGCACCACACTGTCGGAGGGGCAGTACTGAGGGAGCGCCGCACTGTCGGAGGGGCAGTACTGAGGGAATGCCGCACTGTCGGAGAGGCAGTACTGAGGGAGTGCCACACTGTCGGAGGGGCAGTACTGAGGGAGCGCTGCACTGTCGGAGGGTCAGTACTGAGGGAGAGCTGCACTGTTGCAGGGGCAGTACTGAGGGAGCGCCGCACTGTCGGAGGGGCAGTACTGAGGGAGCGCTGCACTGTCGGAGGGGCAGTATTGAGGGAGCGCTGCACTGTTGGAGGGGCAGTACTGAGGGAGCACTGCACTATCGGAGGGGCGGTACTGAGGGAGCGCCGCACTGTCGGAGGTGCCGTCTTTCGAATGAGCCGTTAAACCGAGGCCCCGTCGGCTCTCCCAGGTGGACGTAAAAGATCCCATGGCCACTATTGGAAGAAGAGATGAGGATTTCTCCCCGGTGTCCTGGGGCCAATATTTATCCCTCAATCAACATAACAAAAACAGATTATCTGGTTATTATCACATTGCTATTTGTGGGAGCTTGCTGTGCGCAAATTGGCTGCCGCGTTTCCTACAGTACAACAGTGACCACACTTCAAAAAGTACTTCAGTGGCTGTAAAGCGCTTTGAGACGTCCGGTGGTCGTGAAAGGCGCTGGAGAAATGCAAGTCTGTCTTTTTAATACTATGCGTGGGAAAGACGACTGCTCTACGACATGGTTTACTAAAAGAAATTTGACAAGGTTCCACACAAAGGCTATTAATTAAACGCTAAGATTCAGGGTAAACCCTGGGAATGGCTAAGAAATTGGCTGAAGGGTAGGAACACGGAGTTCTGGTTAGAGGGGCTATGTCAGGGTAGGAGGGAGGCGTATAGAGGGGGTCCCAGGGCTTGGAGTTGGAAGCACCACTGTTTCTTATTTACAGAACTGACTTGGATTCAGAAACACAATGCAAAGAGGTTCAATTTGCAGATGATGCCAAACTAGTGGATTCAGAGGAGGGAGCTCAGAAATTACAGAATGAGTTGGATGAAATATTTAAGTGGGTAGAACAATGGCAGATGAAATCTATTTCAGACGCGTGTAAAGTGCTTCCTGTAGGAAGACAAAATCAGTTGAACACACACTCCATGACTAGTGTTAAATATCCTGGGACAAAACAGAAAGAGACCTGGGAGTCTCAGTAAACTCAACACACAACATGGCGAACCTATGTTGAACTACACAACCGTAGAATGCAAGTCATTGGAAGCCGTGACTAAACCATAGAGTGCTACTAATATTGAAAATTGCACCCCGCTCTGGTTCCTGAGATTCAAGGGTGAGATTCAAGCACTGGAGGGAATGCAGAGACGCGCTACAAGACTGATCGCTTGTGTCGAAGGGCAGAACTATCAGAAAAGACTGGAGAAACCTGAGTGTTTCAGCCCGAAGGAGGCTTTCGAGAGGCGATTTTCTAGTGGTACCCGATAGTTACACACTGGGAAAGAATATTAATTTAAACTACATTATGGGAGCTGTACAAGAGGACGCAGATTCAAGCTAGTGTAAGGGAAGTTTAGGACTGATTTTGGAACATTCTTCCTTACGCAAAGAGCGATTAATGGAATAGAATTCCAGGTAGAGGAGTGGAAGGAAAACTCCTGGAATAATTCAAGAAACAATTGCAATGGTTGGACACTGCCTGGAAGGATGAATTAAGATGGGCCAGGAGATCAGGAGAAGCAAACAGGATGGGAAAATATTAATGAGCTGATGCCACTGACTGTTATTTTCTGAATAAACTCCCAGGGTTCATACAGTCGGGTAAATTCAGCGAGGCTTCATTTCTGGCCCAGAGCATCGCAAGATGGTGAGAGATAGAGCAAGAATACCAATTCCTATCGAGCGAGGGTGCTGTGCAGGTGACAAGGTCTTGCTGAATTTACCCTGTACCTCGGGGTACGTACCCCTGACAGACAAGGGCTGAGGAAAACTAATTCCAAGCTCCATCTACACAGTTAAGAAGATGTAACTTCCAGAAAATGACAGGAATGTCGTTTTCAGTGTGGGCTTACACGAGGGCAATGGATGTTCTTTTTTTTAATTCATTGATGGGATGTGGGCGTCGCTGGCTAGGCCTGCATTTAGTGCCCATCCCTAATTGCCCTTGAGAAGATGGTGGTGAGCCGCCTTCTTGAACTGCTGCAGTCCATATGGTGTAGGTACACCCACAATGCTGTTAGGAAGGGAGTTCCAGGATTTTGGCCCAGCGACAGTGAAGGAACGGTGATACAGGTCCAAGTCAGGATGGTGTGTGGCTTGGAGGGGAACTTGTAGGTGGTGATGTTCCCATGCGTCTGCTGCCCTTGTCCTTCTAAGTGGTAGAGGTCGCGGGTTTGGAAGGTGCTGTTGAAGGAGCTTTGGCGAGTTGCTGCAGTGCATCTTGTAGATGGTACACACTGCAGCCACAGTGCGCCGGTGGTGGAGGGAGTGAATGTTGAAGGTGGTGGATGGAGTGCCAATCAAGCGGGCTGCTTTATCTTGAATGGTGTCGAGCTTCTTGAGTGTTGTTGGAGCTGCACTCATCCAGGCAAGTGGAGAGTATTCCATCACACTCCTGACTTGTGCCTTGTAGATGGTGGGAAGGCTTTGGGGAGTCAGGAGGTGAGACACTCGCCACAGAATACCCAGCCTCTGGCCTGCTCTTGTAGCCACAGTATTTATATGGCTGGTCCAGTTCAGTTTCTGATCAATGGTAACCCCCAGGATGTTGATAGTGGGGGATTCAGCGATGGTAATGCCGTTGAATGTCAAGGGGAGATGGTTAGAGTCTTGGACCCAAATTGTGCAATGACAAGTGCTCGAGGCTCAATAACATGATTCTACATCGGGGATGAATGAGGAGGTGCCATGGAATGACTCACGGGATTAGCATCTCCAATGCAGAGCTTTGGGCATTAGGAACAAATGTCAGGAATTCAGGCGTGGAGCTCGGTATCCCTATAGAAGGAAGCATAATATAACTACGCTGCAACAACAACAATGTGCATTTATGTAGCTCCTTTAACATAGTAAAACGTCCCAAGGCGCTTCACAGGAGCGATTATCAGACAAAATTTGACACCGAGCCACATAAGGAGATATTGACAGGTGACCAAAAGCTAATTCAATGAGGTAGGTTTTAAGGAGCATCTTAAAGGAGGAGAGAGAGGCGGAGAGGTTTAGGGAGGGAATTCCAGAGCTCGGGGCCCAGGCAGCTGAAGGCACGGCCGCCAATGGTGGAGCGATGGAAATCGGGGATGCTCAAGAGGCCAGAATTGGAGGAGGTCATTTCCATGAAGAACTAAGAGTGAGAGAGTGGTCTGTATCCTGGGCATCCCTTGAATCACAGAAGCTTACAGCACAGAAGGAGGCCATTCGGCCCGTCGTGCCTGTGTTGGCTCTTTGAAAGAGCAGTCTGGGGCTCTATAAAATGGTACCTTCTTTAAAGCTGGATCCAGCACAGTATTGCTCGTGAAATCATTAGTTCTCATTAGATGAAGTAGTCTCTGAAACAATCACAATTTAAGGACAATTTGTTTTAGCGGCATTGATTAATTAATTCATTGAACGAACCCAACGACCTAGAAATCGGCCCACTTGTTGTCACCTCAGCGAACTTGGACCGTTGCGTTGAGTTCAGCGCTGGGCCCTAAGCTCACCATGAAAACCCAGCGTTCCGCAGACTGACAGAGACACTATCAGCACCTCTTAAAGGGACTCACACACCTTTCAGGTAAGTTTGCACTTAAGCTTTTGGGCTGAATTTTTTTTTATTTGATTGAAGTAGTGGCTTGGTGCAATACATGTTAAAAGTTTAATAGTTTTTTAAGTGCGCAGGGAGTGCTGCTGGATGCTTGCAAGGCCTCAGATGGTAAAGGAAGGTCTCTGAGAAGACAGAAAATGCTGCAAATGCTCAGCAGGTCAGACAACATCTGTGGAGAGAGAAACAGAGTTCACGTCTCAGGTCGAGATGCTGCCTGACCTGCTGAGTATTTCCAGCATTTTATGCTTTTATTTCAGATTTACAATATCTGCTCGCAGAGGGAAGAGGAAGACACAGAAGAGGAGGAATCAGAAGAGGAGAAAGCCGAAGAGGATGCATCCCAGACAGCCCCTTTGTGACCGGGATATCCAGGATGGAATCATCCGTCTGCAGTCCCAGTGACCACAACCCCAATTCCCCTTTCAACATTAGTCCCACACCTTACCTTCCCTTGTTACTGACCATCACAACGTCCTCTTGGCCATGATGCTGAAATAAAAGCCACCACAAAGCAAACTTTCCAATCCACCTAAATACGTCTATCCATCCAATGTGACATCAAGAAATCAACTCATCACCCGTATGTATTCTCTTAGCGACTGTCTTATGTGTGCCTTTGCCTATCCTACTGATGTCATGCAGTGCTACCCCAGTGTCTGCAGCACGGCTGGTGGAAGGCTGCAAATGGCCTTGCTGGTTGACCTTGAGGAGCTGGTGGCTGGGAGAGTCAAATCAATCACCTTCTTCTTGTCCTTCTTCACTCTCCTCTCCCTCTTCTTGGTCAACCACTGGCTGGGCAGGCTGCATTTCTTGGTCACCCACTGACTGGGCAGGCTGCATTTCTTGGTCACCCACTGACTGGGCAGGCTGCATTTCTTGGGTGCGTGAAATAAGGAAGGCACAAGGGTGGAGTTGTGACGGGAGGGCGGGAAAGCATGAGGTGCATGCCAGAAGGAATTTAACGTATGAGGATACCAGCATCTTGTATCCTTTCAGCCCTGCCGCTGGCCAAGAGCTCAGCCATGCCCCTGCCAAGAATGGCCTGCACGTCTCCTCCAAGGATGTGAGGTGAGGCTAGGAATGGGAGATGTGCCTCATGTTTGGTACAGATTGTCGGTAGGTGAGTGATTGGGGGTGGTGGGTCGTGCATTGAGCAGTGTGTGACGCTAGTGGTGTAGTTGGTAGGAGACAGCTTTTGAAGATGCATTCACTGACCTTGAACACTTGTCTGAGGTCATGAGCTTCTTTGGGCACTGGAGCCAGGTGGTGGGGGGTGCTGGCAGTGACAACCTCAGTGATGTACGCCCACATCCTTCTTTCTGAAGGGCCTCTTGGCCCCTGTAGGTGGAGGGCCGCTCTTGTAGTGTTGACCCCCCTGCACAAAGCTGGAGTGCTGTGTGCAAGACCCTGGGTGCCCCTTCCCTGGCTTGCTGAGCCACTTGTGTTCGTGCTGAAGCACTTTTCCCATTTTTTTCAGAAGGCAGTTGAGCTGTAAGGGCTGAAAACAGCCTGTTTTTACATTATTTTTATTTTTATCATTTCGGAAGGCATTGCCTTTTTAAGAATCCCACAATGCTTTGTGAAATCACAGCCTCGCTTTCAGAGGCTGCTGTGGGCGCCACATTGGGGCCTCCTGCCGGGACTAACGCCACCAGGACAGCGTTGCACGGTGAGTTTAGCGCTGGGCTATTAGCCCTAGCACCAATTTTTTGGTCCTGCCAGCGCCACCATTTTCAGCGGCCGTTAACCCCTGGCCGCAGTGGCACCGACAGCTTTAGTGGCGGCCACAAATTCCTAGTCTAATTGTGAAGGAATAAGACATAAAACCTATTCAGAAAAATACACCATTCTGTGAAAGAATTCTGGTCTTATTAAAACATGACAAACTGGGTCTGGAAATCTAGAAACCGAACGATGAAAAAGCTGTGATCGCATTCTGGCTATTGAGATAAGATAAGTTGTTGACACTGAATCAATAACCTTATTGAAACAGAAGGTTAAAGGCTCCTGATAGTCTGAACCTTTGGGAACAAGACAATAGTTCACCCTGAATAAGGTGTTCTAATTTACACCTCGTAAAGAAGCACATAAAAGTAACAAACATCTGCCTTCATAAAAATTATACCAAGTAAAGCGTACCTGCTGTTACACCATTTTTTATGATAAGTTTAGAACACCCAGAGGAGAGACATGGTTCTGTGGTGCTACCAGCTGAGGTGACTGTAAGAACTGCAGGGGTCAGCAGAAAAATGACTAGAGATAATTAGCTTACATCAGCAGAAAACCTTAAAGGAAATACCACTGGAAAGGGGTATAAATATTGAACTCTCAAATGGGATACTAGACTCACTTAAAGGGGCAAAGCAATTCTCAGCTTCAGAGCTAGCTCTATAAGTCTCCAATTCTTTGTATCTCGGGGGTCAAAGGTACTGTATTTGATTTTGGTGGATATCCTGAATAAAACTAACTGTAAAACTGTAGCGAAGTTAAAATTTGAGAGTAGGTTCTTTGCTAATAGAATTGTAAGCTTTCTTTTTTTGGAACTGTTAATTTTGCGATTGACTCACCAACTATAAATTATATGTCAGTTCTTTAATAAATCTATATATTTTTAGAATTGTCTCACATAATACTTCTGTATCAAACTCGTGAACTCAATCTCTGTACACTCTTTGGTGAGGAGTTGCAGAATTCTGGGGGAGTTTTCTGCACCCTTATAATATCCGGAACGTTACAGTCTAGCTAAACTTATTAAAAGTGCTATCTGGAGGACGGTAACATTTTCAGGTTGTTCCTTTCCTTTAGGGAGAGATAGTCCAGACCTTTAGACCCAATTAAGCATCTTTAGGATTCAGCTACCTCAAACTTTAGTTGAAAGTGAACGTCTGAGAAATATGCCTGATCTGGGGTAGCCCTAAAGGGGCTAGGACTAGTAATTATCCCTTCACAATTACTTTTAATTTCTATGCTATTAGAATCTAGCCCTTCTGACACGTCTGTGTGCGATCAGAGTTACTATCTCTTTTACTTTTTGGTTTCAATACAGTTGACATACTGCAGATAAGGTGATCTTCAAACTATGGTCTCTAAACCTTAGCTATCCAGCTCCTACAGCTGGGGTAGCTCAGGCCTATCTGTGCTTATATTTTTTATTCACTGGTTTTCCTGTGTGAATGTTATGGGTCCAGAGGTTTGGAAAGGGCTGTTTCAGTGTTGTCACTGTTACCAAGATCTACGAGCATCAGTAATTCAAGATATTTGCAAATTACTGGGATCAATGATTGCATCTTTGTATAGGGCGCCTGAGGTTCGATGATATGAACCTGTGTGTCCAACAATGACTAAAAGACTGGATCTTCCTTCTGTCGCAAAGACCGCCTACTTCCACCTCCGTAACATCGCCCACCTCCGCCCCGCCCCAGCCCACCTGCTGAAACCCTCATCCGTGCTTCTGTTACCTCGAGACTCCACTATTCCAACGCTCTCCTGTGTCAGCCGTGGCTCAGTGGGCAGCTCCCTCGCCTCTGAATCAGAAGGTTGTGGGTTCAAGTCCCACTCCAGAGACTTGAGCACAAAAATCTAGGCTGACACTCCAGTGCAGTAGTAAGGAAGCACTGCACTGTCGGAGGGGCAGTACTGAGGGAGCGCCGCACTGTTGGAGGGGCAGTACTGAGGGAGCGCCGCACTGTCGGAGGGGCAGTACTGAGGGAGCGCTGCACTGTCGGAGGGGCAGTACTGAGGGAGCGCTGCACTGTCGGAGGGGCAGTACGGAGGGAGCGCTGCACTGTCGGGGGGCAGTACTGAGGGAGTGCTGCACTGTTGGAGGAGCAGTACTGAGGGAGCGCCGCACTGTCGGAGGGGCAGTACTGAGGGAGCGCCGCACTGTCGGAGGGGCAGTACTGAGGGAATGCCGCACTGTCGGAGGGGCAGTACGGAGGGAGTGCTGCCCTGTCGGAGGGGCAGTACTGAGGGAGTGCTGCACTGTCGGAGAAGCAGTACTGAGGGAGCGCTGCACTGTCGGAAGGACAGTACTGAGGGAGCACCGCACTGTCGGAGGGGCAGTGCTGAGATAATGCCTCACTGTCGGAGGGGCAGTACTGAGGGAGCGCTACACTGTCGGAGGGGCAGTACTGAGGGAGCGCCGCACTGTCGGAGGGGCAGTGCTGAGAGAATGTCGGAGGGGCAGTACTGAGGGAGTGCTGCACTGTCGGAGGGGCAGTACTGAGTGAGCGCTGCACTATCGGAGGTGCCGTCTTTCGGATGAGCAGCCGGCATAACGTCCGGCGGTAAGTCGGAGGGGGGCGTCACCCAATATTACAGGCGGGGCGCGGCACTAACGATTAGCACCTCCAGCTGAATTTCACGGGAGGCTTTAGCCGTTCCGCGCCCGGGCGGCAGTTGATTTGCGCCCTCTTAGCGCGCTAACGGGAGGCGCAAATCAACCGACTTTAGCCCCCTACCTCTTTGACGAAGCTTTTAACCCCAATTTTTCCACTTGAAGCAGATTCTACCGACGGCCATGATCACAGGTCTGGGGAATTTACACGCTTGGTGAAGTCTGTCATTTGGAAACCGGCTGTGTTGGAATTGGGAAATTATCCAGTTTTGAAATGAGAGCATTTAAAGCTTATGAGGCAACGGCAGGAACATAAGAACCATTCTTCACCCTGCTTTGTTAGACTCTGAGGAGTATTTCAATTTTAGTTTAGTATTAAGTTTAACAAACACAATCCAGCAATTCAACCATACTAGCGATGAAACCTGGAACAAAACATTATTCATCCTCTTTCTAATTGATTCACATTCTTTCCTGTACATAATAAGGGGTGCAATGTTCCCTATAAGCAGCGTTTTGTTCTGAGCAGCCTGTTCCTTTCATTGCGTGGTTCCTTTCAATTTCTGCGCCTGCGCGGTATTCACAGTGTGAAAGTCGGTGAGTGGCCGGCGCGAGACCTTGCAGATTACTGCGCAGCCGTGTGCGCACGCAGCTTAGAGGGAACATTGGTGACGTTGTACGGTGGGTTAGCAATCCCCACAGCATTTTCTGTCCATCCAAGTGATGATGAATCTTGCAAGACATTGGTTAGGCCGCAGTTGGAGTACTGCTAGAGGGAGCATAGTGGAGGCATGTAAAAGCCTCAGTGCAGATTCACCAGGTGATGCCAGGGAGAGGACGTACTTCTGATCAGAGAATGTGAAAATAAATGGTTGAAGGACAGAAAGGGCAGAGTCGGAGCAAGCGGCCGTCTCTCAGATTTGTGAGATTTCGCTAGTGGTGTCTTCCAGGCATTTGTGTTGGGTCCTCTCTTGTTCTCTGTATACAAATGATTTCGAAAAGGCCATAGACAGAATAGTATCAAAATTTAGTCCACTCTAGGTTAGATGTCAGGAGGTGGTTCTTTTCACAGAGAATAGTGGACCTCGGGAACAGGCTGCCGGCTCGTGTGGTGGACGCTGATTACAGAAGGGTAGGCACTGCAGGGAATTTAGGGCCAGGGTGATCTCCTGGACTAGTTTCGATCGCCTGTGAGGGGTGGGTGGGGGCGGAGGTCGTTGGAAAGGAATTTCCCAGATTGGGAATTAGTCTGGGTTTTTTCCGTTTTTATGCCTCTCCTGGGAGATCACATGGCGCCGGGTGGGGTGGGGAGTATATGTTGTGGGACACAAGGTATCGCAGCTGTGTGGGTAAGGCTGGATGGACCAGAGGGTCTTTACCTGTCCGTCATTGTTTAAACTTATTCCTTCCTCAGATCATTGATACTCAGTTAGTTCCAAGTGATGCTGAATCTGTACAAAGCATTGGTTCGGGTACAGTTAGAGAACTGTATGAGGTTTTGGGAATCCCATTCTAGAAAGGATCTATGATCCATGGAAAAGACGTAACTTCATTGCACTAGGACGATACCAGGGATGAGAGGATATCATTATATTTTTGAAACTATGGTTGTCTGGAAACTGTAAAGAGAGCACTACAATTTATGTGTCATCTTGGCTCAGTTGGTATCTCATAAGAACATAAGAATTAGGAGCAGGAGTCGGCCATACAGCCCCTCGAGCCTGCTCCGCCATTTAATAAGATCATGGCTGATCTTCAACCTCAACTCCACTTCCCCGCCCGATCTCCATATCCCTCAATTCCCCTAGAGTCCAAAAATCTATCGAGCTCTGTCTTGAATATACGCAATGACTGAGCCTCCACAGCCCTTTGGGGCAGAGAATTCCAAAGATTCACCACCCTCTGAGTGAAGAAATTCCTCCTCATCTCAGTCTTAAATGGCCGACCCCTTATCCTGAGACTATGACCCCTGGTTCTAGACTCTCCAGCCAGGGGAAACAACCTCTCAGCATCGACCCTGTCAATCCCCCTCAGAATCTGATGTTTCAATGAGATCACCTCTCATTCTTCTAAACTCCAGAGAATATCGGCCCAACCTACTCAATATAACTCTTGAGTCAGATTCAGGAAGTTCTGCAAAATTTCTCCCTGAGCCCAAGGTTGGTCCAGAATATCTACCTATTGTTAAACATTTGTTAATCAATACTGACCAGCCACTTTCCGCAGACCAGGGTTCCATTATTGCAGCAGTAGAGAGACCATGGTATGAAATCACAGAATTGTAGAAATTGCTGCACAATGGGAGGACATTTGCCCCACTATGTGACGTTAAAAGTCCAAATCCAACCCGCTAGTCTCTAACACGACACTTTATCAAATGCGTTTTGAAAGTCCAAAAATGTGCGGTGCAGATCAGACGGCTGATTTTCCGAGTTTGTGCTCCCGGTGTGGAGCCTCACCAGATGACAGCATTCGTTGGGGAATTGCAGGAACGCTGATGATAGTTTTCTGTTCGAAGATGGAAAAGTTGTGCAAAATACCAATTTCCCAATATGTGCTTAGGTCTCCCAACCCTCCAGGATTGGCCTGGAGTCTCCAGGAATTAAAGATTCATCTCCTGGACACAGCCGGGAGTAAAAACCCAGGAGAAAAATCATAGGGGTAAAAAAAAACATTCTTTCATTTTCTTCGAACACTTTTGTTTATTAAAATATTGGAATTGGGGGAGAAACGCTGGAGGCGGGAGATCATGTGATGGTACCTCCAGGACTACGTCCAACCAGAGATGGCGACCCTGTATGTGTAGGCAGTAAACAAGGCTCCCTCCCTAACACGAAATGCATACCCGGAAAATTATTCCCACTTTCTGTGCTGAAGACTCGAAGGTTAGAACTCCGTGGAGTAGAGAGTGAGAATGGTATCTAGTCATAAGGGAATGGAGGGTCAGGAGCAACCTTAGAGCTCGAATACTCTTCATCCCTTCTCTCCATGTAACAACCACAACAACAGCTTGCATTTATACAGCGCCTTTAACGTAGCAAAACGTCCCAAGGCGCTTCACAGGAGCGATTATCAAACAAAATTTGACACCGAGCCACATAAGGAGATATTAGGACAGGCGACCAAAAGCTTGTTCCAAGAGGTCGGTTTTGAGGAGCGTCTTAAACGAGGAGAGTGAAGTGGAGAGGTTTAGGGAGGGAATTCCAGAGCTCGGGGCCCAGGCGGCTGAAGGCACGGCCGCCAATGGTGGAGTGAAGGTAATCAGGGATTTGCAAGAGGACAGAATTGGAGGAGCGCAGAGATCTCGGAGGGTTGTCGGGCTGGAGGAGATTACAGAGATAGGGAGGGGCGAGGCCATGGAGGGATTTGAAAACAAGGATGAGAATTTTGAAATCGAAGTCTTGTGCAGTAACCATAGCTATTATTAATATTGCCCCCAGGTTTCTAACCTTATCTGAGCAGGAATAATACTAAAAAAATTCGTACCAGTAACACATCATCTGGGTGCTCTAATTGAAGCTTTTCTCAACATCCCGTGTATTGCAGTGTTTTTATTGACAAAGGGTTCGGAAAATCCTTGCAAAATTAATTTTGTTGGCAGCTACTTGTCTGAACCTGTTGTTGCCATAGAAACACTGTGCGCTTCCTATGTTGAGCTGACTGTTGAATGTGATGTGCTCACTGCCAGTTTTATAACCTCCCATTGCCATCATACAGTTGGACGGGTTTTTCTCTGCCTTGCTCCCAAGTAATGCCTGAAGATCAAATGCTATGTACAACAACTTGCATTTACATAGCGCCTTTAACGTAGTAAAACGTCCCAAGGTGCTTCACAGGAGCGATTATCAGACGAAAGTTGACACCGAGCCACATAAGGGGACATTAGGACAACTGACCAAAAGCTTGGTCAGAGGTGGGTTTTCAAGGAGCATCTTAAAGGAGGGGAGAGAGAGGCGGAGAGGTTTAGGGAGGGAATTCCGTAGGTGGGGCCCAGGCAGCTGAAGGCACGGCCGCCAATGGTGGAGCGATTAAAATTGGGGATGCTCAAGAGGCCGGAATTGGAGGAGCCCAGAGATCTCTGGTGGGTTGTAGGGCTGGAGGAGATTACAGAGATAGGGAGGGGCGAGGGCCAGGAAGGGGTTTGAACACAAGGATGAGAATTTTAAAATCGAGTCATTGCCGGAGCGGGAGCCAATGTAGGTCAGCGAACAATGTGGAGAAATAATGGGTGCTAATCCTTTTTTTGAATCTTGCTCCTGAACTTTTCCTTCGTTTTTACCGGTGCCGACACCAAAATCTGAAGAGGGTGTGGCTATGTTAATTATATGCAAATGAGGGCACATGACTCAGCGCACAGATTCCCTGAACAAGACCAGGTACGGGGCTCCAGCATAGAAACATAGAAGATAGGAGCAGGAGTAGGCCATTCGGCCTCTCGAGCCTGTTCCGCCATTTAATGAGATCATGGCTGATCATCCAAATTCAGTACCCTGTCCCTGCCTTCTTCCCATATCCCTTGATCCCTTTAGCCTTAAGAAATATATCCAACTCCTTCTTGAATATATTTAATGAATTGGCCTCAACTGCCTTCTGTGGTAGAGAATTCCACAGGTTCACCACTCTCTGGGTGAAGAAATTCCTCCTCATCTCAGTCCTAAATGGCTTACCCCTTATCCTTAGACTGTGACCCCTGGTTCTGGACTCCCCTGCCATCGGGAACATCCTTCCTGCATCTAGTCTGTCTAGTCCTGTTAGAATTTTATAAGTTTGGGAGAAGGGGAAGTGCAACGAGACCTGGGTGTCCTTGTGCACCAGTCGCTGAAGGTAAGCATGCAGGTGCAGCAGGCGGTTAAGAAGGCAAATGGTATGTTGGCCTTCGTAGCAAGAGGATTCGAGTACAGGAATAAGGATGTCTTGCTGCAGTTGTACAGGGCCTTGGTGAGACCACACCTTGAGTATTGTGTGCAGCTTTGGTCGCCTTATCTGAGGAAGGATGTTCTTGCCATGGAGGGAGTGCAACGAAGATTCACTAGACTGATACCAGGAGAGATTGTGTCGATTGGGCTTGTACTCGCTAGAGTTTAGAAGAATGAGAGGGGATCTCATTGAAACATAAAATTCTAACAGGACTAGACAGACTAGATGCAGGAAGGATGTTCCCGATGGCGGGGGAGTCCAGAACCAGGGGTCATAGTCTAAGGATAAGGGGTAAGCCATTTAGGACAGAGATGAGGAGGAATTTCTTCACCCAGAGAGTGGTGAACCTATGGAAGAGTAGGAATAGGCTGGATTGTTGGGCGGTTCTTCTTTCCCCAGCGAGCAGTGAGCCTCTGGAATGTGTTGCGGGCTGGTGCGGTGGGTGCTGACTCTCGGCCTTTGAGAGGGAGCTGGGCCGGTTCCTGACTGGGGCCGAGATTGCGTCATAGAAACATAGAAGATAGGAGATAAGATAAGATTTTGCAATGTAAATGTAGCACGATATGAACGTTGAGGTAAAGGACTCCAGTTCACGTCGCTCGCAGTGAGATGCAACGCTCCAGCAATTCCTGACCCAATGTTCCACATTCGGCTTCAGTTTTGATTGAGAAAATTAGGCGAGGATCTCTAGTGCCGTGCAAGGTGTGGGAGGGAAGATGAAATCAATCAGTCAGTCGTGGTTAAGTGCTGTCAAACCTCGGGTTTAAAGATTAGTGGATTGAAGGAGGAGGGGAAGACGGAGGGTTTTGGGAAAGGATGAGCTAGAGCACGAAGCACTGCAAATATAAATAAAAATGCTTTTCATGCAAAGCATGTGTCTGGAATACAAAACTCAGCAACGATTCATTGAACCTGAAGGAGGTTGTCAATGAGCCTTTTGACTGTCTGCCTTGTTTTGATAAATTAAGCAACAGCCGGGTGAAACGTGGTTGGTCAGGTTGGGGGCGACGTGTCAACAGATTCATTGATCCAGTCGACAGGCTAGTCATCAAAGTCTCTTAACAAATGAAAGATGGCCTATATGAGGTGTTGATAAATCCTGGAAACTAAGCACCAAATCTATCAGCTGGTTTCATCAGTCACAAGCATTAATCATTGGGATTATCAGTTCTGTACACTCATTAGGTTTGACATCGCAGTGACGTGGATTTCTGTTCTCATTGACAAAAGAACTGACATCATGGACTTAGGAACAGGAGGAGGCCATTCAGGCCCTCGAGCCTGCTCCGCCATTCAATGGGATCATGGCTGATCTGTATCCTAACTCCACCCACTCGCCTTGGCTCCGTATCCCTTAATACCCTTGGATAACAAAAATCTATCGAACTCAGATTTAAAATTATTAATTGAGCTCGCATCGACTGCTTATTGCGGGAGAGAGTTCCACTCTTCCACCACCCTCTGTGTGGAGAAGTGCTTCCTAACTACTCTCCTGAATGGCCTGGCTCTGATTTTAAGGTGATGTCCCCCTTGTCCCAGACTCCCCCACCAGCGGAATAGTTTCTCCCCGTCTACCCCATCAATTCCTTTCAAAATCCTAAAAACCTCAATCAAATCACCTCTTAACCTTCTATATTCCAGGGAATACAAGCCTAATTTTGTGTAATCTCTCCTCACAATCTAACCCTTGGAGCCCTGGTAACATTCTGGTGAATCTCGCTGCGCTCCTTCCAAGGCCAATAGATCCTTCCTAAGGTACGGTGCTCAGAGCTGTACACAGTGCTCCAGGTGTGGTCTGACCATAGAAATGAATTAATGGAAATGGCCTAATTGGGAGACTTGAAAGAACTCTTTGTGGAAGTAACATCACACTGCACCACCAAATCTGTCACATGGAATAACTGGATGCTGTCATCTTCTATAACATAGACATTAACTAAACTAAAGCCTGCAGTTGTTTACTTAAGAGTTATATAGTATTTACAGCACAGAAACAGACCTTTCGGCCTAACAGGGTAGATGCAGGGAGGATGTTTCCCCTGGCTGGAGAGTCTAGAACCAGGGGCCACAGTCTCAGGATAAGGGGTCGGCCATTTAGGGCTGAGATGAGGAGAAATTTCTTCACTCAGAGGGTGGTGAATCTTTGGAATTCTCTATCCAGAGGGCTGTGGAGGCCGAGTCGTTGAGTGTATTCAAGACAGAGATCAATAGATTTTTGAATATTAAGGGAATCAAGGGATATGGGGATAGTGCAGGAAAGTGGAGATGAGGTAGAAGATTAGCCATGATCTTATTGAATGGCAGAGCAGGCTCGAGGGGCTGTACAGCCGACTCCTGCTCCTATTTCTTATGTTCTTAACTGGTCCATGCCGGTGTTTATGCTCCACACCAGCCTCCAACCACCCCTCATCACCTCACCCTATCAGCATAATCTTCTATCCTTTCTCCCTCATGTACTTATCTAGTTTCCCCTTAAATGCATCTGTACTATTCGCTTCAACCACTCCCTGTGGCAGCGAGTTCCACATTCTCACCACTCTCTGGGTAAAGAAGTTTCTCCTGAATTCCCGATTGGATTTATCAGTGATTATCTTATATTTATGGCCCCTAGTTCTGGTCTCCCCCACAAGTGGAAACATCTTCTCTACGTCTACCCTATCGAACACCTTCATAATCTTAAAGATCTCTATTAGGTCACCCCTCGGCCTTCTCTTTTCTTGAGAATAGAGCCCCAGCCTGGTCAGTCTGAGTCTGGGCCTCGGGGTGCCATAAGCAGTTCGAGCACCTAATGTTCAAATGATTGCATCCCTGGACGTGGAGATGGGATCCTCATCAGCGAAGACTAGCCCTAATCATTTCAGGCAGTGCAGTTCATAGAATCATAGAAACATAGAAATTAATAGCACAGGAGGCGGCCATTCGGCCCGTCGTGTCTGTGCCGGCCGAAAAAGAGCTCTCCAGCCTGATCCCACTTTCCAGCTCTTGGTCCGTAGCCCTGGAGGTTACGGCACTTCAAGTGCATATCCAAGTACTTTTTAAATGTGATGAGGGTTTCTGCCTCTACCTTCTTCTTAGGCAGTCCCTCGGAACCGAGGATGACTTGCTTCCACATTAAAAATGAGTTGTCAGATGACTGATGAGTCCAATGCGGGACCTACAGTCTCTGTCACAGGTGGGGCAGACGGTGGTTGAAGGGACGGGTGGGCGGGGTGCTTGGGTTGGCGTGCGCTCCTTCCGCTGCCTGCGCTTGGCTTCCGCTTGCTCCCGGCGAAGAGACTCGAGGTGTTCGGCGTCTTCCCGGATGCTTCTCCTCCACTTTGTGCGGTCTTGGGCCAGGGATTCCCAGGTGCCAGTGGGGATGTTGCACTTTTTCAAAGAGGCTTTGAGGGTGTCCTTGAAGCGTTTCCTCTTCCCACCTGGGGCTCTCTTGCCGTGTCGGAGCTCTGAGTAGAGCGCTTGTTTTGGGAGTCTCATATCGGGCATGCGGACAATGTGACCCGTTCATTGGAGCTGATCGAGCGTGGTCAGAGCTTCGATGCTGGGGATGTTGACCTGAGCGAGAACACTGACGTTGGTGCGCCTACCCTGCCAATGGATTTGCAGGATCTTGCGGAGGCAGCGTTGGTGGTACCTCTCCAATGCTTTGAGGTGCCTGCTATACATGGTCCGTGTCTCTGAGGCATACAAGAGGGCGGGTATCACTACTGCCCTGTAGACCATGTGCTTAGTGCCAGGCTTGAGGTCCTGGTCTTCAAACACTCTCTTCCTCAGGTGACCGAAGGCTGCACTGGTACACTGAAGGCAGTGTTGGACTTCGTCGTCGACGTCTGCCTTTGTTGACAGTAGGCTCACGAGGTATGGAAAGTGGTCCACGTTGTCCAAGGCCTTGTCGTGGATTTTGATAATCGGGGGACAGCACTGTGTGGCGGGGGCAGGTTGGTAGAGGACTTTTGTCTTATGGATGTTCAGTGTAAGGCCCATGCTCTCATACGCTTCGGTGAAGGTGTTGACGATGGTTTGGAGTTCGACCTCCGAGTGAGTGCAGACGCTAGCGTCATCTGCATACTGTAATTCGATGACAGAGGATGGGACGACCATGGATCTGGACTGGAGGTGACGGAGGTTGAACAGTTTCCCGTTTGTTCTGTAAATTAGCTCCACTCCAGCGGGGAGCTTACTGAGGGTGAGATGGAGCATTACAGCAAGGAAGATCGAGAAGAGCGTTGGTGCGATGACACAGCCTTGCTTGACCCTGGTCCGTACATGAATTGGGTCTGTGGTGGAACCATTGGTCAGGATCACGGCTTGCATGTTGTCGTGAAGCAGGTGGAGGATGGTGACAAACTTTTGAGGGCAGCTAAATTTGAGGAGGACACTCCATAATCCCTCACAGTTGACAGTGTCAAAGCCCTTTGTGAGGTCAAAGAAGGCAATGTATAAGCGGTTGGTGCTGTTCCCTGCATTTCTCTTATAATTGACGCACGTTGAAGATCATGTCCATTGTGCCCCTTAGTGGGCGGAATCTGCACTGCGACTCCGGGAGGAGCTCTTCAGCCACTGGGAGAAGGCGATTGAGGAGGATTCTTGCGATTACTTTTTAAATGTGATGAGGGTTTCTGCCTCTACCATCCTTTCAGGCAGTGAGTTCTAGGCCCCTATCACCCTCGAGGTGAAAAAAGATCTCCTCAACTCCCCTCTAATCCTTCTACCAATTACCTTCAATCTATGCCCCCTGGTTAGTGAGTTACTGCACCAGAGTTTTTACCAACGAGTATCTGAATCGCGCTCAATTGATTTTCTTTAAAAAAAAACACAATAGTCCGTATTTGGCTGGTTCCCTTTTCACCACAGATCATCCGTCAACTCCAATAGTTTCCATCACTGAGAAACAACTAAACGCACCTCACTGTGGTGGAGAGTGCCGAGGGCAGCCAGCTCCTGCTCCTGCTACTGCTACTGCTACTGCACTCTCTGCACTATCAGTTCCTGGTGCAGACAGTACTGTGATAATCCAAACAGTCCCTGCTCTAAGAGACTTGAGCACAAAATCCAGGCTGACACTCCCAGTGCAGTGCTGAGGGAGAGCTGTAATGTCGGAGGGGCAGTACTGAGGGAGAGCTGTAATGTCGGAGGGGCAGTACTGAGGGAGAGCTGTAATGTCGGAGGGGCAGTACTGAGGGAGCGCTGCACTGTTGGAGGGGCAGTACTGAGGGAGTGCTGCCCTGGCAGAGGGGCAGTACTGAGGGAGCGCTGCACTGTCGGAGGGGCAGTACTGAGGGAGCACTGCACTGTCAGAGGGGCAGTACTGAGGGAGCACTGCACTGTCGGAGGGGCAGTACTGAGGGAGCGCTGCACTGTCGGAGGGGCAGTAGTGAGCGAGAGCTCTAATGTCGGAGGGGCAGTATTGAGGGAGTGCTGCACTGTCTGAGGGGCAGTACTGAGGGAGCGCTGCACTGTCGGAGGGGCAGTACTGAGGGAGTGCCTCACTGTCGGAGGGGCAGTACTGAGGGAGCACCGAGCTGTCAGAGGGGCAGTACCGAGGGAGTGCCGCACTGTCAGAGGGGCAGTACTGAGGGAGCACCGCACTCTCGGAGGGGCAGTACTGAGGGAGCGCTGCACTGTCAGAGGGGCAGTACTGAGGGAGAGCTGTAATGTCGGAGGGGCAGTACTGAGGGAGAGCTCTAATGTCGGAGGGGCAGTACTGAGGGAGTGCTGCACTGTTGGAGGGGCAGTACTGAGGGGGCGCTGCACTGTCGGAGGGGCAGTACTGAGGGAGCGCCGCCCTGTCGGAGGGGCAGTACTGAGGGGGTGCCTCACTGTCGGAGGGGCAGTACTGAGGGAGCACCGAGCTGTCAGAGGGGCAGTACCAAGGGAGTGCCGCACTGTCAGAGGGGCAGTACTGAGGGAGCACCGCACTCTCGGAGGGGCAGTACTGAGGGAGAGTTGTACTGTCGGAGGGGCAGTACTGAGGGAGAGCTCTAATGTCGGAGGGGCAGGACTGAGGGAGTGCTGCATTGTCGGAGGGGCAGTACTGAGGGAGCGCTGCACTGTCAGAGGGGCAGTACTGAGGGAGCGCCGCCCTGTCGGAGGGTCAGTACTGAGGGAGTGCCGCACTGTCAGCGCTGCCATCTTTCGTCTCTGACATTAAACCAAGGCCCCGTCTGCTCGTTCAGGTGGACTTAAAAGGTCCCATTGTAGGAATGTCTAGTTCCTATCAAGAGACTGAGGTCGACTCAGGCGATCAACAAACGATGTTTAATATAAAACAAGCGGATTTTAACAAACCAACACATGAGAACTACGAAAACAGGTCTAGTTAGTTCGGAGGCTCCATGAAGACTGCTAGGGCGGTCCCGTGGTTGGCGTCATAACGTCATCATGTTTTTCCCGCCGGTGGGGGATCACGTGATGAACGACGTGACGTCATCACGTTTGCCCGCGCTTTTAAAGGGACCGCGTTCTGTACATGCAAACAGTAAAAACAAAGATACAGACTCAGGCTGTAGCTAACATATTGTTAAAGGGAATTATATACAGTTGGCCGGAGTCCCTTAGTGGCTCCGCCACACCATAGCACTATTTTGAAGGTCATGAAAGGCGCTATATAAATGCAACTCTCTCTTTTGATGGCCAAAACAGGAAGACAGATTATTATCTGAACGGCAATAGATTGGGAGAAGGGGAAGTGCAACAAGACCTGGATGTCCTTGTGCACCAGTCGCTGAAGGTAAGCATGCAGGTGCAGCAGGCGGTTAAGAAGGCAAATGGTATGTTGGCCTTCATAGCGAGAGGGTTCGAGTACAGGAGCAAGGATGTCTTGCTGCAGTTGTACAGGGCCTTGGTGAGACCGCACCTTGAGTATTGTATGCAGTTTTGGTCGCCTTATCTGAGGAAGGATGTTCTTGCCATGGAGGGAGTGCAGCGAAGATTCACCAGACTGATACCTGGGATGGCAGGAATGACGTACGGAGAAAAATAATTAATAATCAGGGCACCCCCTGCACTCCCCGCACCCCTCCCCCCACCCCCAGCACCGGCCCCCTCCCCCTCCCCAGCCCCTGCCCCCTCCCCCCACCCCCAGCACCAGCCCCCTGCCCCCACACCTCCCCAACAGACCCCTCCCCCCACTGCCTCCCCCACCCCCAGCCCCGTCCCCCCACCCCCAACCCCCAGCCCCCACCCTCCTCCCCCACCCCCAGCCCCCACCCCCTCCCCCAGCCCCCTCCCGCCACCGCCTCCCCCACCCCCGTCCCCCCACCCCCAGCCCCCTCCCCCTCCCCCCACCCCCAGCCCCCCACCCCCAGCCCCTCCCCCCACCCCCTCCCCCCACCCCCTCCTGTCCCACTGGCTCTAGTGCCACCATCCTCCATTACCAGCGCCTGGTGTCCGAGAGAGACCGAGCGCGATGGTTTCGGTCTAAAGTTATGAAACTCAGTATTAAGACTCGAAAGTTCGAAAGTGCTTGATCGAAAGACAAGGTGCTGCTGCTTTAAACTTGGATTCAAGCCAATAATTCCTAAAACCCTTCTGGAAAAGCCACTTAAAAATAATACATGACAGTCAATGACAATGACGCCTTTCCAGCTCCTTATTCTGCCCCTCTGCATAATTCAAACAGGAAAAGGAATCTTGATACACAAAGCAAGAGAGCAATGTGAAACATTGACAGGTAGTCGATCTGCTTCAGGCTAAAATACCTCCTGATTGGATCCTGACGGCGGCTGTGTTCCCTGAAATTGATAGGTTTGCAATGTGTGAACCGAATGTGTTTAGCTGATTATTTTGGTGCTGTGAGCAATTCTGATTCCAAACTTACTTTCAACAGGAGCAAGTAAAACTCGCCAATACCCTTACAAGGTCTCTGTGCCTCTAGTCAGTCCAAGAAACTGTGCTTCCAAAAAGTTGAAGGTTACTTGATGCTGTGCCCTTGGCATGAGATAAATAAGCAAAAAAAACATGGGCCTAGAAATTCAGTTGCGTTTGCGCCCACTTATTGGCTATAAAGTGGTTTGCGCCTGAAGTTTTTTATCGCCCGAAATTCAGATGGACCCTAACATCGGCGTTAGCCGGTAGCGCCGCGCCGGCACCGATGATGTCATCGGTGTGCGCAGCGCCCCGGTTGCAATGCTATTCCGGCCCGATGGCCAAATTCAGTTGCGGCCGCCTCGCCCGTGGCAGCCGCAAACAGCGTTTGTGAAACGGGGTCTTGCAGCTCCGAAAGGCCGGCGCATAAAGGTGGAGCGGCAGCCGGCCGCTTTCCCGGCGGCCGCCTGCCCGCACCTCCCTCCCCGGACTCCTGCACCCCCCCCCCCGCGGCATTGATGTCTGAGTCCCGCGAGCCCGGCACTTCTCCGTGGTGCCGGGCTCATTTGCCGGGGGAATCCACCAGCGATCTGACGGCTGCAGGCAGCTCCTCCTTAAGAGAAGGAGGAGGCCTGCAGTACCCCAGCCTGCCGCACCGCATCGGGTGCCGCAGCGGCAGCTGGACGCCTGAAAGTGACATTCATCGCACCTAGCGAGGCGGCCAAACCCTGCAATAGCGCCCGCCGCCGTCTTGGCCCGTCGCAACTGAATTTTAGGCGGGCGCTACGGGAATCCTGGCGAGCGCAAAATTTCGGGCGCAAAAGACCTGGCGGGGCCATACCGAATTTCTAGGCCATGTTTCCATAACCAGTCGCGGCCCCTGTTTACTTGTCTGTGTCGATAACAAGCTCCCAAAAGCTGAAGGTTCTTCGCAGACAGTCGCAGTACTGTGTTCGAGCATCTAACGATATATCCAGTCACAAACTGGGTTCACAACTGAAACATTATTGCATTCAAAATGACAAAACGAGCAATTTGATTTTTGCTGAATTCAATTACACAGGACTTAGCAAAGGGCAGGAATCTCCACCTCCGCCTGTGATCAAGTTCTCTATTTTAATGCAAAGAGCAGTTGCAGGCACGTTGAGGGATAATTTCATCAAGTTCCGCCGGAAAATCTCACTGAGCACAAGCACGGGCGGGAGAAAGGGCGATGGGATTACTCCGATTCGCCAAACCACAGTCACCATTGGCAGGGTCCCGAGCTGACAGTAGAGTCTCGTCAACTTACCTTTATGTAAGTTCATCCATGCCTTTGTTACCTCTCAATACTATTCCAACGCTCTCCTGACCGACCTCGCGCCATCCACCTGCCATAAACTTCAGCTTATCCAAAGCCCTGCTGCCCCGTGTCCTAACTCGCACCGAGTCCCGTTCACCCATCACCCCCTGTGCTCACTGCCCCGTGTCCTAACTCACACCCAGTCCCGTTCACCCATCACCCCCCGTGCTCACTGCCCCGTGTCCTAACTCACACCCAGTCCCGTTCACCCATCACCCCCTGTGCTCACTGCCCCGTGTCCTAACTCACACCCAGTCCCGTTCACCCATCACCCCCTGTGCTCACTGCCCCGTGTCCTAACTCGCACCGAGTCCCGTTCACCCATCACCCCCTGTGCTCACTGCCCCGTGTCCTAACTCGCACCGAGTCCCGTTCACCCATCACCCCCTGTGCTCACTGCCCCGTGTCCTAACTCACACCCAGTCCCGTTCACCCATCACCCCCTGTGCTCACTGCCCCGTGTCCTAACTCACACCCAGTCCCGTTCACCCATCACCCCCTGTGCTCACTGCCCCGTGTCCTAACTCACACCCAGTCCCGTTCACCCATCAGCCCCTGTGCTCGCTGCCCCGTGTCCTAACTCACACCCAGTCCCGTTCACCCATCACCCCCTGTGCTCACTGCCCCGTGTCCTAACTCACACCCAGTCCCGTTCACCCATCACCCCCTGTGCTCACTGCCCCGTGTCCTAACTCACACCCAGTCCCGTTCACCCATCACCCCCTGTGCTCACTGCCCCGTGTCCTAACTCACACCCAGTCCCGTTCGCCCATCACCCCCTGTGCTCACTGCCCCGTGTCCTAACTCACACCCAGTCCCGTTCACCCATCACCCCCTGTGCTCACTGCCCCGTGTCCTAACTCACACCGAGTCCCGTTCACCCATCACCCCCTGTGCTCACTGCCCCGTGTCCTAACTCGCACCAAGTCCCGTTCACCCATCACCCCCTGTGCTCACTGCCCCGTGTCCTAACTCCCACCCAGTCCCGTTCACCCATCACCCCCTGTGCTCACTGCCCCGTGTCCTAACTCACACCGAGTCCCGTTCACCCATCACCCCCTGTGCTCACTGCCCCGTGTCCTAACTCGCACCAAGTCCCGTTCACCCATCACCCCCTGTGCTCACTGCCCCGTGTCCTAACTCACACCCAGTCCCGTTCACCCATCACCCCCTGTGCTCACTGCCCGTGTCCTAACTCACACCCAGTCCCGTTCACCCATCACCCCCTGTGCTCACTGCCCGTGTCCTAACTCACACCCAGTCCCGTTCACCCATCACCCCCTGTGCTCACTGCCCGTGTCCTAACTCACACCCAGTCCCGTTCACCCATCACCCCCTGTGCTCACTGCCCCGTGTCCCAACTCGCACCCAGTCCCGTTCACCCATCACCCCGTGCTCACTGCCCCGTGTCCTAACTCACACCCAGTCCCGTTCACCCATCACCCCCTGTGCTCACTGCCCCGTGTCCTAACTCACACCCAGTCCCGTTCACCCATCACCCCCTGTGCTCACTGCCCGTGTCCTAACTCACACCCAGTCCCGTTCACCCATCACCCCCTGTGCTCACTGCCCGTGTCCTAACTCACACCCAGTCCCGTTCACCCATCACCCCCTGTGCTCTCTGCCCCGTGTCCTAACTCACACCCAGTCCCGTTCACCCATCACCCCCTGTGCTCACTGCCCCGTGTCCTAACTCACACCCAGTCCCGTTCACCCATCACCCCCTGTGCTCACTGCCCCGTGTCCTAACTCGCACCGAGTCCCGTTCACCCATCACCCCCTGTGCTCACTGCCCCGTGTCCTAACTCACACCCAGTCCCGTTCACCCATCACCCCCTGTGCTCACTGCCCCGTGTCCTAACTCACACCCAGTCCCATTCACCCATCACCCCCTGTGCTCACTGCCCCGTGTCCTAACTCACACCCAGTCCCGTTCACCCATCACCCCCTGTGCTCACTGCCCGTGTCCTAACTCACACCCAGTCCCGTTCACCCATCACCCCCTGTGCTCACTGCCCGTGTCCTAACTCACACCCAGTCCCGTTCACCCATCACCCCCTGTGCTCACTGCCCGTGTCCTAACTCACACCCAGTCCCGTTCACCCATCACCCCCTGTGCTCACTGCCCCGTGTCCTAACTCACACCCAGTCCCGTTCACCCATCACCCCCTGCGCTCACTGCCCGTGTCCTAACTCACACCCAGTCCCGTTCACCCATCACCCCCTGTGCTCACTGCCTCGTGTCCTAACTCACACCCAGTCCTGTTCAACCATCACCCACTGTGCTCACTGCCCCGTGTCCTAACTCGCACCCAGCCCCGTTCACTCATCACCCCCTGTGCTCACTGCCCCGTGTCCTAACTCGCACCCAGTCCCGTTCACCCATCACCCCCTGTGCTCGCTGCCCCGTGTCATAACTCGCACCCAGTCCCGTTCACTCATCACCCCCTGTGCTCACTGCCCCGTGTCCTAACTCGCACCCAGTCCCGTTCACCCATCAACCCCTGTGCTCACTGCCCCGTGTCCTAACTCGCACCCAGTCCCGTTCACCCATCACCCCCTGTGCTCACTGCCTCGTGTCCGAACTCGCACCCAGTCCCGTTCACCCATCACCCCCTGTGCTCACTGCCCCGTGTCCTAACTCACACCAAGTCCCGTTCACCCATCACCCCCTGTGCTCACTGCCCCGTGTCCTAAATCACACCAGTCCCATTCACCAATCACCCCCTGTGCTCGCTGCCCCGTGTCCTAACTCGCACCCAGTCCCGTTCACCCATCACCCCCTGTGCTAGCTGCCCCGTGTCGTAACTCGCACCCAGTCCCGTTCACCCATCACCCCCTGTGCTCACTGCCCCGTGTCCTAACTCTCACCCAGTCCCGTTCACCCATCACCCCCTGTGCTCACTGCCCCGTGTCCTAACTCGCACCCAGTCCCGTTCACCCATCACCCCCTGTGCTCACTGCCCCGTGTCCTAACTCACACCCAGTCCCGTTCACCCATCACCCCCTGTGCTCACTGCCCCGTGTCCTAACACACACCCAGTCCCGTTCACCCATCACCCCCTGTGCTCACTGCCCCGTGTCCTAACTCACACCCAGTCCCGTTCACCCATCTCCCTCTGTGCTCACTGCCCCGTGTCCTAACTCACACCCAGTCCCATTCACCCATCACCCCCTGTGCTCACTACCCTGTGTCCTAACTCACATCCAGTCCCGTTCACCCATCACCCCCTGTGCTCACTGCCCCGTATCCTAACTCACACCCAGTCCCGTTCACCCATCACCCCCTGTGCTCACTGCCCCGTGTCCTAACTCACACCCAGTCCCGTTCACCCATCACCCCCTGTGCTCACTGCCCCGTGTCCTAACTCGCACCCAGTCCCGTTCACCCATCACCTTCTGTGCTCACTGCCCCGTGTCCTAACTCACACCCAGTCCCGTTCGCCCATCACCCCCTGTGCTCACTGCCCCGTGTCCGAACTCACACCCAGTCCCGTTCACCCATCACCCCCTGTGCTCACTGCCCCGTATCCGAACTCACACCCAGTCCCGTTCACCCATCACCCCCTGTGCTCACTGCCCCGTGTCCTAACTCATACCCAGTCCCGTTCACCCATCACCCCCTGTGCTCACTGCCCCGTGTCCTAACTCACACCCAGCCCCGTTCACCCATCACCCCCTGTGCTCACTGCCCCGTGTCCTAACTCACACCCAGTCCCGTTCACCCATCACCCCCTGTGCTCACTGCCCCGTGTCCTAACTCACACCCAGTCCCGTTCACCCATCACCCCCTGTGCTCACTGCCCCGTGTCCTAACTCGCACCCAGTCCCGTTCACCCATCACCCCCTGTGCTCACTGCCCCGTGTCCTAACTCACACCCAGTCCCGTTCACCCATCACCCCCTGTGCTCACTGCCCCGTGTCCTAACTCACACCCAGTCCCGTTCACCCATCACCCCCTGTGCTCACTGCCCCGTGTCCTAACTCACACCCAGTCCCATTCACCCATCACCCCCTGTGCTCACTGCCCCGTGTCCTAACTCACACCGAGTGCCGTTCACCCATCACCCCCTGTGCTCACTGCCCCGTGTCCTAACTCACACCCAGTCCCGTTCACCCATCACCCCCTGTGCTCACTGCCCCGTGTCCTAACTCACACCCAGTCCCGTTCACCCATCACCCCCTGTGCTCGTTGACCTACGTTGGCTCTCGGTCCGGTAACATCTCATTTTAAAATGATCATTCTTGCTTTCAAAGCTCTCCATGGCCTCACACCTCCCTATCTCTGTTACCTCCTCCAGCCCTACAACCCTCCCAGATCTCTGCGCTCCTCCAATTCTGGCCTCTTGCGCATCCCCTAATTTTAATCGCTCCACCATTGACGGCCGTGCCTTCAGCTGCCTGGGCCCCAAGCTCTGGAATTCCCTCCCTGAACCTCTCCGCCTCTCTCTCCTCCTTTAAGAGGCTCCTTAAAACCGACCTCTTTGACCAAGCTTTTGGTCACTTGCCCTAATATCCCCTTATGTGTCAAATTTTGTTTGATAATTGCTCCTGTGAAGCAGCTTGGGACATTTTGCTCCATTAAAGGCTCGGTATCTAAGTAGGTGCAGTATTCTGGGGTGCAACGATGGAGTGCGGAGGGGGTGCGGAGGGGGGCGACAGCAACCCTAATCAAGTTACAGTAATCCATAATGAAGGATTCTTTTCCCATGGCTACCTCCAGCTTTCTTTCCCGACCTTGCTGATCCAGGACTGCCAATCCCTGCATTTAGATCCTTTCCAACATTGAAGTCTATCACTGATTCATGTATCTGTTTGTTAAATAGGCCAGAGATATAATTAATGTTGCTGGGCACATTAGTTCAAACTGCACAGCTCATGAATTCTGGCTTAATCGTCCTTTGTAATGACACAGGCCCTTCTGAAAAGTCATTTATCCGTCTGCCTCGGTTCAATAATGGCTTTTCAAAGATTCCTTTCTGCAAAGCTTTGCTGCAAGCAAGAAGCCATTATCATCATCAGGACATCTTTTTAAAGAATTGATGGACACAAGGAATATTTCTGACATGCTCACTTCAGTGCCTCGGGGTAAGAGATAGAAAAGAAAACATCTCAAACCACCCCAGAATATCCCAAACCTCCTCAGGACATCCCAAACCTCCTCAGGACACCCCAAACCTCCTCAGGACATCACAAACCACCTCAGGAAATCCCAAACCTCCTCAGAACATCCCAAACCTCCTCAGGACATCCCACATCTCCTCAGAACATCCCAAACCTCCTCAGGACATCCCAAACCTCCTCAGGACACCCCAAACCTCCTCAGGACATCGCAAACCACCTCAGGACATCCCAAACCTCCTCAGAACATCCCAAACCTCCTCAGGACATCTCCTCAGAACATCCCAAACCTCCTCAGGACATCCCAAACCTCCTCAGAACATCCCAAACCTCCTCAGAACATCCCAAACCTCCTCAGGACATCCCAAACCTCCTCAGAACATCCCAAACCTCCTCAGGACACCCCAAACCTCCTCAGGACATCCCAAACCTCCTCAGAACATCCCAAACCTGCTCAGGACATCCCAAACCACTTCAGGATGTCCCAAACCTCCTCAGGACATCCCAAACCACCTCAGGACACCCCAAACCTCCTCAGGACATCCCAAACCACCTCAGGACATCCCAAACCTCCTCAGGACATCCCAAACCTCCTCAGAACATCCCAAACCTCCTCAGGACATCCCAAACCACCTCAGGATGTCCCAAACCTCCTCAGAACATCCCAAACCACCTCAGGACATCCCAAACCTCCTCAGGACATCCCAAACCACCTCAGGACATCCCAAACCACCTCAGAACATCCCAAACCTCCTCAGAACATCCCAAACCTCCTCAGGACATCCCAAACCACCTCAGGACATCCCAAACCACCTCAGGACATCCCAAACCACCCCAGAACATCCCAAACCTCCTCAGGACATCCCAAACCTCCTCAGAACATCCCAAACCACCTCAGAACATCCCAAACCTCCTCAGGATGTCCCAAAGCACTTTCCAGCCAATGAAGTACATTTTGAAGTGTAGTCACTGTTGTAATGTAGGAAACACATTTGCGCACAGCAAGATCACACAAACTGCAATGTGATAATGACCAGATAATCTGTTTTAGTGATGTTGGTTGAGGGATAAATATTGGCCCCAGGACACCGGGGAGAACTCCCCCTATTCTTCTTCGAAATAGTGCCGTGGGATCTTTTACATCCACCTGAGAGAGCAGACGGGGCCTCGGTTTAACGACTCATCTGAAAGACGTCACCTGCGACAGTGCAGCACTCCCTCAGTACTGCCTCTCCGACAGTGCGGCGCTCCCTCAGTATGGTACTCCCTCAGTACTGCCCCTTCGACAGTGCGCACTCCCTCAGTACGGTGCTCCCTCAGTACTGTCCCTCCGACAGTGCAGCACTCCCTCAGTACTGCCCCTCCAACAGTGCGGCGCTCCCTCAGTACTGCCCCTCCGACAGTGCGGCGCTCCCTCAGTACTGCTCCTCCGACAGTGCGGCGCTCCCTCAGTACTGCCCCTCCGACAGTGCAGCGCTCCCTCAGTACTGCCCCTCCCACAGTGCAGCGCTCCTTCAGTACTGCCCCTCCGACAGTGTGGCACTCCTTCAGTACTGCCCCTCCGACAGTGCAGCGCTCCCTCAGTACTACCCCTCCGACAGTGCGGCACTCCCTCAGTACTGCCCCTCCAACAGTGCGGCGCTCCCTCAGCACTGACCCTCCGACAGTGCGGCGCTCCCTTAGTACTGAACCTCCGACAGTGCAGCGCTCCCTCAGTACTGCCCCTCCGACAGTGCGGCGCTCCCTCAGTACTGACCCTCCGACAGTGCAGCGCTCCCTCAGTACTGCCCACCCGACAGTGCAGCACTCCTTCAGTACTTCCCCTCCGACAGTGCGGCACTCCCTCAGTACTGCCCCTCCAACAGTGCGGCGCTCCCTCAGTACTGACCCTCCGACAGTGAAGCGCTCCCTCAGCTCTGCCCCTCCGACAATGCAGCACTCCCTCAGTACTGCCCCTCCGACAGTGCAGCGCTCCCTCAGTACTGCCCCTCCGACAGTGCGGCGCTCCCTCAGCACTGCCCCTCCGACAGTGCGGCGCTCCCTCAGTACTGCACTGGGAGTGTCAGCCTAGATTTTGTGCTCGAGTCTCTGGAGTGGGACTTGAACCCATGACCTTCTGACTCAGAGGTGAGAGTGCTGCCCACTGAGCCACGGCTAATGCCAGAAGTGACTGTGTGGGACTTTATTCGGGCCTTGAATGGACCTGACAACAGCTCTCAGCTTGTGAGAGTTCCTGTGGCTCTAAAGCAGGTATAATTTAAGGGGAAGCTGGATAAGTACATGAGGGAGAAAGGAATAGAAGGATATGCTGATAGGGTGAGATGACGAGGGGTGGGAGGAGGCTCGTGTGGAGCATAAACACCGGCACGGACCAGTTGGGCCGAATGGCCTGTTTCTGTGCTGTAATTCGATGTAAGTGGAGGAACTGCTAGTGGTCACCTGGAGAAGCCCAGATTTGATCCCAAGCAGAAAATACTTTCCGATGAGAAGATAGTCAAGGTACCTCAGGATAAAATACCCTCCTGATTCACATGAGTTCCGTGCAGAACATCTTTGCGTTTTCCATTCCTGGTGGGCGAAGTTCAGTGAAATACGCCCTACATTGTAAACCTTTCCGATATCGACATCAATAGAACGTGTTATACCTGGGAGGCCCTTAAAGGACGAGGCAGCTCAATGCCACCGAATTTTTATCAAAAGCAAGGGTGACTTCATTAGGGTTCACTCTTTGCATGTCATTTCCATCTCGGGTCAATAGTTTAGCTGCCATTTCATTTACTGACAGTCTTCACCTTTAACATCAGCGTCTGCAGTAACTGTGTCACAACATACATCTGATGGAAATGCCTGATCTCAATTTCCTCTGTTGGTGGGGGGAGTCCAGAACAAGGGGGCAGAACCTCAAAATTAGAGCCAGGCCGTTCAGGGGAGACGTCAGGAAGCACAAAACCTAAGTCAAAGGGGTAGGTTTTAAGGAGCGTCTTAAAGGTGGAGCGAGAGGTAGAGAGGTTTAGGGAGGGAATCCCAGAGCTCGGGGCCCAGGCAGCTGAAGGCACGACCGGCAATGGTGGAGCGATGGAAATCAGAGATGCTCAAGTGGCCAGAATTAAAAAAAGAAAGACTTGCATTTCTATAGCGCCTGTCATGACCTCAGGACATCCCAAAGCATTTTACAGCCAATGAAGTACTTTTGGAAGTGGAGTCACTGTTGTAATGCAGGATACGCGGCAGCCAATTTGCACACAGCAAGCTCCCACAAACAGCAATGTGATAATGACCAGATCATCTGTTTTTAGTGATGTTGATTGAGGGATAAATATTGTCTTCGAAATAGTGCCATTGAATCTTTCACGTCCACCTGAGAGAGCAGACGGGGCCTCGCTTTAACAGCTCATCCGAAAGACGGCACCTCCGACAGTGCGACGCTCCCTCGGTACTGCCCCTCTGACAGTGCAGCGCTCGCTCAGTACTGCCCCTCCGACAGTGCGGCGCTCCCCCAGTACAGCCCCTCCGACAGTGCAGCGCTCCCTCAGTACTGCCCCTCCGACAGTGCGGCGCTCCCTCATCACTGCCCCTCCGACAGCGCGGCGCTCCATCAGTACTGCCCCTCCAACAGTGCAGCACTCCCTCAGTAATGCCCCTCCGACAGTGCGGTGCTCCCTCATTATGCCCCTCCGACAGTGCGGCACTCCCTGAGTACTGCCTCTCCAACAGTGCAGCGCTCCCTCAGTATGCCCCTCCGACAGTGCAGCGCTCCCTCAGTATGCCCCTCCTACAGTGCGGCGCTCCCTCAGTGCTACCCCTCCGACAGTGCGGCGCTCCCTCAGTACTGCCCCTCCGACAGTGCGGCGCTCCCTCAGTACTGCCCCTCCGACAGTGCGGCGCTCCCTCAGTACTGCCCCTCCGACAGTGCGGCGCTCCCTCAGCACTGCCCCTCCAACAGTGCGGCGCTCCCTCAGTACTGCCCCTCCGACAGTGCGGCGTTCCCTCAGTGCTGCCCCTCCGACAGTGCGGCGCTCCCTCAGCACTGCCCCTCCGACAGTGCGGCGCTCCCTCAGTACAGCCCCTCCGACAGTGCGGCGCTCCCTCAGCACTGCCCCTCCGACAATGCGGCACTCCCTCAGTACTGCACTGGAGTTTCAGCCTAGATTTTTGTGCTAAAGCCACACTCAGAGGCAAGAGTTCCACCAACTGAGCCATGGCTGACACCTAGAGAAGCGCAGCAATCTTGACGGTTCCGCGCAGGATGCTCACAAGCTCTCAAATACCGCACGTGTATTACATTAAAAAAACTGAAAAAAACTGCCCGCTCACAGCAACAAAATCTTAGAGGGAACATTGGTTGTAGGGCTGGAGGAGGTTAGAGGGATAGGGAGCCAATTATCACAACAAAATTCGGATACAGAAACAGCCTCTTGTACTTGTCAAATTCAGTCTTTTGGAATGAATGTTTTAATTTGCCAGTACTGTGTTTGCCATCAGTTTTCTGTTTGTTGAACGTGTCAGAACAAAGCCGTTTTGCTGTACGGTCTCCAAACTGAGTATCAAGCTGCCTTTTCCTGCTAATTTCAATAACACTGCCTCCTTCACACAGTGTGCCCACAGCGCGGGGGCGAGGGCGGCGGTGGGATCAGGCTGCACGCACCTGGGCTCTGCCTCAAAAGTGAATGGTAGCCCAGTGCCCCCAAAGCATGCCTTGTCACCCAGTGGACGATTATGAGAAAGGTCTCTCAGCCTGGCCACTCGTAAAGTAGAGCGAACTCGGTCACCGCCATTACCGGTTCAGGCACATCAGATCATGTTCCAAATTTGTCAATCAATTATCAAATATTATTGCCGCTTGCCAGAGCTCAGTGTTACAGGTATTGGTTGCTAATAGATTTGCTTTGAGATTGAAATTTGCTTTCATTTGCACTAATTTTTAAAATTAGATTCAATTAAAGGGCAGTGTCTACACTACAAAATATTTTTTTCCTTAATTACACTTCATGCTGTTTGGATAATTCCTTATTTTAGACTGTTTGGGGCAGAAATTCGGTTGATAGCCCCACCGATTAGCGCCTAAAGAGGCTGAGAAGTGGGGCGCTAGCCAATTTTGGGGTGGGCACAAGGCGCCTAGCGCCTCGCCCCATATTGAGCATGCATTTAGCGCCGGCGCTAACCCGCTCATGGGCGCAGGCTGATTATGACGTCATTTGAGTGTGCAACGCCTTTTGGGCGCCCCGGACCATAAATTCAGTGGCGCCCCCCTCCGTAGCGCCTGGCGCTAATAGTGACAGCTTACCTGGGCCTTACCAAGTCACTCTCGGGCTGGAGGAGCGTTATTTAAAGGGGACTGGTGTGGTTTAAAAGTGGCAGCCCTTTTTGGAGCACAACTTCCTCGAGAGCTACAAAGAGTTGCTGAGCTGCACACTGAGAGCCATTTGACCACTGAGCCAGCGCAGGCAGACGATCTTCAGCCTTCTGACCATCACCTTGCTGTTGGTGAGCCTTGACAATGGGGAACCTTCCTGTGGGCACTTATTATGGGGGCTGCATTGGAGGGGAACGTCCTGCTGCTGAATCATCTGGAAAGGGCACTGAGACGCAGGGAGAGGGGGGCGGGCATGGCCAGACGGAGGAGGGCCAACAGACGTCGCCACAGCAGACCTTACGCTGGCAGGGTTATCCGACAGCAGTTTTCCTGCATGCCGGAGGAGCAGTGTGTCAGAAGGCTGCAATTTAGAAAGGAGGTGGTGACTGAGCTGTGCCAGCTGCTTCAGCCAGATCTGCAGCCTCAGATAAGGTGCAGGACATCTCTGTCGGTGGCTGAGAAGATGCCTGCTGGTCTGAACTTCTACGCGAGCAGCTCTTCTCAGGCTGCGCGTCAGAGGCTGATCAGAAGTAGCTTCTAGGCCCCTCTCACGGAATGCTTGCTGCCATTCCAAGAACAGGAATGGAACCGGTCTGATACCCCCAAGCCTGTGAAGGGCAAGATGCATGTAAATAGCAGGCATGGCCATTGTAAATGAAGAAAGTGTTTCATTAAACAAAATGTGGTTCCTTCAAACATGAGAAAGCTATGGCAACAGAAAGCAAAACTAATACACTGACACATAACTGCCTCTCACACCCGGGAGACTGTCCAAATCATAAATCACATTCCGACCATCTTCCTTGGCCTTGATTCCACTGCGCCAACCAAAGCATCCAATGCCCCATCAGTGAGTCGTTCCGCCCTCTGCCTCACCCTTTCCATGTCTTGCTAGGCTGGTGCACCACAGGTAGGCTCCCACCGCTTTGAAGGCCTACAAGGCAGTGAGTGTGTCTGGTGATGCCAATTGACCTGCCCCTTTAAGAGCTGGCCGGCGCCAGTGTGTTTCAGGGAAAGTGATTATTGAAAGCACCCTCGCTGCGCCCCGCCGCCGCGAAATTGGGTTGAGCCGCCGGGTTAGCGCCTTAAAAGTAGCGTGCAGCGCCTGATTTAGTGCCGCAATCACCTTTAGGGGCGCTGCAACCCAATATCGCACCAGGTGGCGCTAAATCGCAACTGGCGCTAGGCTTTGCGCTTCGCCAGAACTAGCGCCCCAAACGGGGCGATACCCAATTTCTCCCCCTTAATGTTTTACTCACTTTGTACATTTCTGTGCTTCTATTTCATATCACCAGGAGTAAGTGCCTCGGAGGGGGGCAGCACAGATTCACCAGAATGATACCGGGATTAAAATATGATGACAGGGTTTTAAAATTCGTTTGCTGGATGTGGATGTCGCTGGGAAGACCAGCATTTATTGCCCATCCCTAGTTGCCCTTGAGAAGGTGGTGGTGAGCTGCCTTCTTGAACCGCTGCAGTCCGTGTGGTGAAGGTGCTCCCACAGTGCTGTTAGGGAGGGAGTTCCAGGGTTTTGACCCAGCGACGATGAAGGATCGGCGATATATTTCCAAGACAGGATGATGTGTAACTTGGAGGGGAACTTGGAGGTGGTGGTGTTCCCATGCACCTGCTGCCCTTGTCCTTCTAGGTGGTAGAGGTTGCGGGTTTGGGAGGTGCTGCCGAAGAAGCCTTGGCGAGTTGCTGCAGTGCATCTTGTAGATGGTATACACTGCAGCCACGGTGCGCCGGTGGTGGAGGGAGTGAATGTTTAAGGTGGTGGATGGGGTGCCGATCAAGTGGGCTGCTTTGTCCTGGATGGTGTCGAGCTTCTTGAGTGTTGTTGGAGCTGCACTCATCCAGGCAAGTGGAGAGTATTCCATCACACACCTGACTTGTGCTTTGTAGATGGTTGCACAGACTGGGCTTGTGTTCCCTCGAGTTTAGGAGATTAAGGGGTGATCTAATTGAGGTGTTTAAGGTGATTAAAGGAGTTGATCGGGTCGAGAGAGAGAAACTATTTCCTCTGGTGGGGGGAGTCCAGAACAAGGGGGCAGAACCTTAAAATTAGAACCAGGCTGTTCAGGGGTGATGTCAGGAAGCACTTCTTCACACAAAAGGTGGTGGAAATCTGGAACTCTCTCCCCCAAAAAGCTGTTGAGGCTGGGGGTCAACTGAAAATTTCAAAACTGAGATCGATGGATTTTTGTTGGGTGAGGGTATTGAGGGTTATGGAACCGAGGCGGGTAGATGGTGTTAAGATACAAATCAGCCATTACACAGTATTTACAACACAGAAACAGGCCATTCGGCCCAACAGGCCCGTGCTGCTGTTTGTGCCCCACACCAGCCTCCTCCCAGCCATGATCTGATTGAATGGTGGACCATGCTTGAGGCGCTGAATGGCCTCCTCCTGTTCCTATCTTAAAATGATCAAACGCTCTTCATGGAGAGGGAAGAAGGGCTAGAAATTGGGCTCCTTTGCCCCTCCTGTTAGCGCCTCCTGGGGGTTTGCGACCGGGCGCGGTGACATCAATGATGCCCGCTAAATTCAGCGGGAGTTTTTGCGGCAGCGCTAAGACGTTGCGCCCTGATCTCCCGCGCCCCGGAGAGCGTGACATCATTGCCGTGCGCAGTGCCCTGGTAGCGCCTTGGATGAAAAGTTTCCTCTGGCCCCCTGCTTGTGCGCCAGCCGTTAACCGCGACGGGTAGAGGGGCGACTTTCGGTCGAGTGTCCCCTGGAGGAGTGACGGGGAGAGGGGGCGACTTTCAGTCGAGTGTCCCGGGACGAGTGACGGGGAGAGGGGCGACTTTCGGTCGAGTGTCCCGGGAGGAGTGACGGGGCGAGGGGGCGACTTTCGGTCGAGTGTCCCGGGACGAGTGATGGGGAGAGGGGGCGACTTTCAGTCGAGTGTCCCGGGAGGAGTGATGGGGAGAGGGGGCGACTTTCGGTCGAGTGTCCCGGGACGAGTGACGGGGAGAGGGGGCGACTTTCAGTCGAGTGTCCCGGGAGGAGTGACGGGGAGAGGGGGCGACTTTCGGTCGAGTGTCCCGGGACGAGTGACGGGGAGAGGGGGCGACTTTCGGTCGAGTGTCCCGGGAGGAGTGACGCGGAGAGGGGGCGACTTTCGGTCGGATGTCCCGGGAGGGGTGACGGGGAGAGGGGGCGACTTTCGGTCGAGTGTCCCGGGAGGAGTGACGGGGAGAGGGGGCGACTTTCGGTCGAGTGTCCCGGGACGAGTGACGGGGAGAGGGGGCGACTTTCGGTCGGATGTCCCGGGAGGGGTGACGGGGAGAGGGGGCGACTTTCGGTCGAGTGTCCCAGGAGGAGTGACAGGGAGAGGGGGCGACTTTCGGTCGAGTGTCCCAGGAGGAGTGACAGGGAGAGGGGGCGACTTTCGGTCGAGTGTCCCGGGAGGAGTGACGCGGAGAGGGGGCGACTTTCGGTCGGATGTCCCGGGAGGAGTGATGGGGAGAGGGGGCGACTTTCGGTCGGATGTCCCGGGAGGGGTGACGGGGAGAGGGGGCGACTTTCAGTCGAGTGTCCCGGGACGAGTGACGGGGAGAGGGGGCGACTTTCGGTCGAGTGTCCCGGGAGGAGTGACGCGGAGAGGGGGCGACTTTCGGTCGGATGTCCCGGGAGGAGTGATGGGGAGAGGGGGCGACTTTCGGTCGAATGTCCCGGGAGGGGTGACGGGGAGAGGGGGCGACTTTCGGTCGGATGTCCCGGGAGGAGTGATGGGGAGAGGGGGCGACTTTCGGTCGGATGTCCCAGGAGGAGTGATGGGGAGAGGGGGCGACTTTCAGTCGAGTGTCCCGGGAGGAGTGACGGGGAGAGGGGGCGACTTTCGGTCGGATGTCCCAGGAGGAGTGATGGGGAGAGGGGGCGACTTTCAGTCGAGTGTCCCGGGAGGGGTGACGGGGAGAGGGGGCGACTTTCGGTCGAGTGTCCCGGGAGGAGTGACGCGGAGAGGGGGCGACTTTCAGTCGAGTGTCCCGGGAGGAGTGACGGGGAGAGGGGGCGACTTTCGGTCAGATGTCCCCTGGAGGAACACTAGTTAAAGGCATCCACATTTGGTTTAATAAAATATATACAGTATTGTCTTTGCAAGGCTTCACATACCGTTCGTGAAGGTGATTCTGGGTATCAGGGCTTTAAGTCTCGGAATTCGAGCTCACTTCCTGTGGGAAACTGATGATGTTGAGGTGGTCAATCGGGAATTTTCAAGACAATCGACAGACTGATCCCGGAGAATTGTTCACTTTGGGAAGTGGCTCAATTACCAAGTTAAAAATGAGGAAACCAATGGTAGACAGGCAAAGCATGGAAAAGTATTTCACCCAAAGTATAAAACCATTGTGGAATAAATTACATAAAATAGACAGCAAAACCAGTCCGTGCCGGCAAAGCAAGGAAGTATAAATGGAGTCATCAGAAAACTAGGTACATCTCTGAAGAGAGAAGAGATAGTCAGATAGATGGTGTTGATCGCTGGGCTTGTTAGGCCTATTGGCTTTTTACTGTGGCTAAAGTGCCTTATAGCTCAGCTCCCTCTCTGTGGCTCAGTGGGCAGCACTCTTATCTCTAAGGTCAGAATGTTGTGGGTTCAAGTCCCACTCCAGAGACTTGAGCACAAAAATCCAGGCTGACAATCCCAGTGCAGTACTGAGGGAGCGCCGCACTGTCGGAGGGGCAGTGCTGAGGGAGCGCCGCACTGTCGGAGGGGCAGTACTGAGGGAGCGCCGCACTGTCGGAGGGGCAGTGCTGAGGGAGTGCTGCACTGTCGGAGGGGCAGTACTGAGGGAGCGCCGCACTGTCGGAGGGGCAGTACTGAGGGAGCGCCGCACTGTTGGAGGGACAGTACTGAGGGAGCGCCGCACTGTCGGAGGGGCAGTACTGAGGGAGCGCTGCACTGTCGGAGGGGTCGTACTGAGGGAGCGCCGCACTGTTGGAGGGACAGTACTGAGGGAGCGCTGCACTGTCGGAGGGGCAGTACTGAGGGAGCACCGCACTGTCGGAGGGGCAGTACTGAGGGAGCGCCGCACTGTCGGAGGGGCTGTACTGAGGGAGCGCCGCACTGTCGGAGGGGCAGTACTGAGGGCGTGCTGCACTGATGAAGGTGTCGACTTTCAGGTGAACCGTTAAACTGAGACGCCATTTGCTGTTAACGAGCCCATGGCAGTATTTGAAGAAAATGAGAAATTGATCCCTGGCCAACACTCCTCCCTCAACCAACTCTATCAAAAAAAAAGATTAACGGGCTCTCCATTTCATTGCTGTTGGTGGGATCCTGCTGTGCACACATTGGATACTGGGCGTCTAACAGCAATGACAATGCTTCAGGTCTCTCTGGGACACGGTGAGAGGCGGTGTAAAGGCAAGCTCCTTCTTTTCATCACCAGGCTCCTTTCCCCAAATAGAGTCTTTGGGAAGCACATTCCCGGAGATGTATTAACAGGCGGCAGACAGGACCAGAAAATGCAAACTGCTTTTGATATTTGGGAGATGTACAGCTCGGCCACTCTGGCATTTTATGAACCGTTGCCATGAGTGCCATTTAATTAAAGTCAAAATTGTTGAGCAGGGATAATCTAATGGAAAATCCATGCACCCATTTCAACAGGCCATTTATTACCACTCCTGTTCATCAGCATATCCATCATTTTAGGTTCACCGTGTTCTGCCAAGTGCAGAGGCTGATGTATTATACGTAATTTCTTCCAGCAGGGCTGCTCGAGAGCTTTGTAAAAACAGAGAAACATAAATTAAATGGAAAAAAACTTTAATATCACATTGAAACATAGAAACATAGAAACATAGAAGATAGGAGCAGGAGTCGGCCATTCGGCCCCTCGAGCCTGCTCCACCATTCAATGCGATCATGGCTGATCATCCAAATTCAGTACCCTGTCCCTGCTTTCTCCCCATACCCCTTGATCCCTTTAGCCTTAAGAAATATATCCAACTCCTTCTTGAATATATTTAATGTATTGGCCTCTACTGCCTTCTATGGTAGAGAATTCCACAGGTTCACCACTCTCTGGGTGAAGAAATTCCTCCTCATTTCTGTCCTAAATGGCCTACCCCTTATCCTTAGACTGTGACCCCTGGTTCTGGACTCCCCGACCATCGGGAACATCCTTCCTGCATCTAGTCTGTCTAGTCCTGTTAGAATTTTATAAGTTTCAATGAGATCCCCTCTCATTCTTCTAAACTCCAGCGAGTACAAGCCCAATCGACCCAATCTCTCCTCATACCTCATTCCTGCCATCCCAGGTAACATTGCATCTTAGTCCCTAATTTACAGAGCACACTGGAGTAAACTTATTGGCCGAGAGATTTGGTTGCATGGCGTCTGTTTTTCAGGTGCTACGCAACTTCTTAAAGCCCCAAAATGGTGGGCAGTAAGCGTGAGACTATAAATGCGCCGATCGCCATATTGGGTAAGAACAAACAAAAGGCGCCCCTTGCCCACACCTGAAGTATGTGTTGGGCCCTTTGCACATTCAAATAACGGGCCTAACACCTGCTTCAAGTCCCCACTCCAACACTGGGTTGCCCCAAGGCAGCCGGTGCAATGGCGGGACACCAGCCCGAGAGATTGCCTGCCAACAAAGAAGGTAAGTTGGCAACGCTGCTCCCAACCCCACATTAGAGGACCCTCCCGATCACCACCGCTCCGATCCACGACCTCCCGACTCCGCGGGCCGCTGCCGCCCCCCTCGTGATCCCCCTCCCCATCCCCCACGAGCACAGCGATCCCTGCCCGAGGCCATCGCTTACCTGTGGGCCGCTATGGCGCTAGCGAATCGCTTCGCTCCACCATTGGCGGCTGTGCCTTCAGCTGCCAAGGCCCTAAACTCTGTAATTCCCTCCTTGAACCTCTCCGCCTCTCTCCTCCTTTAAGACAAATGTAAGAAATCACACAACACCAGGTTATAGTCCAACAGCTTTATTTGAAATCACAAGCTTTCGGAGCGCTGCTCCTTCGTCAGGTGAAGTGGAGAGATGCATAAAAACACAGCTTATATAGTCAGAGAATAATGTCAGATGTTTACAGGTAATCTTTCTAACTGCCATTTATCACATCTCGGCAGAGAGATAATCACAGCAATCAAAGGTGTAAATGGTGTCCAAACAGGTCAGTCAGGAAAACATTACATCAAAGAGCAATGAGGTGGGGTCACAAGGGGTCAAATGTTGCAGATGCTGGGGTCTGTATGAAAAACAAAAAAACAGACAAAAAACATTTTATTTGCTGGAAATCACAGCAGGTCCGGCCGCATCTGTGTGGAGAGAACAAGCCAATGACAACTCGAGTCTGGATGACCCTACGTCAGGTGGGGTTACATGTAGCGTGACATGAACCCAAGATCCCGGTTCAGGCCGTCCTCATGGGTGCGGTGATTTCCAGCAAATAAAATGTTTTTTGTCTGTTTTTTTGTTTTTCATACAGACCCCAGCATCTGCAACATTTGACCCCTTGTGACCCCACCTCATTGCTCTTTGATGTAATGTTTTCCTGACTGACCTGTTTGGACACCATTTACACCTTTGATTGCTGTGATTATCTCTCTGCCGAGATGTGATAAATGGCAGTTAGAAAGATTACCTGTAAACATCTGACATTATTCTCTGACTATATAAGCTGTGTTTTTATGCATCTCTCCACTTCACCTGACGAAGGAGCAGCGCTCCGAAAGCTTGTGATTTCAAATAAAGCTGTTGGACTATAACCTGGTGTTGTGTGATTTCTTACATTTGTCCACCCCAGTCCAACACCGGCATCTCCACACCATGGCTCCTTTAAGACACTGCTTAAAACCTACCTCATTGACCAAGCTTTTGGTCACCTGTCCTAATATCTCATTATGTGGCTCAGTGTCAATTTGTGTCTGATAATTGCTCCTGTGAAGTGCCTTGGGACGTTTTGCTACATTAAAGGCGCTATATAAATACACGTTATTATTGTTGCAATCCAGAAACGCATTGAATGGCGGAGCAGGCTCGAGGGGCTGAATGGCCTCCTCCTGCTCCCATGTCCCTAACCCTAATGGCTGCTACATTTGCAATCTCAAATTTCTGTTGCAATTCGAAACACTTGCACATGATACAAAGATTGAAGCTCATCGCATCATCCTTTCTACCTGTTGACACCATCACTTCATCCTTTCTACCTGTTGACCCCATCACATCACCCTTTCTACCTGTTGACACCATCACATCATCCTTTCTACCTGTTGACCCCATCACTTCATCCTTTCTACCTGTTGACACCATCACTTCATCCTTTCTACCTGTTGACCTCATCACATCATCCTTTCTACCTGTTGACACCATCACTTCACCCTTTCTACCTGTTGACACCATCACATCATCCTTTCTACCTGTTGACCCCATCACATCATCCTTTCTACCTGTTGACCCCATCACATCACCCTTTCTACCTGTTGACACCATCACATCATCCTTTCTACCTGTTGACACCATCACATCATCCTTTCTACCTGTTGACCCATCACATCATCCTTTCTACCTGTTGACCCCATCACTTCATCCTTTCTACCTGTTGACCCCATCACTTCATCCTTTCTACCTGTTGACACCATCACTTCATCCTTTCTACCTGTTGACACCATCACTTCATCCTTTCTACCTGTTAACACCATCACTTCATCCTTTCTACCCGTTGACACCATCACTTCATCCTTTCTACCTGTTGACACCATCACATCATCCTTTCTACCTGTTGACACCATCACTTCATCCTTTTTACCTGTTGACACCATCGCATCATCCTTTCTACCTGTTGACCCCATCACTTCATCCTTTCTACCTGTTGACCCCATCACATCATCCTTTCTACCTGTTGACACCATCACTTCATCCTTTCTACCTGTTGACCCCATCACTTCATCCTTTCTACCTGTTGACCCCATCACATCATCCTTTCTACCTGTTGACCCCATCACATTATCCTTTCTACCTGTTGACCCCATCACTTCATCCTTTCTACCTGTTGACCCCATCACTTCATCCTTTCTACCTGTTGACACCATCACTTCATCCTTTCTACCTGTTGACACCATCACTTCATCCTTTCTACCTGTTGACCCCATCACTTGCCTACAGTAGCTAATATAACAAGGTTTATGGAGCGAGTTTAATGGAGTAAAATGTGACAGCCAGCACACATTGTACGAATTACATTGTGCCCTCAGAAATCTCTGGCATCAATTGCATGATGGCAATTTTCTGCAGCTCCTGAAGCACAAAAGCAAAAGTTTAATTTCAAATGATAAACTGTGTACAGGAAAAACAGTTCAATCCATGAGCGCCAATTATTTCCCTGGACCATACACAATTTCCACAGCTGATATCCAACAATAATGAATGGATAACCTCACAAAACAAAGAATTATGGGTAAAACTTTCCTTATAGAATTCTGTGAAATTTCTCTCTACTTTTCCTCAAAGTAACGCAGCGAATACTCCCAGATCCAAATCTAGGACTGGACTCGACATGACTCATTGCTTATCCGTTATATCTTTATTACACCTGTGTTGTCCCAGTCAGAACTACTCCTTTTGTCTTTCAGATGAGACGTTAAACCAAGGCCCCCTCTGCTCTCTCAGGTGGACGGTAAAGATCCCATGACACTATTTTGGAGAAGAGCAGGGGGAGTTCTCCCCGGTGTCCTGGGACCAATATTTATCCCTCAATCAACATCACTAAAACAGATGATCTGGTCATTATCACATTGCTGTTTGTGGGATCTTGCTGTGCGCAAATTGGCTGCCATGTTTCCTACATTACAACAGGGACTACACTCCAAAAAGGAGCTATTTTGCTTTCAATCTTTCTAACCTTCCTTGCTTTCTTTCTTTCTTCCTATCAATGTCAACATTTATATTGACAAATGTTGTGAGGTGAGGCTCGCAGCGCAGAGTCCAGCCTGAAGGGGCGCAGATCGAAGAATCCGGTTCAGAGGTCAGCGCGCCTGGTTCCTGCTAACCTCACCTCCAGGATTTACTCTTCATCCGCTCACATAACCAGATGTTTCTCCAGCTGCCTCTTAAAGATGTTCATGAAACGTGTGGGGGAGAATTTGGTTCCCGTTGCACCCATTATCCGGGCATAAAATGGGGGCAAAAAGGTCCAATTCCGGGGCAAAATGCCCTGCTCCCGATCTGCGCCGGATTTACGGGCGTCACCATATTTGTGAAGACGGTTTTCTAGTTGTCTCTGGCGGCTGCCTCTAATGGGCGTTAGGACCCTTGCGATGTTGATGAGGGCGGCTAACGCCTGTTAAAAGACCCCCTCGGCAAAATCCGTCAGCGCGGAGCCGAGTAAAGCGCCGGGTTCCACGCCTCAGGTTTTCCCGTGTTTTCCGCAGACTAACCAGCGATCGCCAACTAACAGGTGAGGTTTGTTCTTTTAGTGACCCACACGTGGAGCAAGGTGCAGCGTAAAAAAAAATTCTCCTCATCTCCCCTCTGGTTCTTTTGCCAATTACCTTCAATTTGTGTCCTCTGGTCACCGACCCTCCTGCCAGTGGAAACAGTTTCTCCTTATTTACTCCATCTAAACCCCTTCATGTCTTTGAACACTTCTGTCAAACGCAGATTGGGTGACCGCTTTGCGGAACACCTCCGTTCAGTCCGTAAGGGTGACCCCGAGCTTCCGGTCGCCTGTCATTTTAATTCACCGCTCCATTCCCGCTCGGACCTCACCGTCCTTGGCCTCTTGTATTGTTCCACGGAAGCTCAACGTAAACTCGAGGAACAGCACCTCATCTTCCGATTAGGCACTTTGCAGCCTTCCGGACTCAATATCGAGTTCAACAATTTCAGATCATAACCTCGGCCCCTATTACATATTTTTTCTTGTAATGTTTCCACTCCTTTCCCGCCGCCCCCCCCTATTCCTTTTGTTTCTCTCTCACACCTGGCAGCTATCTCTTGCCCTGCCAGTACACTTTACACCTAATCTCAGCCTATTACCATCTCGTCCAGCTCTTTCACTTCTTTTGTCCGATCGCAGCCCTGCCTTCGATCTATTTTCTTTTCTTTCCAGTTTTGAAGAAGGGTTCGACCCGAAACGTCAACTCAAATTTCTCTCCACGGATGTTGCCGGACCTGCTGAGTTTTTCCAGCCTCTTCTGTTGTTATTTCACCTCTTAACCTTCTCTGCTCCAAGGAGAACAATCCCAGATTCTCTAATCTCGCCACATAACTGAAGTCCCTCATCCTTGGAATCATTCTAGTGTGGAATTTACAACTTTGTTGAATTTAGTTGATTAGTGTGGGCTGTGAAGAGAACCTGAGGGCAGTTGACGTAGAGTGTTGAAGAATTTCAAATATAATGAGCTGATATATGAATATCATTGGAGTCATGGAGGAGTGACAATATTAACACAGTGTTAGGTACAAATCGTCCTGCCTCTGCTGGAGACATTATTGGGTCATAATGACAGCTTCTGAAGGAAAAGGGAGCTTTGAGTCCCGTGGGCTCGATTGGAGAGTTAGATAAATTAACTGTCACACAATCTCTCTTCAGTTGGCAGGAAAAGATAGCTTGAAAATATATTTGTGATACTCTCTGACACTCCAGTGCAGTGCTGAGGGAGTGCCGCACTGTCGGAGGGGCAGTGCTGAGTGAGTGCCACACTGTCGGAGGGGCAGTACTGAGGGAGCGCCGCACTGTCGGAGGGTCAGTACTGAGGGAGCGCCGCACTGTCGGAGGGTCAGTACTGAGGGAGCGCCGCACTGTCGGAGGGCAGTACTGAGGGAGCGCCGCACTGTCGGAGGGCAGTACTGAGGGAGCGCCGCACTGTCGGGGGGCAGTACTGAGGGAGCGCCGCACTGTCGGAGGGCAGTACTGAGGGAGCGCCGCACTGTCGGGGGGCAGTACTGAGGGAGCGCCGCACTGTCGGAAGGGCGGTACTGAGGGAGCGCCGCACTGTCGGAGGGCAGTACTGAGGGAGCGCCGCACTGTCGGGGGGCAGTACTGAGGGAGCGCCGCACTGTCGGAGGGGCAGTACTGAGGGAGCGCCGCACTGTCGGAGGGGCAGTACTGAGGGAGTGCTGCACTGTCAGGGGAGCAGTACTGAGGGAGCGCCGCACTGTCGGAGGGGCAGCGCTGAGGGAGTGCCGCACTGTCGGAGGGGCAGTACTGAGGGAGTGCCGCACTGTCGGAGGGGCAGTACTGAGGGAGTGCTGCACTGTCAGGGGAGCAGTACTGAGGGAGCGCCGCACTGTCGGAGGGGCAGTGCTGAGGGAGTGCCGCACTGTCGGAGGGGCAGTACTGAGGGAGCGCCGCACTGTCGGAGGGGCAGTACTGAGGGAGTGCTGCACTGTCAGGGGAGCAGTACTGAGGGAGCGCCGCACTGTCGGAGGGGCAGTGCTGAGGGAGTGCCGCACTGTCGGAGGGGCAGTACTGAGGGAGTGCCGCACTGTCGGAGGGGCAGTACTGAGGGAGTGCCGCACTGTCGGAGGGGCAGTACTGAGGGAGTGCTGCACTGTCGGAGGGCCAGTACTGAGGGAGCGCCGCACTGTCGGAGGGGCAGTACTGAGGGAGTGCCGCACTGTCGGAGGGACAGTACTGAGGGAGCGCCGCACTGTCGGAGGGGCAGTACTGAGGGAGTGCCGCACTGTCGGAGGGACAGTACTGAGGGAGCGCCGCACTGTCGGAGGGGCAGTACTGAGGGAGTGCCGCACTGTCGGAGGGGCAGTACTGAGGGAGCGCCGCACTGTCGGAGGGGCAGTACTGAGGGAGCGCCGCACTGTCGGAGGGGCAGTACTGAGGGAGTGCTGCACTGTCGGAGGGGCAGTACTGAGGGAGCGCCGCACTGTCGGAGGGGCAGTACTGAGGGAGCGCCGCACTGTCAGAGGGGCAGTACTGAGGGAGCACCCTACTGTCGGAGGGGCAGTACTGAGGGAGCACCCTACTGTCGGAGGGGCAGTACTGAGGGAGCGCTGCACTGTTGAAGGAGCAGTACTGAGGGAGCACCGCACTGTTGGAGGGGCAGTACTGAAGGAGCGCTGCACTGTCGGAGGGGCAGTACTGAGGGAGTGCCACACTGTCGGAGGGGCAGTATTGAGGGAGCTGTCTTTCAGAGGAGCTGTTAAAGCAAGACCCCGTCTGCTGCCTCATAAAAGATCCCATGGTCACTATCTCAAAGTGGAGCAGGGGAATTCTCCCCGGTGTCCTGGGACCAATATTTATCCTCAACCAACATCACTGAAAAATGCAGATTATCTGATCATTATCACATTGCTGTTTGTGGGAGCTTGCTGTGCGCAAATTGGCTGCCGCGTTTCCTACGTTACAACAGTGACCACACTTCATTGGCTGTAAAATGCTTTGAGATGTCCGGTGGTCGTGAAAGGCGCTATAGAAATGCAAGTCTTTTTTCTTTTCCTGACCAGGAAAGCTCAGCGTGGGTTCAAAGGAACATGGCCAATCATTCATTGGTCGTTGACACAGGGTGAAAGTTGAGGAGTCATTGCTGCTCCACCAATGAAAACCTCGGGGGGAACCAACACAGGAAAAAGAATAGAGGTCATAAGGGTCAGGTCATTCAAATTTGGACTTGTCTAACTTCAGTTCTATCAGACCAATTTGAGTTTTGCCTTCAGATCTATCCATCATCGCTCTAAGCTCTAATCTCTAAGTCCGTTTCCAGGCTGTCATCTCACCCGGCATCAGCACTCTGCAGTCTAGCCTGGAGACTGTGGCCACCAGGATTGCTGCAAATAGACCCTCACAACTGTTAGGAACAGGAGGAGGCCATTGAGTCCCTGGAGCCTGTTCCGCCATTCAAATACAATAAGGAATTCAGGAGAAACTTCTTTACCCAGAGAGTGGTGAGAATGTGGAACTCGCTACATAGAAACATAGAAGATAGGAGCAGGAGTAGGCCATTCGACCCATCGAGCCCGCTCCGCCATTTAATGAGATCATGGCTGATCATCCAAACTCAGAACCCTGTCCCTGCTTTCTCCCCATACCCCGTAATCCCTTTAGCCTTAAGAAATATATCCAACTCCTTCTTGAATATATTTAATGAATTGGCCTCAACTGCCTTCTGTGGTAGAGAATTCCACAGGTTCACCACTCTCTGGGTGAAGAAATTCCTCCTCATTTCAGTCCTAAATGGCTTACCCCTTATCCTTAGACTGTGACCCCTGGTTCTGGACTCCCCCGCCATCAGGAACATCCTTCCTGCATCTAGTCTGTCCAGTCTAGTCTACCACAGGGAGTGGTTGAGGTGAATAGTATAGATGCATTTAAGGGGAAACTAGATAAACACATGAGGGAGAAAGGAATAGAAGGATATGCTGATAGGGTGAGATGAAGAGGGGTGGGAGGAGGCTGGTTTGGAGCAGAAACACCGGCACGGACAGGTTGGGCCGAACGGCCTGTTTCTGTGCGGTACATTCTGTGTAACTCTATGTACAGTGGTTCTGATAGCTTGCCTGTGTGAGCCCAGCAAAAATATTGTCAGTATTTGGAAATCAACTGCTGAATGATCTCTAAAACATGCCCTCTGGTAGGTATGCGGTACGAACCACTACTGACCTGCGGGAATATTTCTATCATCCGATTGTCAAGTGGATAACAATATTATGACTCCATCACAGATCATAAAAAGCCAACACATGTTTTTGAGATGATGAATTATCAGGCTGCAGGTCGAGGCTGTGCTGAGGGGCTTGGGCCCAAACTCCCTCCCCCCGACACCAGCCCAGCCCAGGGGGCTTCACTGACACCATCAAATATGCAAATCAAAGGCGGCTACATGTGAAAGCGATTTTACTTTATTTATACCATAGCAAAATACTGCGGATGCTGGAAATCCAAAATAACAACAGAAAACGCTGGAAAAACTCAGCAGGCCAGACAACGTCCGTGGAGAGAGAAACAGAGTTAACGTTTCAGGTCGAAGACCTTTCCTCAGACGAAGGGTTTCGACCCGAAACGTTTACTCTGTTTCTCTCTCCACGGATGTTGCCTGGCCTGCTGAGTTTTTCCAGCGTTTTCTGTTGTTTTTTTTACTTTATTTATAATGTCGGTGTTAAAACTATTGAAATGGAAATCTCATAAATTATTTAGTACCTGCAATTTTGCGAGCGCCTTGTCATTGATATCAGAATATCAATGGGAAATAAGCGGCGGGACAATGAATGGGGGCCCGCATGATCTTGTTGCTAGGGCGACCGCGATTTAAAGGGGAGAGGAAAAGGACAAAGAGTTATTTGTAGTGACAGCGGAGGCAGAAGGAGCTGTGTTCTTTCAGGTAATATCAAAAGTCTGTTGTCTCTTATATTCTGAATCCTCAATCAAAAGGGGCTTGAAAACCTCTTTTTGTCATACAGCACCGTCCTGATGTTTGCAATTAGGGTTCTTTCAGATCTAAATTAGAGAGGGGAGGAGCTGTCTGCAAATATTACACCATTTCAACCCATTTTAACGCAGGCGCAATTATCTGCGTGGAAGGACAATGAAAATAATCATCAGTCCCTCATTGTTGGCTACTTAAAACGAAACATCTGTTGTGCAATTATTGTAATGATTTTCCGAAGGTGCTGGGTAGGAATGGGCTGGGAAGGGGGAAGGGGGACGTCAGTCCAGTGTTGATACTGGGTGGTAATTTCAGCAAATGCCCCCGCCCCACACTGTGTGCTGGCAATCCACAACCCAGGCATCAACCTCTCCCCCGACTAGAAACAAATACTTCAAGGGATTCCGCTGGGAAATTAGTAGAGGTAGACTTACTCTTTTATTATATATAAGGGCCAATTTAAGAAGTGTGGTTCTGGCAGTATGTGGAGAGCAGGCCAGTGATTTCCTGACGGGTACTCCCAGAGGGCGAGGATGCTGGCCAAGAATGTGTATTTGTTTAAAGCCGTCCTGTGTTGGCAAGGAACTGTTTCGTGACAATTGCGGGAATCTTTCATTTAAGCACTGCATTCTGCAGTGAGTTAAGCCAAGTACAAGTGGAGAGGCTGGAGATGCTGGGATCGTTCTCCTCAGAGCAGAAAAGGTTAAGGGGAAATTTGACAGAGGTGTTCAAAATTGCAGAAGGTTTTGATAGAGTTAAAAAGGAGAAACTGTTGCCACTGGCAGGAGGGTCGGTAACCAGAGGACACAGATGTACGGTAATTGGCAAAAGAACCAGAGGGTGAGATGGGAAGAATTTTTCTAACGCAGCGAGATGTTGTGATCTGGAACGCGCTGCCTGAAAGGGCGGCGGAAGCAGATTCAATAGTAACTTTCAAAAGGGAGTTGGATAAATACTTGAAGGGGGAAATTTTGCAGGGCTGTGGGGAAAGAACAGGGGGGAGTGGGACTAATTGGAGAGCTCGTTCAAAGAGCCGGCACAGGCACGGTGGGCCGAATGGCCTCCTCCTGTGCAGTAAGTTTCTATGAAGTCAATAATAAGGGGGCAATTTTATGAGTCACTGCTCCCAGCGTGGGAAACTCATCCGTTGGCAGCTCAAGTCAGAAATTCAGGAGCAAAACTGGTCGTAATTCCTGAGGTGAATTTCTGTCTCATGAAGCGCTGCGTCAGAGAACTAAATGATAAAGTTACTCCTGTTTATCTCTCAACCTCCTCAGTCCGTTTTCTTGAGCCTATTTATACTGTCCACGTGAATGGTCATTCCTGGTCATTTATTCCATCATTCTGCTACAACTTTGGTTGAAAAGTTGCCCTGATTTCCCATTTTACTTCTAAGTTTCTCATTTTTAACTTGTTTCCCCAGATATTTGAACCCTTCAGGTTTAGCAGTTCCTTCCACAAGCTTGAAAAGGTCAATTAGATCACCTGAAAGTCGTCTCTTTTATACAGAAAACAAACACAAGTCCCTTAACTTTTCCCATAATTTATATTCCAGACACCTGGAATCAGGTTTGTTGTCCCCTCTGGAAAGTAATCATTTGAAACATTGCAGTGGTTCCCCACATGCTGTATGTGATCCCCGAGCCGGCCTCGCACCTTCCACCCTCCATAACCTTCAGCTCATCCAAAACTCTGCTGCCCCGTGTCCTAACTCGCACTGAGTCCCGTTCACTCCCCCCCACCCCCGCCGCCACCCCCCCCCCCATCCCCTGTGCTCGCTGACCTACATTGGCTCCCATTCTGGCAACGCCTCGATTTCAAAATTCTCATCATTGTGTTCAAATCCCTCCATGGCCCTCGCCCCTCCCTACCTCTGTAATCTCCTCCAGCCCCACAACCCCCCCGCCGAGATCTCTGCGCTCCTCCAATTCTGGCCTCTGGCGCATCCCTGATTTTAATCGCTCCACATTGGCAGCCGTGCCTTCAGCTGCCTGGGCCCCGAGCTCTGGAATTCCCTCCCTAAACCTCTCCATACCTGTACTCTAGATAACCACACGAGGGAGAAAGGAATAGAAGGAGACACTGATAGGGTGAGAGGAGGTCGGGTGGGAGGAGGCTGGTGTGGAGCAGAAACACCGGCATGGAGCAGTTGTTGTTGTTGTGTTGATTCGGTTCATCTCCCCACACAGCTTTTTTCTGCTTCTATTTCTTTTAAATAAGCGGTTTGATATTTTGGTTTACTCATCACTTATGAGTTTGAAAAATAACCTTTAGGCTGGAAGCACACACTCAGCCCAGTTGTGGACTTCACAGACACATCTCCAACACACAACGCGAAATATTTCAGGAGGAGTAAAGTGCATCTAATTGTACCTTTTGATGATCAGGTTAGTGCTGAGAGGCTCTTGTTCTGCTTCACACCTCAGTAGCATAACAACAACAGAAGGCCATGTACAGCGATCTCACAAAGGCTATTCACAATATATATTAATGATCTAGACAAGGGAACTAGATGTAATATCTCCAAGTTTGCAGATGACACAAAGCTGGGTGGGCGTGTGTGCTGTGAGGAGGATGCCGAGAAACTCCAGGATGATTTGGACAGGTTGGGTGATTGGGCAGAAGCATGGCAGATGCAGTATAATGTGGATAGATGCGAGGTTATCCACTTTGGTGGCAAAAACAGGAAGGCAGATTATTATCTGAATGGCAATAGATTGGGAGAAGGGGAAGTGCAACGAGACCTGGGTGTCCTTGTGCACCAGTCGCTGAAGGTAAGCATGCAGGTGCAGCAGGCGGTTAAGAAGGGAAATGGTATATTGGCCTTCGTAGCAAGAGGGTTCGAGCACAAGAACAAGGGTGTCTTGCTGCAGTTGTACAGGGCCTTGGTGAGACCACACCTTGAGTATTGTGGGCAGTTTTGGTCGCCTTATCTGAGGAAGGATGTTCTTGCCATGGAGGGAGTGCAGCGAAGATTCACCAGGCTGATACCTGGGATGGCAGGAATGATGTATGAGGAGAGATTGGGTCGATTGGGTTTATACTCGCTAGAGTTTAGAAGAATGAGAGGGGATCTCATTGAAACTTACAAAATTCTAACAGGACTGTGTTGAATCCGTGATTCTTAAAGTATGATGTTTTCCAATAACTAGACGGAGGCTGTAAATTAACAATCAACAGGTGTTTACTGGAGGAGGGTAGTCTAAAGACTAACAGTACAGAGGCATGCTCAAGGCTTATATACAGGTGTGGTCACTGCTGGTACTACAGCATACAGGAGCTGTAAAAGTAGTTCTCTCTTAAAGGTACATACACTACAGACTGGACAGCCTGGATGCAGGAAAGATGTTGCCGATGGCCAGGGAGTCCAGAACCAGGGGCCACAGTCTAAGGATAAGGGGTAAGCCATTTAGGACTGAGATGAAGAGGAATTTCTTCACCCAGTGAGTGGTGAACCTGTGGAATTCTCTACCACAGAAGGCAGTGGAGGTCAATTCATTAAATATATTCAAGAAGGAGTTGGATATATTTCACAGAAATCACAGAAATCACAGAAACCCCACAGTGCAGATAGAGGCCATTTCGGCCCATCGAGCCTGCACCGACACATGTCCCACCCGATCCCCGTAACCCCACGTATTTAATCCCCCTAACACTAAGGGTCAATTTATCATAGCCAATCAACCTAACCCGCACATCTTTGGACTGTGGGAGGAAACCGGAGCACCCGGAGAAAACCCACGCAAACACGGGGAGAATGTGCAAACTCCACACAAACAGTCGCCCGAGGCCGGATTCGAACCCGGGTCCCTGGTGCTGTGAGGCAACAGTGCTAACTCTTAAGGCTAAAGGGATCAAGGGATGTGGGGAGAAGGCAGGGACAGGGTACTGAATTTGGATGATCAGCCATGATCTCATTGAATGGCGGAGCAGGCTCGAGGGGCCGAATGGCCTACTCCTGCTCCTATCTTCTATGTTTCTATGTTTCCATGACACTGTCAACCGTGAGGGATTATGGAGTGTCCTCCTCAAATTCGGCTGCCCTCAAAAGTTTGTCACTATCCTCCACCTGCTTCATGACGACATGCAAGCCGTGATCCTGACCAACGGTTCCACCACAGACCCAATTCACGTACGAACCGGGGTCAAACAATGCTGTTTCATCGCACCAACGCTCTTCTCGATCTTCCTTGCTGCAATGCTCCATCTCACCCTCAGTAAGCTCCCCACTGGAGTGGAGCTAATTTACAGAACAAACGGGAAACTGTTCAACCTCCGTCGCCTCCAGTCCAGATCCAAGGTCGTCCCATCCTCTGTCGTCGAATTACAGTATGCAGACGCCACTTGCGTCTGCGCTCACTCGGAGGTCGAACTCCAAACCATCGTCAACACCTTCACCGAAGCGTACGAGAGCATGGGCCTTGCACTAAACATCCGTAAGACAAAGGTCCTCTCCCAACCTGTCCCCACCACACAGTGCTGCCCCCCGATTATCAAAATCCACGACAAGGCCTTGGACAACGTGGACCACTTTCCATACCTCGGGAGCCTACTGTCAACAAGGGCAGACATCGACGACGAAGTCCAACACCGCCTTCAGTGTGCCAGTGCAGCCTTCGGTCGCCTGAGGAAGAGAGTGTTTGAAGACCAGGATCTCAAACCCGGCACTAAGCTCATGGTCTACAGAGCAGCAGTGATACCCGCCCTGCTGTATGCCTCAGAGACATGGACCATGTACAGCAGGCACCTCAAAGCACTGGAGAGGTACCACCAACGCTGCCTCCGCAAGAACCTGCAAATCCATTGGCAGGATAGGCGCACCAACATCAGTGTTCTTGCTCAGGCCAACATCCCCAGCATCGAAGCTCTGACCACGCTCGATCAGCTCTGATGGACGGGTCACATTGTCCGCATGCCCGATACGAGACTCCCAAAACAAGCGCTCTACTCGGAGCTCCGGCACAGCAAGAGAGCCCCAGGTGGGCAGAGGAAACGCTTCAAGGACACCCTCAAAGCCTCCTTGAAAAGGTGGAACATCCCCACCGACACCTGGGAATCCCTGGCCCAAGACCACACAAAGTGGAGGAGAAGCATCCGGGAAGACGCCGAACACCTCGAGTCTCTTCGCCGGGAGCAAGCAGAAGCCAAGCGCAGGCAGCGTAAGGAGCGCACATCAACCCAAGCACCCCACCCACCCGCCCCTTCAACCACCGTCTGCCCCACCTGTGACAGAGACTGTAGGTCCCGCATTGGACTCATCAGTCACCTGAGAACTTATTCTTAATGTGGAAGCAAGTCATCCTCGGTTCCGAGGGACAGCCTAAGGAAAAGAGAAGATAACAACAACAACTTGTATTTATATAGCGCCTTTAACGTAGTAAAACGTCCCAAGGTGCTTCCTAGGAACGATTATCGAACAAAATGTGACACCGAGCCACACAAGGAGATATTAGGACAGGTGACCAAAACCTTGGCCAAAGAGGGAGGTTTTACGGAGCGTCTTAAAGGAGGAAAGAGAGGCGGAGAGGTTTAGGGAGGGAATTCCAGAGCTTGGGGCCTCGGCAGCTGAAGGCACGGCCGCCAATGGTGGGGCAATTAAAATTGGGGATACGCAAGAGGCTAAAGAGGTCTAGAGGTAACAAAAGCACAGATGAGGGTTTCAGCAACAGATGAGCTGAGGCAGGGGCGGAGACAGGCGATGTTACGGAGGTGGAGCAATAGTTCATGTTCATTTTATGAACAGACAGCGGACGTCACACCAATAACATCAACAGATATAGTTAATGAAGTTTAATACCAATTGATAGGCAATCTGATGCATCATACGATGGCTAAGAGGAACTGACAGTCATCAGGGAGAACTGTATTATTGAGCTAATCTCTGGGCAGAGCAGGATAATATCTGTAATTTACTGAGGCCTGGTGCGGAGTTAGATTCTGCAGGTTTGTTAATAATACTGTGTGACAGCCCTGGCTCAGAGGGTAGCACTCTTGCCTCTCACAATAAGTCTTGGTTGACACTCCCAGTGCAGTACTGAGGGAGTGCCGCACTGTCGGTGGGACAGTACTGAGGGCGTGCCGCACTGTCGGAGGGGCAGTACTGAGGGAGCACCGCACTGTCGGAGGGGCAGTACTGAGGGAGCGCCGCCCTGTCGGAGGGGCAGTACTGAGGGAGCGCCGCACTGTCGGAGGGGCAGTACTGAGGGAGCGCCGCACTGTCGGAGGGGCAGTACTGAGGGAGCGCCGCACTGTCGGAGGGGCAGTACTGAGGGAGTGCCGCCCTGTCGGAGGGGCAGTACTGAGGGAGGGCCGCCCTGTCGGAGGGGCAGTACTGAGGGAGCGCCGCCCTGTCGGAGGGGCAGTACTGAGGGAGCGCCGCCCTGTCGGAGGGGCAGTACTGAGGGAGCACTGCACTGGCGGAGGGGCAGTACTGAGGGAGCACTGCACTATCGGAGGGGCAGTACTGAGGGAGCGCTGCACTATCGGAGGGGCAGTACTGAGGGAGCGCCGCCCTGTCGGAGGGGCAGTACTGAGGGAGCGCCGCACTGTCGGAGCGGCAGTGCTGAGGGAGCGCCGCCCTGTTGGAGGGGCAGTACTGAGGGAGCGCTGCACTGTCGGAGGGGCAGTACTGAGGGAGCGCCGCCCTGTCGGAGGGGCAGTACTGAGGGAGCGCCGCACTGTCGGAGCGGCAGTGCTGAGGGAGCGCCGCCCTGTCGGAGGGGCAGTACTGAGGGAGCGCCGCCCTGTCGGAGGGGCAGTACTGAGGGAGCGCCACACTGTCGGAGGGGCAGTACTGAGGGAGCGCCGCACTGTCGGAGGGGCAGTACTGAGGGAGCGCCGCACTGTCGGAGGGGCACTACTGAGGGAGCGCTGCACTGTCGGAGGGGCGGTACTGAGGGAGCACCGCCCTGTTGGAGGGGCAGTACTGAGGGAGCGCCGCCCTCTCGGAGGGGCGGTACTGAGGGAGCGCCGCCCTGTTGGAGGGGCAGTACTGAGGGAGCGCCGCCCTGTCGGAGGGGCAGTACTGAGGGAGCGCCACACTGTCGGAGGGGCGGTAATGAGGGAGCGCCGCCCTGTTGGAGGGGCAGTACTGAGGGAGCGCCGCCCTGTCGGAGGGGCAGTACTTAGGGAGCGCCGCCCTGTCGGAGGGGCAGTACTGAGGGAGCGCCGCACTGGCGGAGGGGCAGTACTGAGGGAGCGCCGCACTGTCGGAGGGGCAGTACTGAGGGAGCACTGCACTGTCGGAGGGACAGTACTGAGGGAGCGCCACACTGGTGGAGGGGCATTACTGAGGGAGCACTGCACTGTCGGAGGGGCAGTACTGAGGGAGCGCCGCACTGTCGGAGGGGCAGTACTGAGGGAGCACTGCACTGTCGGAGGGACAGTACTGAAGGAGCGCCACACTGTCGGAGGGGTGGTACTGAGGGAGCGCCGCACTGGCAGAGGGGCAGTACTGAGGGAGTGCCGCACTGTCGGAGGGGCAGTGCTGAGGGAGCGCCGTACTGTCGGAGGGGCAGTACTGGGGGAGTGCTGCCCTGTCGGTGGCGTAGTACTGAGGGAGCGCTGCACTGTCAGAGGTGCCGTCTTTCGGATGAGACGTTAAACCGAGGCCCCATCTGCTCTCTCAGGTGGACATAAAAGATCCCACGGCTCTATTTTGAAGAAGAGCAGGGGAGCTCGCCCCGGTGTCCTGGGGCTAATATTTATTCCTCAACTAATATCACTAAAAACAGATGATCTGGTCATTATCAGATTGCTGTCTGTGGGAGCTTGCTGTGTGCAAATTGGCTGCCTTGTTTCCTACATTGCAACAGTGACTACACTTCAAAAAGTACTTCATTGGCTGTAAAGTGCTTTGGGGCGTCCTGAGGTTGTGAAAGGCGCTATATAAATTCAAGTTCTTTCTGCTTACTGTGTTACAGTCATTTACTGAGATTGGGACGGTTCTGTACCTGCAGGTTTAGTATGATACTGTCTTACAGGTTACTTTACTAAGAGGTTTGACTTTGTAAGTGGCTATAATTGTGGCATAATCTACTAGCGTATGTAAACTCAAAATCAACCAGCATCCTATCAGTCTACAGCTGTGGCAACAATATAAAAGCAATATTGAATTTCTACAAGACATTGGTTAGACCACAGTTGGAATATTGTATGCAGTTCAGGGCAGAACATTGAAGGAAGGATAATCGAGCCATGGAAAGAGTGTAGTGAGGATTCACTAGGAAGCTACCAGGAATGAGAGGTTATAATGATGAAGAAAGGATCAAAAAATTAGGGCTTATCTCGTGGAAGGGTTACGGTTAAAGGGGCGTCTAAAAGAGGTTTTCAAAGTTATAAAAGGTTTTGAGAGGGTCAATAGTCAAAGGTTGTTTCCACTGGTTGATGCATTGCTACTGGGGTGGGTTAGAAAGCAAAATCATTTGTCTTTATATAGCGCCTATCACACCCTCCAGACATCCCAAAGCGCATTACAGCCAATGAATTATTTTTAAAATGTTGTCAAACATGCCAGACAATTTGTGCACAGCAAGGTCTCAATAAATGGCACCTCTAGTTATGGGAGCTACCAACACCTGTGTACCTGAGAAAATGTCTACGGCAAGACCCCAGACTGACAACAAAGTTATACATCTAGGTTTCTCAATAGGAACAAAGGTGAATGGTGAATGCTAACTTGGTGCTGTTTCGTAACCTATTACTGTAAGTATGTTGACAGCTTACGGTTACCTTGAGCAATGAGAGATGGATACAAGTCACACTAGCCTATAAAATAGTGAAGCGAGTATTGACACCACAGTGTCAGCCAATGAGTTGGAGGCGGGGCGGGACTTATGGCAGGATTTACAGCAAGCAATCTATTTTACAGCAAACAGAGTCTATTTTAAACAGTCTACAGAGTCTATTTAAACCGTGCATTACACCAAACAGTCTACAGAGTCAATTTAAAAAGAGTCTCTACGAACTACAGCAAACAGAACTCCTAACCGAAACTACAGCAAAGTTTCCTGATAAAAGCAGGATTATTTCTCCAGCAGAATGGAGTGAGTGAAGGATAGTTTCAGAATATAAATGATGTACGTAAAATCAATCCCAGTCACTTACAGCAGTGCGATCTCCAGACGTGATTGACGGGGAATTATCCAATCATCTCCATTCTGGCCGGGACTTGTAGTGTCACTATATGCAGCCAAAAGATATTTATACTTGTTCTGTTTCGTTAGCAATTTACGAAAGTACTCAAATTGTTGTTTTATATTTGGAGGAAGGTAATCCTGGTTGCACCTGATCAATTTCCTAGCAGCTTTTTTTTTATTCATTGTGGATGTGGGCGTCGTTGGCGAGGCCAGCATTTATTGCCCATCCCTAGTTGCCCTTGAGAAGGTGGTGGTGAGCCGCCTTCTTGAACCGCTGCAGTCTGTGTGGTGAAGGTGCTCCCACAGTGCTGTTAGGGAGAGAGTTGCAGGATTTTGACCCAGCGATGATGAAGGAACGGCCGATATATTTCTAAGTCAGGATGGTGTGTGAGACTTGGAGAGGAACCTGGAGGTGGTGGTGTTCCCATGCACCTGCTGCCCTTGTCCTTCTAGGTGGAAGAGGTCGTGGGTTTGGGAGGCGCTGCCGAAGAAGTATATTGTGCATTTTCATTCTTCACATTAGAAATTCCAATTTTTATGTGAGTATGAAGTTTAGCAGCTGGATATATCTGACGGAGACTGTCTGGAAAAAGACTAAACACATGGGTAACAAGTTGTGTTTTTATTATTAAAAATGAAAAAGTACAATGTGACACTTTGGCGAAACTCATTGTGCATGAATCAGACCAGTTGGTATAATCTGGAATAAAAACAGACAATGCTGGAGATACTCAGCAGGTCAGGCAGCATCCGTGGAGAGAGAAACAGAGTTAACGTTTCAGGTCGATGACCCTTCGTCAGAACTGGAAAAAGTTGGAGATGGAACAGATTTTTAAACAAGTGTAAGGGAGGGGGGAGGGGAGGAAAGAACAAAAGGGAAGGTCTGTGATCGGGTGGAAGACAGGAGAGATTAAATGACAAAAAGCATGACGGTGCGAGGTGAAAGGACACGGTAATGGGACAAGTAAAGAAACAAAAGATGGGTCTAGAGGAGCTGAGAATGATAAAAGCAGAATCATTCCCAGCAATTGCTGCCCGAATAAATGGGAGCAGTGGTTATGATCTGAAACTGTTGAACTCTGTGTTGAGTCCGAAAGTCTGTAAAATGCCTAACTGAAAGATGAGGTGCTGTTCCTCGAGCTTTTATTGAACTTCATTGGAACAGTGTAAGAGGCCGAGGACAGAGAGGTCTGAGTGGGAGTGGAGCGGAGAATTAAAGTGACAGGCGACCGGAAGCTTGGGGTCACCCTTACGGACTGAACGGAGGTGTTCCACAAAGCGGTCACGCAATCTGCATTTGGTCTCCCCAATGTGGAGGAGACTGCATCGTGAGCAGCGAATACAGTATAATAAATTGCAAGAAGTACAAGTAAATCGCTGTTTCACCTGGAAGGAGCCATGGTGTGGAGATGCTGGTGTTGGACTGGGGTGGACAAATGTAAGAAATCACACAACACCAGGTTATAGTCCAACAGCTTTATTTGAAATCACAAGCTTTCGGAGCGCTGCTCCTTCGTCAGGTGAAGTGGAGAAATGCATAAAGACACAGCTTATATAGTCAGAGAATCATGTCAGGTGTTTACAGGTAATCTTTCCAACTGCCATTTATCACACCTCGGCAGAGAGATAATCACAGCAATCAAAGGTGTGAATGGTGTCCAAACAGGTCAGTCAGGAAAACATTACATCAAAGAACAATGAGGTGGGGTCACAAGGGGTCAAATATTGCAGATGCTGGGGTCTGTATGAAAAACAAGAAAACAGACAAAAAACATTTTTTTTTTGCTGGAAATCACAGCAGGTCCGGCCGCATCTGTGTAGAGAGAACAAACCAATGTTGACTCGAAGGAGTGTTTGGGGCCCTGGACAGTGGAAAGGGAGGAGGTGAAAAGGCAGGCGTTGCATCTCCTGCACTTGCACGGGAAGGTGCCGTGGGAAGGGGAGGGGGTGTTGGGGGTGATTGAAGAGTGGACCAGGGTGTCGCGGAGGGAGCGGTCCCTTCGGAATGCTGGAAGGGGAGGGGAGGGGAAGATGTGTTTGGTACAATCCTTCTGTTTGCTTTTACACAGGCATCAACAAAGAGATCAGAGAATCAATGGCAGGAAACATTCCAGAGTAATTATGGTGTTCATGTCGTTCCTCAACCTGTGGAAGAAGAGAAAGAGGAAAACATCTATGAAATGATGGCACAGATTGACAGCTGTAAGTACCATAGGAACATAGGAAAGTACCACACCCTGCAAGACCCTGAAAATTAGCATCCAGTCCCAAAAACTTATACTTCTCAATCACCCTCTCCCTCAAATCTCTGTCCAGTTCTCCCTCAAATCTCTGTCCAGTTCTCCCTCAAAAACATAGACATAGAAACATAGAAACATAGAAGATAGGAGCAGGAGTAGGCCATTCGGCCCTTCGAGCCTGCTCCGCCATTCAATGAGATCATGGCTGATCATCAAAATTCAGTACCCTGTCCCTGCCTTCTCTCCATATACCTTGATCCCTTTAACCTTAAGAAATATATCCAACTCTTTCTTGAATATATTTAATGAACTGGCCTCCACCACCCTCTGTGGCAGAGAATTCCACAGGTTCACCACTCTCTGGGTGAAGAAATTCCTCCTCATTTCAGTCCTAAATGGCTTACCCCTTATCCTTAGACTATGACCCCTGGTTCTGGACACCCCAGCCATCAGAAACATCCTTCCTGCATCTAGTCTGTCCAGGCCTGACAGAATTTTATAGGTTTCGATGAGATCCCCTCTCAATCTTCTAAACTCCAGTGAGTATAAGCCCAATCGACACAATCTCTCCTCATACGTCATTCCTGCCATCCCAGGTATCAGCCTGGTGAATCTTCGCTGCACTCCCTCCATGGCAAGAACGTCCTTCCTCAGGTAAGGCGACCAAAACTGCACACAATACTCAAGGTGCGGTCTCACCAAGGCCCTGTACAACTGTAGCAAGACATCCTTGTTCCTGTACTTGAACCCTCTTGCTACGAAGGCCAACATACCATTTGCCTTCTTAACTGCCTGCTGCACCTGCATGCTTACCTTCAGCGACTGGTGCACTAGAACACCCAGGTCTCTTTGCACTTCCCCTTCTCCCAATCTATTGCCATTCAAATAATAATCTGCCTTCCTGCTTTTGCCACCAAAGTGGATAACCTCACATTTATGCACATTATAGTGCATTTGCCATGTTTCTGCCCAATCACCCAGCCTGTCCAAATCGTACTGGAGTTTCACGACATCCTCTTCACAGTTTGCCCTCCCACCCAGCTTTGTGTCATCTGCAAATTTGGAGATATTACATCCAATTCCCTCGTCCAGATCATTAATATATATTGTGAACAGCTGGGGTCCTAGGACCGATCCTTGCGGTACCCCACTAGTCACTGCCTGCCACTCGGAAAACGACCCGTTTATTCCAACTCTTTGCTTTCTGTCCGCCAACCAGTTCTCTATCCAAGTCAATGCCTTGCCCCCAATCCCATGTGCCTTAATTTTGCACGCTAATCTCTTATGTGGGACCTTATCAAAAGCCTTCTGAAAGTCCAAATACACCACATCCGCTGGTTCTCCCTTATCTATTTTACCAGTTACATCCTCAAAAAATTCCAGTAGATTAGTCAAGCATGATTTACCTTTTGTAAATCCATGTTGACTTTGTCCGATCCTGTCACTGCTTTCCAAGTGCTCTGCTATTACATCTTTTATAATAGACTCTAGCATTTTCCCCACTACCGATGTCAGGCTTACCGGTCTATAATTCCCCGCTTTTTCTCTACCACCTTTTTTGAATAGTGGGGTAACATTAGCCACCCTCCAATCCATGGGTACTGTTCCAGAGTCTATCGAGTTCTGGAAGATGACCAGCAATGCATCTACTATTTCTAGGGCCACTTCCTTAAGTACCCTGGGATGTAGATTATCAGGCCCTGGGGATTTATCGGCCTTCAGTCCCATCAATTTTCCTAACACCATTTCCCTACAAATACTGATTTCTTTCAGTTCCACCCTTTCATCAGACCCTATGTTCCCCGGCATCTCTGGGAGGTTATTTGTGTCCTCCTTTGTGAAGACAGAACCAAAATATGTATTTAATTGGTCTGCCATTTCTTTGTTCCCCATTATAAATTCCCCTGATTCTGACTGCAAGGGACCTACGCTTGACTTCACCAATCTTTTTCTCTTCACATACCTATAAAAGCTTTTACAGTCAGTTTTTATGTTCTCTGCAAGCTTACTCTCATATTCTATTTTCCCTTTCTTAATTAATCCCTTTGTCCTCCTTTGTTGAATCCTAAACTGCTCCCAATCCTCAGGATTATTGCTTTTTCTGCCCAATTTATATGTCCTCTCCTTGGATCTTATGCTATCCCTAATTTCCCTTGTTAGCCACGGTTGAGTCACCTTTTTTGTTTTATTTTTATGCCAAACTGGGATGAACAAATTCTGTAGCTCATCCATTCGGTCTTTGAATGTTTGCCATTGCCTATCCACCGTCAACCCTTTGAGTGCCATTCCCCAATCAATCCTACCCAACTCGCTCCTCAGACCATCGTAGTTTCCTTTATTTAAATTGAGGACCCTAGTCTCTGAGTCAACTACTTCATTCTCCATCTTAATCTGTGTCCAGTTTTCCCCGTAGTCCTGCAAAATTTTTTCCTTCAGGTACTTATCCAACTCCCTTTTGAAAGCCATGATCGAGTCTGCCTCCACCACCCTTTCAGGCAGTGCATTCCAGATCCTAACCACTCGCTGCGCAAAAAAGTTTTTCCTCATGTCGCCTTTGGTTCTTTTGCCAATCACCTTAAATCTGCGTCCTCTGGTTCTCGACCTTTCCGCCAATGGGAACAGTTTCTCTCTATCTACTCTGTCCAGACCCCTCATGATTTTGAACACCTCTATCAAATCTCCTCTCAACCTTCTCTGCTATAAGGAGAGCAACCCCAGCTTCTCCAGTCTATCCACGTAATTGAAGTCCCTCATCCCTGGAATCATTCTTGTAAATCTTTTCTGTACCATCTCTAAGGCCTTCACATCCTTCCTAAAGTGCGGTGCCCAGAATTGGACACAATACTCCAGTTGAGGCCGAACCAGTGTTTTATACAGGTTCTTCATAATTTCCACGCTTTTGAACTCTATGGGCAGGATTTTCATTGGGCTGTGGAGACGGGATTGGAAGTGTGTGGGGGGTTAAAATCTCAAAATCGGGGGGCACGAACCCATCCCGCCCCCCAACCCGCCTCCATGCCAGTTTCAAAGGAGGCGGATACCTGACCTGTGCTGGGAGCCGCCTCCCCGAGGCAAAAGGGGATTAGTGCCAATTACCTGCCTGTTAACAGGTAGTTAACAGGCAGCTTTTAGCCTAATCCCTATTTTTATTCCTGAAGTGTGGGATTCCCAACGGCTCCAAACCACGCCAAGTTAGCGAGGCGGACTGTCGGTCTACAGGGGTTGGAGGGGTCGAGATGTCCGGTGTTCAGGTGAGTGATGGGTACATGAGCGCAGAGGTAAGTGTGTTTGGTGTGTGTAAAGTGTTTAAAGAAGTTTAATTACCTTTACTTACCTTTACAGCCTTCCTTCCTTCAGGTCTCGGGAGTCCCTCATCTCACCGGCACAGAAAGCAGAATGGCCGCGAGCTGTCAAAAGTTGCAGCATTCAGCTTTCTGTTCTGGAGAGATCTCTAAATCAGCCTGAGAGGAAGGAATTAACTTAGAGTACAGATTGTCAGTGTTTGACAGCTTCAAACAGCTGTCAAATGCTGATACTTCATCTGTCAACAGCTCTTGACAGATGAAATATCAGTCTGTGATGTCACCTGTTGCCGGGTGGCCCTTAATTGGCCTGCTGAGCTCGCTGGGCAGCTCAACAAGGTCAATCAAGCGAAAATCACGTGGGTTGGCTAGAACTCGATGGAGGCGGAACTACAACCCCAAAAGTTGTAGTCCCACCTCCTACACGCCTCCAGTATCAAAATCCAGCCCTTTACCTCTATTTATGAAGCCCAGGATCCCGTATGCTTTTTTAATTGCTTTCTCAACCTGCCCTGCCACCTTCAATGATTTGCGCACATATACTCCCAGGTCTCTCTGTTCATGCACTCCCTTTAGGATTCTACCCTTCAGTTTATATTTCCTCTCCTCGTTCTTGCTACCAAAATGTATCAATGCGCACTTTTCTGCGTTAAATTTCATCTGCCACCTGTCCGCCCGTTCCACCAGCTTGTCTATGTCCTTTTGAAGTCTATCACTCTCCTCCTCACTGTTCACTATACTTCCAAGTTTTGTGTCATCTGCAAATTTTGAAATTGTGCCCTGTACGCCTACGTCCAAGTCATTAATATATATCAAGAAAAGCAGTGGTCCCAGAACCGACCCCTGGGGAACACCACTGTATACCTTCCTCCAGTCTGAAAAATCACTACTCTCTGTTTCCTGTCAATTAGCCAATTTCGTATTCATGCTGCCATGGTAGCACACTTCCATCTGAGTCAGAAAAATGTGGGTTTGAGTCCCACTCCAGAGACTTGAGCACAAAATCCAGGCTAACACTCCCAGTGCAGCACTGTCGGAGGTACTGTCTTTCAAATGAGACGTTAAACCGAGGCCCCATCTGTTCTCTCAGGTGGACATAAAAGATCGCATGGCGCTATTTTGAAGAGCAGGGCAGTTCTCCCGGTGTCTTGGCCAATATTTATCCCTCAAACAACATCACTAAAAACAGATGATCTGGTCATTATCACATCGCTGTTTGTGGGAGCTTGCTGTGCACAAATTGGCTGCCGCGTTTCCTACATTACAACAGTGACTACACTTCAAAAAGTACTTCATTGGCTATAAAGCGCTTTGGGACGTCCAGTGGTCGTGAAAGGCGCTATAGAAATGCAAGTCTTTCTTTTTATTCGGGATTTCCACTGATCAGGAGAAGTCCTTTGGAAATGATTTCATACAGGATATCCTCCGTGTTTTTCCTGCATTAGCTGCAGGTTTTCTCCCCTCACTCGCAGGCGTTGGTACAGGGAGAGTGGCGGTGACTGGTGTGACAGTGACTGGTGTGACAGTGACTGGTGTGATGGTGACTGGTGTGACAGTGACTGGTGTGACGGTGACTGGTGTGACGGTGACTGGTGTGACAGTGACTGGTGTGACGAGGACTGGTGTGACGGTGACTGGTGTGACGAGGACTGGTGTGACGGTGACTGGTGTGACGGTGACTGGTGTGACGGAGACTGGTGTGACGGTGACTGGTGTGACGGTGACTGGTGTGACTGACTGGTGTGACGGAGACTGGTGTGATGGTGACTGGTGTGACGGTGACTGGTGTGACAGTGACTGGTGTGACGGAGACTGGTGTGATGGTGACTGGTGTGACGAGGACTGGTGTGACGGTGACTGGTGTGACAGTGACTGATGTGACGGTGACTGGTGTGACGGTGACTGGTGTGACGGTGACTGGTGTGACAGTGACTGGTGTGACGGTGACTGGTGTGATGAGGACTGGTGTGACGAGGACTGGTGTGACGGTGACTGGTGTGACGAGGACTGGTGTGACGGTGACTGGTGTGACGGTGACTGGTGTGACGAGGACTGGTGTGACGGTGACTGGTGTGACGAGGACTGGTGTGACAGTGACTGGTGTGACAAGGACTGGTGTGACGGTGACTGGTGTGACGAGGACTGGTGTGACGGAGACTGGTGTGACGGTGACTGGTGTGACGGAGACTGGTGTGATGAGGACTGGTGTGACGAGGACTGGTGTGATGGTGACTGGTGTGACGAGGACTGGTGTGACGAGGACTGGTGTGACGAGGACTGGTGTGACGGAGACTGGTGTGACGGAGACTGGTGTGACGGTGACTGGTGTGACGGTGACTGGTGTGACGGTGACTGGTGTGACGAGGACTGGTGTGACGGTGACTGGTGTGACGAGGACTGGTGTGACGGTGACTGGTGTGACGAGGACTGGTGTGACGGAGACTGGTGTGACGAGGACTGGTGTGACGGTGACTGGTGTGACGAGGACTGGTGTGACGGTGACTGGTGTGACGAGGACTGGTGTGACGGTGACTGGTGTGACGAGGACTGGTGTGACGGTGACTGGTGTGACAGTGACTGGTGTGACGGTGACTGGTGTGACGAGGACTGGTGTGACGAGGACTGGTGTGATGGTGACTGGTGTGACGAGGACTGGTGTGACGAGGACTGGTGTGACGAGGACTGGTGTGACGGAGACTGGTGTGACGGTGACTGGTGTGACGAGGACTGGTGTGACGAGGACTGGTGTGATGGTGACTGGTGTGACGAGGACTGGTGTGACGGTGACTGGTGTGATGGTGACTGGTGTGACAGTGACTGGTGTGACGGTGACTGGTGTGACGGAGACTGGTGTGACGGAGACTGGTGTGACAGTGACTGGTGTGACGAGGACTGGTGTGACGAGGACTGGTGTGATGGTGACTGGTGTGACGAGGACTGGTGTGACAGTGACTGGTGTGACGAGGACTGGTGTGACGGTGACTGGTGTGACAGTGACTGGTGTGACGGTGACTGGTGTGACGGTGACTGGTGTGACGAGGACTGGTGTGACGGTGACTGGTGTAACGAGGACTGGTGTGACGGTGGCTGGTGTGACGATGACTGGTGTGACAGTGACTGGTGTGACGGTGACTGGTGTGACGGTGACTGGTGTGACGGTGACTGGTGTGACGAGGACTGGTGTGACGGTGACTGGTGTGACGGTGACTGGTGTGACGGTGACTGGTGTGAAGGTGACTGGTGTGACGGTGACTGGTGTGACGGTGACTGGTGTGACGGTGACTGGTGTGACGGTGACTGGTGTGACGAGGACTGGTGTGACAGTGACTGGTGTGACAAGGACTGGTGTGACGGTGACTGGTGTGACGAGGACTGGTGTGACGGAGACTGGTGTGACGGTGACTGGTGTGACGGAGACTGGTGTGATGAGGACTGGTGTGACGAGGACTGGTGTGACGAGGACTGGTGTGACGAGGACTGGTGTGACGAGGACTGGTGTGACGGAGACTGGTGTGACGGAGACTGGTGTGACGGTGACTGGTGTGACGGTGACTGGTGTGACGGTGACTGGTGTGACGAGGACTGGTGTGACGGTGACTGGTGTGACGAGGACTGGTGTGACGGTGACTGGTGTGACGAGGACTGGTGTGACGGAGACTGGTGTGACGAGGACTGGTGTGACGGTGACTGGTGTGACGAGGACTGGTGTGACGGTGACTGGTGTGACGAGGACTGGTGTGACGGTGACTGGTGTGACGAGGACTGGTGTGACGGTGACTGGTGTGACAGTGACTGGTGTGACGGTGACTGGTGTGACGAGGACTGGTGTGACGAGGACTGGTGTGATGGTGACTGGTGTGACGAGGACTGGTGTGACGAGGACTGGTGTGACGAGGACTGGTGTGACGGAGACTGGTGTGACGGTGACTGGTGTGACGAGGACTGGTGTGACGAGGACTGGTGTGATGGTGACTGGTGTGACGAGGACTGGTGTGACGGTGACTGGTGTGATGGTGACTGGTGTGACAGTGACTGGTGTGACGGTGACTGGTGTGACGGAGACTGGTGTGACGGAGACTGGTGTGACAGTGACTGGTGTGACGAGGACTGGTGTGACGAGGACTGGTGTGATGGTGACTGGTGTGACGAGGACTGGTGTGACAGTGACTGGTGTGACGAGGACTGGTGTGACGGTGACTGGTGTGACAGTGACTGGTGTGACGGTGACTGGTGTGACGGTGACTGGTGTGACGAGGACTGGTGTGACGGTGACTGGTGTAACGAGGACTGGTGTGACGGTGGCTGGTGTGACGATGACTGGTGTGACAGTGACTGGTGTGACGGTGACTGGTGTGACGAGGACTGGTGTGACGGTGACTGGTGTGACGGTGACTGGTGTGACGGTGACTGGTGTGAAGGTGACTGGTGTGACGGTGACTGGTGTGACGGTGACTGGTGTGACGGTGACTGGTGTGACGGTGACTGGTGTGACGGTGACTGGTGTGACGGTGACTGGTGTGACGAGGACTGGTGTGACAAGGACTGGTGTGACAGTGACTGGTGTGACGGTGACTGGTGTGATGAGGACTGGTGTGACAAGGACTGGTGTGACAGTGACTGGTGTGACAGTGACTGGTGTGACGGTGACTGGTGTGACGGTGACTGGTGTGACGAGGACTGGTGTGACGAGGACTGGTGTGACGGTGACTGGTGTGACGGTGACTGGTGTGACGGTGACTGGTGTGACGGTGACTGGTGTGACAGTGACTGGTGTGACGGTGACTGGTGTGACGGTGACTGGTGTGACAGTGACTGGTGTGACGGTGACTGGTGTGACAGTGACTGGTGTGACAGTGACTGGTGTGATGGTGACTGGTTTGACAGTGACTGGTGTGACGAGGACTGGTGTGACGGTGACTGGTGTGACGGTGACTGGTGTGACAGTGACTGGTGTGACGAGGACTGGTGTGACGGTGACTGGTGTGACGGTGACTGGTGTGACGGTGACTGGTGTGACAGTGACTGGTGTGACGGTGACTGGTGTGACGGTGACTGGTGTGACGGTGACTGGTGTGACGGTGACTGGTGTGACGGTGACTGGTGTGACAGTGACTGGTGTGACGAGGACTGGTGTGACGGTGACTGGTGTGACGGTGACTGGTGTGACGGTGACTGGTGTCAGGAAATAGTTGAGGCTTGTAATAAGGGAACATCTATAATTATGGGGTTTTTAACTTTCATATTAACTGGACAAATCAAATTGGGCAGGGCAGCCTTGAGGAAGAGTTCATTGAGTGTATTAGGGATGGGTCTCTTGAGCAGTATGTAACTGAACCGACCAGGGGGCAAGCAACCTTAGATCTGGTCCTGTGTAATGAGACAGGATTAATTAAAAATGTCCTAGTAAAGGATCCCCTTGGAATGAGTGACCATAACATGGTTGAATTCCATATTCAATTAGAGGGTGAGAAGGTTGGATCTCAAACAAACGTACTGAGCTTGAATAAAGGAGACTATGAAGGTATGAGAGCGGAATTGATTAGAGTGGACTGGGAAAATAGATTAAAGGGTAAGATGGTACATGATCAGTGGGGTACATTCAAGGAGTTATTTTACAACTTTCAAGTAAATTATATTCCACTGAGGAAAAAAGGGTGTAAAAGAAAAGACAGCCATCCGTGGCTAAGTAAAGTCGTAAAGGATAGTATCCGACTAAAAACAAGGGCATATAAAGTAGCCAAATCTAGTGGGAGGATAGAAGATTGGAAAGTCTTTAAAAGACAGCAAAAAATAACTAACAGATTGATTAAGAAAGGGAAGATAGATTATGAAAGTAAATTAGCAAAAAATATAAAAACAGATAGCAAGAGTTTCTATAGTTATATAAAAAGTAAAAGGGTGGCTAAAGTAAATGTTGGTCCCTTAGAGGATGAGACCGGGAAATTAATGGTAGGAAACATGGAGATGGCAAAAACGCTGAACAAATATTTTGTATCAGTCTTTACAGTAGAGGACACTAAGAATATCCCAACACTGGACAAACAGGGGGCTCTAGGGCGGGAGGAGTTAAATACGATTAAAATTACTAAGGAAGTGGTACTCGGTAAAATAATGGGACTTAAGGTGGATAAATCCCCTGGACCTGATGGCTTACATCCTAGGGTCTTGAGGGAAGTGGCGGTAGGAATTGTGGATGCATTGGTAATAATTTTCCAAAACTCCCTGGACTCAGCAAAGGTCCCGGCAGATTGGAAAACTGCTAATGTAACACCCTTATTTAAAAAGGGTAGTAGACAGAATGCTGGAAACTATAGACCAGTTAGCCTAACATCTGTGGTTGGTAAAATTTTAGAGTCCATTATTAAGGAGACAGTAACGGGACATTTGGATAAACATAATTTAATAGGACAATGTCAACATGGTTTTACGAAGGGGAAGTCACGTTTGACAAATTTGCTTGAGTTCTTTGAGGACGTAACATACAGGGTGGATAAAGGGGAACCAGTGGACGTAGTGTATTTAGACTTCCAAAAGGCATTTGACAAGGTGCCACACAAAAGATTATTGCTCAAGATAAAAAAATCACGGGATTGGGGGTAATATTCTGGCATGGGTGGAAGATTGGCTATCTAACAGAAAGCAGAGAGTTGGGATAAATGGTTCATTCTCAGACTGGCAATCAGTAACTAGTGGTGTTCCGCAGGGGTCAGCGCTGGGACCCCAACTCATTACAATCTATATTAACGATTTGGAGGAAGGGACCGAGTGTAACATATCAAAGTTTGCAGATGATACAAAGATGGGAGGGAAAGTAGTGAGTGAGGAGGACATAAAAAACCTGCAAAGGGACATAGACAGGCTAAGTAAGTGGGCAGAGATTTGGCAGATGGAATATAATCCTGGAAAGTGTGAGGTTATGCACTTTGGCAGGAAAAATCATAGAGCAAGTTATTATCTTAATGGCAAGAAACTGGAAAGTACTGCAGTACAAAGGGATCTGGGGGTCCTGGTGCACGAAACACAAAAAGTTAGTATGCAGGTGCAGCAGGTGATCAAGAAGGCCAATGGAATGTTGGCTTTTATTGCTAGGGGGATGGAATATAAAAACAGGGAGGTATTACTGCAGTTGTACAAGGTATTGGTGAGACCACACCTGGAATACTGCATACAGTTTTGGTGTCCATACTTAAGAAAAGACATACTTGCTCTCGAGGCAGGACAAAGGAGGTTCACTCGGTTAATCCCGGGGATGAGGGGGTTGACATATGAGGAGAGGTTGAGTAGATTGGGACTCTACTCATTGGTGTTCAGAAGAATGAGAGGCGATCTTATTGAAACATATAAGATTGTGAAGGGGCTTGATCAGGTGGATGCGGTGAGGATGTTCCCAATGATGGGTGAAACTAGAACTAGGGGGCATAATCTTAGAATAAGGGGCTGCTCTTTCAAAACTGAGATGAGGAGAAACTTCTTCACTCAGAGGGTGGTAGGTCTGTGGAATTTGCTGCCTCAGAGAGCTGTGGAAGCTACATCATTAAATAAATTTAAAACAGAAATAGACAGTTTCCTAGAAGTAAAGGGAATTAGGGGTTACGGGGAGCGGGTAGGAAATCGGACATGAGTCTAGGTTCGGAACGGTCATGGCCCTGTGGGTGGCGGAGCGGGCCCAGGGGCTGTGTAGCCTGGTCCTGCTCCTACTTCTTGTGTTCTAATTCTGTGTTAGATTTCAGGAGATGGTTCTATTCACAGGGATTAGTGGAGACCTCGGGAACAGGCTGCCAGCTAGGAGTCCTTCAAGAGTAAATTGGGCCTGTTCCTGGCTGGGGTGGAGATCACCTCTTACAGAAGGTAAGTACTGCAGGAAATACAGGGACAGAGTGATCTCCTGGACGAGTTTCGATCGCCTAGATGGGTCAGAGAGGAATTTCCCAGATTTTTTCTCCCAAATTGGCCATTGGGTTTTTTAATCTGGTTTTTCGCCTCTCCCGGGAGATCACATGGGTTCGGGTGGGATGGAGAGTGGAAGTAGATTTGAGGTTAGGATCAGATCAGCCATGATCTTATTGAATGGCGGAGCAGGTTCGAGGGGCCGATTGGCCGACTCCTGCTCCTATTTCTTATGTTCTTATGTTCTTATGGTGTGACGGTGACTGGTGTGACGAGGGCAGGTGTGACGGTGACTGGTGTGATGGTGACTGGTGTGACGAGGGCAGGTGTGACGGTGACTGGTGTGATGGGGACAGGTGTGACGAGGACTGGTGTGACTGTGACGAGGACTGGTGTGACGGTGACTGGTGTGATGGGGACAGGTGTGACGAGGACTGGTGTGACTGTGACGAGGACTGGTGTGACGGTGACTGGTGTGATGGGGACTGGTGTGACGAGGACTGGTGTGACTGTGACAAGGACTGGTGTGACGGTGACTGGTGTGACGAGGGCAGGTGTGACGGTGACTGGTGTGACGGTGACTGGTGTGATGGGGACAGGTGTGACGAGGACTGGTGTGACTGTGACGAGGACTGGTGTGACGGTGACTGGTGTGACGGTGACTGGTGTGACGAGGACTGGTGTGGCGGTGACTGGTGTGACGAGGGCAGGTGTGACAGTGACTGGTGTGACGAGGACAGGTGTGACGAGGACTGGTGTGACGTGACTGGTGTGACGAGGGCAGGTGTGACGGTGACTGGTGTGACGAGGGCAGGTGTGACGGTGACTGGTGTGACGAGGGCAGGTGTGACGGTGAGGGGTGTGACGAGGACTGGTGTGACGGTGAGGGGTGTGACGAGGACTGGTGTGACGAGGACTGGTGTGATGGTGACTGGGGTGACGGAGACTGGTGTGACGAGGACTGGTGTGACAGAGACTGGCGTGACGAGGACTGGTGTGACGGTTGTTATGTCCGTGTATCTTAATGTTGTGTCCTTCAATAATCAGACAACAGACTGCAGGGAACGATTCAACAGGTGATTACTGAATGAGGGTTACTCTAGAACTAACTGTACAGATCACTACTCAGGGTTTATATACAGGTGTGGTCACTGCCGGTACTACAGTATACAGGAGCTGTAAAAAGTAGTTCTCTCCCTTAAGGTATATATACATTACATACATTACAACGGTGACTGGTGTGACGGTGACTGGTGTGACGAGGACTGGTGTGACGATGATGGTGACTGGTGTGACGCTGGTTGGTGTGTCACTAACTGGTGTGACGGTGACTGGTGTGACGAGGACGCGCTATAGTCCGGATGGGGTGGGGTGGGACTGATGACCCATTCCGCGACCTGCTTTTTGGTGCGTCCAATAAAAATGCAGCGGTGCGATCAGGGATCCATGTCCACAGGAACATTCTCCAACTACTTTCTTTTTCCCACATAAAGCCTCTGGAATTTGTAAAACTCCTTCAGCGTTCAAAATTTTTTTTTTCCTGAAATGAAATATTTATCGGACAGTGTTCCAATCGCTGGCAGAATACTTCACGCTGCCTCCGACAGTCGTGTTAGGTGAAAACTTGATCAGATTCGGGAGACAGTGACACAGCTGGTCGGAGCCTTCATGTGCTACGAGCCGGAGTGTCCGTGCCATCAATCCTGCACCTGGTGATTCGCTGATCTCAATCATTGCTGCAGTGAGTCGGTGCCAAGTGCAAGCCTGGGACTTCTCCACAGAGGAAGGGAGGGAGGGAGGGAGGGAGGGAAGATCAGGGGCCGCCACTCACAGCTCAACTACACCTCCGTGTGGCCAATCGGTGACAGCATTCAGAGAGACTAATCAGAGCGAGAAAGGAAAAACAATGTCAACAAGGAGGGAGGATTATAGGGGGTTGTTAACAGAGATATTTATGGTGCAAAAAATGGCCTTGAAAGTTATCTATAAAGAAAGATCTTGCATTTCTCCAGCGCTTTTTACAACCTCAGGACGTCCCAAAGCGCTTTACAGCCAATGAAGTGTTTTTCGATGTGTAGTCACTGTTGTAATGTGGGAAACGCGGCAGTCAATTTGCACACAGCAAGCTCCCACAAACAGCAATGTGATGAGCTGTTTTTAGTGATGTTGATTGAGTGATAAATATTGGCCAGGACACCGGGGAGAACTCCCCTGCTCTTCTTCGAAAGAGTGGCCGTGGGATCTTTTCATCCACCTGAGAGGGCAGACAGGGCCTCGGTTTAACGTCTAGATTAACGTCAGTCTAGATTTTTGTGCTCAAGTCTCTGGAGTGGAACTGGACCCCACAACCTTGTGACCCAGAGACCCACTGAGCCATGGCTGACACCTATAGTAATAGTAAAACACCAATAGGAATAAGAAAGAATTTGCATTTAGATAGCACTTATCACATCTCCAGGAGATTCGACATACTTGAAAACAATGAATTACTTTTCCAGTGCAGTCAGTTATCGTATAAGCCGAGCTCCTCACAGCAAAATCCCATTCGCAGTGAATGAGATGAATGATCGCGTAATCTGTGTGTTCAGTGGGACATAAGAACTTAAGAATTAGGGGCAGGAGTCGGCCATTCGGCCCTTCGAGCCTGCTCCACCATTCAATAAGATCATGGCTGATCTTCGACCTCAAATCCACATCCCTTGATTCCCTTAGTATTGAAAAATCTATCGATCTCTGTCTTGAATATACTCAACGACTGAGCCTCCACAGCCCTCTGGGGTAGAGAATTCCAAAGATTCACCACCCTCTGAGTGAAGAAATTTCTCCTCATCTCAGTCTTAAATGGCCGACACCTTATTCTGAGACTGTGACCCCTGGTTCTGGAAATAAAAACAGAAAATGCTGGAAATACTCAGCAGGTCAGGCAGCATCTGTGGAGAGAGAAACCGAGTTAACGTTTCAGGTCGATGACCCTTCGTCAGAACATTCTGATGAAAGGTCATTAACCTGAAACGTTGTGGTAAACCACTGTTATACCTGTCTGTATGTGTATGTGTATTCCACTAGGTACAGGTCTGGACATGCCTCGGCTGACTCCTCCCACTATTCCAGGTATATAAGTGACTACCTCCCAGTCCCTTAGTATTCTGGACGGGTCGACCACTCGAGACTAGACCTTCATTCTTTAGTTAATAAAAGCCTGGTTGTTACTCGCTTAACCTCAGTCTTTTGAGTAATTGATGGCGCATCAATTTTATTAACTAAATTTTTTATAATGGAGAAGATCCTCACACCAGCATGCCTGGACCTGGACAGTCGGGAAGCGGACGCTTCCACCAAGTTTGCTCACTGGCTCATGTGCTTCGAGGCATTCCTGACTGCCTCCACTGCGGTCGTAACGGATGCGAACAAACTGTCTGTCCTGATCTCCAAGGTGAACCACCGAGTGTACTCAGTCATCCGGGACGCGACCTCGTACACAGCCGCCCTCCAGCTCCTCAAGACCCAGTACACGTGCCCTGTGAACGAAGTTTACGCCAGGCACCTCCTGGGGAGTCACAAGCAACAACCTGGGGAATCGACTGAGGAATACCTCCAAGCACTGTCCGTGCTTGGCCGGGCCTGTAGGTGTAAGGCGGTAACGCCCACTAAGTACACCGAGGAACTGATCCGGGATGCCTTCGTAGCGGGCCACAGGTCCAACTACACCCGACAGCGACTGCTGGAGCAGAGTGACCTCACCCTCGACAAAGCCTCCGAAATCGCACTAACGCTGGACGCAGCATGGATGCCTATTCCTCTGCACCGTGGACGCCACGGGGAACGACAACCTGGGACACGGTAGGACAGCCCCATAGCACCGTGCCACCCCAGCCACAGCCCAACAACGGCCCAACCACCGCAGCAGTGTCCCAAAGCCAGACAGCAGTATCCCAAGGCCAGAAATGCTACTTCTGTGGCCAGGCCAAACACCCCAGAGCGCGCTGCCCGGCGAAGAATGCGACCTGCTCGGGTTGCGGGAAAAAGGGACACTACGCTAGCGTCTGCAAGGCCAAAGCCACCCCAAACGCCAGCAGCGCCGCGTGTGGGCCGTGCGAGCCGCCATCTTGGGCCCCCAACAGCGCCGCGTGTGGGCCGTGCGGGCCGCCATCTTGGGCCTCCCCAGCCATGTGCGAACCACCACAGCAGCAGCCATCTTGGACGACTCCAGCCACATGGGAATCATGGACGCCGCCATCTTGGACACCAGCCGGGACGCAGCAGGCCGCCAACCCCCCCCCCATCTGATACCCGCAGCGACACACCGACCCCTACGCTAGCCTCTGTTACGCTGGACCAAACGAGACCGCACCAACTAGCTCGGTCCAAAATGGACGTTAAGGTAAACAGCCATGCAATAAACTGCCTTTTTGACTCCGGGAGCACAGAGTGCTTCATCCACCCCGACACAGTGCGGCGTTGCTCTCTCCCAGTCCTGCCTGCGCACCAGCGGATTTCTATGGCCGCCGAGTCCCAGTCAGCGGACATTGGCGGCTACTGCGTGGTGACACTAGTAGTAGACGGGACTGTGTTCAATAATTTTAAACTCCTGGTCCTGCCTCAACTTTGCGCTGCCGTTCTACTGGGGTTGGATTTCCAGTGCCACCTCAAAAGCGTTACGATGGCGTACGGTGGCCCCCTCCCCCCACTCACAGTCCGCAGCCAGCAGCCTCCAAATTGCCCGCCGCGCACCAGATGCAACCTCTCCACACTCAGAGTCCCACCCCCTCCATTGTTTGCTAACCTCACCCCCGACTGTAAGCCCATCGCCACAAAGAGCAGGCGATACGGTGCAGGGGACAGGGTTTTCATCAAAACCGAAGTGGAGCGGCTCCTGAAGGAGGGGATTATTGAGGGCAGCTCCAGCCCCTGGCGAGCCCAGGTTGTGGTCGTTAAGACCGGCGAGAAACAACGCCTGGTCATCGACTACAGCCAAACAATAAACCGCTACACCCTGCTGGACGCCTACCCACTCCCCCGCATAGCTGACATGGTCAACCAAATCGCGCAGTACCGCATCTTTTCGACCATTGACCTGAAATCAGCGTACCACCAGCTCCCCATCCGCCCCGAAGACCGCCAGTATACTGCTTTTGAGGCAAACGGCCGCCTCTATCACTTCCTTAGGGTTCCCTTTGGCGTTACCAACGGGGTCTCCGTCTTCCAAAGGGAGATGGACCGGATGGTCGATCAAAACGCGCTGCAGGCCACTTTCCCTTACCTAGACAATGTGACCATCTGCGGCCATGACTTGCAGGACCATGACGCAAACCTCGAGAAATTCCTCCGCACCGCCCAACTCCTGAACCTGACATATAACAAGGAGAAGTGCATATTCCGCACAGACCGCCTCGCCATCCTTGGCTGTGTTGTGGAACACGGGGTCATCGGTCCCGACCCGGACCGGATGCGTCCCCTTATGGAACTCCCACTGCCCCACTGCCTAAAAGCTCTGAAGAGGTGCCTAGGGTTTTTTCCTACTACGCCCAGTGGGTCCCCTACTATGCAGACAAAGCCCGTCCGCTGATCAAATCCACCTCTTTTCCCCTGATGGCAGAGGCCCGCTCGGCCTTCCACCGTATCAAGGAGGACATTGCCAAAGCCACCATGCACGCAGTGGACGAATCCATCCCCTTCCAGGTGGAAAGCGATGCGTCCGACTTCGCTCTGGCCGCCACCCTTAATCAGGCGGGGAGACCTGTGGCATTCTTCTCACGAACCCTCCAGGGCCCGGAGACCAGACACTCCGCGGTCGAGAAGGAGGCCCAGGCTATTGTTGAGGCTGTGCATCATTGGAGGCACTACCTGGCCGGAAAACGATTTACCCTGCTCACTGACCAGCGTTCAGTTGCTTTTATGTTCAACAACAAGCAGAGGGGCAAAATCAAAAATGACAAGATCTTGAGGTGGAGAATCGAACTTTCCACCTACAATTACGAGATCTTGTACCAGCCTGGGAAGCTCAATGAACCCCCAGATGCCCTATCGCGTGGCACCTGCGCCAGCGCGCAGATCGATAGGCTGAGGGCCCTCCACAATGACCTCTGCCACCCGGGGGTCACCAGGTTCTTCCACTTCATCAAGGCCCGCAACCTGCATTACTTCATTGAGGAGGTCAGGACCATGACCAAGAACTGCCAAGTCTGCGCTGAGTGCAAACCGCACTTTTATAGACCAGACAGAGCCCACCTGATAAAAGCCACTCGCCCTTTCGAACGCCTGAGCGTCGATTTTAAAGGGCCTCTCCCCTCCTCCGACCGCAATGTGTACTTCCTCAACATCATTGACGAGTACTCCCGTTTCCCGTTCGCTATCCCCTGCCCGGACATGACCAGTGCCACGGTCATTAAATGTCTGAACAGCCTCTTCACCCTGTTCGGTTTCCCCAGCTATATCCATAGCGACCGGGGCTCATCGTTTATGAGCGACGAACTCCGCCAGTACCTGCTCGCTAGGGGTATAGCCACAAGCAGGACCACCAGTTACAACCCCCGGGGGAATGGACAGGTGGAAAGAGAGAATGCAACAGTTTGGAAGGCCGCCCTACTAGCCTTAAAGTCTAGGGGCCTTCCGACCTCCCGCTGGCAGGAGGTGCTCCCCGATGCGCTCCACTCGATTCGGTCGCTGCTCTGCACTGCCACCAATGCCACCCCTCACGAGAAAATGTTTGTCTTCCCAAGGAAGTCCACATCGGGGACAGCGTTACCGCCATGGCTGACGTCCCCAGGGCCGGTACTACTGAGAAGACACGTGAGGACCAATAAAACAGACCCCCTGGTCGAGAGGGTCGACCTCCTCCACGCCAACCCCCAGTACGCTTACATTGCGTACCCGGACGGGCGGGAGGACACAGTCTCCATACGAGACCTCGCACCCTCGGGGACCGCTGTAACCCACTACCCATTACCACCCCCCCCCACGACACCCTCGGGGACCGCTGTAACCCACTACCCATTACCACCCACCCCCCACGACCCGATATCCAACCCCAGCAGCCGGCTCGCCTTGGACCGTCACCCACGAGGACTACATTCCAGTGCCCCAGCCTACACGGGACGCGACGCCGGAAGCTCCACCACCCCTGCCGTCACCACGTCGATCACAGCGGCAGACAAGACCTCCGGAGAGACTCCAATACACGAACTTTTAAATACACTTCACCCCGCCGGACTCATTTTTAAACAAGGGGTGAATGTGGTAAACCACTGTTATACCTGTCTGTATGTGTATGTGTATTCCACTAGGTACAGGTCTGGACATGCCTCGGCTGACTCCTCCCACTATTCCAGGTATATAAGTGACTACCTCCCAGTCCCTTAGTATTCTGGACGGGTCGACCACTCGAGACTAGACCTTCATTCTTTAGTTAATAAAAGCCTGATTGTTACTCGCTTAACCTCAGTCTTTTGAGTAATTGATGGCGCATCACACGTTAACTCTGTTTCTCTCTCCATAGATGTTGCCTGGCCTGCTGAGTATTTCCAGCATTTTCTATTTTAATTTCAGATTTCCAGCATCCGCCGTATTTTGCTTTTGTATCCCTAGTTCTAGACTCTCCAGCCAGGGGGAAACAACCTCTCAGCATCGACCCTGTCAATCCCCCTCAGAATCTCGTATGTTTCAATGAGATCACCTCTCATTCTTCTAAACTCCAGAGAGTATCGGCCCAACCTGCTCAATTGTTGGTTGAGGGTGAAGGATTGGACAGGACACCGGGGGAAACTCCCTACCGTGGGATCCACTGGAACCGAGTAGACGAGCCCTTGTGACTCGGATTACCAACTGAACCAATCTAGGCCGGAAACCCATACTAACCCGGTAACCAATGATCCTTTTAAGCTGCGCGGCCGCACAAGGCTCTGCAGCTCCCGCGCAGCCGGCTCACCGGCTTTTAAATAGGAAAAACCGCGCAGGCGCGGTATTTTGAACGGGCCGTGTAGCCCCTTAAAGCGGCCATGCACCCGAAAAAAAATTAAAGGGAACGTTGCCGGTAATCAGGACGATCGGTGTCACGGTTCCTATTGGGGGAGTGAGGAGATTGACCTTCTGACTCAGAAGCGAAAGTGCTACCAACACAGCCAGGGTTGTCACTTGTAGACTTGTGTGTTCCCCTCACCCCCGACATTCCCTCCGAACATGGCTCCTCGCAGGTGAGGAACTCCCAGCTACAGTAGAAAATACCCTGGAATCATTCAAGAAACTATTCACGTATCCAATGAGGGAGCCATCGCTTCTTTCTGAATGGATGAACAAAAAATGGGCCCAATGGCCCTCCTCATCCATACTTATCTTTAGGCAATAAGACAGTTAATGAACTGACCTTTGGACTTATAACTTTTCTGTTCCTGATGTCGATTATATGAAAATGTAAGAAGCTCAGATATAATCGACTAAATCTTACTGCCACTGCTTATAAAAACGCTCATCACAAGGGATCTTGTGTTCTTGGTTAACTATAAGCAAATAAATCTTTATCTTCCTGTTACAGAGTTAAATGCACTGGCTACACAGTCGTGTTTGTGTAAGAATGATGGGTTGTTAATTGGTGTTAAGCAGATAGACAATCTCTACCTATAGTCCAGCAACTGGCCTGTTAGTGTGCCATGAAATAAAATCACAGAATCATCGAATCTTACAACACAGAAGGCGGCCATTCGGCCCATCGTGCCTGTGCCGGCTCTTTGAACGAGCTCTCCAATTAGCCCCACTCCCCCCTGCTCTTTCCCCATAGCCCTGCACATTTTTCCCCTTCAAGTATTTATCCAATTCCCTTTTGAAAGTTACTATTGAATCTGCTTCCACCATTCGTTCAGGCAGCGCATTCCAGATCACAACAACTCGCTGCATAAAAATCTAAGTTTTTCCTGCTCTCGCCTCTGGTTCTTTTACCAATCACCTTCACTCTGTGTCCTCTGGTTACCGACCCTTCAGTCACTGGAAACAGTTTCTCCTTATTTACATCATCAAAACCCCTCATGGTTTTGAACAAGTTTGGGTAATTTCAGCAAACCTGCGCTCCCGGAAAGGAGGCGGACTCGAAGGGAGAATGGGTCCACCGCAATGTGCGGCCAATTCTCTGGCTCACGCTCCCTGTCAGTGCAAACCAATGTGGGGCTGGGATCAGTGGATTCATCAGAGAATCATAGAAATTTACGGCACAGAAGGAGGCCATTCGGCCCATCGTGTCTGTGCTGGCCAACAAAGAGCTCTCCAGCCTAATCCCACTTTCCAGCTCTTGGTCCGTAGCCCTGTAGGTTACGGCACTTCAAGTGCGTATCCAAGTACTTTTTAAATGTGATGAGGGTCTCTGCCTCTCCCACCCTTTCAGGCAGTGAGTTCCAGACCCCCACCACCCTCTGGGTGAAAAAAGTTCTCCTCAACTCCCCTCTAATCCTTCTACCAATTACTTTAAATCTCTGCCCCCTGGTTATTGACCTCTCTGCTAAGGGAAATAGGTCCTTCCTATCCACTCTATCTAGACCCCTCATAATTTTATACGCCTCAATTAAATCTCCCCTCAGCCTCCTCTGTTCCAAAGAAAACAACCCCAGCCTCTCCAATCTTTCCTCATAGCTAAAATTCTCCAGTTCTGGCAATATCTTCATAAATCTCCTCTGTACCCCCTCTCGTGCAATCACATCCTTCCTGTAATGTGGTGATAATTATATCCTGATATCTTTAAGATTCTAAATAGGAAGGAATCTAATCAACAAACATTTGTCCTGACTGTTTTAACAGCTAATGAATTCTCAAATATGGAAGATTATGAGGACGCACAGGCTGAGGAGAACCCGTACACTTTGACCGTGGATGATGAAGACCCTTATGATTTAATTTTACCAGAAGGCAACAGCAACGTGGAAGTTAAAAAAGAAAGTGCGGGCAATTTTGTAAAAAGACCGCCAGCGCCTATTCCTCGCCCCACCACCCTGCAGTGTGTGGACAATACCCCTTTTATTGCTCAAGGTATGTCATTTACGCTGAGGTTTGGGTGGGTAGGAAATTCCAGAGCTGGGGCCAGGCAGCTGAAGGTACGGCCGCCAATGGTGGAGTGATTAAAATCGGGGATGCTCGAGAGGACAGAATTGGAGGAGCGCACAGATCTCGTGGGGGTTGTAGGGCTGGAGGGGGTACAGAGATAGGGAGGGACGAGGCCAAGGAGGGATTTGAACACAAGATTCAGAATTTTAAAATTGAGGCATTGCTTAACCGGGTGCCAATGTAGGTCAGTGAGCACAGGGGGTGATGGGTGAACGGGACTGGGTGAGAGTTAGGACACGGGGCAGTGAGCACAGGGGGTGATGGGTGAACGGGACTGGGTGTGAGTTAGGACACGGGGCAGTGAGCACAGGGGGTGATGGGTGAACAGGACTGGGTGTGAGTTAGGACACGGGGCAGTGAGCACAGGTGGTGATGGGTGAACGGGACTGGGTGTGAGTTAGGACATGTGGCAGTGAGCACAGGGGGTGATGGGTGAACGAGACTGGGTGCGAGTTAGGACGCGGGGCAGTGAGCACAGGGGGTGATGGGTGAACGAGACTGGGTGCGAGTTAGGACACGGGGCAGTGAGCACAGAGGGTGATGGGTGAACGGGACTGGGTGTGAGTTAGGACACGGGGCAGTGAGCACAGGGGGTGATGGGTCAACGGGATTCGGTGCGAGTTAGGACACGGGGCAGTGAGCACAGGGGATGATGGGTGAACAGGACTGGGTGTGAGTTAGGACACGGGGCAGTGAGCACAGGGGGCGATGGGTGAACAGGACTGGGTGTCGTTAGGACACGGGGCAGCGAGCACAGGGGGCGATGGGTGAATGGGACTGAGTGTGCGTTAGGACACGGGGCAGTGAGCACAGGGGGTGATGGGTGAACGGGACTGGGTGTGAGTTAGGACACGGGGCAGTGAGCACAGGGGGCGATGGGTGAACGGGACTGGGTGTGCGTTAGGACACGGGGCAGTGAGCACAGGGGGTGATGGGTGAACGGGACTGGGTGTGAGTTAGGGCACGCGGCAGTGAGCACAGTGGGTGATGGGTGAACGGGACTGGGTGTGAGTTAGGACACGGGGCAGTGAGCACAGGGAGTGATGGGTGAACGGGACTGGGTGTGAGTTAGGACACGGGGCAGTGAGCACAGGGGGTGATGGGTGAACGGGACTGGGTGTGAGTTAGGACACGGGGCAGTGAGCACAGGGGGTGATGGGTGAACAGGACTGGGTGTGAGTTAGGACACGGGGCAGTGAGCACAGGGGGTGATGGGTGAACGGGACTGGGTGAGAGTTAGGACACGGGGCAGTGAGCACAGGGGGTGATGGGTGAACGGGATTTGGTGCGAGTTAGGACACGGAGCAGTGAGCACAGGGGGTGATGGGCGAACGGGACTGGGTGTGAGTTAGGACACGGGGCAGTGAGCACAGGGGGTGATGGGTGAACGGGACTGGGTGTGAGTTAGGACACGGGGCAGTGAGCACAGGGGGTGATGGGTGAACGGGACTGGGTGCGAGTTAGGACACTGGGCAGTGAGCACAGGGGGTGATGGGTCAACGGGACACTGTGTGAGTTAGGACACGGGGCAGTGAGCACAGGGGGTGATGGGTGAACGGGACTGGGTGTGAGTTAGGACACGGGGCAGTGAGCACAGGGGGTGATGGGTCAACGGGACACTGTGTGAGTTAGGACACGGGGCAGTGAGCACCAGGGGTGATGGGCGAACGGGACTGGGTGTGAGTTAGGACACGGGGCAGTGAGCACAGGGGGTGATGGGTCAACGGGATTCGGTGCGAGTTAGGACACGGGGCAGCAGAGTTTCGGATGAGTTCAAGTTTACGGAGGGTGGAATGTGGGAGGCCAGCCACGAGAGCTTTGGAATAATCGATAGTTACAGTGGAAGAGCAAGCACTGTGGCGGGTGGATTAAGCTGAACGGCTTGCTTTCTCTGCTATACTATCTATTAATCTGATAGGAGTGCACATGAAAACTCTTACAGCAAGACTCATTCATAAGAAGGTTATTCAACATCCACCAAAAGAATCAATGTGAAATATGGTTGGTGAACGATATTTAAAGGAAACATACAAGACCTTTGACTGTGCTGTTGAGATGATATCAGAGCTCATCGACGGAGTCCCCACTTGTAACCCAGCTCTGAGTGTATCCGATTGTATTAATGTTGGTCAGAGGTTGATCCCAAGAGGATCAGAGATCAAATGTTATTGCTAAGGATCTGTCAACAAGTACTGATATCATTTTGTGGTAGTTTTTCAGCAAAAAACTGGAAAAGGAACCGAAGAAAAGCTCTACGCTGTCCCCAAACGAGGTATGGAGCCTTGTCATTGTTGGCATCTCAGGGTAACTCCTAGAGTTGATGGCCTCGATTTTAACTGAGCCATGGAGACGGGCTTGGAGGCGTGTGGGGGGTTAAAGTCCCGAATTCGGGGGTCCCGACCCCATCCCGCCCCCAACCCGCCTCCATGCCAGTTTCAAAGGAGGCGGGTACCCACCCCGCACTGGGACCCGCCTCCCCGAGGCGGGAAGGGATTAGTGCCAATTAACTGCCTGTTAACAGGTAGTTAAAAGGCAGTTTTTAGCTTAATCCCTATTTTAAAGCTTGAAGTGTGGGATTCCCGACGGCTCCAAACCACGGCAAGTTAGAGGAGTCGGGCCGTCGGGTTCAAGGAGTTGGAGGGGTCGAGATGTCGGTGTTCAGGTGAGTGATGGGTGCACAAGTGCAAAGGTAAGTGTGTTTGGTGTGTCTAAAGTGTGTAAAGAAGTTTAAATTACCTGTACTTACCTTTACAGCCTTCCTTCCTCTTGGCTTCGGGAGTCCATCATCTAACCGGCACAGAAAGCAGAACGGCTGCGAACTGTCAAAAGTGACAACCTGCAGCTTTCAGTGCCGGTGAGATCTCTAACTGAGTCTGTGGAGAAGGACTCAGGTTAGAAGTAAGACTGTCAGTGTTTGACAGCTTCAAACAGCTGTGAAACACTGATATTTCATCTGTCAAAACCTCTTGACAGATGAAATTTCAATCTGTGACTCCACCTGTTGCTGGGTGGCCCTTAATTGGCCTGCTGAGCCCGCTGGGCAGGCTCAACAAGGTCAATCAAGTTAAAATCGCGTGGATTGGCCGCATCTCGATGGAGGCGGGACTACAATCCCGAAAGTTGTAGTCCCGCCTCCTTCCCGACTTCTGAATGAAAATCACCCCCGATGGGGTTTCTCAGTTTGTGGCTTTGGGATATCGCTAATCAAACCCCTAGTACCGTCGGGGTGTTTTCCTGTGTGCCACCAACAGGGAGCATCATCCATGGAAATGGATGGACAATCGCGGGCAGCTCGCCCACCGTTGCCCCATATGTCCAGCTGCTGGGCGAGGCGGCCTCCCTGTGGCAAACCTCTGGAAAATCAGCATTATATTTTCTTTGCCATTTTCAATACATCTTTTTCATCACCCAGCCGATGAATTTCTGTACATTTTAACAAACCGTCATTTCTCAGAATATGGCCGGATAATCTTTTACGATGAGAATTCATCACTTTCAAAAACAATTATTTTTTACAGTCATTTTAGGTGAAATAGTTCCATTATTTTTGAATTCAATCGGTTTTACAATCATTTTAACAAAATATTCCATCGATATTTTACTGGGAATTCTTCAATGTGTTTCTATAACTCATAACCAGCTGCAGCGACCTATGCACACTCGAAGTTACCCCATTAAATTCGTACATTTCCCACACCCGGAGACTGGTCCAGGCTCCGCGATCATATCCTGACTGGAATTTCCAATTCTTTATGTAGGCGAGTACTCTGGACAGCAAGTGACTCTGCACCATGATGCTCGGTCATGTATCTGCACCCGATCAATACAGAGGCTTATCACAATGCACTGAAATACCTCCCGCCAATATTTTAATAACCAGTTAATCTTCGGAAAGTTGGAAGCGTCATGAAGCACACACACATGAATCACAAGTGTGCACAGTTCCGGTCTCCACATTACTAAAAGGGTACAGAGGCACTGGAGAAGGTGCAAAAAAGACTCACAAGAAAAATACTGAGAGGTTATAACTATCACAAAAGAGAAGGCTGAGGGGTGACCTGGTAGAGGTCATTAATATTATGAAGGGTTTCGATAGGATAGACGTAGAGAAGATGTTTCCACTTGTGGGGGAGACCAGAACTAGCGGCCATCAATATAAGAGAGTCACTAATAAATCCAATCGGGAATTCAGGAGAAACTTCTTTACCCAGAAAGCGGGGAGAATGTGGAACTCGCTACCACAGGGAGTGGTTGAGGAGAATAGCAGAGATGCATTTAAGGGGAAGCTGGATAAACACATGAGGGAGAAAGGAATAGAGGGATATGCTGAGATGGAAGATGGCGTCCGGCGCACTGCCCATCGGAAGGGTGCGCGCATCTCGGACCCCGCTTTTGAGTCTTAGTTGGCCACGTAGCGCCTAAAACATGGGTGCTACATGACCCAATTTAGCTCCCAGTGACTCTGAATGAGTCTCCTGCTATCTTCATGCATTTTAATGACAGATTTTGGACACTCACTACATAACAAACTCATTCCCATAACGTACTGCCTTGCTGATCAAAATAATGTTGCCGGGTTGCATGAAACTATTTAGCAGTGAAGTAGTCCCACATTTCTAACTGATCTCTTTGTGCCGTGCAGCAGCCAGGTCCAATGTCGATGAGAGCCAGACGTACGACACATTCAGAGCAGAGTACAATCCAGGGCAGCAACGGCTGATCGATCTGCAAGAACTGGTGAAGAAGGGAGCTATGACAGTGGGTGAAGCTGAGGAAAAATTCAAACAATGGCAGACTGAACAGAAGGATCAAGATGCGGTGCAACAGGTGCCAGAATGAACCTCGATCCACTTCCTAAGATTGCATAGAAAAATAGGAGCAGGAGTCGGCCATTCGGCCCTTCGAGCCTGCTCCGCCATTCAATATGATCATGGCTGATCCTCTATCGCAATACCATATTCCCGCTCCCTCCCCATATCCCTCAATGCCTTTTGTGTCTAGAAATCTATCTATCTCCTTCTTAAATCACAGAATCACAGAATCACAGAAACCCCACAGTGCAGATAGAGGCCATTTCGGCCCATCGAGCCTGCACCGACACATATCCCACCCGATCCCCGTAACCCCTACACCAACACATATCCCACCCTATCCCCGTAACCCCACGTATTTAATCCCTCTAACACTAAGGGTCAATTTTATCATAGCCAATCAACCTAACCTGCACATCTTTGGACTGTGGGAGGAAACCAGAGCACCCGGAGGAAACCCACGCAAACACAGGGAGAATGTGCAAACTCCACACAGACAGTCACCCGAGGCCAGATTCGAACCAGGGTCCCTGGCGCTGTGAGGCAACAGTGCTAACCACTATGCCACCGTGCTATTCAGTGGCTTGGCCTCCACAGCCTTCTGTGGTAGAGAATTCCACAGGCTCACCACCCTCTGAGTGAAGAAATTTCTCCTCATCTCAGTCCTAAATGTCCTACCCCATATCCTGAGACTGTGACCCCTCGTTCTAGACTCCCCAGCCAGGGGAAACATCCTCCCTGCATCCATTCTGTCTAGCCCTGTCAGAATTTTATACAATTCAGTAAGATCCCCTCTCATTCTTCTAAACTCTAGTGAATACAGGCCTAGTCGACCCAATCTCTCCTCATCCGACAGTTCTGCCATCCCAGGAATCAGTCTGGTGAACCTTCGCTGTACTCCCTCTATGGCAAGTATATCCTTTCTTGGGTAAGGAGACCAAAATTGTACACAATACTCCAGGTGTGGTCTCACCAAGGCTCTGTACAACTGTAGTAAGACATCCTTGCTCCAAGACTGAACTGTAGGTGAAGGAGGTCCATTGAGATGGAGTTAGAGCCACTTTCATCCAAGGTTCTGAACCTAAGATGGTGTAAAGCAATTGACGCGAGTCAGATGTGAATTTCCTTAAAACGACTGAGCAAGGTTTATTTAGAATAACACAGGTGATGTGCCTCAATAATCCCGAGACTCGAAGGTAGCAGAACAAAACAAGGCTTTTATTAACTTAGAACGAAACACGTAAGCGAGAGAGATGTCGTCCTTCTGGAGACTGGGGCTAGACTGAAGCTAGCTTACAAACGGGGCCAGGTATGGGCGGAGCCCTACACACAGCACATTCCAGTATACAATACAGCACATTCCAGTACACAATACAATGAGGTCTGGGGGAAGGGAAATGACACTGAAACCGATCTCAGTCACAGGCAGTGATGAATGGAAATATTTCATCACAACAGGTATTCCCTTCCCTAATGCCTCAGTCCAGGTAGAGGCAGCAGTCACAGACTCAACCCCACAACTCAGGAGAGGAGCAAAAGGCTTCTCTTTCAGTTGGTTCTGTGTGTGGGGACAAGCAGCGGGGTAACTTTCCCACTTACAGGGGTGTTTTTTTCAAGCTCTAGGTCCCGCCCCTGTAAGGGGAATGGTCGATTGCGAGGGAAGAAACATCCCAATTCTTCCCCCGCTGCCAGTCTGAGACAAAGGAATGATCCCACCACCCAGAACTCTGGGGCGATGATTTTGCCCGTTTAAGTAACACCTTCGTTGCTTGCGGAGGGGATGAGCGAGCAAAGGGGAATCAGCGTTTCAAAGCAACCCAACATAACAAAGAATGCAATGTTACAACCTTAATGGAGCAGGAGTCGGCCATTCGGCCCCTCGAGCCTGCTCCGCCATTCAGTAAGATCATGGCTGATCTTCTACCTCATCTCCACCTTCCTGAACTATCCCCATATCCCTTGATTCCCTTAATATCCCAAAATCTATTGATCTCAGTCTTGAATATACTCAACGACTGAGCCTCCACAGCCCTCTGGGGTAAAGAACTCCAAAGATTCACCGCCCTCTGAGTGAAGAAATTTCTCCTCATCTCAGTCCTCAATGGCTGTTATGTTCTTAATAGCGCTTCAAATGAATACAATTTATTGCTAAACTATAAACAAGGCCATGCTAAATAAAGTGAGATAAATTAAACCTCATATTAAAAATATTACACCTGCAAACATTTCCAGTCTACAAAACCCTACTTCTTGTTATCACACTTTTGTGTCAGTGTTGTTGCATTAGAAATTCTGATGTCCACATTTACAATGGGGACTCTCTATGTAAACTTGTCATGCTGCAATGACTGTCCTCCTGCCAGTAGGGGCAGTGTAGCGCTTCCGTTTTGTGACTCCCAGTTCCTCCGCCTGTACTGCAGATACTGCAATCAACTCCACTCCGCTTCCCAAATGGCCAGGGCTTTTTTCTATTTAACTATAAGTAATAATATGAAAGTATTACATGAAAAGAAGGAAAGAATGTATAATAAAAAAAATGGGTTCTGAGTTATAAAGAAAGACTTGCATTTCTACAGCACCTTTCATGACCTCAGGACGTCCCAAAGCACTTTACAGCCAATGAAGTACTTTTGAAGTGTAGTCACTGTTGTAGTGTAGGAAACACGGTTAGCAATTTGCACACAGGAAAATCCCACAAACAGCAATGTGATAATGACCAGATCATCTGTTTTTGTTACGTTGATTGAGGGATAAATATTAGCCAGATCATCAGGGATAACTCCCCTGCTCTTCTTTGAAATATTGCCATGAGATCTTTTACATCCACCTGAGAGAGAAGACAGGGCCTCGGTTTAACGGTTCATCTGAAAGACGGCACCTCTGACAGTGCGGTGCTCCCTCAGTACTGCCCCTCCGACAGTGCGGCGTTCTCTCAGTACTGCCCCTTTGACAGTGCAGCGCTCCCTCAGTACTGCCCCTCCGACAGTGCAGCGCTCCCTCAGTACTGCCCCTCTGACAGTGCGGTGCTCCCTCAGTACTGCCCCTCTGACAGTGCGGTGCTCCCTCAGTACTGCCCCTCCGACAGTGCAGCGTTCTCTCAGTACTGCCCCTTTGACAGTGAAGCGTTCCCTCAGTACTGCCCCTCCGACAGTGCAGCGCTCCCTCAGTACTGCCCCTCCGACAGTGCAGCGCTCCCTCAGTACTGCCCCTCCGACAGTGCAGCGCTCCCTCAGTACTGCCCCTCCGACAGTGCAGCGCTCCCACAGTACTGCCCCTCCGACAGTGAAGTGTTCCCTCAGTACTGCCCCTCCGACAGTGCACCGCTCCCTCAGTACTGCCCCTGCGATAGTGACGTGCTCCCTCAGTACTGCCCTCTCGACAGTGCACCACTCCCTAAGCACTGCCCCTCCGACAGCGCGGCGCTCCCTCAGTACTGCCCCTCCGACAGCGCGGCGCTCCCTCAGTACTGCTCCTCCGACAGCGCGACGCTCCCTCAGTACTGCTCCTCCGACAGTGCGGCGCGCCCTCAGTACTGCCCCTCCGACAGTGTAGCACTCCCTCAGTACTGCCCCTCCGACAGTAAAGCGTTCCCTTAGTACTGCCCCTCCAACAGTGCGGCGCTCCCTCAGTACTGCCCCCTCGACAGTGCACCACTACCTAAGCACTGCCCCTCCGACAGTGCGGCACTCCCTCAGTACTGCCCCTCCGACAGTGCAGCACTCCCTCAGTACTGCACTGGGAGTGTCAGCCTGGATTAATGTGCTGAAGTCCCTGGAGTGGGACTGAACCCACAACCTTCTGACTCAGAGGCGAGAGTGCTGCCCACTGAGCCACAGCTGACACTTATATTTGCACTCCCTGGTGCAATTCTCCTCAACCCTCTAAACGCCACCATTGGCCTGAAGGCTGCACTTGGTTTTGATCACCTTTGTGTATTGTCATGGGATGTCCACTGGGATACTTCAATGGAGCAGGACAGGGTTTCACAAAGGGGAATGATTCTCTCGTGCACAGATACAACATCGTTTCAAAGCAATGCAAGGCTGATACAAATCAGCCCTGATCTCATTGAATGGCGGAACAGGACCGAGGGACTGAATGCTCCTCTGTTCCTTACACTGTCTTACACTGATACATCTCACAGTACTTTCTAAAAGTACCTTACCTGATACCTGTCACGTAAAGAAAAGTCTCCTATTCAGGCAGCTGTGACTAGCAATGGTTCATGACTGTCACTGGGTGAGCCATGCTGAAGGGACCAATTCAAAGAGCCGGCACAGACATGATGGGCCGAACGCCCTCCTCCTGTGCTGTGTGAATCTATGATTCAATCATCATGAAAATGGAAATATAGAATCTTGGTAGTTTACAGCACAAAGGGAGGCCATTCAGCCCATCACATCTGTGCTGGCTCTCTGAAAGAGTTTAGTTTCATTGCACTCTCCTTTCCCCATATCCTTTAAATGATCACAGTTACTGCAGCAAATGTAATCTTCTTCAAATATTTATTCACTTTCCTTTTAAAAACTATTATGAATTCTGCGTAGGCCACTGTTTCGAGTGGACCATTCCATGTCCTAACAATTCTCGGCACAGAAAACATTCTCCGAGCCTCTCCCTTCATTCTTCCGGTGGTCACCTGAAATGTAGGCCCTCTCGTTGCTGTATGAACTTTATCAAAGCCTCTCACAATATGAGCTGCTTAGGAGACTGAGAATTAGACAGAAGCCCCAAGCCTGATCCAGCGTCACCTACACCAGCCAACATCTCAGAGTCCGTCCCAGGGGCAGCTGCATCTTCAAGCCTGGTTGAGGTGTGGATATTGAGGTTTCGATTCCAGGCACCTGTTGCTTCCCTCTCACTAAATGCCAGCCCAGCCTGCAGGAGAAATGGACAATTAGAGCAGGGAGGTTACTGCACAATAATCTTGTAGGCCAGCAAGCTGTTAGGACCACTGTGATTGTTGTTGTGTTATTTGAATGACTTGTGGTTCATGATGTAGAACAGGCTGGGGCTCTTCCCTCTAGAAAAGAGAAGGCCGAGGGGCGACCTGATCGAGGTCTTTAAAATCATGAAGGGGTTCGACAGGGTCGACGTAGAGAAGATGTTTCCACTTGTGGTGGAGTCCAAAACTAGGGGCCATAAATATAAGATAATCACTAATAAATCCAATAGGTAATTCAGGAGAAACTTCTTTCCCCAGAGAGTGGTGAGAATGTGGAACTCGCTACCTCAGGGAGTGGTGGAGGTGAATAGTGTAGATGCAGTTAAGGGGAATCTGGATAAACACATGAGGGAGAAAGGATTAGAAGGATATGGTGATGGGGTGAGATGAAGAGGGGTGGGAGGAGGCTGGTGTGGAGCATAAACACTGGGATAGACCTGTTGGGCCGAATGGCCTGTTTCTGTGCTGTACATTCTATGTGATTCTATGTTGATGAATTTACAACATTTCTTAAGGACACATACTCATAATTATAAACCACGCATGCTTTCCTTTGATGCCCCAATAATGGCCCAGCACAGCCAGACGGTGCGACTGTGACCCCAGCTCACCCTGCCCACTCTCACCAAATTCTGGGTCCTCTTTCACACATACAGTGCACCGACTCACAGAGACGGTGTTCACCATGCCGAATTCTCCGCTCCATGGGTTGCCCTGACCACCCCCCTCCCTCTACAAGGACACAGAGGCCATCATTGAGGAGCCTTGCCTGTAGCTGCCAGCTGTTAGCTGGCCCGCCCGCCCAGGCAAATAGTTCACTCCACTGCTGAAAGATGCATCATTTCAGTCTTCGTAACCCTCTCGGCGTCTTCTTACCCACTGGGAAAGGCTGCTTGAGGAATGACTGAATTATTCTCATCAGTTGTGCTGAGTTTCATCAAACTTTAACGAATGTTGTAGAGCTGAGCGACAGCGCACCGACTCGCCGTGTTCTTGTGTGTTCATCATCTTCAGAAAGGACTCCTCTCCCTCCGGGAGTTGTCCATAAATAAAACATGGGGCCTAGAAATTGGGTATAGCCCCGCTTGAGGCGTTAGAACTGGCGAAGCGCTAAGTTTATAGCCAGACGAAGCTTATCGCCGCCTGGCGCGATATTGGGTTGCATCGCCCCCAAAGGGGATTGAGGCGCTAAATCAGCCGTTGCACGGTGCACTTAAGGCGCAAAAGGTCAGGCGCTACTCAATATCGACGCGGACGGGCGCAGCGCAGGTGAACTCAATTACGGGAAAGCACGAGACCTACAGGCGCCGGCCAGCTCTTAAAGGGGCGGGTCAGTCAGACTGAGCTTCAACACCCAACGCCCTGAAGGCCTCAGATTCGGCGCTCGCCCTTGTCTGGCGTTAGAAACTTGTGCATTATGGAGAAGGGTAGGCAGAAAGCAGAGCGCTTCAGCACTGAGGCTCTGGACCACTTGGTGGCTGCAGTTGAACACCGTCGAGAGGTCCTGTGTCCGGATAATGGCAAGAGGCCAAATCAGAAGGTTTACCGACGATCTTGGAGGTAGGTTGCTGTGAGGGTGAATTCCAGCAGCATGGCGACCAGGACCCCTGTTCAGTGCAGGAAGAAATTCAACGACCTCACACGGATCGTTAGGGTGAGTGATGGTTTACCAAACTTGTGCTTCCCTCCATCTGCAGCTGACTTCGGGCACCCTGCTGCAATGATGCGCCAATGGCCATCTGTCAGTATGCACCCATGGCCCTTTCTGGCCACACACATGGACAGATGTCTCAAGGCCTCATGTAAGGGCTCTTGCACCATGGGGGGCATGCGATGAGGTCTCAAGGCCTCATGCAACAGAACCTCCCCTTCTTTCCCCTGCAGTCCAAGATGGCACAGATTAGAAAGGAGCAGCGTCGAACCGGTGGCGAACCTGCACAAGTGGTCACTCTCACGGATCTGGAGGAGAGAGTGCACCAGATACTTGGAGGACGTCTGTCTGGTCCAGTGACCACTGCATCTGCCGACCCCCTAACCGACAGCGAGGGTAAGACTCTCACCTTTTCCACCTGTGGCCTTCCACTTGGTCCCCCTGCCAGCATGCATCCTCAGTGTGCAGCCATGTCAGAGCCTTGCCGCAATCTGGCATGCCTTTCAGCAAACCTGTCCTTTTGCTAAAGCCACTCTTCCACCTCCCACTTTCAGATGAAGCAGCACCAACTCGGGCTCAACGCGCTGAAGCTGCCAGTGCCAGTGCCACCGGAGGCGAGGACCAGGAGGAATCCAGACCAGCCGTTGCAGAATCCGGGGAGCGGAGACATCTGCAGACTGGGGATAGTAGTACCCTCGAGGGGAGGGGGGGTGGCTCTGAGGATGAACCAGTTGCCGGACCAAGCGACATGGAGCAACGCAGGGGGGATAGGCAAGTTCGGCCACCGTCTCCCCGCAGGGCAAGGCAGGTCGTCATGACTGCTGCACAGAGTGCAGATGAGGTCCGTCGCCCTCCAAACAAGCTCCCATTCCAATGCCAGTTGGTCAAAAGGCTTTTAGGTGTAGTGGTGCAAGTGCTTCAGACAGGGTTGAAGGTACCAAGTACTGTAAAGCTCAAACCCCAGAACTCCACTCCACATTAGCTCGCCAACTCTCTCTAGCAGCGATCGCAATGAGCAGGCCAAGTGGCAGAAGATTCTGCAGTAGAGCTGTCCCCTTTAAATAGCGCCCCCCTACTCCGAGAAGGGCCTGTTAGCCCTCCCTCGAACTGTCACTAATAGCGCTGGGCGCTAAGGCTCCGGGCGCCACCCAATATGCGCTCAGGCGCTCCTAAAAGGCGTTGCACACTGAAATGATGTCATGAGCAGCTTGCGCTCGCGGGCGCGCGCAAACACTTAGCGCAGGCACTAAATGTATAGTCAATATCTGAGTTGGCGCTATCTTCATAGCGTCCGCCCCAACATAGCGCTTCGCCCCAATTCTAGGTCTCTTTAGGCGCTCAGCGCCGGCGCTACCAACCCAATTTCTAGGCCAGAATCTTCTTTTTCATATCAAATACAGGCAAAGCTAGAGAGAAGAGAACTTTACATTAACACAGGCAGCCTGTGCTGGGAGTTCCATAGTTCTAAGGCCTCTTTGGGCCTATTTATTCAGCCCCAACATTGTCCCTTTACAGGTGCTGCAGTAGCTGCGATCCTTTTCAATATTTGATCAACTTATTAAGTCCCAAGATGTACTTGCTTGAGTCAATTCATTTAATGACTCGCCCTTTCAATTTGTTCTCATTATTTGTCACTTCCACACATGGATGTCCCCAGTCCGTGGTGTAGTTAGTGATAAATAATAACCACCTTGTTAAGAACCTTTGTGTGGTATGGGAATACACTTGCAACCCATCTGTCAACATTTAAATGCGATGGAGAGATTTCCATACAGTCCAGACAAACTCAGACCCTAGAGAGCCTCCCAGGAAGCAAGGCAAAGAGGAAAGGAGGAATACGGTGGAGAAAAGTGAAGAGACAATAGAAAGAAAGAAAGAAAGAAGGGAAAGAAAGAAAGAAAGAAGGGAAAGAAAGAAAGAAAGAAAGATTTGCATTTATATAGCATCTTTCACGACCACCGGACGTCCCAAAGCGCTTTAGAATGTGTTGAAGCGCCACAGACCGTCCATTGGTCCAAGTCACATGTGCAGGCGTTCCCAGCCTCAGATAATTTGATGTGTACGTGAGGGTCAATCATTAAAGCTCAGCTATTGGTTAGGATACCACGGATCAGGCAATTTCCGTCTCCATTTTCGGGTGGGATTGGGCGGTGGATGGCAAAAGATTGTGACACAGCACCCGACCATTCCAGTCCCACCGAAATACAGACCTCTGTGATTTTGCTGCGGCCGGGAAACAGGTAACCAGTGCGCCCACCCAGAACAGGCGGGAGCCAACTGGCAATATGCAAATCGGGGTCCTGAGCCAATGGTGCTTAAAGAAAAAAAACAAACTCGCATTTCTCCAGCGTCTTTCACAACGTACAAAGCGCTTCACAGCCAATGAAGTACTTTTGAAGTGTGGTCACTGTTGTAATGTAGGAAATGCAGCAGCCAATTTGTGCACAGCAAGCTCCCACAAACAGCAATGTGATAATGACCAGATCATCTGTTTTCGTGATGTTGGCTGAGGAATAAATATTGGCCCCAGGACACCGGGGAGAACTCCCCTGCTCTTCTTCGAAATATTGGCAGCGGGATTTTACATCCACCTGAGAGAGTAGACGGGACCTCAGTTTAATGTCTTATCTGAAACGCGGCACCTCCGACAGTGCGGCGCTCCCTCAGTACTGACCCTCCGACAGTGCGGCGCTCCCTCAGTACTGCCCCTCCGACAGTGCGGTGCTCCCGCAGTACTGACCCTGCGACAGTGCGGCGCTCCCTCAGTACTGCCCCTTCGACAGTGCGGCGCTCCCTCAGTACTGACTCTTCGACAGTGCGGTGCTCCCTCAGTACTGCCCCTCCGACAGTGCGGTGCTCCCTCAGTACTGTCCCTTCAACAGTGGGGCGCTCCCTCAGTACTGACCTTCCGACAGTGCGGCGCACCCTCAGTACTGCCCCTCCGACAGTGCGGCGCTCCCTCAGTACTGACCCTTCGACAGTGCGGCGCTCCCTCAGTACTGACCCTTCGACAGTACGGCGCTCCTTCAGTACTGCCCCTCCGACAGTGCAGCACTCCCTCAGTACTGCCCCTCCGACAGTGCGGTGCTCCCTCAGTACTGCCCCTCCAACAGTGCGGTGCTCCCTCAGTACTGTCCCTTCGACAGTGGGGCGCTCCCTAAGTACTGACCCTTCGACAGTGCGGCGCTCCCTCAGTACTGCCCCTCCGACAGTGCGGTGCTCCCTCAGCACTGCCCCTCCGACAGTGCGTTGCTCCCTCAGTACTGTCCCTCCGCCAGTGCGGTGCTCCCTCAGTACTGCCCCTCCGACAGTGCGGTGCTCCCTCAGTACTGTCCCTCTGACAGTGCAGCTCTCCCTCAGTACTGCCCCTCTGACAGTGCGGTGCTCCCTCAGCACTGCCCCTCCGACAGTGCAGCACTCCCTCAGCACTGCAGGCCTAGATTATGTGCTCAAGTCTCTGGAGTGGGACTTGAACCCACAACCTTCTGACTCTATAGGCGAGAGTGCTGCCCACTGAGTCACGGCTGACACCTACTGCGAGCCGCTCAGAAAAAATAATAGCAGAAGCTTTGCTGATGGATTTTTGTGGAGCCGTGAATGAACAAATCCTGGTGTTCAAATCCCTCCATGGCCTCACCCCCTCCCTATCTCTGTAATCTCCTCCAGCCCTACAACCCCTCGAGATCTCTGCGCTCCTCCAATTCTGGCCTCTTGAGCATCCCCAATTTTCCATCGTGTAGTGTATGTGCCTTTAAGAGCCCCAGGTGTGCTGTGGTGCCGGTGATTGCCACTCGGGTTATATAAGCCTGTGTATTGTGTATATCCGTTAGAACCCCCCCCCCAGACTTTGCTTAGTAAATACCTATGAACCAACTCCTGTCTTCAGTGTCTTTATCAACGCACGGACACTACAGTGGCGACGAAGTGGAAACGGACTTACCTGCAATTCGGCAGCACCTCAAGGACGTCGATTCCTCGGGCGTCCTGAAGACTCAAGGAAGTGAGAGAAGCTGTGGTTTCACCAGCTGGCCAAGCTGGTGGCAGGTACTGCGCTAATCCTTCCTGGGCGTCAGGCTGGAGCTCCAGCGGCTGGCTCTACAGCTGAGACAGGCAGCGAAATCGGAGGCAAGCAATAACGGACTGGGAGGGAGCACTCGGGAGACAGCCGGTGCGGCAAGCAGGTCAGCGTTCAGACCTGGAGAGAAACTCCGGCGGGAACAAGTCTCCAACAGTAAATAAAAAAATAAAACAAATGGAAACCGCAGTAAACAGCGTTGTCATCGGCAGCAGCGGCGGGAAAGCGCGGGAAGCACCATATCTTTTCTACAGAAAAGAAAGAAAAGCGCGGGAAGCGCCATATCTTTTCTAAGATGCCTAATTCTGGCAATATTGATGTTTTTGATAATGAGATAGAGGATTGGACCACATATGTGGAAAGAGTGGAGGTATATTGCACCGCAAATGGAATAGAAGTTGAAAAAAAAGCTTCAGTGCTTCTGGATCTAATGGGCGCAAAGACATACAAGCTGTTACGAAACTTAATCACTCCAGCCGAACCGATGGACAAGAATTTTGAGGAGATTGTTGATACCCTACACTGCCAATTCGAGGCAGGACTGGCAGATTCTCTGCGAGACAAATTCATCTGCGATCCCCTAAGTGTAGAAACACAAAAAAAGGTATCTTCTGAGAAAAATTTAACACTGGACAAGGCTTTCAGTGCAATAGGAGCTGCAGAGATACAGCAAAGGCCACAGGACTTCGGCACCCATGAAATGACACGGGGTTTCGAGAGATGTTATCGCTGCGGCAGATCCACCCATGACCAGAGGGACTGCTGGTTCAAGGAAAAAGCATGCAGGCGATGCGGAAAGATGGGACACATTCCACGTGTGTGCCGATCTGAAAACAAAAAATCCACTAACGGGAAAAGAATCAGTAAGGAAAAGCACAGAAAGGTACAAATGATGACGGACATTAGCTCCGAAGACCAGAAGAGCAATAGCGACTCCGGGAACAAGAGACTAAGCTCTCTCAAATTACATAATGTAATTGCCAAAGAAGATTACCAGACCATTTGGGTTACCCTCACAATAGCAGGGTCCCCAGTTAAAATGGAGCTAGATACAGGATCAGCTCTGACCGTCATAAATCGACGGGATTACGAGCGGCTATTTCCGCATATACCTTTAAAAGACACATCCATTATCTTGAAAACATATACGGGGCAGGAAGTATACCCCAAAGGAAAAATAAGGGTGCCTGTTGTATACAACGGCAAGGAAATACAGAAGTTGTATTTATACGTTCTACAAGATGGTGGTCCACTGCTGTTGGGACGTGAATGGATCAGGAAAATACGTTTAGACTGGCACTCCATTCAGGCACTGACAGTGACCAGTAAGGAAAAAAATGATGATGACGTCATACCTGAACGATTAAAAGACATCTTGGCCAACGCCAAGGAAGTATTTCAAGAGAATCTAGGAACCTTGAAAGGCATCACCGCCTCAATAAAAGTGGAAGATGCAGCAATTCCCAAGTTTTTTAAGGCAAGACCGGTGCCATACGCAATTCGTCCAGCAGTCGAGGCAGAGCTGGAGAATTTGGAAAAGGCAGGCGTATTATCTAAAATAGATTGGAGCGAGTGGGCAACACCCATCGTCCCAGTCATGAAGAAAGCATTGAAGAATGATAAATCTGAAGAACAGAGAAAAATTCGCATCTGTGGAGACTTCAAGGTGACTGTAAACCCGGTCCTTCACACGGTACAGTATCCTCTTCCGAGGATAGAAGATATTTTCGCCTCACTATCCGGAGGGAAACGTTTCACCAAAATTGACTTGGCACAGGCATATCTACAGATGGAGGTTGAAGAGGCCTCTAAAAAATATCTCACGATAAATACACACAAAGGTCTGTACCAGTACAATCGACTGGTTTTCGGAGTAGCATCCGCTCCAGCTATCTGGCAAAGAGCTATGGAGCAAGTCCTCCAAGGGATTCCAGGGACTCAATGCTACATAGACGACATCCTTGTAACAGGAGAAAACGACAACAAGCACCTTGCCAATTTAGAGCAGGTGCTCACTAGGCTGAGAGAACGGGGCCTACGAGCAAATCGCCCCAAGTGCGAATTTTTCCGAAATCAAATATCATATTGTGGCCACATAATAAATAAGGAAGGGTTGCATAAGTCACCTGAAAAAATTGAGGCGGCCATAAAAGCCCCAGCACCTGAAAATGTTTCACAATTAAGGTCGTTCCTGGGATTAATAAATTACTATCATAAATTTTTACCGAACTTATCAACTCTTCTACACCCTCTTAATGAACTGCTACAAACAGGAGTAATTTGGAAATGGAACGAAGACTGCAAAAGTGCCTTCCATAAATGCAAAGACTTAATCACATCCAAAGAAGTTTTGGCTCATTACAACCCATCACTGCCAATCAGACTGGCGTGCGATGCATCCCCTTACGGCATAGGAGCAGTATTATCGCATAAATTCCCTGATGGCTCGGAACGGCCGATAGCTTTTGCTTCACGCTCATTGAACTCAGCTGAGCGTAACTATGCCCAAATCGACAGGGAAGCACTCAGCCTGGTATGGGGAGTAAAGAAATTCAACCATTACCTACACGGACAAAAATTTACCTTGTTGACTGAACATCAACCCCTCATCTCCATATTCAACCCTAAAAAGGCATTATGACAGCACAAAGGCTACAGAGGTGGTCCCTTTTTCTAGGGGCACACCAATACAACATAGAATACAAAGGGTCAAAACAGCATGGGAATGCTGACGGTTTATCGCGCCTACCGTTGCCAACGGTAGAAGAGGCACCTACAGTAGACCCAATGGAGATGTTCCACTCTACCATAGTGGAATGTCTACCAGTAACAAATTCTGCCATTGAAAGGGAAACGAGAAATGACCCGACTCTTTCACGGGTCTACGATTTAACAGTGAAGGGATGGCCAGCACATGGCGAACCACTGTTGCCAGCATTCTCGCAAAGAAGAGAACAGCTGTCAGTGTGCCGAGGAACCTTGATGTGTGGATCCAGAGTGGTGATTCCACCCAAACTCCAGGATAAAGTGCTAAAGGAGCTTCACGAGGGGCATCTGGGTGGAGTGAAAATGAAGAACCTAGCCAGGGCGTTTGTATGGTGGCCAGGTATCGATGGAGACATCGAAGAAATGACCAAGAGCTGCCTAGGATGCCAGAAGGTCCAAAACGCTCCACCACAAGCCCCTCTACATCCATGGGAGTGGCCCTCATCTCCCTGGCAAAGGGTACACATCGACTTTGCTGGTCCATTTATGGACTCAATGTTCTTAATCGCGGTTGATGCACACTCCAAGTGGCTGGAGGTAATAAAGATGTCCTCCACCACCACGGAAAAAACCATCACAGTATTAAGGACCATATTTGCCAGGAATGGGCTGCCGGAACAGATCTGTTCTGATAATGGACCGCAATTTGTGTCCGAAGAATTCAGGAAGTTCTTAAAAAACAATGGGGTTAAGCACTACACGTCCGCCCCATACCATCCCGCCACCAATGGATTGGCTGAAAGGTTTGTCCAGACCTTCAAGAAGGCCATAAAGGTCATGGGTAATGAAGACATAAAACTTCAGCACAAGGTGGATAACTTCTTATTCGCATACAGGAATGCAACACATATGGTTACCAACCAAACTCCCGCCATGATGTTCTTCAATAGAAACCTAAGATGCCGGCTGGATTTGGTCAAGCCCAACATCAGAAGGGACGTGGAGAACCGGCAGTTTCAAGGCATGAATGAAAGGCCAACTAGAACCTTCCAGATAGGTCAACAAGTTTTGGCCCGGGACTACCGTACCGAGAAATGGCAGCCTGGAACTATCTGCACACGACTAGGACCACTGATATATACCGTGGACATCGGAGAAAGCATAATAAGGCGCCATGCTGACCAAATCATAAAGTCATCTGAAAAGGGACACCCTACACCACAACTCTATACATCTAACGATGAAGTAGAGATACCCATATCTACCTCCGATCCGGTGATACTGGAACCCGATGAACCCGACGCTGGCATTCAAGCCGAATCAGCCTTGCCAGAAGAACCTACTACACCACCAGAAACTACTACACCCCCGAGGCGTTATCCGAACCGAGTCAGGAAGCCTCCTGAGAGACTGACTTATAATTAATTAACTACAGCAATGTATATTATTTTGCTTATAACATGTAATTAATAATTACTTAAAATATGATGTACTGGTTAGCTAAAAGGGGAGGAATTGTAGTGTATGTGCCTTTAAGAGCCCCAGGTGTGCTGTGGTGCCGGTGATTGCCACTCGGGCTATGTAAGCCTGTGTATTGTGTTATATCCGTTAGAACCCCCCCCAGACTTTGCTTAGTAAATACCTATGAACCAACTCCTGTCTTCAGTGTCTTTATCAACACACGGACACTACACATCGCTCCACCATTGGCGGCCGTGCCTTCAGCTGCCTGGGCCCCGAGCTCTGGAATTCCCTCCCTAAACCTCTCTGCCTCTCTCTTTCCTCCTTTAAGACCCTCGTTAAAACCTCCCTCTTTGACCGAGCTTTTGGTCACCTGCCCTAATTTCTCCTTATGTGGCTCGGTGCCAAATGTTGTCTGATAATCGCTCTTGTGAAGCACCTTGGGACGTTTTACTACATTAAAGGCGCTATATAAATGCAAATTGTTGTTGTTGGTTGACTTGTCTATTGTTGGTGCTCAGGTAAAGACATAAAACCTCAGATTTAACATTTCTGTTTATCTCTTTTTTTAAAGGAGAAACTGCGTAAGCTCCGAGAGAACATTATAAAGGACAGACATGATGTGGAAGATCTCTACGGTAATACAAAGATTCACTCGATTCATTTGTTAAAAATGGCTTGGAGCTTGAATTTGGGGCCTGCCGGCCTTTAATGGTCACTTTTACTGGTTGAAACTCTATGAGGGTAAAATCCATGGCCACGCAGTCTCACTAGGAACATAGGAACAGGAGGAGGCCATTCAGCCCCTCGAGCCTGTTCCGTCATTCAATGAGATCATGGTTGATCTGCGACCTAACTCCATCCACCCGCCTTTGGCCCATACCCCTTAATACCTTTGGTTAACAAAAATCTATCAACCTCAGATTTAAAATTACCAATTGATCTAGCATCAATTGCCGTTTGTGGAAGAGAGTTCCAAACTTTTACCGCCCTTTATGTGTAGAAGTGTTTCTTAATTTCACTCGTGAAAGGTCTGGCTCTAATTTTTCGACTCTGCCCCCTAGTCCTAGAACCCCCAACCAAAGGAAATAGTTTCTCTCCATCTACCCTATCTATTCCCCTTAATATCTTGAATCTTACTTCTCCCACGTTGGCCGCAGAATCTATTTCCAACCCAGCAAGCACCGGATCAAGGAATCATTCCCTTTAGAATTGTAGATATAACAGCACAGAAAGAGCCCGCACACTCCATTGGGTCTGATGGCTCTTCAACTAAACCTGCCCACTCTCATCCCAATTCCCTGAGCGACAAGAGGCCCCAGAGGCTCAGGTAGGCCTCAGTGCGGCATCGGCAGCGGGTGAAGGCGGAGCAGCGCGGCAGAGCGACTACAAGAGGCCCCAGAGGCTCAGGTAGGCCTCAGTGCGGCATCGGCAGCGGGTGAAGGCGGAGCAGAGCAGCAGAGCGACTACAAAAGGCCCCAGAGGCTCAGGTAGGCGTACCAATCTCCAACCTCAGGCAAGGAGAGAGGTAAAAAGTATTCAAGGTGTGACATCACCACAAAACAGGTAGGTGATTGGTTGGAGTATTTCTCTCATTTTAAAACTTTAAGTCTGTGGTTTATAATTTTTAAGGTTGCTGTGGTGTACCAAGGCCTTTCTGGTGCAGAGTGACTGTTGGTAAACCATTAAACTGGTGTAACTAGAGGGATTGATTTAATTTAAATCCAATTAATTAAAGGGGATACTAACATCTAAAATCGGGCAGAGGGTGTCCATAACTAACAATAAAAAATTTAATTAATTACATAGAATGGAGCAGGTGATGTGTTACTGTTGCGAGATGTGGGAGCCGGTGAACCCCATTGAGGCTCACGGTGATTACGTCTGTGACAAGTGTCTGCTGCTACAGGAACTCCAGCTCCGTGTTGATGAGCTGGAGTCTGAGCTTCAGACACTGCGACACATCAGGGAGGGGGAGAAGTACCTGGACTCTATGTATCAGGAGGTGGTCACACCTATGAAGTTAAGTAATTCAGATGCAGCCCATGGTCAGGGACAGGACGGTGTGAGTATGAGTAAGGCAGGTACGGGGATCCAGGAGGTAGAGCTGGAGGAGCCGCAGCCCTTGCTCTTGACCAACAGGTTCGAGGTTCTTACTCCCTGTGGGGACAGGAGCAGGGACTGCAGGGAGGATGAGCAACCTGGCCACAGCACCGTGGAAAGGGGGGCCATTCAAGAGGGGGGAGTAAATAGAAATGTTGTAGTGGTAGGGGATAGTATTATTAGGGGGATAGATAGAGTTCTCTGTAGCCGAGAGCGAGAGTCCAGAAGGCTGTGTTGCCTACCCGGTGCCAGGGTGAAGGACATCTCCTCTGGGCTGGAAAGAAACTTGCAGTGGGAGGGGGTGGATCCAGTTGTCGTGGTCCATGTTGGTACAAACGACGTAGATAGGACTAGGAAGCCGGTTCTGTTAAAGGAGTATGAGCAGCTAGGGGTCAAATTAAAAAACAGAACCTCAAGGGTAATAATTTCTGGATTATTACCTGAGCCACGAGCAAATTTGGCTAGGACAAATAAAATTAGAGAGTTAAATGCGTGGCTCAAAGACTGGTGTGGGAGAAATGGGTTTTGCTTCCTGGGACACTGGCACCAGTACTGGGGCAGGAGGGAGCTGTTCCGTTGGGACGGGCTTCACTTGGCCAGTGCTGGGACTAGAGTCCTGGCGGATCATATAACTAGGGCTGTAGAGAGGGCTTTAAACTAACTAGTGGGGGGGAGGTTCCTAGAGAGCAAATAATAAAAATGACAACAGAGAAGGTCATAGACTTAGGTAGCAGTGGGGAAATTAAAAACCAGAGCGTGTCAGGAAGGGGCAGAAGGTATGGAGTAAAAGGTAAAGTAATAAAAAGGGCAAAAGCAGGAACTAAGTGTCACAAAACATATTTGAAAGTTCTCTATCTGAATGCACGTAGCATTCGTAACAAAATAGACGAGTTAATGGCACAAATCACTACATATGGGTATGATCTTGTGGCCATTACAGAAACATGGCTGCAGGGTGACAATGCCTGGGAATTAAACATACCAGGTTATTTAACGATCAGGAAGGACAGGCAGGAAGGAAGGGGAGGTGGGGTGGCTATGTTAATAAAGGAAGGAATCACTGTAATACAGAGAAATGATATTGGGTCAAAAGATCAGGATAATGAAACAGTTTGGGTGGAGGTAAGGAATAATAAGGGGAAAAAAACACTAGTGGGCGTAGTCTATAGGCCTCCGAACAGTTGCAACTCTGTTGGACGGAGTATCAATCAGGAAATAGTTGAGGCTTGTAATAAGGGAACATCTATAATTATGGGGGATTTTAACTATCATATTAATTGGGCAAATCAAATTGGGCAGGGCTGCCTTGAGGATGAGTTCATTGAGTGTATTAGGGATGGGTTTCTTGAGCAGTATGTAACTGAACCGACCAGGGGGCAAGCAACCTTAGATCTGGTCCTGTGTAACGAGACAGGATTAATTAAAAATGTCCTAGTAAAGGATCCCCTTGGAATGAGTGACCGTAACATGGTTGAATTCCATATTCAATTAGAGGGTGAGAAGGTTGGATCTCAAACAAGCGTGCTAAGCTTGAATAAAGGAGACTATGAAGGTATGAGAGTGGAATTGAGTAGAGTGGATTGGGAAAATAGATTAAAGGGTAAGACGATACATGATCAGTGGTGTACATTTAAGGAGTTATTTACAACTTCCAAAAAATATATAGTCCACTGAGAAGAAAAGGGTGTAAAAGAAGACAGCCATCCGTGGCTAAGTAAAGAAATTAAGGATAGTATTCGACTAAAAACAAGGGCATATAAGGTAGCCAAATCTAGTGGGAGGATAGAGGATTGGGAAAACTTTAAAAGACAGCAAAAAAATAACAAAAAGATTAAGAAAGGGAAGATAGATTATGAAAGTAAATTAGCAAAAAATATAAAAACAGATAGTAAGAGTTTTTATAGTTATATAAAAAGAAAAAGGGTGACTAAAGTAAATGTTGGTCCCTTAGAGGATGAGACCGGGAAATTAATGGTGGGAAATATGGAGATGGCAAAAACACTGAATGAATATTTTGTATCAGTCTTTACAGTAGAAGACACTAAGAATATCCCAACACTGGACAAACAGGGGGCTAAAGGGGGGGGAGGAGCTAAACACGATCAAAATCACTAAGAAAGTGGTGCTCGGTAAAATAATGGGACTCAAGGCGGATAAATCACCTGGACCTGATGGCTTACATCCTAGGGTCTTGAGGGAAGTGGCGGTAGGGATTGTGGATGCATTGGTAATAATTTTCCAAAACTCCCTGGACTCGGCAAAGGTCCCGGCAGACTGGAAAACTGCTAATGTAACACCCTTATTTAAAAAGGGCAGTAGACAGAAGGCTGGAAACTATAGACCGGTTAGCCTAACATCTGTGGTAGGTAAAATTTTGGAGTCCATTATTAAGGAGACAGTAACAGGACATTTGGATAATCATAATTTAATAGGACAAAGTCAGCATGGTTTTATGAAGGGGAAGTCATGTTTGACAAATTTGCTGGAGTTCTTTGAGGAAGTAACATATAGGGTGGATAAAGGGGAACCAGTGGACATAGTGTATTTAGACTTCCAAAAGGCATCTGACAAGGTGCCACACAGAAGATTATTGCTTAACATAAAAAATCACGGGATTGGGGGTAATATTCTGGCATGGATAGAGGATTGGCTATCTAACAGAAGGCAGAGAGTTGGGATAAATGGTTCATTCTCAGACTGGCAATCAGTAACTAGTGGTGTTCCGCAGGGGTCCGTGCTGGGTCCCCAACTCTTTACAATCTATATTAACGATTTGGAGGAGGGGACCGAGTGTAACATATCAAAGTTTGCAGATGATACTAAGATGGGAGGGAAAGTAGTGAGTGAGGAAGACATAAAAAACCTGCAAGGGGACATAGACAGGCTAAGTAAGTGGGCAGAGATTTGGCAGATGGAATACAATACTGGAAAGTGTGAGGTTATGCACTTTGGCAGGAAAAATCGTAGAGCAAGTTATTATCTTAATGGCAAGAAACTGGAAAGTACTGAAGTACAAAGGGATCTGGGGGTCCTGGTGCACGAAACTCAAAAGGTTAGTATGCAGGTGCAGCAAGTGATTAAGGCGGCCAATGGAATGTTGGCTTTAATTGCTAGGGGGATAGAATATAAAAATAGGGAGGTATTGCTTCAGTTGTACAAGGTATTGGTGAGACCGCACCTGGAATACTGCCTACAGTTTTGGTGTCCATACTTAAGAAAGGACATACTTGCTCTCGAGTCAGTACAAAGAAGGTTCACTCGGTTAATCCCGGGGATGAGGGGATGGACATATGAGGAGAGGTTGGACATATGAGGAGAGGTTGAGTAGATTGGGACTCTACTCATTGGAGTTCAGAAGAATGAGAGGCGATCTTATTGAAACATATAAGATTGTGAAGGGGTTGGATCGGGTGGATGCGGGGAGGATGTTCCCGATGGTGGGTGAAACTAGAACTAGGGGGCATAGTCTTAGAATAAGGGGCTGCTCTTTCAAAACTGAGATGAGGAGGAACTACTTCACTCAGAGGGTGGTAGGTCCATGGAATATGCTGCCCCAAAAAGCTGTAGAAGCTACATCATTACATAGATTTAAAACAGAAATAGACAGTTTCCTAGATGTAAAGGGAATTAAGGGTTATGGGGAGCGGGCAGGAATTTGGACATGAGTCTAGGTTCGGATCAGTCATGGCTCTGTGGGTAGCGGAGCGGGCCCAGGGGCCGTGTAGCCTGATCCTGCTCCTATTTCGTGTGTCTAATTCTGTTAGATTCAGGAGATGGTTCTGTGATAGTGGATTGGTGGTTAGGATCAGATCAGCCATGATCTTATTGAATGGCGGAGCAGGCTCGAGGGGCCGATTGGCCTACTCCTGCTCCTATTTCTTATGTTCTTATGTTCCCCAGATCCTTCTTTTATCAAATACTTACCCAGTTCTCTTTTAAATGATGTTATAATCTCTGCCTCAAAAAACCCTATATTACCTTCGCTAATTTTAGTGGAAAAAATCGTGGTGAGCTCAAGGCTCTGTTCTCTCTCTTGGACTGGGTTCCATCGGCTGAGGGAGTCGGTGAGGAATTTTTTTCCTTAGTGGCCCTGGGATTTTCTCTCTTTTTACCTCTCCCAGGAGATTACACGGCTGCGGAGAGGAGGGAGGAGGGCGGAAAAGGGGGACGGGGTGGTGGGGGGCGGGGGGCGTAGGGGACAGGAAGGAAGTGTCTAGTCGTGATGCTCTGGCCATCATAGTATGGGACAGGCTTGATGGACCAGCTGGTCTTTTCCTGCTTGACAATTTCGTATGATCGTGTGTTCAAAGTTAATAGTCTGGTATAATATATTCCTAATGCCCCTGGTAATCGGATCCCGGTTAGGGGGTCAGCAATGCCACAGGGCTGAATACCAATCTCCACAAGCTACCCTGCTTGGGATCGAGAACACACCATTTGGAGAGAGACCCAAACTGCACAATTTTTGGCAGAGCACCTCGGTGATTTAACCACCCTATATTTCAATCTCCTGAGCAGTGCGATTGAAGACAGGATTTAAAAACATATACATGTTTGCAGTTCTTTAGGAAGAGCTTGTTTAGTAGGTGACCTAATAGAGGTCTTTAAAATTATGAAGGGTTTCAATAGGGTAGGCGTAGCGAAGATGTTTCCACTTGTGGAGGAGTCCAGAACTAGGGGCAATAAATATAAGATAATCACTAATAAATCCAATCAGGAATTCAGGAGAAACTTCTTTACCCAGAGAGTGGCGAGAATGTGGAACTCGCTACCACAGGGAGTGGTTGAGGCGAATCGCACACATTGGCTGCTGTTTTTCCTATATTACAACAGTGACTACACTTCAAAAGTACTTCAAAAATGCTTTGGCCCTGAGGTTGTGAAAGGCGCTGTAGCAATGGGAGTCTTTCTTTCCTGATCATGAAATAAATGACCCGAAGATCAGGGTCCCTGTGAATCGGACCGGACCCCGATTCTCCAGTGTGTGCTGCCTTCGAGCGAGACTCCAGCACAATTTCCTTCACCTCATTGGAGATACGGTAGTGTAGTGGTTATGTGATTGGACTAGTAATCCAGCAGCCTTGGAACTATCTAATATACAGGCAAAGCGAGAGTTCATAATCCCACCATGGCAGTTTGAGAATTTGAATTCACTTTTAAGAAAGCTGGGATCAGTAAAAGTGACCATGAAGCTGTTGGATTATCGTAAAAACCCATCTGGTTCACTGGTGTCCTTTAGGGAAGGAAACCTGCCGGCTTTACCCGGTCTGGCCCATATGTGACTCCAGACCCACACCAAGAAGGCCCTTGAGAGGGTGCAGAGGAGATTTACCAGAATGGTTCGGGGGATGGGGGATCTTAGCTACAAGGACAGGTTGGAGAAGCTGGATTTGTTTTCATTAGAGCAAAGGAGGTTGAGGGGTGATTTGATAGAGGTGTACAAGATTATGACAGGTTTGGATAGGCTAGATGGGGAAAGACTGTTTTCACCACTAGTTGATGGTACAAGGACTCGGGGACACAGATTTGAGGTTTTGGGCAAGAGATACAGGGGGGATGTGAGGAAAAACCTTTTTACGCAGCGAATGGTGAGGACCTGGAACTCGCTGCCGACGGAAGTGGTGGAAGCGGAGACATTCAATGTTTTCAAGGGGAGACTGGATAGGCACTTGAGGGAAATAAACTTGCAGGGCTCCGGGGATAGAGCGGGGCAATGGGACTGACTGGATTGCTCTACAGAGAGCCGGCACGGACTCGATGGGCCGAATGGCCTCCTTCTGTGCCGTTATGACTCTACGACCAATGTGATTGACTCTTAACTACCCCCTGATGTGGCCGAGTGAGACACTCAGTTGTACCAAACCCGCTATCAGCGGTTCAAGATGGCGGCTCACCACCACTGTCTCCAGGGCAACTAGGGATGGGCAATAAATGCCGGCCTTGCCAGCGACGCCCACATCTCGAGAATGAATAAAAAAAATAGCATCCTTCATGATATAAAGAGTTGAAATGCCCCAAATTAACAACTGTGCTCTTCCTTCCTTTCACAGATAAACTCAAAATTATTCATCTTTCAGATGGTAAGTAGTTTTGATATCTCAAGAAATTAAAGGAGGCAAATTTATTTCCCCAAAATATTTTTTAAAGATTTTTTTAAAGGCAAAATTGATGTTAAAATTGGGATTTGAGAACAAATCTGGATAAACATAAATCCTTAGGTTTGCAGGGCTGTGGGGAAAGAGCAGGGGGGAGTGGGACTAATTGGAGAGTTCGCTCAAAGAGCCGGCACAGGCACGATGGGCCAAATGGCCTCCTTCTGTGCGGTGAGATTCTGTGATACTAGATGACTTGTAAGTCTCAAACTGATATGGTACCCGAGAAGCACAATTGTTCCAGTCACTACATCTGGAGCTGGTTACTGGGTCAAATATGCTGTGCGTGTGCGCATTTAACCTGTTGTGTGCTGAATTTAACTTATTAACAACATCTTAATGTAAATTATCACAAAATTCCTCCCAGGTAAAATAGTCAATAATCCCGTTACATGCCTGCACAAAGCATCAGCTGTGCATCAGTGGGCAGCACTCTCGCCTCTGAGTCACAAGGTTGTGGATTCAAGTCCCACTCCAGAGTTCCAAATTCTAGCCCGACACCCCAGTGCAGTACTGAGGGAGCCCTGCACTGTCGGAGGGGCAGTACTGAGGGAGCGCCGCACTGTCGGAGGGGCAGTACTGAGGGAGCCCTGCACTGTCGGAGGGGCAGTACTGAGGGAGCGCCGCACTGTCGGAGGAGCAGTACTGAGGGAGCACCGCACTGTCGGAAGGGCAGTACTGAGGGAGCTATGCACTGTCGGAGGGTCAGTACTGAGGGAGCCCTGCACTGTCGGAGGGGCAGTACTGAGGGAGCGCCGCACTGTCGGAGGGGCAGTACTGAGGGAGCACCGCATTGTCGGAGGGGCAGTACTGAGGGAGCGCCGCATTGTCGGAAGGGCAGTACTGAGGGAGCGCCGCATTGTCAGAGGGGCAGTACTGAGGGAGCGATGCATTGTCGGAGGGGCAGTACTGAGGGAGCGCCGCATTGTCGGAGGGGCAGTACTGAGGGAGCGCCGCATTGTCGGAGGGGCAGCACTGAGGGAGCACCGCATTGTCGGAGGGGCAGTGCTGAGGGAACGCCGCACTGTCGGAGGGGCAGTACTGAGGGAGCGCCGCATTGTCGGAGGGGCAGTACTGAGGGAGCGCTGCATTGTCGGAGGGGCAGTACTGAGGGAGCGCCGCATTGTCGGAAGGGCAGTACTGAGGGAGCGCTGCACTGTCGGACGTGCAGTACTGAGGGAGCGCCGCACTGTCGGAGGGACAGTACTGAGGGAGCGCCGCACTGTCAGAGGGACAGTACTGAGGGAGTGCCGCACTGTCGGAGGGGCAGTACTGAGGGAACCCTGCACTGTCGGAGGGGCAGTACTGAGGGAGCGCCGCACTGTCGGAGGGGCAGTACTGAGGGAGCACTGCACTGTCGGAGGGTCAGTACTGAGGGAGCGCTGCAGTGTCGGACGGGCAGTACTGAGGGAGTGCCGCACTGTCGGAGGGGCAGTACTGAGGGGGTACCACACGGTCGAAGGCGCAGTGCTGAGGGAGCGCCGCACTGCCGGAGGGGCAGTACTGAGGGAGCGCCGCACCGTCGGAGGGGCAGTACTGAGGGAGCGCTGCACTGTCGGAGGGGCAGTACTGAGGGAGCGCTGCACTGTCAGAGGGGCAGTACTGAGGGAGTGCTGCACTGTCGGAGGGGCAGTACTGAGGGAGCGCCACACTGTCGGGGGGACAGTACTGAGGGAGCCCTGCACTGTCGGAGGTGCAGTACTGAGGGAGCCCTGTACTGTCAGAGGGGCAGCACTGAGGGAGCCCTGCACTGTCGGAGGGGCAGTACTGAGGGAGCGCCGCACTGTCCGAGGGGCAGTACTGAGGGAGTGTCGCACTGTCGGAGGGGCAGTACTGAGGGAGCGCCACACTGTCGAAGGGGCAGTACTGAGGGAGCGCCACACTGTCGGAGGGGCAGTACTGATGGAGCGCCGCACTGTCGGAGGCGCAGTACTGAGGGAGCGCCGCTCTGTCGGAGGGGCATTACTGAGGGAGCGCCGCACTGTCGGAGGGGCAGTACTGAGGGAGCGCCACGCTGTCGGAGGGGCAGTACTGAGAGGGCGCCGCACTGTTGGAGGGGCAGTACTGAGGGAGCGCCGCACTGTCGGAGGGGCAGTACTGAGGGAGTGCCGCACTGTCAGAGGGGCAGTACTGAGGGAGTACCGCACTGTCGGAGGGGCAGTACTGAGGGAGCGCCGTACTGTCGGAGGGGCAGTACTGAGGGAGCGCCGCACTGTCGGAAGGGCAGTACTGAGGGAGCGCTGCACTGTCGGAGGGGCAGTACTGAGGGAGCGCTGCACTGTCAGAGGGGCAGTACTGAGGGAGCGCCGCACTGTCGGAGGGGCGGTACTGAGGGAGCGCCGCACTGTCGGAGGGGCAGTACTGAGGGAGCGCCGCAATGTCGGAGGGGCAGTACTGAGGGAGTGCCGCACTGTCAGAGGGGCAGTACTGAGGGAGCGCCGCATTGTCGGAGGGGCAGTACTGAGGGAGCGCTGCAGTGTCGGACGGGCAGTACTGAGGGAGTGCCGCACTGTCAGAGGGGCAGTACTGAGGGAGTACCGCACTGTCGGAGGGGCAGTACTGAGGGAGCGCCGTACTGTCGGAAGGGCAGTACTGAGGGAGCGCCGCACTGTCGGAGGGGCAGTACTGAGGGAGCGCCGCACTGTCGGAGGAGCAGTACTGAGGGAATGCCACACTGTTGGAGTGGCCGACTTTTGGATGAGACGTTAAACCGAGGCCCCGTCTGCCCTCTCAGGTGGATGTAAAAGATCCCATGGCACTATTTCGAAGAACAGCAGGGGAGTTCTCCCCAGTGTCCTGGGGCCAATATTTATTCCTCAGCCAACATCACTAAAACAGATGATCTGGTCATTATCACATTGCTGTTTGTGGGAGCTTGCTGTGCAAAAATTGGCTGCCGTGTTTCCTACTTTACAACAGTGACTACACTTCAAATAGTACTTCATTGGCTGTAAAACATTTTGGGACGTCCTGAGGTTGTGAAAGGTGCTATAGAAATTCAAGTTTGTTCTTTCTTTTTGCATCTATGAACAGAAAAGATTGGTTGGCCTTTAAGGTGTCGGTGCATCGTCAGAAACGTTCCCAGGTCTGATTTGCCTGTAGCCCCTTGTTAGCCTGCACACTGCAGATTGAGAGCTGGGCTGGTCATCAATGAATGACCACAAAATCAGTTGTGTGTGGATGCTGCTTCGAGTGAGGGAGGGAGGCTCTGCTTTCTCACTACTCAAAGACCTTAGAAACAGGAACAGGAGGAGGCCATTCTGCCCCTCGAGCCTGTTCCGCCATTCAATGAGATCACGGCTGATTTGTATCTTAACACCATCTACCCGCCTTGGTTCTGTAACCCTTAATACTCTTACCTAACAAAAATCCATCAATCTCAGTTTTGAAATTTTCAATTGACCCCCAACCTCTACAGCTTTTGGGGGGAGAGAGTTCCAGATTTCCACCCCCCTTTGTGTGAAGAAGTGCCTCCTGACATCACCCCTGAACGGCCTGGCTCTAATTTTAAGGTTCTGCCCCCTTGTTCTGGACTCCCCCCACCAGAGGAAATAGTTTCTCTCTCTCTACCTGATCAACTCCTTTAATCATCTTAAACACCTCGATTAGATCACCCCTTAATCTTCTAAACTCGAGGGAATAAAAGCTTAGTATTGTTTAACTAACAAGTACTTTAATTGGTACTTAATCAGGAAGTGGACGAGTCTTCATTAATTTCGCTGCAAAATGCACAACTACTTGTGTGTAATGGCTTAGAAAGAAGTGTTTGAAAGCCTATTTTCCCAAGAATGCTTAGTAACCCAGTGTGGACATCTACAATCAATACAGAGAAAGATTCCATATAAACAGCATCGCAAACTAGGGTTTTCAAAAATTACCTCGGGGTCAATTCAACATTCCTGAAGCAGATCTTCACTTGACGAGAGGATGTGTGAGGAGTTCGGATGCAGAGGTCAGTGACACAACTCACATCCAAAACTGCTTTCCGCCCATTGCAACTGACAGATGCCGTGAATCGGACACACTGACCTCTGCCCAAATTCCTGAGACGCTAGCCCATCGACCAAGGCACTAAGTTGCAAACTTTCCTCCCTGTGTCGTTAGATGCACAGATACATTTAAGGGGAAGCTGGATAAACACATGAGGGAGAAAGGAATAGAAGGAGATGCTGATAGAGTGAGATGAAGAGGGGTGGGAGGAGGCTCATGTGGAGCATAAACACCGGCACAGACCTTTTTTTATTCATTCACAGGATGTGAGCATCGCTGGCAAGGCCAGCATTTATTGCCCATCCCTAGTTGCCCTTGAGAAGGTGGTGGTGAGCCGCCGCCTTGAACCGCTGCAGTCCGTGTGGTGAAGGTGCTCCCACAGTGCTGTTAGGGAGGGAGTTCCAGGATTTTGACCCAGCGACAATGAAGGATCAGCGATATATTTCCAAGTCAGGATGGTGTGTGACTTGGAGGGGAACTTGGAGGTGATGGTGTTCCCATGCGCCTGCTGCCCTTGTCCTTCTAGGCGGAAGAGGTCGCGGGTTTGGGAGGGGCTGCCGAAGAAGCCTTGGCGAGTTGCTGCAGTGCATCTTGTAGATGGTACACACTGCAGCCACGGGGCGCTGGTGGTGGAGGGAGTGAATGTTTAAGGTGGTGGATGGGGTGCCAATCAAGCGGGCTGCTTTGTCCTGGATGGTGTCGATGCTTCTCGAGTGTTGTTGGAGCTGCACTCATCCAGGCAAGTGGAGAGTATTCCATCACACTCCTGACTTGTGCCTTGTAGATGGTGGAAAGGTTTTGGGGAGTCAGGAGGTGAGACACTCGCCACAGAATTCCCAGCCTCTGGCCTGCTCTTGTAGCCACAGTATTTATGTGGCTGGTCCAGTTAAGTTTCTGGTCAATGGTGACCCCCAGGATGTTGATGATGGGGGATTCGGCGATGGTAATGCCGTTGAATGTGAAGGGGAGGTGGTTAGACTCTTGCTGGAGATGGCCTGTATCGGTGCTGTAAATTCCATGTAACTCGATGTTCTCTCCTTACAGATGCTAATACAAAGGGAGATGACATGTACAGCATACCAGCAGGAAGAGGACAAGTGGTACAGTATCATCCTAATATCTGACCTGCTTCTCCTCAGTTATGTGATAATCATTATTGGGATTATGGAAAAGTCTTTGCATTGATATATTTTCAGGCCTTTGCTGCTTAAAAAATTCAAACGCAATGGGGATAATTTTTTGTCTTTGGGTGTGAACCATTGCTAATTTGGTTCGCACCCACCTGAATCTCTAGCCTAAATAGCACTTGATTTTCCCCAAACTCATTAGCAAAATTATTTACAGCTTCAGGAGCAAACTCTGATGGGTTTCGGGATAACTCAAGTGGCAGGAGATGAAAACGAGTCAAATTTAAAGGGATGGTGTAGGAACGGAAGTTCCTATCCGAATAACGAAGTCCAACGCAGTGAAACGAAATCATTAAACTTTAATAAACAAAATACTTTAACTGATAACTACAAGAGCAGAGGTCAGCAGGTCTGTCCAGATCTCCAGCCTTTCTCAGACTGCCCTTAAATACTAGAAACCAACGTCATGACGTCATCACGTTTTCCGCGCCAACTGGGGGTCACGTGATCGGCGTCATGACGTCATCACGTGGAAATACAAGAACCTACACACAGCTTAAAGGTGCAGTCCACAACTGCACTACAGAGTGGTTAAAGGAATTATTACAGATTGTTCAGTGTCTCTTGGTGGCTCCGCCACAGGCGCCCCCCCAGAATTCTCTTTAACAGACAGCATCAAACATGCAGGAGGTTTAATTATTCTGCCCGAACGACTACGAACTTCAGACGCTGGATCGTTAGAAGATGAGCCAACATTTGGCTGTGTCTGAAGCGGTACATCTGGGGTGGAGGAAACCGTAGCAGAAGGTGTAGACGAGGATAGAGCTGAAGCAGGCAATTTAATAGTAGACTGCTGCATAATTGGTCTAGTAGCCAATGGTGGTCGTCCACGGCGAGGTGGCTGAGCAACAACCACCGGTTCGCTCCGACCCAGATGGGCTGGTTTAAGTCGGTCGATGGAGATGGTATCCGATTTACCTCCCATTTCGACCGTAAAATATTTCTCTCCCGCTGCAATAACACAAAACGGTCCATCATAAGGTGGTCTGAGTGTATCTCTATGAGCATCCTGCCGAATAAAAACATAATCGGAACTCATAAGTTCTGCCGGAACATGAGGCCTCTGTAGGTTGTGATGCGAGGTTGGAATAGGCAGGAAATTCTTTGCCACCTCTTGATGCTGAAGAAGCTGCTGAGCAGGCGACCATGATTCTGTATGTGGAGGGAGGAAATCCCCTGGTACTCGAAGCGCTTGACCGTAGACTAACTCAGCCGATGAAGCCTGGAGGTCATCTTTGGGGGCTGTACGGAGGCCTAGCATCACCCAAGGGAGTCTATCCACCCAGTTGGAACCACGCAAGCTGGCACGGAGGGACGCCTTTAGAGACCGATGAAACCTTTCACATAAGCCATTTGCTTGCGGATGGTAAGCGGTGGTACGGTGCAGCTTGGTACCCAAGCCCTGTGCAACTGCATTCCACAACTCTGACGTAAATTGTGGACCACGGACAGAGGAGATATCAGATGGCACTCCAAACCGGGCCACCCATGATGAAATAAATGCCCTGGATACGTCCGCTGTGGTAGTAGCAACCAAGGGAATCGCCTCTGGCCACCTGGTAGTACGGTCCACTATTGTCAGGAGATGCATAAAACCCCGCGAAATGGGGAGGGGGCCCACTAAGTCCACATGTACATGGTCGAACCGGCGTTCAGGCACTGGAAAGATGGCCATTGGAGCCTTCACGTGACGATGAACCTTTGATCTTTGACAGTCCACGCAATTGTTTGTCCAGTCCCAAACGTCTAAATGCATTCCCTTCCAAACAAACTTACGGGACATAAGTCGTTGTGAAGCTCGCATCCCCGGGTGTGATAAGCCATGTATAATCTGAAAAATCTTCTTACGCCATTCGACTGGCACAATGGGCCGGGGCACTCCCATGGCTATGTCACACAAAAGCATGGTTCCTGCTGATTGGACCATAACATCAGCTACCTGCAAGCTAGAAGGCATGGTCCGATACGCCTGAACCTCAGGATCCGCCAGCTGTTCTTTTGCCAACCCGACGTAATCGATTCCCAGGTGAATTGTCTGGACTGGGGCACGCGACAGGCAATCAGCCACAAGATTATCTTTGCCAGACACATGTCGCAAATCCGTTGTAAATTCCGATATAAATGTAAGGTGGCGCTGTTGCCGGGCTGACCACGGCTCCGCCATTTTGGACATTGCAAAAGTGAGCAGTTTATGGTCCACAAATGCAGTAAATGGGCGCCCTTCTAGAAGAAAACGAAAATGCCGGATGGCCAAAAACAAGGCCAGCAACTCCCTATCAAAAGTGCTATATTTTCGCTCATTTATACGCAGTTGGCGGCTAAAAAAGGCCAATGGCTGCCAAGTCCCGTCAACCCATTGTTCCTGCACTGCCCCGATGGCGTAATCGGAGGCATCGGTAGTAAGGGCGATGGTCGCGCCCGGGAGTGGGTGTGCAAGCATAGTTGCAGCTGCCAATGCCGCCTTGGTGTCCAGGAATGCCTGGTCCATCTGTGGTGTCCAAATGATAACATCTTTACCCGACTTCCCTTTAAGTGCTTCGTACAGCGGCTGCATTAATTGGGCTGCCTTGGGGACAAAACGGTGATAAAAATTCACCATCCCCAGGAACTCCTGAAGAGATTTAAGTATATGAGGCCGCGGGAAAGCCGTAACTGCCTCTACCCTAGTGGCCAGTGGTACAGCGCCTTCTGAGGTGATCCTATGCCCCAGAAAGTCAATGCTGGTTAACCCAAACTGGCATTTGGCTAGATTTATAATGAGGCCATGTTGGCTGAGACGGGCAAAGAGTGTACGTAAATGAGCCATATGCTCTTCCTTATCTTTACTAGCAATGAGAATATCATCCAAGTAAATGAAAATGAAAGGAAGGTCCCGTAACACAGAGTCCATAAGTCGCTGAAAAGCCTGAGCTGCATTTTTCAATCCAAACGGCATGTGAAGGAACTCAAAAAGGCCAAACGGTGTGATGACCGCCGTTTTGGGGATGTCTTGAGGGTACACAGGAACTTGATGATATCCAAGGACGAGATCTACTTTGGAAAATATTGTTTTGCCGGCCAAATGAGCCGAAAAATCCTGTATATGCGGTATTGGATACCTATCCGGCATAGTGGCTTCATTAAGGCGTCTGTAATCCCCACAAGGCCTCCATCCGCCACCTGGTTTGGGTACAATGTGTAATGGGGAAGACCAAGGACTGTCGGAGCGTCGGACAATCCCAAGGCGCTCCATAATCCGAAACTCTGCCTTTGCGGCTATAAGCTTTCCGGGTTCCAATCTTCGTGCCCGGGCGTAAACAGGCGATCCCGTTGTGGTAATATAATGCACCACACCGTGCTTCGCAACTGCTGCCGAGAATGTAGGCCTGGTGAGCCCCGGGAATTCACCAAGTCGGCACCTAAACCCTTCCTGCGATGGAACCGCACAGGCAACCGACCAGGAGACAGCAGTACTGCGGTGACAAGGCACCGCATGGAAGGTAGACGCATTAATGAGTCGACAATGTTGGACGTCGACCAGAAAACCATAGGCACAAAAAAAATCAGCCCCCAGGATGGCCTGTGATACTTTAGCTGTTATAAATTCCCATACAAAACGTTGACCTCCCAAGAGTTAAATTAACTGTCCGTTTACCGAACATGCGAATGGCCGCACCATTGGCTGCCTCAAGGGAAGGGCCGTGACCGCCGGATTGTAGATCCAGCTTTGAGACTGGCAAAATACTGCACTGAGAACCAGTATCACACAAGAATCGTCGCCCTGTTCCGGAATCAGTAATATAGAGGAGTTTTCCTGCTGAACCGACTGCCATGGTGAACTGGGTGTTTTTGTCAGCCCCTGTCTTCTTCGAAGTTTGTGAGTCTGCTGGAGACTTTTTTTCAACCCAACTGCAGGGTGGACGGCAGCGTCGAGCCTTGGCGCCAAAACGGGCGTGGTACATACACCAGCCTGCTGGAGGAGGGCTGGACTTTGCTCGTGTAGGGGAAAGACGCCTCGTAGCTGCGCAACTCTGCTGTATGACCATAAAAGACTTATCTGCCTCCGCAGCCAGCTCGGCACAGTCCGTAATCGTAGAACTGGCCAAGACTGCCTGAACTGGCTCGGGTAGCTGGCAGAGGAAAAGCTCTCGAAATAAAAAACATTGGGGCTCTGAACCCAAAAGCGTGAGCATTTGGCTCATCAATTCTGATGGTTTTGAGTCCCCAAGACCCGGCATTGCGATAAGCTTGCATGCACGCTCTGACTTAGTTAGACCATACACTTGTAGTAAACGATCTTTTAAAGCTGAATACTTGCCCTCTGCTGGTGGATTCCCCAGGATGCTGACGACCCGTGAAGCCGTGGCGCTGTCCAGAGCGGAAACCACGTAATAATAACGGGTTGAATCCGCTGTAATGTCCCGGATAGCAAACTGGGCTTCTGCTTGGAAAAACCATGCTTCTGGTTGCTGTTCCCAGAACTGCGGCAATTTAAGGGCAACGGCGTTCGTGTTCATTATGAATATCTCGAAGAAAGTTGTCCAACGAGCTCGGGGTCACCAATGTAGGAACGGAAGTTCCTATCCGAATAACAAAGTCCAACACAGTGAAACGAAATAATTAAACTTTAATAAACAAAATACTTTAACTGATAACTACAAGAGCAGAGGTCAGCAGGTCTGTCCAGATCTCCAGCCTTTCTCAGACTGCCCTTAAATACTAGAAACCGACGTCATGACGTCATCACGTTTTCCGCACCAACTGGGGGTAACGTGATCGGCGTCATGACGTCATCACGTGGAAATACAAGAACCTACACACAGCTTAAAGGTGCAGTCCACAACTGCACTACAGAGTGGTTAAAGGAATTATTACAGATTGTTCAGTGTCTCTTGGTGGCTCCGCCACAATGGTTCAATTTTTTAAAATTTGTTCCTGGGATGTGGGCATCGCCGGCACGGCCGGCATTTATTGCCCATCCCTAATTGCCGCCTTTTTGAACTGCTGCAGTCCGTGTGGTGAAGGCACTCCCACAGTAGCAGTTTGGTACAACTGAGTGTCTCGCTGGGCCATTTCAGAGGGCAGTTAAGAGTCAACCACATTGCTGTGGGTCTGGAGTCACATATAGGCCAGACCGGGTAAGGACGGCAGATTTCCTTCCCTAAAGGACATTAGTGAACCAGATGGGTTTTTACAACAATCCGGTAGTTTCATGGTCACCATTACAGACACTAGTTTTTTATTCCGCACCCTCCCCCCACTCCCACCCCCGGCCCCCCTCCCTTCCTCTACTGGTGCCAATGGCTTGGCTAATGGCAATCCTCCAAATTGATGAGTTTGAATGACTGAGTTTGAACGGGGAACGGTAGCACAGTGGTTATGTTACTGGGCTAGTAATCCAGGCCCCTGGACTAATGATCCAGAGACACGAGTTCAAATTCGAATTCAGTTAATTAAATAAATCTGGAATAAAAAGCTAGTCTCAGTAACGGTGACCATGAAACTATCGGATTGTTGTAAAAACCCATCTGGTTCACTAATGTCCTTTATGGAAGGAAATCTGCCGTCCTTACCCGGTCTGGCCTGTATGTGACTCAGACCCACAGCAACGTGGTTGACTTGTAACTGCCCCCTGAAATGGCCGAGCGAGACACTCAGTTGTACTGCAAACCTCTACAAATAAAACTGGATGGACCACCCGGCATCGTCCTGGCACCGGCTTCGGACAAACGCCTTCAGGTTTTGGGCAAGAGATAGAGGGGGGAACGTAAGGAAAAATGTGTGTATCAGTGTCTATGTGAGTCTAGTACAATTTAACCACCTAATATTAACACTTTATATTGCAGGCTCCCGCTGGACTCTATGCGAAACTGGCAAACATGAAATAAAAAGGTAAAATGTAATTAATTTTAAAGATTTGCTGTTGTTCCTGTGCAGCTGTGAATTCTTGTTCAACCTCTTCCCATCACACAGGTCCAACTCCGGGTTTAGCCCCTCAGTCATTGACGATCCTGTAATGAGCTCGTTAAATCGCCTCTCACTTAAACCTAGGGTTGCCAACTCCTCCAGGGTTGTCCTAGAGTCTCCAGGAATTGAAGATTAATCTTTGGGACATGACTGCAAAATCAAAGCAGCATTGAAAAAAAATGGTGTTTTCATTTTCTTTGAACACTTTTGGTTTCTTCATTATAAAAATATTGGAGTTGGGGAAAGACTTCGACTGGACGGGGCAGTTGGAGGCGGGAGATCCCAGGAATATCTCCAACCAGAGTTGGCAACCCTACTTTAGGCTGCAGATATGCCAACCCATCAGCCCACTTCATTCATCCTGAACTCCTGGTCTCCATTTATTTACAAAGTGATGCAAAGGCAAAAAGACGTAGGAAGAGGACAAACCCCTTATACAGGGAGCAGGTTAGGACAAAGGGGGTTCATTTACCCCATCGACAAAGCTGTCTTTACAGTTTGGAGTGAATCAGACGTGCCTTTTCTGTCCTTGGTATGCAGTACGCAGCGTTGAATTGGGTCTTTCAGCGTAAGATAAGAAGCCCCATTTCCTGCTCTTTGACCCCAGGAGCACCAGTAGCAGAGGGTTGGGCAGAGCCCCTCAACACCAATGCTCCAATGTCACAATAAGTGAAGGTCACCTGTCCTAATCTCTCCAAATGTGGCTCGGTGTCAGATTCTGTGAAGAGCCTTGGGACGTTTTACTACAGGGAAACGAGAGGCAATGAGGCATGAAGTGGTGTCAGGTGCAGTGCTGTCCAGTGCGCTGCCCACAAATGGTGCTCATTTCCATCGACTCCAGCAAAATAATAGGAGCAGGAGTCGGCCGTTCGCCCCTCGAGCCTGCTCCGCCATTCGCCCCTCGAGCCTGCTCCGCCGTTTGGCCCCTCGAGCCTGCTCCGCCATTCGGCCCCTCGAGCCTGCTCCGCCATTCAGCCCCTCGAGCCTGCTCCGCCATTTGGCCCCTCGAGCCTGCTCCGCCATTCGGCCCCTCGAGCCTGCTCCGCCATTCAGCCCCTCGAGCCTGCTCCGACATTTGGCCCCTCGAGCCTGCTCTGACATTCAATAAGATCACGGCTGATCTTCTACCTCAACTCCACTTTCCCACCCGATCCCCATATCCCTTGGTTCCCTAAGTGTTAAATAATCTATCGATCTCTGTCTTGAATATACCCAACGACTGAGCCTCCACAGCCCTCTGGGGTAGAGAATTCCAAAGATTCACTGCCCTCTGAGTGAAGAAATTTCCCCTCATCAGACAGAATGCTGGTTGGAGAGCGAGATGCACTCAGGGATCTCCTGCACTACCTGCCTGGTCCTCCTCTTCTGTCTGGCGGTCACCCGTTCGCTCTCTGCCTGCATACTCTTACGCTGCGGGGTGACCGCCTCCTGAAACGTGCTGTCCATGAAGCTCTCAGCCTCACGGATGTACCGCAGTGACCCCAGCTGCCACTCAATCTCTGAAACCCGGAGCTCGAGCTCCTCCAGTTGACGACACCTCCTGCACACCTGGTTGTCCAGAACATGGGAAGCTTCCTGGAGTCCCCACATGGCACAGGATGTGCATCCCGCGGGACCGAGCTGCCCTGCCATGCCTTTAGTTATTTGACTATTAACTAACTTTACAGAAAGTTAAGACTAAGATGTATCTAATTCAAGTTAAAATATATTAACAGTTACTAATTTAATACAGTATTAACAGTTTAATCAAAAGCTAAACAAGTAAACAAAACTTAAAAGTGAAGTTGTCTGGACAGGAAGCTTGTGCATTCAAGGACGTTTCAAAAGTCCCCAAACCACCGATAAGCTGGTGGAAAGTCATGGCTCCCCACTAGAGGGACCTCAAGGGCCACGGAGCCAAAAATAAAACTGGTTCCTGTAATCTTCAGCGTCAGAATCGATTACCTTGCTCTTAGAATCTTCCGAGGCCTTCCCAATAGCCTCATCGGAACTCACGCCAGACGGAGCTTCCAATGGGCAGAATCGCCAGTGTTGCCTGGAGGCTGCCCCAGACATTCTCCCTCAGTGTCGGGGAGAGAAATCCTGAGACTCGCTCACTCCTCCGCAATAGAATTCCACGCCATTCTTTTTTGAACAGGCTGGATCCAGCTTCCTACCTGAATTCCACTGCCGTCTTTGGGATGAGACGTTAAACCGAGGCCACGTCTGCTCTCTCAAGGTGGACGTAAAATATCCCGCGGCCACTATTTCGATAGAAGAGCAGGAGGAGTTCTCCCCGGTGTCCTGGGGCCAATATTTATCCCTCAACCAACATCACTAAAACAGATTATCCGGTCATTTATCACACTGCTGTCTGTGGGAGCTTGCTGTGCGCAAATTGGCTGCTGCGTTTCCTACATTACAACAGTGACTCCACTTCAAAAAGTACTTCATTGGCTGTAAAGCGCTGAGGACGTGAAAGGCGCTATAGAAATGTAAGACTTACATTTCAGGTTACCTGCCCACTCTCCACCCTCTCTGGCCCCAGACCATGTGTTGACTCCATTTATTTCTCATTTAATAACTAAAGCTTGCAGATTGGAAATTAATGTAACTGTCTCGTAATCTTAATTTTATTGTTTTCTGCAGGTTTGCAGCCGGTGTTCCTGTTTTTACTTTCAAAATTCCTAGATTTGGGATTTCAGCTGGCAATACTGTGCAATCTGTGTAAATTAAGTAAAGCTTCATAAGAATATAACGGTAACATTTAACAAAAGGCAAGAAGATAGAGAATGATACTCAACCGCAGGCCTGAACTAGATGAGGCATTATTTATTATGAGGATACCGTTCCATTATAGCTATTATTGGGGTCATTCTGTGACATACTATACGGAACAAAAACGAATGGATAATAAGTGAGGCCGCAGCATTATCCACACTCACTCGGAGATAAGCTAGAACATCGCAGCCCTGCGGCTCCAGCCCAGTCACCGATAGCGCGGATTCACATCAGCAGAAAAGCCCAACAAAAGCAGCTTTTTTATTTCTTTCTTCCACGAGCTACCCGGCCTGTTGAATGGTACTTTAATCAAATCAGAATTAAAGATTTGTAAACTGTGCAACTACCATGGATGAATGTTGTATTAAAGTTTTATTTTAATTGTCTTTACTGAGTAGCTGTTAATCGTGCTTTTTTACTGATGGTGTGCTTTTGTTAAATGATTATTTTAACATTGAGCTTTGTCACTTCATTTGTCTGACTTTGTGAAACATTAGTAAAGAATAAATGCGTTTGTTCGAAGTCTTTCTGTGAATAAATATGAAATCCAGGGGCCGAATTTCGAAAACGAACTCTGTACAAATGGTCACAAGGGAAGTAACACTTTCTCAAACAAGTTAAATTGGCAGGATATTTCTATCATTACAAGATCGCCCTCAGTAACACAAGCAGTTACTATGGAACAATAAAGTAGCAAGTAAATGCAAAACCAAACCCAAAATTAACAACAATCCAAATGGCAGTGCTGTACAAGTGGAGACTCAATGCAACTAGTGTGTCAGCTGTGGCTCAGTGGGCAGCTCTAAAGTCAGAAGGTTGTGAATTCCCGTCCCACTCCAGAGACTTGAGCACAAAAATCCAGGCTGACCCTCCCAGTGCAGGACTGAGGGAGCGCCGCACTGTCGGAGGGGCAGCACTGAGGGAGCGCCTCACTGTCAGAGGGACAGTACTGAGGGAGCGCCGCACTGTCGGAGGGGCAGTACTGAGGGAGCGCCGCACTGTCGGAGGGGCAGCACTGAGGGAGCGCCTCACTGTCAGAGGGACAGTACTGAGGGAGCGCCGCACTGTCGGAGGGGCAGCACTGAGGGAGCGCCGCACTGTCGGAGGGACAGTACTGAGGGAGCGCCTCACTGTCGGAGGGGCAGTACTGAGGGAGCGCCGCACTGTCGGAGGGGGCAGTACTGAGGGAGCGCCGCACTGTCGGAGGGGCAGTGCTGAGGGAGTGCTGCACTGTCGGAGGGGCAGTACTGAGGGAGAGCCGCACTGTTGGAGGGGCAGTACTGAGGGAGAGCCGCACTGTCAGAGGGGCAGTGCTGAGGGAGCGCCGCACTGTCGGAGGGGCAGTACTGAGGGAGCGCTGCACTGTCGGAGGGGCAGTACTGAGGGAGCGCCACATTGCCGGAGGGGCAGTACTAAGGGAGCGCTGCACTGTAGGTGGGGCAGTGCTGAGGGAGAGCCGCACTGTCGGAGGGGCAGTAGTACAGAGGGAGCACTGCAATGTCAGAGGGGCAGTACTGAGGGAGCACCGCACTGTCGGAGGGGCAGTACTGAGGGAGCACCGCACTGTCGGAGGGGCAGTACTGAGGGAGCGCCGCACTGTCGGAGGGGCAGTACTGAGGGAGCGCCGCACTGTCGGAGGGGCAGTACTGAGGGAGCGCCACACTGTCGGAGGGGCAGTACTGAGGGAGCGCCGCACTGTCAGAGAGGCGGTACTGAGGGAGCGTCGCACTGTCGGAGGGGCAGTACTGAGGGAGCGCCGCACTATCGGAGGGGCAGTACTGTGGGAGCGCCGCACTGTTGGAGGGGCAGTACTGAGGGAGCGCCGCACTGTCGGAGGGGCAGTACTGAGGGAGCGCCGCAGTGTGGCTCGGCTCGGCACTCTTGCCAAGGAGGTTTTTTTTAATTCATTCATGGGATGTGGGCATCGCTGCCAAGGCCGGCATTTATTGCCCATCTCTGCCCTTGAGAAGGTGGTGGTGAGCCGCCTTCTTGAACCGCTGCAGTCCATCGTAGCAATTTTATTTGGTACAACTGAGCGATTTGCTGGGCCATTTCGGAGGGGCAGTTAAGAGGCAACCACATTGCTGTGGGTCTGGAGTTATGTATAATCCAGACCGGGTAAGGACGGCAGATTTCCCTTTCCCTAAAGGACATCAGTGAATCAGATGGGTTTTTACAACAATCCAGTCGTTTCATTGTCACCATTACTAATACTAACTTTTTATTTGAGATATATTGAAATAACTGAATTTAAATTCCCCAGCTGCCGTGGTGGGATTTGAACTTGGGTCTCCGGATCACTAGTCCAGGCCTCTGGATTACTGGTACAGTAACATGACCACTGTGCTACTGTACCTGTGGTCGTGGGGACATGTTGAGCATCTAATCTTGGCTGGCACTGCACTGCAGTGTGGAGAGAGTGCTGCTCTGTCAGAGGTGCCGTGTTGAACTTGGGCCTTTTCAGGGGCAGGTAAAGATGCACGGCCTTACTCCAAGGGGAAGGAGTTCTCCCAGTGCCCTGGCCAACGTTCTTTACCCTCCCCGCACCCTCGTAAAGAGATTCATTGGTCGTTTGTCACAGTCACTGTTCGTGAACCTTACTATATAAAATTATCTGCTACATTTGCCTCACAGAATGACAGGAATTACACTTGAAAAGTAATCCAATGGTGTGAAGCATTTTTCGATGTCCTGAGGATATGATAAGGTGCTTTATAAATCACTGAATGATACAGCACAGGAGGCCATTCGGCCCACTGTGCCTGTGCCGGCTCTTTGGTACAGCTGTTCAACTGTGGTATCCAAGATCATTTGTTACAATTTTCTCAGCAGTGCCGGCTGATGGTTTCTTTGAGCTTCTCCAGTTTCTTTTTGATTTCCTCTGTCCTGCACTTCAGGATCCTGTCTTGTAAAAGTTCCTGTAGCTCTTCGCACCACTGTGGCATCCACACAAAAGTTTTATTTTGGAGAAATTCGTTGAAGATTTTAAGGAGAAAATGGACAAGCTTCTCACTGTCACATAGTTGGCACCGCTGAAGAATCCAGTCACACCAACCCTCCCACTCACCATGGTCATCACTGAAGCCTGTGATGAGACTGGAATTGGAAGTGTTCAGCTTCTGGCTCAGTTTCACCACATCCTCCTCTTGAAGCCGGTGGCCAATTAACCTGAAAAATAATGGTCACAACATGGAGCAACAAACTTGGAAGGGTCAGCACCGGTACCACACCCAGACGGGCTCAGTTAACAGCATTCTCTCAATCAGTCATAGCATCAGAAGGAGGCCATTCGGCCCATCGTGCCTGTGCCGGCTCTTTGAAAGAGCTCTCCAATTAGTCCCACTCCCCCCTGCTCTTTCCCCACAGCCCTGCAATGTTTTTCCTTTTCAAGTATTTATCCAATTCTCTTTTGAAAGTTACTTTCAGGCAGCGCATTCCAGACCACAACTCGCTGCATGAAAAATAATTTCTCATCATCTCCCCCCTGGTTCTTTTACCAATCACCTTCACTCTGTGTCCTCTGGTTACCGACCCTCCTGCCACTGGAAACAGTTTCTCCTTATTTACTCCATCAAAACCCCTCATAGTTTTGAAGACCTCTATGAAATCTCCTTGGAGCAGAGAAGGTTAGGGGAGAAGAATCTCTCGTCTCTCCACGTTAACTGAGGTCCCGCACCCTCCTCTGAGGCAGGCGCTCAATCCCCATTCTGAGATATGATCACATCATTGTCAGAGGTGCTCTGTTAAACCGAGGCCTCGTCTGCCTGTTAAGGTGGATATTAAAGATCCCATGACAATATTCGGAGAAGAGAAGTGAGTTCTCCCGGTATCCTGGCTAACATACATTGTTAAACCAGTACCATCAAAATTAGATTGACTGTCATTCATCTCATTTACTGTTTATGGGAGCTTGCTGTGCACATATTGCTGCAATATTTGCCTGTATGACAACAGTGACTCCACTTCCAAAGTAATTTGAGATTGTGAAGTGCTTTGGAGCATCCTGTAGATGTTATAAGAGGCTTCATAAATGCAAGTTCTTTCTTTCAAGCAAGAAAAAGCCTGAATAATATTTCATTGACCACATATTGCCGACACCGTGACATGTGTGCAAGGTTACGAAACCTGTTGCTAAAAGCACATGGCGATACATGGTGACATAATCATTCAACAGATGTGGCATCAAAGGGTGTCTAGCAAGGACTGGTGAACAACAACCAGGAGCACGAGCCCTCGCCGATTCAGACACCAGCTAACACAGGGAGCTCGAGGGCAACCGTCTCGCCCTAAATACTCTCCCAGCCCAGATTGGTCAGACCGCGTCTGGAGTGACTGTGTTCAGTTCTGGGCACCGCCCCTCAGGAAGGATATATTGTCCTCGGAGGGGGAGCAGCCCAGATTCACCAGAATGATACCGGGGCTAAAAGGGTTAAATTACGAGGACAGGTTGCACAGACTGGGCTTGTGTTCCCTCGAGTTTAGAAGATTAAGGGGTGATCTAATTGAGGTGTTTAAGATGATTAAAGGATTCGACAGGGTCGATAGAGAAACTATTTCCTCTGGTGGGCGGAGTCCAGAACAAGGGGGCAGAACCTTAAAATTAGAGCCCGGCCGTTCAGGGGTGATGTCAGGAAGCACTTCTTCACACAAAGGGAGTGGAAATCTGGAACTCTCTCCCCCAAAAAGTTAAGGCTGGGGGTCAATTGAAAATTTCAAAACTGAGATTGATAGATGTTTGTTGGGCGAGGGTATCGAGGGTTACGGAACCAAGGTGGTTGGATGGAGTTAAGATACAGATCAGCCATGATCTCATTGAATGGCGGAACAGACTCGAGGGACTGAATGGCCTCCTCCTGTTCCTATGTGACCACCGATGTCCCGAGAGCTGCATTTGTTCTGCGCGGCCGGTTTCTTCTGGTGCGCGGTCCCTGTGAATTTCGGTGCGTGCGTGGTGTTTACGGTGGAGAAGCCGGTGAGCGGCCGGCATGGGACCATGCAGATACTGCGGGGCCGTGGACGCACCTTAGCGGGAACATTGGTGACCAGTTATCTCGGCAGAGGCCCATGGGTCTGTTAGGGGATGGGGGAACTTAAACTTCAGGTGAGGCACTAATCGGGTGTGTGGACCGACGGCCCTTACACATCCAGCCCAATTATCCTTTCCATTGACTTTAGCCCCCACTGAAGTTAAACTTCACCCCACACAGTCTCCAAAGTGATATTCCCTTTCTTACCTTCACTTTAGGCATTACTGAAACCCACTGCTCTGGGAGCGCAGGCATCTGTTCAGTGACATAAAGACATAGGAACAGGAGGAGGCCATTCAGCCCCTCAAGCCTGTTTTGCCATTCAATGAGATCACCGCTAATCTGTACCCCAACTCCATCCAACCACTTGTTTTTTTTAGTCGCTTATGGGGTGTGGGCGTCACTGGCAAGGCCGGCATTTATTGCCCATCCCTAATTGCCCCTTGAGAAGGCAGTGGTGGGCCGCCTTCTTGAACCACTGCAGTCCGTGTGGTGAAGGTGCTCCCACAGTGCTGTTAGGGAGGAAGTACCAGGATTTTGACCCAGCGACGATGAAGGATCGGCGATATACTTCTAAGTCAGGATGATGTGTGACTTGGAGGGGAACTTGGAGGTGGTGGTGTTCCCATGCACCTGCTGCCCTTGTCCTTCTAGGTGGAAGAGGTCACGGGTTTGGGAGGGGCTGCTGAAGAAGCCTTGGCGAGTTGCTGCAGTGCATCTTATAGATGGTACACACTGCAGCCACAGTAGCCGGTGGTGGAGGAAGTGAATGTTTAAGGTGGTGGATGGGGTGCCAATCAAACGGGCTGCTTTGTCCTGGATGGTGTCGAGTTTCTTGAGTGTTGTTGGAGCTGCACTCATCCGGGCAAGTGGAGAGTGTTGCGTCCGTGTAATAATAAGAAAAGGACTGCAGAGAACGGTACAACAGGTGTTTATTAACGTGGTTCAAACTGCAACTGAAACAACAGATTACTACTCAGCGTTATATACAGGTGTCGTCACTGCCGGTACTACAGTATACATGAGCTGTAGAAAGTAGTTCCCCCCTTAAAAGGTACATACAATACAATTCCTCCCTTTAAATTAACAGTACCATAACACTCATCAAACTAATTACAATTAACACTTTTAACATGCAACATTAGGTGAAAATTGTCTATTTATAAATTCAGTCTTTGGGGAGGCTTCCTGATCCTTTCTGGATAGCGCCTTTCCCGAGTGTCTTGCTCTTGGTGCGGAGGCGATTCTGGCCCCCTGTCGTCGGTTGGTTCATCAGCTTCCGATGCTACTGTTTCTGGGGTAGATGCGACCTGTACGTCGGGTTCATCACCAGGTACGTATGGGTGAGGCATGGGGTTGACTTGTTCCTGTGACTCTAGGATCTGGTCAGCATGGCGTTTCACGATGCTCTCCCCAACGTCCACTGTGTACATTAGTGGGCCCTGCCGTGTGCATATCGTTCCTGGCTGCCATTTTTCTGTTCGGTAGTCGCGGGCCAAGACTGGTTGCCCTACATTGAAGCTCCTTGTTGGCTTCTCATGGATGTGCTGGAATTGCTTACTCTCAACATCTCTTCGTACGTTTGGTCTGAGCAAATCCAGGCGAGATCTTAACCTTCAGTTAAAGAACATCATGGCTGGGGCCTGGTTGGTGACTGCATGTGTCGCATTCCGGTAGGCGAACAGGAAATTGTCCACCTTGTGCTGCAGCGGAATGTTGTCATTGTACATAGCCTTTATTGCCTTCTTAAAGGTTTGTACGAACCTCTCAGCCAATCCATTTGTGGCTGGATGATACGGGGCGGATGTGTAATGCCTTACCCCATTCTTTTTCAAGAACCTCCGAAACTCTTCGGACACAAACTGTGGTCCGTTGTCGGAGCAAATCTGTTCTGGCAAGCCATTCCTGGCAAAAATGGTCCGTAGGACTGCAATAGTTTTCTCCGTGGTGGTGGAGGACATTTTGATGACCTCAGGCCATTTCGAGTGCGCATCCACGGCTATTAAAAACATTGAGTCCATGAATGGACCAGCAAAATCAATATGCACCCGTTGCCATGGAGATGAGGGCCACTCCCATGGGTGTAGAGGGGCCTGTGGTGGTGCATTTTGGACTTTCGGGCATCCTGAGCAGCTCTTGGTCAGCTCCTCGATTTGTTTATCGATTCCCGGCCACCACACATAAGCCCTGGATAAGCTTTTCATTTTTACCCCTCCCAGATGACCCTCATGAAGCTCATTGAGCACTCTCTCCCTTAACTTGGGTGGAATTACCACTCGGGATCCACACATCAAGGTCCCCCGGCACACTGACAGCTGTTCTCTCCTTGTCGAGAATGCTGGCAACAGTGAGTCGCCATATGCTGGCCATCCCTTCACCGTCAAATCATATACCCGAGACAGTGTCGGGTCATTTCGGGTTTCCTTTTCAATACAAGCGTTAGTTACCGGTATGTATTCAACTATAGTCGAATGGAATATTTTGACAGGATCCACTGCTGGTGCTTCCTCCGCAGTAGGCAGTGGCAGGCGTGATAGCCCATCAGCATTTCCATGCTGTTTTGTGCCCTTATATTCAATCTCATAGTGGTGCGCCCCTAGAAAAAGTGACCATCTTTGTAGTCGTTGCGCAGTCATCACCGGAACGCCCTTCTTCGGATTAAAAATGGAGACAAGAGGCTGGTGATCAGTCAGCAAGGTGAATTTCTGCCCGAGCAGATAGTGATTGAACTTTTTCACTCCCCACACTAGGCTGAGTGCCTCCCTGTCAATCTGGGCGTAGTTACACTCGGCTGAGGTTAGTGATCGTGACGCAAAGGCTATTGGCCTCTCTGAGCCGTCCGAGAATTTGTGCGACAGCACCGCGCCAATGCCGTAGGGTGACGCATCACAAGCCAACCGAACTGGTAATGCTGGGTTGTAATGGGCCAATACCTCTTTCGATGTGATTAGTGTTTTGTTCTTCTGGAAAGCTCGTCTACATTCGTCATTCCACTTCCATGGCACCCCAGTTTGCAGTAGGGTGTTCAGTGGGTGTAGTATTGTAGACAAATTTGGCAAGAACTTATGGTAGTAGTTTACCAGCCCGAGGAACGACCTCAGTTGTGACACATTTTCCGGTGCTGGAGCCTTGACTACTGCCTCAATCTTCTCTGGGGACTTATGTAACCCCTCTTTATCGATAACGTGGCCACGATACGAGATCTGTCTTCTAAAAAACTCGCATTTGGGGCGGATAGCTCGGAGCCCATATTCCTGCAATCTAGTGAGCACCTGCTCCAGTTTGGCAAGGTGATCACTGTCATTTTTGCCCGTGACCAGGATGTCGTCCAAATAACACTGGGTCCCTGGGATCCCTTGCAGGACTTGTTCCACTGCCCTCTGCCAAATAGCCGGAGCTGATGCTACCCCGAATACCAGCCGGTTGTATTGGTAGAGACCTTTATGGGTGTTGATTGTGAGGTATTTTTTTGATGCTTCTTCTACCTCCATTTGCAGATACGCCTGGGCCAGATCAATCTTAGTGAAGCGTTTCCCTCCTGATAGCGAGGCGAAAATATCTTCAATCCGCAGAAGTGGATATTGTACGGTGTGAAGTACCGGGTTCACTGTTACCTTAAAGTCCCCACAGATGTGAACCTTCCTTGGTTCCCCAGGCGTGCTGCTCAACGACTTTTTCATCACAGGGACGATGGGTGTAGCCCACTCGCTCCAGTCTACCTTGGACAGTACACCTGAACGTTCCAGACTCTCCAGCTCTGCTTCGACAGCTGGGCGGATCGCATAAGGTACCGGTCTGGCCTTAAAAAATTTTGGACTTGCGTTTTCTTCAATTTTAATCGTCGCTGTCATGCCTTTTAGTGTTCCGAGTCCTTGCTGGAACACTTCTTGCGCGTCAGTTAGGATCTTTGACAGTCGCCCAGGTGTGACGTCGTCATCCTTTTTGTCAGCCACAGTCAGTGCCTGTATGGAATGCCAATCCAGTTGTATTTTCCGGATCCATTCACGTCCCAGTAATGGTGGTCCTCCATCTTGCAATACATACAGGTCTAGTTTTGGTGTTTCCTTACCGTTATATATAACGGTCACCCTTATTTTTCCTTTGGGGTAGACTTTTTGCCCCGTGTACGTCTTCAAAATAATTTTTCTGTCTCTCAAGGGTATGTGTGAGAATAGCCGCTCGTAGTCCCGTCGGTTTATGACTGTTAGAGCTGATCCTGTGTCTAATTCCATCTTTACCTGGACTCCTGCTATCTTGAGAGTGACCCAAATGGTTCGGTGATCCTCCGTTGTGATCACATTATGTAGTTTCAGATAACTGAGTTCCCTGCTTTCGGAGTCGTTATCACTCTTTTGTTCGTCTGAACTATTCTCCATTATCTGATGTACCTTCTTGTACTTCCCTTTGGTCGGTTTCTTATTGCTGGTTTTCTTTCCCGACCTGCAGACTCGTGCTATGTGTCCTACTTTTCCACACTGTCTGCACACTTTGTCCTTGAACCAGCAATCATTATGGTCGTGTGTTGTTCTGCCGCAGCGATAGCACTTCACTGTTCCATATGGCATTTCATTTGTGCCATATTCTTGTGGTCTCCGTTGTATCTCTGCAGCGCCCCGTGCTGCTGCTTCGTGTGATACTGCAATGCTGAAAGCCTTGTCCAGCATAAGATCCTTTTCTGATAGAAGCTGTTTCTGGGTCCCTTCACTTTGAAGCCCACACACAAACTTGTCCCTTAAAGTACCTGCTAGTCCCGTTCCAAACTGGCAGTGTTTCGATAGCTTGCACAGTTCCGTTAAATACTCAGCATTACTTTCATCTTTATGCTGGTTCCTTTTGTGAAACTTAAATCTTTCTGCTATCAGCAGCGGTGTGGGGTTTAAGTGGTCCTGTAGGATTGACACTATGTTTTCAAAATCCTTTTCTACTGGCTTCTCTGGGGTTACTAGGTTTCGTAGTAAGCCATACGTTTTTGCACCCATTGAATTCAACAATACCAGCGCTTTCTTGTCATCTGGCACTTCATTCGCCTTGCAGTATACTTCTATGCGTTCGACATATGTCGTCCAATCTTCGACTTCATTGTCGAACGCTGTGATACTGCCACTCTTCGGCATCTTTGGGTGTGGTTAGACTGGCTTAAAATGGCGTCTCCCGCGCTTTCCTTTCTTCCCCGCTGCGGCTTAAAATGGCGTCTCCCGCGCTGCTGCCAACGCCGCTCTCGGCGGTCCTCGTGGCAAATGGCGACGCCCTGTGGGTTTCGCGCGCTGCTCCTGCGCTGCTGCCAATGCCGCTCTCTGCGGTCCTCGTGGCAATGGCAGCGCCTCGCATTTTCCTGCGTGCCTCTCTCCCCCGTTGATGCTGCTCAGCCCTTGAACACCAGCTGCGCTCTGCTCTCTCTCGCCTCTCCCCCGTTGACGCCGCTCGGTCCTGAACACCGGCTGCGCCCTGTGCGCTCTGCCCTCTCTCTCTCCCCCGTCGACGGTGCTCGGCCTTTTTCTGTGCCGCTCGGTCGGGCTCTAGCCCGTCGCTGTCCGGGAAGGGTCTGCGCAGTACCTGTTGCCAGCCCGTTTCGCTGGACCACCGTGACTGGAAAGCCAAGCCTGGCTCTCGACAGCCTCCCCTGCAATGCTCAAATCTCCGCTGGATGACTGGGCGGTTGCCCGTGGTCGACGCCCGTGCTTCTGGACTCGACCTTCTTCCACTGTTCTCCAGGAGCGAATCCCTGGGAGGTGATGCAGAGTTGCAGGTAGGTTCGAACTTGCTCGTCGCCACTGTTACGTCCGTGTAATAATAAGAAAAGGACTGCAGAGAACGGTACAACAGGTGTTTACTCAACGTGGTTCAAACTGCAACTGAAACAACAGATTACTACTCAGCGTTATATACAGGTGTCATCACTGCCGGTACTACAGTATACATGAGCTGTAGAAAGTAGTTCCCCCCTTAAAGGTACATGCATTACAGAGAGTATTCCATCACACTCCTGACTTGTGCCTTGTAGATGGTGGAAAGGCTTTGGGGAGTCAGGAGGTGCAGAATACCCAGCCTCTGACCTGCTCTTGTTACCACAGTATTTATGTGGCTGGTCCAGTTAAGTTTCTGGTCAATGGTGACCCCCAGGATGTTGATGGTGGGGGATTCGACAATGGTGATGCCGTTGAATGTCAAGGGGCGGTGGTTAGACGCTCGCTTGTAGGAGATAGTCATTGCCTGGCACTTTTGTAGCGCGAATGTTATCAGCCCAAGCCTGAATGTCATTCAGGTCTTATTGCATGCGGGCATGGACTGCTTCATTATCTGAGGAGTTACGAATGGCGCTGAACACTGTGCAATCATCAGCGAACATCTCCACTTCTGACTTATGATGGAGGGAATGTCATTGATGAAGCAGCTGAAGATGGTTGGGCCTAGGACACTGCCCTGAGGAACTCCTGCAGCGATGTCCTGGGGCTGTGATGATTGACCTTCAACCACCACAACCATCTTCCTTTGTGCTAGGTATGACTCCAGCCAGTGGTGAGTTTTCCCCCCCCGATTCCAATTGACTTCAGTTTTACTAGGGCTCCTTGATGCCACACTCGGTCAAATGCTGCCTTGATGTCAAAGGCAGTCACTCTCACCACACCTGTGGAATTCAGCTCTTTTGTCCAGGTTTGCACCAAGGCTGTAATGATGTCGGGAGCCGAGTGGTCCTGACGGAATGCAAACCGGGCATCAGTGAGCAGGTTATTGGTGAGTAAGTGCCACTTGATAGCACTGTCCTTCCATCACTTTGCAGATGATTGAGAGTAGACTGATGGGGCGGTCGTTGGCCAGATTGGATTTGTCCTGCTTTTTGTGGACAGGACCTACCTGGGCAGTTTTCCACATTGTTGGATAGATGCCAGTGTTGTAGCTGTACTGGAACAGCTTGGCTAGAGGTGCGGCTAGTTCTGGAACACAAGTCTTCAGCGCGACAGCCGGGATATTGTCAGGGCCCATAGCCTTTGCTGTATCCAGTGCGCTCAGCCATTTCTTTATATCATGTGGAGTGAATCGATTGGCTGAAGACTGGCTTCTGTGATGGTGGGGACCTCAGGAGGAGGCCGATATGGATCATCCACTCGGCACTTCTGGCTGAAGATGGTTGCAAACACTTCAGCCTTGTCTTTTGCACTCGCGTGCTGGGCTCCACCATCATTGAGGATGGGGATATTCATGAAGCCTCTGCCTCCCGTTAGTTGTTTAATTGTCCACCACCATTCACGACTGCAGACAGCGCCTCATGGATGCGCAGTTTTAAGCTGCTAGATGTGTTCTGAATCTATCCCATTTAGCACGGTGGTAGTGCCACACAACACGAGGGAGGGTGTCCTCAGTGTGAAGATGGGACTTTGTCTCCACAGTGACTGTGCGGTGGTCACTGCTACCAATGCTGTCATGGACAGATGCATCTGCGACAGGTGGATTGGTGAGGACGAGGTCATGTAGGGTTTTCCCTTGTGTTGGTTCTCACCACCTGCCGCAGGCCCAGACTGACAGTTATGTCCTTCAGGACTCGGCCAGCTCGGTCAGTAGTGGTCCTACCGAGCCACTCTTGGTGATGGACATTGAAGTCCCCCACCCAGAGTACATTCTGTGCCCTTGCTACTCTCAGTGCTTCTTCCAAGTGGTGTTCAACATGGAGGAGTATTGATTCATCAGCTGAGGGAGGGCGGTAGGTGGTAATCAGCAGGAGGTTTCCTTGCCCACGCTTGACCTGAAGCCATGAGACTTCATGGGGTCCGGAGTCAATGTTGAGGACTCCCAGGGCCACGCCTTCCCAACTGTATACCACTGTGCCGCCACCCCTGGTGGGTCTGTCCTGCGGTGGGACAGGACATACCCAGGGATGGTGAGGGAGGGGTTTGGGACATTGACTGAAAGGTATGATTCTGTGAGTATGACTATGTCAGGCTGTTGCTCGACTAGTCTGTGGGACAGCTCTCCCAATTTTGGCACAAGTCCCCAGATGTTAGTGAGGAGGACTTTGCAGGGTCGACTGGGATGGGTGTGCCGTTGTCGTGTCTGAAGTCGATGCCGGGTGGTCTGTCCGGTTTTATTCTTATTAATGTTTTTTGTAGCAGTTAGTTACAATCGAGTGTCTCGCTCGGCCATTTCAGAGGGTAGTTAAGAGTCAACCACGTTGCTGTGGGTCTGGAGTCAGATATAGGCCAGACTGGGTAAGGACAACAGATTTCCTTCCCTACAGGACATTAGTGAACCAGATGGGTTTTTACGAGAATCCAGTGGTTTTATGGTCACCATTACTGACACTAGTTTTTTATTCCAGATTTATTTAATTAACTGAATTTAAATTCCCCAGCTGCCGTGGTGGGATTTGAACTCATGTCTCTGGATCATTAGTCCAGGCCTCTGGATTACTAGCACAACCACTGTGCTACCATTCCACACCCTTTTATACAATACAATACAATACAAATCGCTTTATTGGCATGATAAGGTACATCTTATGTTGCCAAAGCATCAAAATACATTTATGGTTGAACACATAAACGCAGTTCCATTCATACAGTGTATAAACAGGTATATCCCTGAGTTTATAAATATACATTCGCCTTGTTTATATATACTCTTGTCTTAGTTTACTGGTTGTACCTCTGTTCATGGCAAGCTGTAACATAGTGTGCCGCCAGTGTTACACAGCTTCTCTCCTCCCCCAGTAGGAATGGGAGTTTTTGGTTGTCAGTCAGATTTCTGAATTCAGGGCATATTTGTGAGAATTTTTGGTAGAAATTCTCTCTGATGCCCTGATATTTTCCACAGGCTGTGAGGATACCCTTGTCTAGCAAGAATCTATCCGTCTCAGATTTAAAATTATGAATCGAGTTAACATCTAATGCTTTTTGTGGGAAAAGAACGAAAGAAAAAACATGCATTTCTGTAGCGCCTTTCTCCACCTCAGGACATAAGAAATAGGAGCAGGAATAGGCCACTTGGCCCCTCGAGCCTGCTCCACCATTCAATAAGATCATGGCTGATCTTGGGCTCAAAGCCACTTCCCTGCCCGCTCCCCATAACCCTTCACTCCCTTATCTTGTAAATATCTGTCTATCTCTGCCTTAAATGTATTTAATGTCCCAGCCTCCACAGCTCTCTGGGGCAGAGAATTCCACAGATTTACGACCCTCTGAGAAGAAATTCCGCCTCATCTCAGTTCTAAAACGGCGACCCTTTATTCTGAAACTATCCCCCGAGTTCTAGATTTCCCCATGAGGGGAAACATCCTCTCTGCATCTACCTTGTCGAGCCCCCTCAGTATCTTATACGTTTCAATAAGATCACCTCTCATTCTTCTAAATTCCAATGAGTATAGGCTCAACCTGTTCAACCTTTCCTCATAAGTCAACCCCCTCATCTCTGGAATTAACCGAGTGAATCGTCTCTGAACTGCCTCCAATGCAAGTATATCCTTCCTTAAATAAGGAGACCAAAACTGTACGCAGTACTCCAGGTGTGGTCTCACCAATACCCTGTACAGTTGTAGCAGGACTTCCCTGCTTTTATACTCCAACCCCCTTGAAATAAAGGCCAACATTCCATTTGCCTTTTTGATTACTTGCTGTACCTGCATGCTAACTTTTTGTGTTTCATGTACAAGGACCCCCAGGTCCCTCTGAACTGTAGCATTTTGTAATCTCTCTCCATTTAAATAATAGTTTGCTTTTTTATTTTTCCTGTCAAAGTGGATAACCTTGCACTTTCCCACATTATACTCCATCTGCCAAATGTTTGCCCACTCACTTAGCCTGTCTATATCCCTTTGCAGATTCTTTGAGTCCTCTGCACAACTTGCTTTCCCACCCATCTTTGTATCATCCGCAAACCTGGCTACATTACACTCGGTCCCTTCATCCAAGTCATTAATGTAGATTGTAAATAGTTGAGGCCCCAGCACCGATCCCTGTGGCACCCCACTAGTTACCATTTGCCAACCGGAAAATGACCCATTTATCCTGACTCTCTGCTTTCTGTTAGTTAGCCAATTCTCGATCCATGCTAATATATTACCCCCAACTCTGTGAGCTCTTACCTTATGCAGTAACCTTTTATGTGGCACCTTATCGAATGCCTTCTGGAAATCCAAATACACTACATTCCACTGGCTCACCCTTGTCCACCCTGCTCGTTACATCCTCAAAGAACTCCAACAAATTTGTTAAACGTGATTTGCCTTTCATAAAACCATGCTGACTCTGCTTGACCGCATTATGATTTTCCAAGTGCCCTGCTATGGTTTCCTTAATGAAGGACTCCAGCATTTTCCCAACGACAGATGTTAGGTTAACTGGTCTATAGTTTCCTGCTTTCTGTCTCCTGCCTTTCTTAAATAGGGGTGTTACATTTGCGATTTTCCAATCCGCTGGAACCTCTCGAGTCCAGGGAATTTTGGTATATTGCAACCAATCCATCCACTATCTCTGCAGCCACTTCTTTTAAGACCCTGGGATGCAGGCCATCTGGTCCAGGGGACTTGTCGTCTTTTAGTCCCATTATTTTACCAAGTACTATTTCCTTAGTGATAGTGATTGTCTTCAGCTCCCCCTTCCCTGTGGCCCCTTGATTATCCATTATTGGGATGTTGTTAGTGTCTTCTACCGCGAAGACAGATACAAAGTATTTGTTCAAAGTCTCTGCCATTTCCCCGTTCCCCATTATTAATTCCCCAGTCTCATCCTCTAAGGGACCAATGTTTACCTTAGCTACTCTCTTCCTTTTTATATACCTGTAGAAGCTCTTACTATCTGTTTTAATATTTCGTGCCAGTTTATTCTCATAATTCATCTTCTCTCTCTATTATTTTTTTAGTCATCCTTTGCTGGTTTTTACAAATTTCCCAATCCTCTGGTCTCCCACCAATCTTGGCAACATTGTATGCCTTCGTTTTCAATTTGATACCATCCTTCACTTCCTTAGTTAGCCATGGATGGTGCTCCCTTCTCTTAAAATCTTTCTTTCTCACTGGAATATATTTTTGTTGGGAGTTATGAAATATCTCCTTAAATATCCGCCACTGCATTTCAACTGTCTTATCCTTTAATTTATTTTTCCAGTCCACTTTAGCCAGTTCTGCCCTCATGCCATTGTAATTGCCTTTGTTTAAGATCAGGACACTGGTTTGGGATACAACTTTCTCACCCTCCAACTGAATTTGAAATTCAACCATGCTATGATCACTCTTTCCTAGAGGATCCTTTACTATGAGATCATCATTTATTAATTCTGTCTCATTACACAGTACCAGACCCAAGATAGCCTGCTCCCTGATTGGTTCCATTACATACTGTTCTAGGAACCCATCCCGGATGCACTCTATGAACTCCTCCTCAAGGCTACCATGGCCAATTTGATTTGTCCAATCAATATGGAGATTAAAATCACCCATGATTATTACCGCACCTTTATTACGGGCCTCCATTATTTGTTGATTTATATTCTGTCCAACAGTATTGCTACTGTTCGGGGGCCTGTAGACTACGCCCACCAGAGACTTTTTCCCCTTATTTTTTATCTCAACCCAAACCGATTCTACATCTTGACCTTCTGAGCCAATATCACTTCTCACCACTGCACTGATCCCATCCTTTACCAGCAAAGCCACCCCACCTCCCTTTCCTTTCTGTCTATCCTTCTGAATTGTCAAATACCCTGAAATATTCAGTTCCCAGCCCTGGACACCTTGCAACCACGTCTCTGTAATGGCGATCAGACCATTGCCTTTGTTTAAGATCAGGACACTGGTTTGAGATACAGCTTTCTCACCTTCCAACTGAATTTGAAATTCAACCATGCTATGATCACTCTTTCCTAGAGGATCCTTTACTATGTATCCTTTACAGTATCTATTTGTGCCGTCAACTCATCTATCTTGTTACGAATGCTGCATGCATTCAGATATAGAGCTTTTAACTTTGTCTTTTTACCATTTCTCCTTGTTTTGGCCCCATTTTCTGTTGCACTCTTATTTTTAAACATTCTGTCCCTTCCTGTCACACTCTGGTTATTATTTCCCCCATCTCTCGCCTGCTCTATTGCTTTCTCATTTCTCATTGACTTTTTAAACTCCCGCTCACCTGGATCCTCCACCCCACTATTTAGTTTAAAGCCCTTTCTACAGCCCTAGTTATTCGATTCGCCAGGACTCTAGCCCCAGCATGGTTCGAGTGAAGCCTGTCCAAACGGAACAGCTCCCTCTTATCCCAGTACTGGTGCCAGTGCCCCACAAACCGAAACCCATTTCTCCCACACCAGTCTTTGAGCCACTCGTTCATTTCTCTGATCTTATTTACCCTATGCAAATTCGCTCGTGGCTCAGATAATAATCCAGAGATTATTACCTTTGTGGTTCTGCTTTTTAATTTAGTCCCTAGCTGCTCAAACTCTCTCAGCAGAACCTCTTTCTTTGTCCTACCTATGTCATTGGTACCTAAATGCTTTACAGCCAATGAAGTACTTTTGAAGTGTAGTCACTGTTGTAATGTAGGAGAGAGTTCCACACTTCTACCACCCTTTGTATGAAGAAGTGCTTCCTAACTTCTCTCCTGAATGGCCTGGCTCTGATTTTAAGGTTACGTCCCCCTTGTCCCAGACTCCCCCACCAGCGGAAATAGTTTCTCTCCATCAACCCCATCAATTCCTTCAAAATCCTCAAAACCTCAATCAAATCACCCCTTAAACTTCTATATTCCAGGGAATACAAGCCTAGTTTGTGTAATCTCTCCTCACAGTCTAACCCTTGGAGTCTGGCATCATTCTGGTGAATCTACGCTTCCCTCCTTCCAAGGCCAATAGATCCTTCCTAAGGTGCGGTGCCCAGAGCTGTACACAGTGCCCCAGGTGTGGTCTGACCAGGGCTCTGTATAACTGTAACAAAACTTCCTTATCTTTATATTCTAGCTCTCTAGTTATAAAGGCCAACCATCCATTAGGCTTTCTGATTATATTTTGGACCTGATCACTACATTATAGTGATCTGTGTACATGGACCCCCAAATCTCTTTCGAACTCCGCTGTTACGAGCTTTTCACCATTTAAATAATACTTGGATCGATCCTTTTTTGGTCCAAAATGGATGACCTCACACATAACCCTATCTGTCACAGACATCTCAGTGAAGAACTGATCATGTGGAACCCATGAGTATCTGGAGGTTAACATGACAGGCAGGGTCTCTGAGTGTTCCAGGGTTGTGCGAACAGGCACTGTACAGTTTGGAAGATAATTTATGATTCCGGTTCCAATCAGGGAACTTAATTTGCTTTTGTTCAAATAACAGAGACAGGAATTTAACGTGAATGCGTTAATCAGAGTGCTATAAATAGCAGGAGGAGTTGGGGCGATTGCCACTGCTTGCTACGTACAACAAGATGCTAAACACTAGTCTCTAAACACATTGAATATCTCTGTACTGGTCTCGCTAGACGTGCTCCTATCTAGTTATCCAGCCAGCTAAACACTCATTCAAATAATTCCTCCGAGAAGCAGGTTGCTGTTTTGAAGCTTTACTTGAACAAATTTGTGAAACTGTAAACAAAGACAAAGTATGCTTTGTACATAGAGCTGAGTACTATACATTAGATGTTACATAAGATATAAACATGTTTATGACAACAGAATAGACTAATTGTATAACTAAATAGCACTGAAGCTAAACCTCGGTAACTAACAGCTAATAACTTCTTATAGACAAAGTATTGTCAAAATACTACACTAACAAGGTTGTTATCATGTTACTAAACAAGAATACTCACAGACATTGCATCTTGTCTAGCATATAAGAAGGGATGCAACAGGATTGAGAATCCCTCATGTGAGCTCCTTCACAACTCAGCAGGTTCTTCCTGGAATACTACTTCCGGGTCAAACAGGAAGGTCAAATAACACACTGCTATACAATAACACTGCTATATGCTGACTACCACTAGAGGGTGCTATCTGCATATAATAAGTCCAGAACAATCTCACTAGAAATCAACAACCATGGAAGCTTTCTTCTGTCATCCACATCAAATACCCAACATCGAACCCTTTCATAATTTTAAAGACCTCTATCAGGTCACCCCTCAGCCTTCTCTTTTCTAGTCTTTCACTTTTCAGTCTTTCCTGACAGTTGCATATATTATATACAGATAAAAAACTCAACACTTAAACATTTATAAATATTCACAGCGTTAATAGCAACCACATTTAACATTTGCAGTTATAGTCCAGGTACTTACACTACTTTCCTTAATGTGGTATTGGTCGAGGGGATTGCAGCAAATCCACATATTCCATCATAGTCAGCATCACTGCCTTCGATCCTGAAAAAAGAAACGTGAGTTTGCTGTTCAACAACTGGACAGACAGACAGACAACTGGACAGAGACAGACAGACAGACAACTGGACAGAGACAGACAACTGGATAGACAACTAGACAGATAGACAACTAGACAGTTAGACAACTAGACAGTTAGACAACTAGACAGTTAGACAACTAGACAGATAGACAACTAGACAGATAGACAACTAGACAGTTAGACAACTAGACAGTTAGACAACTAGACAGATAGACAACTAGACAGTTAGACAACTAGACAGTTAGACAACTAGACAGTTAGACAACTAGACAGTTAGACAACTAGACAGATAGACAACTAGACAGTTAGACAACTAGACAGTTAGACAACTAGACAGTTAGACAACTAGACAGTTAGACAACTAGACAGATAGACAACTAGACAGATAGACAACTAGACAGTTAGACAACTAGACAGATAGACAACTAGACAGAGACAGACAGACAACTGGACAGATAGACAACTGGACAGAGACAACTGGACAGAGACAACTAGACAGTTAGACAACTAGACAGTTAGACAACTAGACAGTTAGACAACTAGACAGATAGACAACTAGACAGATAGACAACTAGACAGATAGACAACTAGACAGTTAGACAACTAGACAGATAGACAACTAGACAGATAGACAACTAGACAGTTAGACAACTAGACAGATAGACAACTAGACAGATAGACAACTAGACAGTTAGACAACTAGACAGATAGACAACTAGACAGAGACAACTGGACAGAGACAACTGAACAGAGACAGGCAGACAACTGGACAGAGACAGAGACAACTGGACAGAGACAGACAGACAGACAACTGGACAGAGACAGACAACTGGATAGACAACTAGACAGCTAGACAACTAGACAGTTAGACAACTAGACAGTTAGACAACTAGACAGCTAGACAACTAGACAGAGACAGACAGACAACTAGACAGAGACAGACAGACAACTGGACAGATAGACAACTGGACAGAGACAACTGGACAGAGACAACTAGACAGTTAGACAACTAGACAGTTAGACAACTAGACAGTTAGACAACTAGACAGATAGACAACTAGACAGATAGACAACTAGACAGATAGACAACTAGACAGATAGACAACTAGACAGATAGACAACTAGACAGTTAGACAACTAGACAGATAGACAACTAGACAGATAGACAACTAGACAGTTAGACAACTAGACAGATAGACAACTAGACAGATAGACAACTAGACAGATAGACAACTGGACAGAGACAACTGGACAGAGACAACTGAACAGAGACAGGCAGACAACTGGACAGAGACAGAGACAACTGGACAGAGACAGACAGACAGACAACTGGACAGAGACAGACAACTGGATAGACAACTAGACAGCTAGACAACTAGACAGTTAGACAACTAGACAGTTAGACAACTAGACAGCTAGACTAGACAGAGACAGACAGACAACTAGACAGAGACAGACAGACAACTGGATAGACAACTGGACAGAGACAACTGAACAGAGACAACTAGACAGTTAGACAACTAGACAGTTAGACAACTAGACAGATAGACAACTAGACAGTTAGACAACTAGACAGATAGACAACTAGACAGTTAGACAACTAGACAGATAGACAACTAGACAGTTAGACAACTAGACAGATAGACAACTAGACAGATAGACAACTAGACAGTTAGACAACTAGACAGATAGACAACTAGACAGTTAGACAACTAGACAGAGACAGACAGACAACTGGACAGATAGACAACTGGACAGAGACAACTGGACAGAGACAACTGAACAGAGACAGGCAGACAACTGGACAGAGACAGAGACAACTGAACAGAGACAGACAGACAGACAACTGGACACAGATATACAGACAACTGGACAGAGACAGAGAGAGACAGACAGACAGTCAACTGGACAGAGACAGACAACTGGATAGATAGACAACTAGACAGATAGACAACTAGACAGATAGACAACTAGATAACTAGATAGATAGACAGACAAACAACTAGACAGATGAGACAGAGAAACGGTCCAATGTCCATCAAGGTACCACAGTTCCTGAAGAGTTTGGTTGTCTTTTAGTGCGTCGCAAAGTTCTTTCAGCTCCCTGTTCCCAACGTCTGTCCATCCAAGACTGTTTGAGAAAGGAGAATTGGAATTAAATATTTAGCAAGTTTTCACATTCATGTCACTGCCATGTACATATTATCACCCAAAGCAATTCTCATACGGAGATATATAATGATTGAATATAGTCATTTTTTTGGGGGGTGCGCGGCCCCTTAATTCTAAAGCTGGTAAGTGGCCAGTGCGGGTCCTCTAGACAGTCCCGCGGCCGTGCAGTTTAACGGGAGCATTGGTGCTCTCCCAGGCTGGTGGCGAGTCAGGAAGGGGGTTGGTAATGGGAAGACTTGATGTTCCAATGGAGAAAAGAAGATTGAAGGGGTAACAGTTTTATATCAATAGTGGACATCGATGAATTTAGTGAGTTTTTTTCTATAGAAGTAAAATTGAATCATAACTAAGGTAAAATTTAGAGTAGCAGTGAATTGAGGGAATTATTATTATTTTTAAATGACACTTTGGTTTGAGGGTGGAAAAAATTTATCATAGCAATAAAGCTGGGCTCGGCAAATTGTACAAAGTAATAATGGATGATTCTAACATTTTAATTACTAAAATGAGGTTTTAAAAACTTTAAATTACTGAAATATTTTATGCTAGCTCAATTAATAATTTTAAATCTGAGATTGATAGATTTTTGCTAGCCAAGGTTATTGAGGGATGTGGGTCAAAGGCGGGTGGATGGAGTTCAGTCACAGATCAGCCGTGATCTCATTGAATGGCGGAACAGGCTCGAGGGGCTGAATGGCCTCCTCCTGTTCCTAAATGCAAAGTAAGGCAGAAGCAAGGTATAGATGAAGTAATTTATTTATTTTATTAAGTAAAGAGCAAGCTTGCGTTTTGTCGGGTAGCTTTAGGAGCTTGCTGTCGATAGCGGGACGAGCAGGATTGATGGAGTTGGGCTGGACTAAGTAGATTATTTTCTGAGTCCTAGTTCATCCAATGGTAGCCTTTGATGGGGGCTGGTGGACAGGTGATTGGAGCAGGAAACGGACCAATGGTTGTTGGAGCAGAGCCAGGACGGGGCCTGGGCCTGGGCCTATATTTTGGCTGGGGTGGAAGTGGCAGATATGGGAGTGGGGAATGGCCAGGATCTTAGGGAAGGCGCCTCATGGAATGTTGCCAGCCAAGAGGTCAGAACCAGGAGCCCACGGAATTTTAAATGGCTCAGGAAGAGCCAGCATGGGAAAGAAGGCATGCGCTGTTTTTTGGGAGTGGTAGTGTTTTATAAATATATTAAGAGTAAGAGGATAACTAAAGAAAGGGGAGGGCCTATTAGAGATCATGAGGGTAATCTGTGTGTGTGGAGGTGGGAGACGTCGGTAGGGTTCATAATGAATACTTTGCGTCTGTTTTCACAAAGGAGAGGGGCGAAGCAGACATTGCTATCGGGGGAGGAGTGTGAAATATTAGATGAAATAAACATAGTGAGAGAGGAAGTATTAAGGGGTAGAGCAGCTTTAAAAGTGGATAAATCCCCAGGCCCAGATGAAATGTATCCCAGGCTGTTAAGCGAAGCAAAAGAGGAAATAGCAGAGGCCCTGACCATCATTTTTCAATCCTCTCTGGCTTCAGGTGTGGTGCTGGAGAACTGGAGGACTGCTAATGTGGTACCCTTGTTTAAAAAGGGAGAAAAGGATAGACCGAGTAATTACAGGCCAATCAGCCTAACCTCGGTGGTGGGAAAATTATTGGAAAGAATTCTGAAGGACAGGATAAATCTTCATTTAGAAAGACACGGATTAAACAAGGATAGTCAGCATGGATTTGTTACGGGAAGATCATGTCTGACAAACTTGATTGAATTTTTTGAGGAGGTAACAAGGAGGGTAGATGAGGGTGGTGCGTTTGATGTAGTGTATATGGACTTTAGCAAGGCTTTTGATAAGGTTCCACATGGCAGACTGGTCACAAAGTTAAAAGCTCATGGGATCCAGGGCAAAGTGTCAAGTTGGATTCAAAACTGGCTCGGAGACAGGAAGCAGAGGGTAATGGTTGATGGGTGTTTTTGTGACTGGAAGGCTGTTCCGCAGGGCTCAGTACTAGGTCCCTTGCTTTTTGTGGTATATATCAATGATCTTGACTTGAATATAGGGGGTATGATTAAGAAGTTTGCAGATGATACTAAAATCGGCTGTGTGGTTGATACTGAAGAAGGAAGCTGTAGACTGCAGGAAGGTATCAATAAATTGGTCAGGTGGGCAGAACAGTGGCAAATGGAATTCAATCCGGAGAAATGTGAGGTAATGTATTTGGGGAGGGCTAACAAGGCAAGGGAATACACATTAAATGGTAGGACACTGAGTAGTGTAGAGGAACAAAGGGGCCTTGGAGTGCATGTCCACAGATCCCTGAAGGTAGCAGGCCAGGTAGACAAGGTGGTTAAGAAGGCATACGGAATGCTTGTATTCTATGCCACGGCTAATAAAGGCGAGAGCAGGAGGTTATGCTTCAACCTGTATAAAACACTAGTTAGGTCACAGCTAGAGTACTGTGTGCAGTTCTGGTCACCACATTACAGGAAAGATGTGATTGTACTAGAGAGGGTACAGAGGAGATTTACAAGGATGTTGCTGGGAGTAGAGAATCTTAGCTATGAGGAAAGACTGGATAGGCTGGGTCTGTTTTCCTTGGAACAGAGGAGGCTGAGGGGAGACCTTATTGAGGTGTATAAAATTATGAGGGGCATAGATAAAGTGGATACAGAGGACCTATTTCCCTTAGCAGAGCGGTCAAAAACCAGGGGGCACAGATTTAAAGTAATTGGTGGAAGGTTTAGAGGGGATTTGAGGGGAAATTTCTTCACCCAGAGGGTTGTGGGGGTCTGGAACTCACTGCCTGAAAGGGTGGTAGAGGCAGGAACCCTAACCACATTTAAAAAGTACTTGGGATGCTGTAACCTGCAGGGCTACAGACCAAGAGCTGGGAAGTGGGATTAGGCTGGATAGCTCTTTGTTGGCCGGCGCGGACACGATGGGCCGAAATGGCCTCCTTCCGTGCTGTAACGTTCTATGATTCTAGACATGCGAATGGCCAGGAGCTGGGAGCCTGGGTTGGGCCAATCACTACATCCAAGGCCTGAAGATGTGGCATTGGGTCTCACTGCCAAAAGATCGCCCCATGGCATTGCACAATTACTTTAGAACTGAACTGGAAATTAGTCTGCTGTACAGACACCTACAAACTAACAGCTATCCACAACCAATAGTCAACCTCACCATATCTCCAACTGCAACAACCAAAATTCCGCATGTTAATAAGAACTCTCCAAGATCCTCATCTGAATAAGAAGCCTTAGCCCCAGTGAGGGTGGAATTCTGGTGTTCCCACTCCACTGACGGAGGTGAGGCGGAGCGGGACCCAAGGTTACCCCACGCCCAAAGACTTTGGCCCTCCTCACAAAGATCAGTGGCGGGATCACTGGCGTAGCAAGATGGACTGCGACCAAGGATCCTCCAGCAGCTCCCACCACGACCCACCCTTTAAAAGGCAGAGCGGCAGGTACTTGCCAGGCCTGGCCGGAACTCCAGGCCCGTCGACAACATCCATGTATCACAGACAGTTTCCAGTTCATTGAATGAGCAGTTTGGTTGCATTACCCCAGCAGCTTCAGGTTGTAGTCCGGAGATTTCAGGAGCTCACACAGGAATTTAATTGCTTCTAGATCCAATTTATTTTCTCCACACCTAGTAAGTTAAAAATAGAAGTGAGATGTTTTGGAAGCCTTACTGCATTCGTTTGGTTTTACATTAAAAAAAACCTACAATCTATCTGTACGTGAAAGTCTTGCATCCTTGAGTGTCATGTCCATCACTCTTTATGTCCTGCCACTCGAGAACCACAATCTCCAGAGTTAGCCATTATGAAATGGTCCACACCAGTTGGCTACTATTAACATCTAGCAAATGGCAACTAAACAAATTAGAATCAGAATCATACAGCGCAGAATGAGGCCATTCGGCCCATCGTGCCTGTGCCAGCTCTTTGAAAGAGCTCTCCAATTAGTCCCACTCCCCCCTGCTCTTTCCCCACAGCCCTGCACATTTCTCCTTTTCAAGTATTTATCCAATTCCCCTTTGAAAGTTATTATTGAATCTGTTTCCACCGCCCTTTCAGGCAGCGCATTCCAGATCACAACAACTCGCTGCGTTATAACAAATGTCTTCAATGACTGGACCCAGCAACTGCCACTAAACTAAATTAAATCACTTAATTGTTTCTGATTTATTCAAGCAGCCATGTTGCAGAGGCCCAGCCAACGATATCACGCCTAAAAATTAATATAAATAATTTAGAAAACATTTTTTGCTAACAAACTGTCCATGTTGGAAATCCATCCAATCTGTTCAGCCACAGAGGCTCTTTACCTGAAGCTCACTTTGGTCCTCAGACATTCTCTCATGATGTTTTTTAGGCCTCGTCAGATGCAATGACAGCACGAGTGCAAAAGTGTCAGACGCGGCTCAGTGGGTAGCACTCTCACCTCTGAGTCACAAGGTTGTGGATTCAAGGCCAGAGACTGGAGGACATAAACCTTCTTCTTCTTCTTAGGCAGTCCCTCGGAACCGAGGATGACTTGCTTCCACATTAAGAATGAGTTCTCAGGTGACTGATGAGTCCAATGCGGGACCTACAGTCTCTGTCACAGGTGGGGCAGATGGTGGTTGAAGGGGCGGGTGGGTGGGGTGCTTGGGTAGACGTGCGCTCCTTCCGCTGTTTGCGCTTGGCTTCCACTTGCTCCCGGCGAAGAGACTCGAGGTGTTCAGTGCCTTCCCGGGTGCTTCTCCTCCACTTTGTGCGGTCTTGGGCCAGGGATTCCCAGGCGTCGGTGGGGATGTTACACTTTTTCAAGGAGGCTTTGAGGGTGTCCTTGAAGCGTTTCCTCTGCCCACCTGGGGCTCTCTTGCCGTATCGGAGCTCCGAGTAGAGCGCTTGTTTTGGGAGTCTCCTATCGGGCACGCGGACGATGTGGCCCGTCCATCGGAGCTGATCGAGCGTGGTCAGAGCTTCGATGCTGGGGATGTTGGCCTGAGCGAGAACACCGACGTTGGTGCGCCTATCCTGCCAATGGATTTGCAGGATCTTGCGGAGGCAGCGTTGGTGTAAATGGATATAATCCAGGCTGACACTCTCAGGGCAGTACTGAGGGAGCGCCGCACTGTCGGAGGGGCGGTACTGAGGGAGCGCCGCACTGTCAGAGGGGCAGTACTGTTGGAGCGCTGCGCTGTCGGAGGGGCAGTACTGAGGAAGCGCTGCACTGTCAGAGGGGCAGTACTGAGGGAGTGCCGCACTGTCAGAGGTGCCGTCTTTCAGATGAGAGGTTAAACCGAGGCCCCATCTGCTCTCTCAGGTGGACATAAACGATCCCACGGCACTATTTCTGGTGGAGGTGGGGGTGCGGAGACCCTGGGTAGAGTACAGCTTAGAGATGGAAACTGGGGTGACTCCTTGGGAGGAGAAACAAGTGCAAGTGAGACATGGCACAAAGCGATGAAATATAATGGAGAGTGAAAGAGAGAAAGGTCGTGACATAACCGAGTCGTAAGAGAGGAAAATATTGGCCCAGATTTTGCGGTGGGAGTACGCCATCATACCGTCTTTGAAATCTACCGCAAGTTCGGGATTTCCGCATGCGCTAAATCCTGAACTTGCGGTCTGTCAACATAAGCGTGGACAGGCCATCTGCTCCGCCACCGAAAACCTAATCGCTGCCGCGGAGTTGGTCTAATTGTCCACCAACTGCCCAGCAATTACATACAGACATTTTACGGCTGGTGCAAACAGGCGCAGAGCCTGTTTCCACAGCGTAAGGGAATACCCAAAATGAAAATAATGCTTTTTAAAAAAATTAAATAACTTAAATGCTTTAATGAGAAGCAATCCTAGTGTATGTTAAAGCTGCGGGGTTTTTTTAAATAATGTTTCCATTTCATAACTTTCTGCACAGTGCACAGTATTTGTTTCGAAGTGGGAATTAGGAGTAATGGATTGGATTCCCAGGATAAAAGCTAGATCTGTATGTATTTTGTAGGCTGTAGTAATTTAAATGAAAGACAGACAGTCTGTTTTCTGATTGAAGGACCATGCCATGATCCCAGGTTGTATGCTTCGGCACAGGTCGTGTCTCTAGGATCCGTGGGTCATTACGCTGACCCTCCTACTCACAGCGTCAGAGAGCAAGTTTATGCACGAGGGACACCGTCGGGTAGGTGCGTATTCTACTCGGATGCCGGCGGCATACTCTGGAGTTATGCCTCCGACCGCAAATTCAAGGCCAATGTGTCCAAGAGCGGGGATATTAAGTGATAGAGACACCAGGGGGAATAATCATTCTTCTTCTTAGGCAGTCCCTTGGAACCGAGGATGACTTGCTTCCACATTAAAAATGAGTTCTCAGGTGTCTGATGAGTCCAATGCGGGACCTACAGTCTCTGTCACAGGTGGGGCAGACGGTGGTTGAAGGGGCAGGTGGGTGGGGTGCTTGGGTTGACGTGCGCTCCTTGCGCTTGGCTTCCGCTTGCTCCTGGCGAAGAGACTCGAGGTGTTTGGCGCCTTCCCAGATGCTTCTCCTCCACTTTGTGCGGTCTTGGGTCAGGAATTCCCAGGTGTCAGTGGGGATGTTACACTTTTTCAAGGAGGCCTTGAGGGTGTCCTTGAAGCGTTTCCTCTGCCCACCTGGGGTTCTCTTGCTGTGCCGGAGCTCCGAGTAGAGCACTTGTTTTGGGAGTCTCGTATCGGGCATGCGGACAATGTGACCCGTCCATCGGAGCTGATTGAGCGTGGTCAAAGCTTCGATGCTGGGGATGTTGGCCTGAGCGAGAACACTGACGTTGGTGCGCCTATCCTGCCAATGGATTTGCAGGATCTTGCGGAGGCAGCGTTGGTGGTACCTTTCCAGTGCTTTGAGGTGCCTGCTGTAATAATCATTAATAGAACTCAGTAACACCCCCAGAGAGGAAATGGAAGACCAAAAGCCGGAGAGTGAAATATAAACTGGGGAAAGAGAAATAGGAAGTGTCTGTTAGTTCAAAGCCATGGCAGGTATAGCAGGGGCAACAGTAGCAGAGACTGATTGGGAGCTCGGAACAATGACGGGGTAAGGCAATGGAACCGAACATTGGTCGGTGCGCCTAACAGGCGGTCGACACACTACCGTCCGGTTTGTGCTACCGCGCAAGACGAATTTCCGAGTTTAAGCCCCACCACGTTAAGTTATGAAAATTCAATTCGAGATCATTTGTAGGGTCGCACTGGAAACGAGCTCCTGAAAGCTGCTGTTTTGTTGTATACACCCAACCGGGAGTATACACAAATAAACTCTAAAGCCTGCACATCTGCCAATGCACTTTATTATGTTTATGTTAATGTATTACAAGCCAAATGAATGTTGAATGTTTAAATGTCTTAATCTAAATGTACACTCTCGGGAGCCGCAAGCCTACATTTCGTTGTACTGCACTTGTGCACTAACAATGACAATAAAGTTGATTATTATTATTATTATTATTGATGTTCTTCAGCCACGCTATGTGATTGAAGCTCAATACCCTCAGGGCAACAGGTGATGAGCAATAAATAGTCCGTGTCGCCCACATCCCAAGAACAAATATAAGAAAGTGCTTACCACAATCTCTCACACTGGTGCAAATATGGTCGCAGGTTCTTCAGCACTGCACTAGTTATGTTTGTGGCTGTGAGATCCAGTTCCACCAGATCTCCAATTCTCATGTCCAGAAAGTACCTCAGCACACTGAAATCCACTGGACAAAGTACATTGTCCCCAATGTTGATACGTAGGCTTTGAGGTGTTATTCTCTCTGCTAACGAGTGGTTTTGTTGTTCAAATAGGCAGTGGAGAAGATTCAAGGTGCTTGATCCATTTTCACAATTCTCTGTGATCCCGTCCAACAGCCATCGACAGTAGGACTCGGATTTTGTTGCTTTGCCCAGCTGGATGTACTTGGAGAGCAAGGTCTGGTTTCTCTCGGACAGCAGACCCGACAGGAAGCGGTGGAAGATATCCAAGTAACCGGAGCCCATCTTGTACTCATTCACCGTGTCCACGTTCATCATGTCTGGGGAAGGCTCGGGTTCCAGTATGTAGTGCAAGGCGGCGAAAAACTCCTGAATGGTGAAGTGCGTGAAGGAGAAGACGCTCTCCACACATTCCAGCTCCTGCACGCAGGTTTTGTCCAGAAAGCTGTCGATGAAGGTGTTCAGTTCGACATGGTGAGCCTCTAAATCATGTTGGTAGAACAGCGTGTCGTGCTGAAGCAGCTTGTTGTAGGCCAATCGGCCCAAATTCCGCAGCATCTGAGTCAAGTGCTCCCCTCCGGGGGGCTGGGGGCGGCAATGGTGCTTCAGCAGCACCGTGAGGTAGCGGCTGTAGATATCCGTCATTGTTTTCGGTTGTTTATGATCCACTCTTTCCCTTTCTTTCAAAACGCTGCACACAATATAACAAAAGGCAGGTATGAAACACAAGGTGAAGAGGGAATAGTTTTCCTTCACCAGTTGGAACATTCTGCTGCCAACTTCTTCATCCTGGTAATACTTCAGGAAGAAGTTGCGGATCTCCTTTTCGGAAAACCCAGTGACGACCACAAAGCGGTCAATCGTCTCCACCGGGATGTAATGAATGGCCGTGGGTCGGCTGGTCAGCAGCACCGACGCCCCGGTGAGGAGCTCCCCTCGGAGGAGGCTGTGGACAATGTCCGGCAGATGGCCTTCCTCATCGGGGTCGGTGATGTAGAAATCCCCGTCTACACCGCCACAAAACTTAAACTCGTCAAAGCCGTCCAGAATTATCAGCAGCTTCTCCGGACCGTCGAAAATGGAATTCAGCGCTTTTGCCAAATGCCCATTCCTCTTCAAAATCAGATTCCTGAAGCTCAGCGGTCCTTTGATCAGATTAAGGTCTCTGAATGTGAATTGCAGGATAAACTCAAACTTATCAAAGCACCGATTATTTGCCCAATCGTAAACAATCTTCTGCAAGAGGAGAGTTTTCCCGATTCCCGCCACCCCACTGACCAGGGTTTTGCAGGGAACTCGCTTATCGTTGACCTTCATAAATAACTGGTCTGGCCTGATCTCCGTCTGCTGGCTGCTCTCCTGCAACTCAATACGTTGCTGCCCAAAAGACAGCAACTCGTGCCTTTTTAACTCGATGCTGTGGTGCCCTTTCACAAGCAGCAAGTTGATGAACTGATCGGAAAGGTGAATCTTCTCTCCTGGTCTGGTGTTGTAATACATCATCACCTCATTCCTCCGCCTAAGAACTTGCTTGTGTTTCTTCACCAGAGTCCAGTGTTCTGGAGAGACACAAAACTACATTTTAAACATTAAAGTCATAAATGGGAAGCTAGATAAGTACATGAGGGAGAAAGGAATAGAAGGATCTGTCGAAAGGACATAAGAACACAAGAATTAGGAGCAGGAGTCGGCCATTCGGCCCCTCGAGCCTGCTCCGCCATTCAATAAGATCATGGCTGATCTTCTACCTCAACTTCACTTTCCCGCCCGATCCCCATATCCCTCGATTCCCCCAGAGTCCAAAAATCTATCGATCTCAGCCTTGAATATACGCAATGACTGAGCCTCCACAGCCCTCTGGGGCAGAGAATTCCAAAGATTCACCGCCCTCTGAGTGAAGAAATTCCTCCTCATCTCAGACCTCAGTGGCCGACCCCTTATCCTGAGACTGTGACCGCGCCCCCCCCCGCCATGTTCTAGACTCTCCAGACAGGAAAGACTATAGGGTGCGATGACGAGAGCGTGGGAGGAGGCTCGTGTGGAGAATAGACTCCGGCATGGACCTGTGGGGTCGAATGGCCTGTTTCTGTGCTGTACATTCTATGTAATAATTGCAGTCGATCAGGTTACGGTGATCAATTGGGCCAATCGGTATAACTGAGTGATGAGCTGCTCATTCCCTCTGGACACGATGCTCAGCACTGACCGCCACTTCTCTTATTTTAACAGCTCTTTAATCAGTTGCTCACCCTCCCTCTCCAGCTCGCTTCAAAACAGTGCGTTACAGAGCATCCAGGTACTCCAGTAGAGGCTGACCCACACTTTAAATAGCTGATTGGTCAAGAAAGAAAGGAAGACTTGCATTTCTATAGCGCCTTTCACGACCACCGGACATCTCTAAGCACTTTACAGCCAATGAAGCACTTTTTGAAGTGTAGTCACTGTTGTAATGTGGGAAACGCAGCAGCCAATTTGCACACAGCAAGCTCCCACAAACAGCAATGTGATAATGACCAGATCATCTGTTTTTTGGTTATGTTGGTTGAGGGATAAATATTGGCCAGGACACCGGGGATAACTCCCCTACACTTCTTCGAAATAGTGCCATGGGATCTTTTACGTCCACATGAGAAAGCAGACGGGGTCTCGGTTTAACATCTCATCCGAAAGACGGCACCTCCGACAGTGCAGCGCTCCCTCAGTACTGCTCCTCCGACAGTGCAGCGCTCCCTCAGTACTGCCCCTCCGACAGTGCAGCGCTCCCTCAGTACTGCCCCCTCCGACAGTACGGCGCTCCCTCAGTACTGCCCCCCCTCAGTACTGCCCCTCCGACAGTGCAGCACTCCCTCAGCACTGCCCCTACGACAGTGCAGCGTTCCCTCAGTACTGCCCCTCCGACAGAGCAGTGCTCCCTCAGCACTGCCACTACGACAGTGCAGCACTCCCTCAGTACTGCCCCTCCGACAGAGCAGTGCTCCCTCAGCACTGCCACTACGACAGTGCAGCGCTCCCTCAGCACTGCCCCTTAGACAGTGCAGTGCTCCCTCAGTACCGCCCCTCCGACAGTGCAGCACTCCCTCAGTACCGCCCCTCCGACAGTGCAGCACTCCCTCAGTACTGCCCCTCCGACAGTGCAGCACTCCCTCAGTACCGCCCCTCCGACAGTGCAGCACTCCCTCAGTACCGCCCCTCCGACAGTGCAGCACTCCCTCAGTACTGCCCCTCCGACAGTGCGGCGCTCTCTCAGTACTACCCCTCCGACAGTGTGGCGCTCCCTCAGTACCGCCCCTCTGACAGTGAGGCACTCCCTCAGTACCGCCCCTCCGACAGTGAGGCGCTCCCTCAGCACTGCTCCTCCGACAGTGAGGCACTCCCTCAGTACCGCCCCTCCGACAGTGAGGCACTCCCTCAGTACCGCCCCTCCGACGGTGAGGTACTCCCTCAGTACCGCCCCTCCGACAGTGAGGCACTCCCTCAGTACCGCCCCTCCGACAGTGAGGCACTCCCTCAGTACCGCCCCTCCGACAGTGAGGCACTCCCTCAGTGCTGCCCCTCCGACAGTGAGGCACTCCCTCAGTACCGCCCCTCCGACAGTGAGGCACTCCCTCAGTACCGCCCCTCCGACAGTGAGGCGCTCCCTCAGTACTGCACTGTGGTGTCAGCCTGGATTTTTGTGCTGAAGTCCCTGGAGTGGGACTTGAACCCACAACCTTCTGACTCAGAGGCGAGAGTGCTGCCCACTGAGCCACAGCTGACAGTGCACAAACTGCACAAACCCCAACTTAATAGTCATCCAGGAGAATTGTCCTGGGGCCAATATTTATCCCTCAACCAACATCACTAAAAACAGATGATCTGGTCATTATCACATTGCTGTTTGTGGGAGCTTGCTGTGCGCAAATTGGCTGCTGTGTTTCCTACATTACAACAGTGACCACACTTCAAAAGTACTTCATTGGCTGTGATGCACTTTGGGACTTCCTGACGTCATGAAAGGTGCTGGAGAAATGCAAGTGTTTCTTTCTTTATCTTAAATAGGGAGTGTTAGATGGGTAATTGAGCAGGTTTAAACTTGACCAATCAAACCACCCAGTAATACTGCTGACTAACTTTTTTTTAATAGGAAGACTTGCATTTCTATAGCGCCTTTCACAGCCTCAGGACATCCCACAGTGCTTCTGCCCTCCCTGCCCAATTCTCTCTTCCACACACTCATCCTGGGAGTGCAGTCTCCCAACAAATTACTCCTTAATATCTTGATAGTAGCATTCATAGTAACTCCAGAGAAAATCTCACTCACGTGTTCGAGGGTGTGTTCACAGTGTAACGTTGCCATTGGTATCGAGTGGTTTATCTTAGCACTATTGCTGCAGTTATATTGTAAATACAGCCTGAGATCAGTCACGGCCCAAGGTGACACTGTTCCACTTCAGTCAGGTTTGGACACAGACACCAATCTACACCAGTTTAGCATCTGTGTGAGGCTAAAACCGCTTCACACACACTGTAAACTTGTAACGTGAAGTTGCCCTAAATGCTGTGGACAGAATTCCCAAACCGAGCTCGTATCAACTCCCGCGTGTACCTCTACACCAATAAATGGTAATGGTGTTAAATCAACGGGCGGCCTACTTACCACTGGGTGCGGTTTCCCTTTCAGGCACATCTTTCGTTTTGTCAAAGAGTGCGCAAAACTGATCGGCCACGTTTTCCCCGCGACAATCGATGATGTCCAGCAGAGCCCGAACTTTCTTCCTGGGTCCAGGAACATACTTCGCATCTTCATAGTCGTCCTTTGAAATTAGCTGAATCTTCAGAGCTTGATCCAGAATCCAATCGATTCTGCCTCCCAATGCATCAACGAGTTCCACTCGGTTTCTCCGGAGTAGTTGAAGGGACGAGACTCTGCAGACACAGAATAAAACTTCTCTGAGCAACGGCATGGCATTGAGTTTTATTCTGGCATTTCACTGCTGTTGTGAACAGAAAATATGTAAAGAGCGAAGGCTTTTTTCAGCGCCAGTGAGGAGGATAGTGATAGACTTCAAGAAGACATAAGACAGGCTGGTGGAATGGGCGGACAGGTGGCAGATGAAATTTAAATGCAGTAAAATGCGAAGTGATACATTTTGGTAGAAAGAATGAGGAGAGGAAATATAAACTAAAGGGTAATCCCGGGGATGAGGGGATGGACATATGAGGAGAGGTTGAGTAGATTGGGACTCTACTCATTGGAGTTCAGAAGAATGAGAGGCGATCTTATTGAAACATATAAGACTGTGAAGGGGTTGGATCGGGTGGATGCGGGGAGGATGTTCCCGATGATGGGTGAAACTAGAACTAGGGGGTATAGTCTTAGAATAAGGGGCTGCTCTTTCAAAACTGAGATGAGGAGGAACTACTTCACTCAGAGGGTGGTAGGTCCATGGAATATGCTGCCCCAAAAAGCTGTAGAAGCTACATCATTACATAAATTTAAAACAGAAATAGACAGTTTCCTAGAAGTAAAGGGAATTAAGGGTTACGGGGAGCGGGCAGGAATTTGGACATGAGTCTAGGTTCGGATAGGTCATGGCCCTGTGGGTAGCGGAGCGGGCCCAGGGGCCGTGTAGCCTGATCCTGCTCCTATTTCGTGTGTCTAATTCTGTTAGATTCAGGAGATGGTTCTGTGATAGTAGATTGGCGGTTAGGATCAGATCAGCCATGATCTTATTGAATGGCGGAGCAGGCTCGAGGGGCCGATTGGCCTACTCCTGCTCCTATTTCTTATGTTCTTATGTACAATCCTAAAGGGGATGCATGAACAGAGAGACCTGGGGGTATGTGTGCACAAATCATTGAGGGTAGCAGAGCAGGTTGAGAAAGCGATTAAAAAGCATACGGGATCCTGGGTTTCATAAATAGAGGCATAGGCCTCGATTTTAACTGAGCCGTGGAGGCGGGCTTGGAGGCGTGCGGGGGGTTAAAATCGTAAAAACTGGCGGTCGGGACCCCCCGCCTGGTTCCCGACTCTGAGCCATTTTTACTCAGGCATGTCTGATGGTCCCGAATCCGTCCCGCATCCAACAGGCGGGACTGGTCTTTAAGGCCCTTAATCACCACTAAATGGCCTCTATAATGCCATTTTAACAGTCCCTTGCACTTTTAACCCTTTTCCATAAAACACGCCTGGTGGGAATCACGACTGTGAAACCTGGCGGGAGCACTATTGGCTTGTTGACTATCAGCTGCAGGTCAACCATTAAAGAGGAGATTTGATCAGTCATCATTTGCAGGTGGCAGGATGTTTTGTCTCAGGCCTGGGGCAACTTTTACCAGGCTTAACCACACCTGTGGAAGGTTGGAGCCTCACACACATCTCCAGTGTGAACTCCTGGGAAACCCCTCTCGCCACCTTCACTCAGCGCTTCCTCAACGGAGGCATATGCCAGAAGCATGGGAGCCATTTCTTTCCTTGTCTTCTGGGCATTAGAGGAGCTCGAGCACCAGGCGCGGCAGCAGCAGAACCAGGAACAACAACACCAGCAGCAGCAGCAGGAGCGCCAGGCTGCTGCTCACCCACCTGAGGCAGCACAGGCCAGAAGGCGCCAGCGCCTGGAAGCCCGTCGGCGCAGGAGATACCCCCCAAACAGGGTCTACAGACACAGGGTCAGCTACCTCCACATGACTGAGCAGCAGTGCCAAAGGCGGCTCCGACTTTCGCGAGGGGTAGTGGCTGACATCTGCGCAATGTGACAGCAAGACCTGCTGCCTAGAGGACCAAGTGGAGACTCCTTACCAGTGGCCATCAAAGTCACCACCACACTCAACTTTTTTGCCTCAGGCTCATTCCAGGGATCAGCAGCAGACATCAGCGGCATCTCCCAGGCGGCTGCACACACCTGCATCATGCAGGTCACCGATGCCCTCTTTGCCCTCGCGCACAATCACATCCATTTCACCAGGGATCGCGCAAGTGTGAGGGCGCGAGCGGTTGGATTAGCTCATCTGGCAGACATTCCAAGGGTGCAGGGCGTCATTGACTGCACACATGTGGCCCTTAGGGCACCCCATCGCAATCCAGGTATTTTTGTCAACCGCAAGGGCTTCCACTCCCTTAACATTCAGCTGGTGTGTGACCACAAGAAGGAGATTTTGCATGTTTGTGTCATGTACCCTGGCAGTTGCCATGACTCCTTCATACTGCGCCAGTCTGGTGTGCCTCCGCTATTCAGGCCGCCAGACCAACTTCGTGGATGGCTACTTGGAGACAAGGGCTATCCCCTGAGGACTTGGCTAATGACGCCGTTGAGGAGGTCAGCCAACGAAGCTGAGGAGCACTACAACTCCAGCCACATTTCCACCAGATCCATTATCGAGCAAACCATCGGTTTGCTGAAGATGCACTTCAGATGCCTGGATAGATCAGGTGGAGCCCTGCAGTACTCAGCAGCCAGGGTCTCCAGAATCATCGTGAAGGTGGAGGAGGAGGAGGTTGAGGAGGAGGAGGGCGAAAACGACCATCCTGCAGAGGACCAACAACCAGCGGCAGCATTACGCCAGAACATTGCTGCCCGGGATGCAAGGAACGCACTCATCCTGGCCAGATTTGCTTAGCCTAGCCAATCAAGGACTTTTGCCTCGCAGCTTCTTACCTGAGCATCGACAATGGCCAAGACCCTGCGGATTCCTAGCTATTTGTACAGCATACTTACAATTGCAAGTAATCCTAAGCCCTCAATGTGAAAGTCCCATTCGCGAAATGACACACGCCACAAATACAGCAGTAGCCATCAGACTTTTTATTGACAGAATTCATCTGATGGCTTTTTTTAACAATACATAAAATTTCACCGAAGTGACTACCCTTGTGACTACTTGTGCTTTATTTTCCTCTTACGCGTGCTCCTATGTCATGGTTTCGCTGTGGCTTCAGCAGATGTGGAGGCCCCTTGCTCACTTTCCTGCTGATCCTGTCTCGACACCTTTGGCGGGCGTCCTCTGGGGTGGCGAGCCTGTGAGGGGTCGTCAACAGTCTGCTGCTCCTGCAGCTGTGCAGGGGTTGAGACGTCTATCTCACTTGGGTGTGGACTCCGGTGGGGCTCTTACCGAGGGCTCTGCAGTGGCATGGAAGTGTGAGCGCTTGGAGAGGAACCCCCACTTCCTTGAGGTCTGCCACCAACCTCCCTCTCATGGGTCAGCCCCCCCTCCGTGCCTGCAAGTGGCTGGAGAGCACCTTGCTGCACATCAGGGGGGCCATGGGGACCCGTATCTGCAATGGCAGTCCTACTCAGAAGGACTTCCATGAAGGTCTGGTTTCTATGTTCAATAGATGCTCATCGCTCCTCAAGAGATGTCATTCTATTCTGAACACTCACCATGTTTTCCATACCCTGGCGACTAACCTCCTCCACGGCCGTAGCCCTCCTCTCCTCTACCATAGCCAGCCTTACCATGGAGGCAGCAATCATTTCCACGTAGGTAGCCATCCTTTCCAAGTTGATGCGTTCATGCGCCAATGACTCCACAAAGGCTCTGTTCATGTTCACTATGGACTCCTCCATTTGCTCCACACTCGCAGCGACCCTAGAGACAAAACCTGCCAGAGACTCCTGCATCTGTGCCTGGAGTTCCATCACCTCTGATCTTATGGATGGACCCAGAGGCAGAGGGTCGACATGCAGCTGAGCCGAGCTGGCAGAGTCCTGCGCCCTCCGACGAGGACTCTCCACTGCTGTCCCTGTCTCCACAATCTGCTGATGCTCACTTGTGAGCTGTGATACACCAGGTGACAACAGTACTCTATGTCCCGAAGGTCCCACCGAGGTGTGAGTGTCTGCCCTGGTGCTGGGTGCGCTTATTTCTGCTGATGCTGCACCCTCAGAGGTTGCAACTTCCTCTGAGGAGCTCAGGTTCTTCCTCCTGGACAGTGGGGTCAGGGGCTGTCGATGGTCCTGTGGGGGAGTAAGGGAAAGAGTTAGCGATGTGAGGTCAAGGTTACATGCACATTGCATATTGCAGGTGATCATAAGTCAATCTGTTATAGCTTCAGAATCATTATCAGCGACTCATGCAATGTCAATGAGAGAGATGGAAAACTATTCTGTCACCAGCTTGCTGTGATGCACCCATTTGTCCGTCCCCAACGTGCGCATCTTTTTCAACCCTGACAATTTCCAGGACGGCTTCCTCCCAGGGGGTGAGCTGGGCTTCCTCCCAGGGGGTGAGCTGGGCTTCCTCCCAGGGGGTGAGCTGGGCTTCCTCCCAGGGGGTGAGCTGGGCTTCCTCCCAGGGGGTGAGCTGGGCTTCCCCCCAGGGGGTGAGCTGGGCTTCCTCCCAGGGGGTGAGCTGGGCTAATGATGGTGGCCCTCCTCCTGTCCTCGCTCTTTCCCTTTTATTGTGAGCTCTCTTTTCCTGCAATGAGGGAGACAAGTGGAGGTTGAGTGAGAATGAAGGAGTGAGTGTAGAGATTGCATAGCATAGATACTTAGAAGGAGACAAAGATGGAGTGAGGTTGCAAGACCAAGGGCCCTCCCTGTGTGTTGTCAGTTGTGTTCAAAGCATCAGAGTGATAGGGAGTGTGAGGGCTGCATGGTGGAATAGTTATGTGAATGTGAGCATAGAGAGAGAGGGAATGGGTAAGGGTGCATGGATGTGAGTGTCTAGTGGGATGTGGAGGAAGAGATTGCTAAAGCTGAGTGCTGGTGAGGAAAGGCAATGGGGATCAGATTGAGGGTGATGGGAACGTCATACTTACTTTTCCAGTGCGTTCAAGGTCATGGAATCTTTTCCTGCACTGCATCCAGGTGCGCCGTGTGACCCCCATGGAGTTGACCTCCCCAGCCACCTGTATCTACACAGCCTTGGTCTGACTGGGAGGCCTCTTCCTCCCTGATGAAGGGAACAGGACCTCCCTGTGGGCCCTAGCCCCATCCACCAATGCCTGTAGTGCTGCCTCATCAAACTTAGGAGCTGCTCTTGGCCTCCCGCTGGCCATTGTTCCTGCAGGTTCCTGTGGCATCAAATGGAGAAAGATTGGCAGTCTGCAGAAGAAGCAAGGCGTGCTGTGGACCTTAAATGCAGCAGCAATGATGACGTCATCGGAGGCGACTTTCAGTCATGAGAAACCCATTTGCAAAGGCTTCCCACACGTTGGAAATCAATTGGCCAATTGAGTTAAAATTGCATCAATCTCCCACATCCATTTAGATTTGTGTGGGAATCACGAAATTTGGGGAACACGCCAATAGTCCGCAGCTGAGTTAAAATCGAGGCATAGAGTACAAAAGCAAGGAAGTTATGATGAACCTTTATAAAACACTGGTTCGGCCTCAACTGGAGTATTGTGTCCAATGCTGGGCACCGCACTTTAGGAAGGATGTGAAGGCCTTAAAGAGGGTGCTGAAAAGATTTATGAGAATGATTCCAGGGATGAGGGACTTCAGTTACGTGGATAGACTGGAGAAGCTGGGATTGTTCTCCTTGGAGCAGAGAAGATTGAGAGGAGATTTGATCGAGGTGTTCAAAATCATGAGGGGTCTGGACAGAGTAGATAGAGAGAAACTGTTCCCATTGGCGGAAGGGTCAAGAACCAGAGGACACAGATTTAAGGTGATTGGCAAAAGAACCAAAGGCGACATGAGGAAAAACTTTTTTACACAGCGAGTGGTTTGGATCTGGAATACACTGCCTGAAAGGGTGGTGGAGGCAGACTCAATCGTGGCTTTCAAAAGGGAGTTGGATAAGTAGCTGAAGGAAAAATATTTGCAGGGCTCCGGGGAAAGGGCGGGGGAGTGGGACTAGCTGAGGTGCTCTTGCAGAGAGCCGGCACGGGCTCGACAGGCCGAATGGCCTCCTCCTGTGCTGTAACCATTCCCTGATTCGATCATTATCATTAGCCAGTGTTTTAAAGAAAGACAAAGGATTTACATTTATATAGCACCTTATCACATCCCAGAGTTCCTGGTAACATCGCTCGCAGGTGTCAGGGTAAATCATGTGGTTCACTAAGGAGCCAATGGCCTAGGAAAGACTGGGATGGAGGTCTTGTAGAGTGAGTTTAAGGATTTATAATCTAAAAGAAAGTGCAAGACCTCAAGAGTATTGAGGTCACAATACTCCCAATCATCTGTGCTGGATCATCAGAACAGGAGGAGGCCATTCAGCCCCTCCAGCCTGTTCCGCCATTCAATCAGATCCTGCCTGATCTAAGCAGTTAAAAGGGAAACCGATATGGTTTCTCCTAGCTCGAGCCATGGTATCGAAAGGTTGTCTCTGATTCCTACACTTGAATGGATGGAAACATGAACCCGTGGCAAGAACTCCATTCTAATATCGAATGATCAAGAGATGACAGATATCATAAAGGACTTCTTTTTTTGTGCCTGTTTTTGCAAAACAAAACCCCACGGGCTGCCTTCCAGTTCTGAGATTATCGACGGATCCTGCAAGCCCAGCAGGGATCTGCATTTTCAGCTCTAATTAAATAGGAAGAGAGTACAAAAGCCAGGAGGTTATGATACACGGCAGTTGGAGTGCTGGGTGCTGATTCGGGCATCTCTATAATGAAACTACATTAAAGAGAGAAATACTTGCATTTTCACCACCTCGGGACGTCCCAAGTTTCTTTACAGCCAATGAAGTACTTTTTGAAGTGTAGTCACTGTTGTAATGTAGGAAACGCGGCAGCCAATTTGCACACAGCAAGCTCGGGTGACTGTCTGTGTGGAGTTTGCACATTCTCCCCGTGTTTGCGTGGGTTTTCTCCGGGTGCTCCGGTTTCCTCCCACGGTCCAAAGATGTGCGGGTTAGGTTGGTTGGCCATGATAAAAATTGGCCCTTAGTGTTAGGGGGGATTAAATACGTGGGGTTACGGGGTTACGGGGATAGGGCTTGGGTGGGATGGCTGTCGGTGTAGGGACCAGGTGCTAGGGTTTGGATGATCAGCCATGATCTCGTTGAATGGCGGAGCAGGCTCGAAGGGCCGAATGGCCTACTCCTGCTCCTATCTTCTATGTTTCTATGTTTCCCACAAACAGCAATGTGATAATGACCAGCTAACCTATTTTAAGAGATTTCTTCTGAATCAGAAGGTGTGGGACTCGAATGCACAACCTTCCGACTCAGAGGCGGGAGTGCTACGGCTGACACCCTTCAAAAATATACGCCATAGGGCACACATGGCACAGATTGGCTAGAATAATCCCACTCCAGGGACTTGAACACATAAATCCAGGCCGACACTCCAGTGCAGTGCTGAGGGAGTGCCGCACTGTCGGAGGGGCAGTACTGAGGGAGCGCCACACTGTCGGAGGGGCAGTACTGAGGGAGCGCCGCACTGTCGGAGGGGCAGTACTGAGGGAGCGCCACACTGTCGGAGGGGCAGTACTGAGGGAGCGCCACACTGTCGGAGGGGCAGTACTGAGGGAGCACTGCACTGTCGGAGGGGCAGTACTGAGGGAGCGCCGCACCGTCGGAGGGGCAGTACTGAGGGAGCGCCACACTGTCGGAGGGGCAGTACTGAGGGAGCACTGCACTGTCGGAGGGTCAGTACTGAGGGAGTGCTGCACTGTCGGAGGGGCAGTACTGAGGGAGTGCTGCACTGTCGGAGGGGCAGTACTGAGGGAGTGCTGCACTGTCGGAGGGGCAGTACTGAGGGAGTGCTGCACTGTCGGAGGGGCAGTACTGAGGGAGTGCTGCACTGTCGGAGGGGCAGTACTGAGGGAGTGCCACACTGTCGGAGGGGCAGTACTGAGGGAGTGCTGCACTGTCGGAGGGGCAGTACTGAGGGAGTGCTGCACTGTCGGAGGGGCAGTACTGAGGGAGCACCGCACTGTCGGAGGGGCAGTACTGAGGGAGCGCCGCACTGTCGGAGGGGCAGTACTGAGGGAGTGCCGCACTGTCGGAGGGGCAGTACTGAGGGAGCGCTGCACTGTCGGAGGGGCAGTACTGAGGGAGTGCCGCACTGTCGGAGGGGCAGTACTGAGGGAGTGCCACACTGTCGGAGGGGCAGTACTGAGGGAGTGCTGCACTGTCGGAGGGGCAGTACTGAGGGAGCACTGCACTGTCGGAGGGGCAGTACTGAGGGAGTGCTGCACTGTCGGAGGGGCAGTACTGAGGGAGTGCCACACTGTCGGAGGGGCAGTACTGAGGGAGCGCCGCACTGTCGGAGGGGCAGTACTGAGGGAGTGCTGCACTGTCGGAGGTGCCGTCTTTCGAATGAGATGATAAACCGAGGCTCCGTCTGCTCTCTCAGGTGGACATAAAAGATCCCATGGCATTATTTCAAAGAACAGCAGGGGAGTTATCCCCGGTATCCTGGGGCAATATTTATCCCTCAATCTACATCACTAAAAGCAGATTATCTGGTCATTATCACATTGCTGTTTGTGGGAGCTTGCTTTGCGCAAATTGGCTGCCGCGTTTTCTACATTACAACAGTGACCACACATCAAAAGTATTTCATTGGCTGTAAAGCGCTTTGGGAATTCCAGTGGTCGTGAAAGGGGCTATATAAATGCAAGTCTTTCTTTTCACAAATTAGACAATAAAGAAAGACTTGCATTTCTATAGCGCCTTTCACCGGATAGTAATGAGAAGAAACACAATAAGTATTTATTTCAGCTTTAGTGCCTGAGGCTAAACAAAAGCACTTGCCGAGAGAGAGAGGAGTTTCTCTCCAACTGTGGGCAGGATACAGGTTAGTCAAAAAACTGTTTTTAAACTCAAGTACAGTACTCTTTATAAAAACCACATTTAAAAAAAGTATAAATTAATTAACTTTTACAACTTCTTTAAAACAAGTTAATTGATATCTTAGATTTTAAAAAACTCTTAAAATGTTATTTTCTTGCCCCCTCAAATTTATCTAGCTGTGATTTCTTCAGTGTAAAACACAGCCAAATCGAAAGAAAATATGACCACTCTCCAAGGTGAGCCCAACAAGGGTGACACTTCTCATAAACTCCCAGCCCCAGGACCCCCAGTCCCAATCCCCCAGCCCCAATCCCCCAGTCCCAGGACCCCCAGCCCCAGGTCCCCAGTCCCAATCCCCCAGTCCCAATCCCCCAGCCCCAGGACCCCCAGCCCCAGGACCCCCAGTCCCAATCCCCCAGCCCCAATCCCCCAGCCCCAATCCCCCAGTCCCAGGTCCCCAGCCCCAATCCCCCAGCCCCAGTCCCCCAGCCCCAGGTCCCCAGTCCCAATCCCCCAGCCCCAATCCCCCAGCCCCAGTCCCCCAGCCCCAGGTCCCCAGTCCCAGGTCCCCAGTCCCAATCCCCCAGTCCCAGGACCCCCAGCCCCAGGTCTCCAGTCCCAATCCCCCAGCCCCAGGACCCCCAGCCCCAGGACCCCCAGTCCCAATCCCCCAGTCCCAATCCCCCAGCCCCAGGACACCCAGCCCCAGGACCCCCAGTCCCAATCCCCCAGCCCCAATCCCCCAGCCCCAGGACCCCCAGCCCCAGTCCCCCCAGCCCCAATCCCCCAGCCCCAATCCCCCAGTCCCAGGACCCCCAGCCCCAGTCCCCCCAGCCCCAGGACCCCCAATCCCAATCCCCCAGTCCCAATCCCCCAGCCCCAGGTCCCCAGTCCCAATCCCCCAGCCCCAGGTCCCCAGTCCTAATCCCCCAGCCCCAGGTCCCCAGTCCTAATCCCCCAGCCCCAGGTCCCCAGTCCTAATCCCCCAGCCCCAGGTCCCCAGTCCCAATCCCCCAGCCCCAGGTCCCCAGTCCCAATCCCCCAGCCCCAGGTCCCCAGTCCTAATCCCCCAGCCCCAGCTCCCCAGTCCTAATCCCCCAGCCCCAGGTCCCCAGTCCTAATCCCCCAGCCCCAGGTCCCCAGTCCCAATCCCCCAGCCCCAGGTCCCCAGTCCCAATCCCCCAGCCCCAGGTCCCCAGTCCCAATCGCCCAGCCCCAGGTCCCCAGTCCTAATCCCCCAGCCCCAGGTCCCCAGTCCTAATCCCCCAGCCCCAGGTCCCCAGTCCTAATCCCCCAGCCCCAGGTCCCCAGTCCTAATCCCCCAGCCCCAGGTCCCCAGTCCTAATCCCCCAGCCCCAGGTCCCCAGTCCCAATCCCCCAGCCCCAGGTCCCCAGTCCTAATCCCCCAGCCCCAGGTCCCCAGTCCCAATCCCCCAGCCCCAGGTCCCCAGTCCTAATCCCCCAGCCCCAGGTCCCCAGTCCCAATCCCCCAGCCCCAGGTCCCCAGTCCCAATCCCCCAGCCCCAGGTCCCCAGTCCCAATCCCCCAGCCCCAGGTCCCCAGTCCCAATCCCCCAGCCCCAGTCCCCCCAGCCCCAGTCCCCCCAGCCCCAGGTCCCCAGTCCCAATCCCCCAGCCCCAGGTCCCCAGTCCTAATCCCCCAGCCCCAGGTCCCCAGTCCCAATCCCCCAGCCCCAGTCCCCCCAGCCCCAGGTCCCCAGTCCCAGTCCCCCCAGCCCCAATCCCCCAGTCCCAATCCCCCAGCCCCAATCCCCCAGTCCCAATCCCCCAGCCCCAGGTCCCCAGCCCCAGTCCCCCCAGCCCCAGGTCCCCAGTCCCAATCCCCCAATCCCAATCCCCCAGCCCCAATCCCCCCAGCCCCAGGACCCCCAGTCCCAATCCCCCAGTCCCAATCCCCCAGCCCCAATCCCCCAGTCCCAATCCCCCAATCCCAATCACCCAGCCCCAGTCCCCCCAGCCCCAGGACCCCCAGTCCCAATCCCCCAGTCCCAATCCGCCAGTCCCAATCCCCCAGTCCCAATTCCCCAGTCCCAGTCCCCCAGCCCCAGTCCCCCCAGCCCCAATCCCCCAGTCCCAATCCCCCAGCCCCAATCCCCCAGTCCCAATCCCCCAGCCCCAGGTCCCCAGCCCCAGTCCCCCAGCCCCAATCCCCCAGCCCCAGGTCCCCAGCCCCAGTCCCCCAGCCCCAATCCCCCAGTCCCAGGACCCCCAGCCCCAGTCCCCCAGCCCCAGGTCCCCAGTCCCAATCCCCCAGCCCCAATCCCCCAGTCCCAATCCCCCAGTCCCAATCCCCCAGCCCCAATTCCCCAGTCCCAGTCCCCCAGCCCCAGTCCCCCCAGCCCCAATCCCCCAGCCCCAGTCCCCCCAGTCCCAATCCCCCAGCCCCAATCCCCCAGCCCCAGGTCCCCAGCCCCAATCCCCCAGTCCCAGGACCCCCAGCCCCAGTCCCCCAGTCCCAATCCCCCAGCCCCAGTCCCCCAGCCCCAGGTCCCCAGTCCCAATCCCCCAGCCCCAATCCCCCAGCCCCAGGTCCCCAGCCCCAATCCCCCAGTCCCAGGACCCCCAGCCCCAGGTCCCCAGTCCCAATCCCCCAGCCCCAGGTCCCCAGCCCCAGTCCCCCAGCCCCAGGTCCCCAGTCCCAATCCCCCAGCCCCAATCCCCCAGCCCCAGGTCCCCAGCCCCAATCCCCCAGTCCCAGGACCCCCAGCCCCAGGTCCCCAGTCCCAATCCCCCAGCCCCAATCCCCCAGCCCCAGGTCCCCAGCCCCAATCCCCCAGTCCCAGGACCCCCAGCCCCAGTCCCCCAGCCCCAGGTCCCCAGTCCCAATCCCCCAGCCCCAATCCCCCAGTCCCAGGACCCCCAGCCCCAGTCCCCCAGCCCCAGTCCCCCAGCCCCAATCCCCCAGCCCCAGGTCCCCAGTCCCAATCCCCCAGTCCCAGGACCCCCAGCCCCAGTCCCCCAGCCCCAGGTCCCCAGTCCCAATCCCCCAGCCCCAATCCCCCAGTCCCAGGACCCCAGCCACAATCCCCCAGTCCCAGGACCCCAGCCCCAATCCCCCAGCCCCAGGACCCCAGTCCCAATCCCCCAGCCCCAATCCCCCAGTCCCAGGACCCCCAGCCCCAGTCCCCCAGCCCCAGGTCCCCAGTCCCAATCCCGCAGTCCCAGGGCCCCAGTCCCAATCCCCCAGCCCCAATCCCCCAGCCCCAGTCCCCCAGCCCCAGGTCCCCAGTCCCAATCCCGCAGTCCCAGGACCCCAGTCCCAATCCCCCAGCCCCAATCCCCCAGTCCCAGGACCCCAGCCACAATCCCCCAGTCCCAGGACCCCAGCCCCAATCCCCCAGCCCCAGGACCCCCAGCCCCAGGTCCCCAGTCCCAATCCCCCAGCCCCAATCCCCCAGTCCCAGGACCCCCAGCCCCAGGTCCCCAGTCCCAATCCCCCAGCCCCAATCCCCCAGTCCCAGGACCCCCAGCCCCAGGTCCCCAGTCCCAATCCCCCACTCCTAATCCCCCAGCCCCAGGACCCCCAGCCCCAGGTCCCCAGTCCCAATCCCCCAGTCCCAGGGCCCCCAGCCCCAGGCCCCCAGTCCCAATCCCCCACTCCCAGGACCCCAGTCCCAATCCCCCAGCCCCAATTCCCCAGTCCCAATCCCCCAGTCCCAGGACCCCAGCCCCAATCCCCCAGTCCCAGGACCCCAGCCCCAATCCCCCAGTCCCAGGACCTCAATCCCCCAGCCCCAATCCCCCAGTCCCAAACCCCCAGGTCCCCAATCCCCCAGTCCCAGGACCCCAGCCCCAATCCCCCAGTCCCAGGACCTCAATCCCCCAGCCCCGATCCCTCTCCTGCCCACCGCTCTCACCTCTCCACTCCCGGAGCACCAGCTCCCAGTCCGGCTTCACCTCGCCGCTCGTCCCCCGGACTCCACATGCCCGCTCCTGCCGTCCTTGCCCTCACAACCCCTGAGCCCAGGTGGGCCGCTGGATTTCTCTGCGCCCCCCGGGACCTCCCTGTCCGGGCAGATCCTGGATCCAAGCGGCTTCACTCCGTCCTTCAAACTCCCGTCATTTCAACTTCTACAAACTTTAAACCCACCCCCAAATAAGTGATGTAAAGGCAGGGCGGTGCCCCCAGAGAGTGGCCGAGTCCCGAAACTCTTCTCGGGATGGACTCGCTCACGCTGCATTGCAGACACGTCACTTGTTAGCACTTCCTATGTTATTTATTTCTCTTCACCAATCTTGTCCAGTTCGATCCCTGACTGTTCCTGGTGTCAGCTGTGGCTCAACATCAGAACGTCAAGTCCCACTCCAGAGATTTGATCACAAAAAGCTAGGCTGACACTCCCAGTACAGTACTGAGGGAGTGCCGCACTGTCGGAGGGGCAGTACTGAGGGAGCGCCGCACTGTCGGAGGGGCAGTACTGAGGGAGCGCCGCACTGACGGAGGGGCAGTACTGAGGGAGCGCCGCACTGTCGGAGGGGCAGTACTGAGGGAGCGCCGCACTGTCAGAGGGTCAGTACTGAGGGAGCACCACACTGTCGGAGGGGCAGTACTGAGGGAGTGCCGCACTGTCGGAGGGGCAGTACTGAGGGAGCGCTGCACTGACGGAGGGGAAGTACTGAGGAAGCGCCGCACTGTCGGAGGGGCAGTACTGAGGGAGCGCCGCATTGTCGGAGGGGCAGTACGGAGGGAGCGCCGCACTGTCGGAGGGGCAGTACTGAGGGAGCGCCACACTGTGAAGGGGCAGTACTGAGGGAGCGCCGCACTGTCGGAGGGGTAGTACTGAGGGAGCGCCGCACTGTCGGAGGGGCAGTACTGAGGGAGCTCCGCACTGTCGGAGGGGCAGTACTGAGGGAGCGCCGCACTGTCGGAGGGGCAGTGCTGAGGGAGCGCCGCACTGTCGGAGGGGCAGTACTGAGGGAGCGCCGCACTGTCGGAGGGGCAGTGCTGAGGGAGAGCCGCACTGTCGGAGGGGCAGCACTGAGGGAGCGCGGCAATGTCGGAGGGGCAGTACTGAGGGAGCGCCGCACTGTCGGAGGGGCAGTGCTGAGGGAGGACCGCACTGTCGGAGGGGCAGTACTGAGGGAGCGCCGCACTGTCGGAGGGGCAGTGCTGAGGGAGGGCTGCACTGTCGGAGGGGCAGTACTGAGGGAGCGCGGCACTGTCGGAGGGGCAGTGCTGAGGGAGCGCCGCACTGTCGGAGGAGCAGTACTGAGGGAGCGCCGCACTGTCGGAGGGGCAGTGCTGAGGGAGCGCCGCACTGTCGGAGGGTCAGTACTGAGGGAGCGCCGCACTGTCGGAGGGGCAGTACTGAGGGAGCGCCGCACTGTCGCAGGGGCAGTACTGAGGGAGCGCGGCACTGTCGGAGGGGCAGTACTGAGGGAGCGCCGCACTGTCGGAGGGGCAGTACTGAGGGAGCGCCGCACTATCTGAGGGGCAGTACTGAGGGAGCGCTGCACTGTCGGAGGGGCAGTACTGAGGGAGCGCCGCACTGTCGGAGGGTCAGTACTGAGGGAGCGCCGCACTGTCGGAGGGGCAGTACTGAGGGAGTGCCGCACTGTGAAGGGGTAGTACTGAGGGAGCGCCGCACTGTCTGAGGGGCGGGTACTGAGGGAGCGCCGCACTGTGAAGAGCAGTACTGAGGGAGCGCCGCACTGTCGGAGGGGCGGTACTGAGGGAGCGCCGCACTGTCGGAGGGGCAGTACTGAGGGAGCGCCGCACTGTCGGAGAGTCAGTACTGAGGGAATGCCGCACTGTCGGAGGGGCAGTACTGAGGGAGAGCTGTACTGTCAGAGGGGCAGTACTGAGGGAGCTCCGCACTGTCGGAGGGGCAGTACTGAGGGAGCGCCGTACTGTCAGAGGGGCAGTACTGAGGGAGCGCCGCACTGTCGGAGGGGCAGTACTGAGGGAGCGCCGCACTGTCGGAGGGGCGGTACTGACGGAGTGCCGCACTGTGAAGGGGTAGTACTGAGGGAGCGCCGCACTGTCTGAGGGGCGGTACTGAGGGAGCGCCGCACTGTGAAGAGCAGTACTGAGGGAGCGCCGCACTGTCGGAGGGGCGGTACTGAGTGAGCGCCGCACTGTCGGAGGGGCAGTACTGAGGGAGCGCCACACTGTCGGAGAGTCAGTACTGAGGGAATGCCGCACTGTCGGAGGGGCAGTACTGAGGGAGAGCTGTACTGTCAGAGGGGCAGTACTGAGGGAGCTCCGCACTGTCGGAGGGGCAGTACTGAGGGAGCGCCGCACTGTCGGAGGGGCAGTACTGAGGGAGCGCCGCACTGTCGGAGGGGCAGTACTGAGGGAGGGCCGCACTGGCGGAGGGGCGGTACTGAGGGAACGCCGCACTGTTGGAGGGGCATTACTGAGGGAATGCCGCACTGTCGGAGCTGCAGTACTGAGGGAGAGCTGCACTGTCGGAGGGGCAGTACTGAGGGAGCGCCGCACTGACGGAGGGGCAGTACTGAGGGAGCGCCGCACTGTCGGAGGGGCAGTACTGAGGGAGCGCCGCACTGTCGGAGGGTCAGTACTGAGGGAGCACCACACTGTCGGAGGGGCAGTACTGAGGGAGTGCCGCACTGTCGGAGGGGCAGTACTGAGGGAGCGCCGCATTGACGGAGGGGAAGTACTGAGGGAGCGCCGCACTGTCGGAGGGGCAGTACTGAGGGAGCGCCGCACTGTCGGAGGGGCAGTACTAAGGGAGCGCCGCACTGTCGGAGGGGCAGAACTGAGGGAGCGCCACACTGTGAAGGGGCAGTACTGAGGGAGCGCCGCACTGTCGGAGGGGTAGTACTGAGGGAGCGCCGCACTGTCGGAGGGGCAGTACTGAGGGAGCTCCGCACTGTCGGAGGGGCAGTACTGAGGGAGCGCCGCACTGTCGGAGGGGCAGTATTGAGGGAGCGCCGCACTTTCGGAGGGGCAGTACTGAGGGAGCGCCGCACTGTCGGAGGGGCAGTGCTGAGGGAGGGCCGCACTGTCGGAGGGGCAGCACTGAGGGAGCGCGGCACTGTCGGAGGGGAAGTACTGAGGGAGCGCGGCACTGTCGGAGGGGCAGTACTGAGGGAGCGCCGCACTGTCGGAGGGGCAGTACTGAGGGAGCGCCGCACTGTCGGAGGGGCGGTACTGAGGTAGCGCCGCACTGTTGGAGGGGCATTACTGAGGGAATGCCGCACTGTCGGAGCTGCAGTACTGAGGGAGAGCTGCACTGTCGGAGGGGCAGTACTGAGGGAGCTCCGCACTGTCGGAGGGGCGGTACTGAGGGAGCGCGGCACTGTCGGAGGGGCAGTACTGAGGGAGCGCCGCACTGTTGGAGGGGCAGTACTGAGGGAGCGCTGCACTATCTGAGGGGCAGTACTGAGGGAGTGCCGCACTGTGAAGGGGTAGTACTGAGGGAGCGCTGCACTGTCGGAGGGGCAGTACTGAGGGAGTGCCGCACTGTCGGAGGGTCAGTACTGAGGGAGCGCCGCACTGTCGGAGGGGCAGTACTGAGGGAGTGCCGCACTGTGAAGGGGTAGTACTGAGGGAGCGCCGCACTGTCTGAGGGGCGGTACTGAGGGAGCGCCGCACTGTGAAGGGGCAGTACTGAGGGAGCGCCGCACTGTCGGAGGGGCGGTACTGAGGGAGCGCCGCACTGTCGGAGGGGCAGTACTGAGGGAGCGCCGCACTGTCGGAGAGTCAGTACTGAGGGAGCGCCGCACTGACGGAGGGGCGGTACTGAGGGAGCGCCGCACTGTCGGGGCATTACTGAGGGAATGCCGCACTGTCGGAGGGGCAGTACTGAGGGAGAGCTGTACTGTCAGAGGGGCAGTACTGAGGGAGCTCCGCACTGTCGGAGGGGCAGTACTGAGGGAGCGCCGCACTGTCGGAGGGGCAGTACTGAGGGAGCGCTGCACTGTCGGAGGGGCAGTACTGAGGGAGCGCCGCACTGTCGGAGGGGCAGTACTGAGGGAGTGCCGCACTGTCGGATGGGCATTACTGAGGGAATGCCGCACTGTCGGAGGTGCAGTACTGAGGGAGAGCTGCACTGTCAGAGGGGCAGTACTGAGGGAGCGCTGCACTGTCGGAGGGGCGGTACTGAGGGAGCGCCGCACTGTTGGAGGGGCAGTACTGAGGGAGTGCTGCACTATCGGAGGTGCCGTCTTTCAGAAAAGACGTTAAACCGAGGCCCTGTCTGCTGTCTCAAGTGGATGTAAAAGATCCCATGGCACTATTTTGAAGACGAGCAGGGAGGGGGAGTTCTCCCCGGTGTCCTGGGGCCAATACTTACCCCTCAACCAACATCACTAAAACACATTCCAGTATCTGGTCATCTGCCTTTAAAGAAGAAACATTTCGGCTGCAGTCGAGATACATTCCCACTCGGGGGAAAGGCAGGGAAACTAAAGTCAGGGCTCCCTGAATGATGAAAGAGATAGAGAATATAATGAAGCAGAAAAAGAGCGCGTATGACAGATGTCCGGTCGAGAATCCATCTGCGAATCAGGCTATATATAGAAAGGCCAGAGGAGAAGTGAAAAAGAAAATCAGAGGGGCAAAGAAAGGATATGAGAATAGAATGGCAACCAACATAAAAGGGAATCCAAAAGTCTTCTATAGGCATATAAATAGTAAAAGGGTGGTAAAAGGAGAGGTGGGGCCGATTAGGGACCAAAACGGAGATCTATGCATGGAGGCAGAGGGTACGGCTGAGGTACTAAACAAGTACTTTGCATCTGTCTTCACCGAGGAAGAGGATGCTGCCATAGACATAGTGAAGGAGGAGGCAGTGGAGACACTTGATAGGATAAAAGTTGATAAAGAGGTATTAGAAAGGCTGGCTGTACTTAAAGTAGATAAATCACCAGGAGCGGATGGGATGCATCCTAGGACACTGAGGGAAGTGAAGGAAGAAATCGCGGAGGTACAATAATATTCTAATCCTCCTTAGATACGGGGGTGGTGCCAGAGGACTGGAGAATTGCAAATGTTACACCATTGTTCAAAAAAGGGTGTAAAGATAAACCCAGCAACTGCAGGCCAGTCAGTTTGACCTCGATAGTGGGGAACCTTTTAGAAACAGTAATCAGGGACAAAATTAACAGTCACTTGGATAGGTGTGGATTAATTAAGAAAAGCCAGCACGGATTTGTTAAAGGCAAATCGTGTTTAACCAACTTGATTGAGTTTTTTGATGAGGTAACAGATGGTTCATGAGGGTAATGGGGTGTACATGGATTTCCAGAAGGTGTTTGACAAAGTTCCAATATAATAGGCTTGCCAGCAAAGTTGAAGCCCATGGAATAAAAGGGACAGTGGCAGCATGGATATGGAATTGGCTAAGTGACAGGAAACAGAGAGTAAGAAGTCACACAACACCAGGTTATAGTCCAACAGCTTTATTTGAAATCACAAGCTTTCAGAGCGCTGCTCCTTCGTCAGGTGAAGTGGAGAGATACATATAGGCACAGCTTATATAGTCAGAGAGTACTGCCAGATGATTACAGGTAATCTTTCTAACTGCCATTTATCACACCTCGGCAGAGGGATAATCACAGCAATCAAAGGTGTGAATGGTGTCCAAACAGGTCAGTCAGGAAAACATTACATCAAAGAGCAATGAGGTGGGGTCACAAGGGGTCAAATGTTGCAGATGCTGGGGTCTGTATGAAAAATAAAAAAACAAACAAAAATCACAGCAGGTCCGGCCACATCTGTGTAGAGAACACAAGCCAACGACGACTCGAGTCTGGATGACTCTACATCAGGTGGGGTTACATGTAGCGTAACATGAACCCAAGATCCCGGTTGAGGCCGTCCTCATGAGTGCGGAACTTGGCTATCAGTTTCTGCTCGACGATTTTGCATTGTCGTGTGTTTCGAAGGCCGCCTTGGAGAATGCTTACCCGAAGATCGGAGGCTGAATGTCCTTGACTGCTGAAATGTTCCCCGACTGGGAGGGAACACTCCTGCCTGGCGATTGTTGTGCGGTGTCCGTTCATCCGTTGTCGCAGTGTCTGCATGGTTTCGCCAATGTACCATGCTCCGGGGCATCCTTTCCTGCAACGTATGAAGTAGACAACATTGGCCGAGTCACATGAGTATGTACCATGTACCTGGTGGGTGGTGTCCTCACGTGTGATGATGGTATCTGTGTTGATGATCTGGCATGTCTTGCAGAGGTTGCCGTGGCAGGGTTGTGTGGTGTCGTGGTTGCTGTTCTCCTGAAAGCTGGGTAATTTGCTGCGAACGATGGTCTGTTTGAGGTTAGGCGGCTGTTTGAAGGCGAGTAGTGGAGGCGTGGGGATGGCCTTAGCGAGGTGATCATCGTCATCGATGACATGTTGAAGGCTGCGAAGAACATGGCATAGTTTCTCCGCTCCGGGGAAGTACTGGACAACGAAGGGTACTCTGTTGGTTGTGTCCCGTGTTTGTCTTCTGAGGAGGACTACGCGATTTTTCGCTGTGGCCCGTCGGAACTGTCGATCGACAAGTCGAGCGTCATATCCCGTTTTTACGAGGGCATCTTTCAGCGTCTGTAGGTGTCCATCGCGTTCCTCCTCATCTGAGCAGATCCTGTGTATTCACAGGGCTTGTCCATAGGGGATGGCTCCTTTAACGTGGTTAGGGTGGAAGCTGGAGAAGTGAAGCATCGTGAGGTTGTTCGTGGGCTTGCGGTAGAGTGAAGTGCTGAGGTGTCCGTCTTTGATGGAGATTCGTGTGTCCAAGAATGAAACCGATTCTGAGGAGTAGTCCATGGTGAGTTTGATGGTGGGATGGAACTTGTTGATGTTATCGTGTAGTCTTTTCAGTGATTCTTCGCCGTGGGTCCATAGGAAGAAAATGTCATCGATGTATCTGGTGTATAGCATTGGTTGGAGGTCCTGTGCAGCGAAGAAGTCTTGCTCGAACTTGTGCATGAAGATGTTGGCATATTGGGGTGCGAATTTGGTCCCCATGGCTGTTCCGTGTGTTTGGGTAAAGAACTGGTTGTCGAAGGTGAAGACATTGTGGTCAAGGATGAAGCGGATGAGTTGTAGGATGGCATCTGGAGATTGGCTGTTGTTGGTGTTGAGTACTGAGGCTGTCGCAGCGATGCCGTCATCATGGGGGATACTGGTGTAGAGTGCCGAGACATCCATCGTGGCGAGGAGTGTTCCTGGTTCAACTGGTCCGTGGGTGCTGAGTTTCTGTAAGAGAGTAGTGGTGAACGGTTGTTTTTCAGACTGGAGGAAGGTATACAGTGGTGTTCCTCAGGAGTCGGTTCTAGGACCACTGCTTTTCTTGATATATATTAATGACTTGGACGTGGGTGTACAGGGCACAATTTCAAAATTTGCAGATGACACAAAACTTGGAAGTATAGTGAACAGTGAGGAGGAGAGTGATAGACTTCAGGACAACATAGGCAGGCGGAGTGCCCTCAGGCCCCACCCAGATGGCCTGAGGGCACTCCGCTTCTTCCTTGAACAGAGGCCCGACCAGTCCCCCACCCGGATGGCCTGAGGGCACTCCGCTTCTTCCTTGAACAGAGGCCCGACCAGTCCCCATCCACCACGACCCTCCTCCGCCTGGCTGAACTTGTTCTCACATTGAACAACTTCTCCTTTAACTCCACTCATTTCCTCCAAATCAAAGGTGTTGCCATGGGTACCCGCATGGGTCCTAGCTATGCCTGCCTTTTCGTGGGCTATGTGGAACAATCTTTGTTCCAGTCCTACTCGGGTCCCCTCCCTCACCTCTTTTTCCGATACATTGATGACTGTATTGGTGCCGTTTCCTGCTCTCGCCCCGAACTTGACAATTTCATTCACTTTGCCTCCAATTTCCACCCTTCCCTCGCCTTCACATGGTCCATCTCTGACTCTTCCCTTCCCTTCCTCGACTTCTCCGTCTCCATCTCTGGGGATAGGTTATCGACCAATATTTACTACAAGCCCACTGACTCCCACAGCTACCTGGACTACACTTCCTCCCACCCCGCTTCCTGTAAGGACTCTATTCCATTCTCCCAGTTTCTCCGCCTCCGCCGTATCTGCTCCGACGATGCCACCTTCCACACCAGTGCTTCAGACATGTCTTCCTTTTTCCGCAACCGAGGATTCCCCTCTACCGTGGTTGACACTGCCCTCGACCGTGTCAGTTCTATCTCCCGCACCTCTGCCCTCACCCCTGCCCCTCCCTCCCGGAACCACGATAGGGTTCCCCTTGTCCTCACCTTTCACCCCACCAGCCTCCACATTCAACGGATCATCCTCCGGCATTTCCGCTACCTCCAAAGTGATCCCACCACCAAACGTATCTTCCCCTCCCCTCCCCTTTCAGCATTCCGCAGGGACCGCTCTCTCCGAGACACCCTAGTCCACTCCTCCATCACCCCAAACAGCCCTTCCCCTTCGCCTGGCACCTTCCCGTGCAAGCGGAGGAGATGTAACACCTGCCCCTATACCTCCCCCCTCCCCACTGTCCAGGGCCCCAAACACCCCTTCCAGGTGAAACAGCGATTTACTTGTACTTCTCGCAATCTAGTATACTGTATTCGCTGCTCACGATGCGGTCTCCTCTACATTGGGGAGACCAAACGCAGATTGGGTGACCGCTTTGCGGAACACCTCCGTTCAGTCCGTAAGGGTGACCCCGAGCTTCCGGTCGCCTGTCATTTCAATTCACCGCTCCATTCCCACTCGGACCTCACCGTCCTTGGCCTCTTGTACTGTTCCACGGAAGCTCAACGTAAACTCGAGGAACAGCACCTCATCTTCCGATTAGGCACTCTGCAGCCTTCCGGTCTCAATATCGAGTTCAACAATTTCAGATCATAACCTCGGCCCCTATTTCATTTTTACTTATATTTTTCCACTCCTTTCCTCCCCCCCCCCCTTTCCTTTTGTTTCTCTCTCACACCTGGCAGCTATCTTTTGCCCTGCCAGTACACTTTACACCTAATCCCAGCACATTACCATCTCGTCTAGCTTCTAATCTCTTTTACTTCTTTTGGGTCTTTTATTCTTTTGTCCGATCGCAGCCCTGCCTTCGATCTAGTTCCTTTTCTCTCCAGTTTTGAAGAAGGGTCAAACCCGAAACGTCAACTCAAATTTCTCTCCACGGATGTTGCCTGACCTGCTGAGTTTTTCCAGCATTTTCTGTTGTTATTTCGGATTTCCAACATCTGCAGTATTTTGCTATCGTAGACAGGCTGGTTAAATGGGCGGACATGTGGCAGATGAAATTTAATGCAGAAAAGTGTGAAGTGATACATTTTGGTAGAAAGAATGAAGAGAGGAAATATAAACTAAAGGGTACAATCCTAAAGGGGTACAGGAACAGAGAGACCTGGGGGTATATGTACACAAATCGTTGAAGGTGGCAGGGCAGGTGGTTAAAAAAGCTTATGGGATCCTGGGCTTCATAAATAGAGGTACAGAGTACAAAAGTATGGAAATTATGAAAAACCTTTATAAAACACTGGTTCGGCCTCAACTGGAGTATTGTATCCAATTTTGGGCACCACACTTTAGGAAGGATGTGAAGGCCTTAGAGAGGGTGCAGAAAAGATTTACGAGAATGATTCCAGGAATGAGGGACTTCAGTTATGTGGATAGACTGGAGAAGCTGGGGCTGTTCTCCTTGGAGCAGGGAAGGTTGAGTGAAGATTTGATAGAGGTGTTCAAAATCATGAGGGGTCTAGACAGAGTAGATAGAGAAACTGTTCCCATTGGCGGAAGGGTCGAGAACCAGAGGACACAGATTCAAGGTGATTGGCAGAAGAACCAAACGCGACATGGGGAAAACTTTTTTACACGCAGCGAGTGGTCAGGATCTGGAATGCACAGCCTGAAAGGGTGGTGGAGGCAGATTCAATCATGGCTTTTAAAAGGGAATTGGATAAGTACCTGAAGGAAAAAAATTTGCAGGGCTACGGGGAAAGGGCAGGCTCGATGAGCCGAATGGCCTCTTTCTGTGCTGTAACCATTCTGATTCTATGAGTCTTTGACATTGCTGTTTGTGGGAGCTTGCTGTGCGCAAATTGGCTGCCACGTTTCCTACATTACAACAGTGACTACACTTCAAAAAGTACTTCATTGGCTGTAAAGTGCTTTGGGACGTCCTGAGGTGGTGAAAGGCGCTGGAGAAATGCGAGTTATCACATTGCTGTTTGTGGGAAATTGCTGTGCTCAATTTAGTTCTTTCTTTCTAATCCTGTATTTGCACCGCCCTTACCCGATATTATTGATTTTGTCAGTTTGTGCCGAGGCCTTTGGCACATGTTGCAATTCTAATCTAAAACAAGCTCTGCCACATCTTTCTATTAGACACTTTACAGGCTCCCCGGCCTTAACATCGAGTTCAATAACTTTAGATCTTAGATCTAGTGGGGGGTGAGCTGAGGTTGGGGGTGGGGGCTGGGCTGGGGCTGGGGGTGAGGGTGGGCTGGGGTTGGGGGTGGGGGTGGGGTGGGGTGGGCTGGGGGTGGGGTGCGGTTGGGGGTGGGGGTGGAGTGGGCTGAGGTTGGGGGTGGGGGGTGGGCTGGGGGTGGGGCGTGGGCTGGGAGTGGGGTGGGGTGGGCTGGGGGTGGGGAGTGGGGGTGGGGTGCGGTTGGGGGTGGGGGTGGAGTGGGGTTGGGGGTGGGGATCCCCTATCTGTACACAGCCGGGCAGAGTGGTCCGCACCCCTGGGGTCTTCCCAACTTTCTCCCCAACATTTCTGGGATGCGGGATCCTTCTCCTCTTTGCCAGTTTTCCCCTCCCCCTTTGATATTGTGCTGTGGCCATTTACACCTCCTCTGGACCCACCCTTTGTTTCTTTACTTGTCCATTTGCCTCGCACCATTATCCCTTTTGTCATTTAATCTCTCCTGCCTTCCATCCTATCACAGACCCTCCCTTTTGGTCTTTCCTCCCCTCCCCCTTTCCCTGCCTCGGTACTTGCTTAAACTCTTTTTTCCAGTTCTGACGAAGGGTCATTGACCTGAAACGTTAACTCTGTTTCTCTCTCCACAGATGCTGCCTGACCTGCTGAGTATTTCCAGCATTTTCTGTTTTTATTTCTGATTTCCAGCACCCGCCGTATTTTGCTTGCCTGTGCCTGAATCGCTTTGGACTGAGACCCAAGGCCGATATAGATGCTGCCTCAACATTAACACAACATACACCAACAGTAATAGTTTTAAAGTAACTGGTCGGAGGATTAGAGGGGAGTTGAGGAGAACTTTTTTCACCCAGAGGGTGGTGGGGGTCTGGAACTCATTGCCTGAAAGGGTGGGAGAGGCAGAAACCCTCATCACATTTAAAAAGTACTTGGATATGCACTTGAAGTGCCGTAACCCACAGGGCTACGGACCAAGAGCTGGCAAGTGGGATTAGGCTGGAGAGCTCTTTGTCGGCTGGCACAGACATGATGTGCCGAATGGCCTCCTTCTGTGCGGTAAATTTCTATGATTCTATGAATGCTGGGTCTCTAAACATCAATCTGACTCTTTGCTGCCAAGGTGTAAGGGGTGGTGTGTGGGTTGTTTGTCAGCTTCACCTCTGACTCCTTTGAGCGGTTTGAATCGCTCCCACTCCCTTTTGTTCTAGACTTTGAACTTATTTAGGGGTTGTAATAAACTTGCAACAGACACCTGGGTTAGTCAAAAAGAATTCAGATCTTTATTTTGAGACAGAAAAATATACAATACAATAAAACTTACAGTTTAAAAGGGTGGGGAACATACGGAATAAGCGAGGGAGAATTACAATGTACAAAATCCCTTTCCCTCCCAACCCCACTACACTAGCTAGGCTGGAATCCAGAGGACCAGGAAATGCTCACCAAAATGACTTTCTTGACAGTTGTAGAGGTTTGCGATTTGGGGGTTCTCTTTAGTTGTGGCGGTTGGGGCCTGCCGTACCTCGGACGTGGTAGAAGACTGCACCTGTGTTGGGTCTTCAGTTGGGTTTGGTCCGCTGATGCAGTTAGTCGCGCTGTTGGATCTATCGGGTAAGTACCCAATTTTCTTTGGTTAGGGCTAGTTTTAGAGTCTTTTGTGTCCAAATCTTACCTAGAGGTAAGTCAGACTAGCCTGTAGAGTGGAAACAAGTCTTTGGTTCCTGAGTTTTTTGGCGGTTGGTTCCTTGTTGGTCGCGGTGGCCCAATATTACCTGGTTGGTGGTAATATTGGCGGGTGTTGGTTTCTGTAGGCCTTTGGTTGCCGCGATCTCTGCTTCTTCTTTCTTCCTTCGAGTCTCCGATGATGATCTCTCTCTTGAGCTGGTTGGCTGAACTTGAACTCGGACTGGCTGTCCGTTTGAACTATCTCACTGTCTCCGCTGTCTGTATTGTACTTCACTGTACTGCTGAACTGAAAAGGCAGGCCTGAATTATACTAATTTGGGGCCTGGCTTATCTGACCGCCAAATCTCGGTTTCCTTTGTTAAATTTGGCGGGCTTGTTATTTTTAATGTCTTTTAAAACTTTAACAAGCTTCGGGGATGGCCCATCCAAACTTAACGAGTTTAGGGGATGGTTCATCTAGACTTAATCGGCCTTTAACTGGTTTTGGGATTGCCTTGATACCAGTTTTAAAATGCAAAACGTTTGTCAATCTCTTTAATTGACTTTGGACTGTGGTTTGTTTGTGGTAGCCTGTAGGGCAAATGTTCTTTCTTTTGTATGGCTGGGGACATGTCCTGTTTACTCGATACCTGGCTCTGCGACTTCTTAGCGGGAAACAGGCTTCATTGTCCTTATGTAAAACTGGGGCGGCCCTGGACATTCCTTAGGCAGTCCAATATCCAAACTTCGGGGTCCCACCCCGCCGTTCCAGCTATTTGCAAGCCTGAACATGTCTTTTAAACCAGCCAAATCTTCCTGGGATTTTGTTTTAAACCCCTTTTGCCCAATAATTCTTTAAAACAGTCCAAAAGGTCTCTTCCTTAAATTAACTCTTTGAAATCTTCTGTTTGGCCCAACCACACTTTTACCCCTTTTCCAGATTCCTTCTGTGATGTTCCCAAAATCATTTAAAAAATGACTTTCCTTGTGTTCTGGGTTTGTGCAGAAATTTTCGAACCTTACAAAGGAAGATCTTGCCCTTGACTTTCCATTCATTCTATTGCATGAGCACAAAAGAGGGAAGCATTTTATTTTGACAGATGACCCCAGAACTTGCCCGTCCCCTTTAACAGGCAATGTTAGGGGAATTTCATGGGGCTGTTGATGAATCTCCCAATGGTGCCTTGTGTCAGAACACGGTTACAGACCGAGGTTCTCAGTTTGTTCGAAAATCTGAGCAAAAAAAGTGAATTCACGCGCCAATCTCTTGGTGCATAACTATTGTAAATCGGCAGGAGGCTGCAGTTCGAGTGTAAATGGACATCTGGGATCAGTGCCCTGGCTAATAGCAGAACAAAGAGGAGTGAGACTCCCTGACTGACTGGGTCTGCACTCGGAGCACAATCCTCACATAACCAGTGTCCTGGCAAACATTCCTCCCTCAACCAACACCACAAAAACAGATGATCTGATTATTCATTCATTTGCTGTCTGTGGGAGCTTGCTGTGCACACACTGGCTGCCTCATTTGCCTACACAACGACAGTGACTTGGCTTCAAAAATTAATTCACTCTTTGTAAAGTAATTCATTCAGCTTCATCCCCTTACGCTCCTACCTCAATGAATTTCGAGCTCGGCACGACGCTGAGGCTCTTCTTCCATCACCTTTGCCTCCGCTCCCACTTCTTTGGCCAGGAGTCTTCCACAACCACCACCCCCTCCCCCCCCCCACCACACAGACCCTTTCTCCCGTCTTTAGAATTCTCACTCCACCTGGACCCCTACCCCGGCCTCTTACCCTCTCTAGGTCTTTTCATTGGGAACTGCTGGCGTGACATCGGCCGTCTCCATTTCTCTGCTTCCCTCACTCACTCTAACCTACCTCCCGCGAACTTGTAGCACTCCGTTCTCTCAGGTCCAACCATAACATTGTCATTAAACCTGCTAACAAGGGCGACGCTGTTGTTGTTTGGTGAACCAACCTTTCTCTACCTTGTGGAGGCTGAACGCTAACTCTCCGACACCTCCTCCTACCTCCCCCTGGACCATGACCCCACTACCGAACATTAAGCCATCATTTCTCAGACTGTCACTGACTCATCTCCTCTGGAGATCTTCCCTCCACGGCCGCCAACCTCATGGTACCCCAACCCCGCACAGCCCGCTTCTACCTCCTTCCCAAGATCCACAAACAGGACTGCCCTAGTCGACCCATCGTTTCAGCCTGTTCTTGCCCCACGGAACTTATCTCTTCCTATCTCGACTCTATCTTTTCTCCCCTTGTCCAGTCTCTTCCCACCTACATTCGTGACTCTTCTGATGCCCTCTGCCACTTTAACAGTTTCCAGTTTTCTGGCCCCAACCGCCTCCTTTTCACCATGGACGTACAATCCCTCTACACCTCCATCCCCCACCAGGATGGCCTGAGGGCGCTCCGCTTCTTCCTTGAACAGAGGCCCAACCAGTCCCCATCCACCACCACCCTCCTCCGCCTGGCTGAACTTGTTCTCACATTGAACAACTTCTCCTTTGACTCCACTCACTTCCTCCAAATTAAAGGCGTTGCTATGGGAACCCGTATGGGTCCTAGCTATGCCTGACTTTTCGTGGGATATGTGGAACATTCTTTGTTCCAGTCCTACTCAGGTCCCCTCCCTCACCTCTTTTTCCGGTACATTGATGACTGTATCGGTGCTGTTTCCTGCTCTCGCCCCAAACTGGAAGATTTCATTCACTTTGCCTCCAATTTCCACCCTTCCCTCACCTTCACATGGTCCATCTCTGACTCTTCGCTTCCCTTCCTCGACTTCTCCATCTCCATCTCTGTGGATAGGTTATTGACAAACATTCACTACAAGCTCACTGACTCCCACAGCTACCTGAACTACACTTCCTCCCACCCCGCTTCCTGTAAGGACTCTGTTCCATTCTCCCAGTTTCTCCGTCTCCGCCGCATCTTTTCTGACGATGCCACCTTCCATACCAGTGCTTCCGACATGTCTTCCTTTTTCCTCAACCGAGGATTCCCCTCTACCGTGGTTGACACGGCCCTCGACCGTGTCCATTCTATCTCCCGCACTTCTGCCCTCACCCCTTCCCCTCCCTCCCAGAACCACGATAGGGTTCCCCTTGTCCTCACCTTTCACCCCACCAGTCTCCAGATTCAACGGATCATCCTCCGCCACCTCCAGCGTGATCCCACCACCAAACACATCTTCCCCTCACCTCCCCTTTCAGCATTCCGTAGGGACTGCTCCCTCCGCGACACCCTGGTCCACTCCTCTACCACCCCCAGCACCCCTTCCCCTTCACCCGGCACCTTCCCATGCAAGCGCAGGAGATGCAACACCTGTCCTTTTACCTCCTCCCTTCCCACTGTCCAGGGCCCCAAACACCCCTTCCAGGTGAAACAGCGATTTACTTGTACTTCTTGCAATCTAGTACACTGTATTCACTGCTCACGATGTGGTCTCCTCTACATTGGGGAGACCAAACGCAGATTGGGTGACCGCTTTGCGGAACACCTCCGTTCAGTCCGTAAGGGTGACCCTGAGCTTCCGGTCGCCTGTCACTTTAATTCTCCGCTCCACTCCCACTCAGACCTCACTGTCCTCGGCCTCTTACACTGTTCCACGGAAGCTCAGCGTAAACTCGAGGAACAGCACCTCATCTTTCGATTAGGCACTTTACAGCCTTCTGGACTCAACATCGAGTTCAACAATTTCAGACCATAACCTCGGCCCCTATTTTTTCACGTGGCAGCTGTTGCTGATGATTCTGATATTCCATTTACACCTTCACTAGACCCATCTTTTGTTTCTTTACTTGTCCTATTACCATTCCTGTTTGCCTCGCACCATCATCCATTTAATCTCTCCTGCCTTCCACCCAATCACAGACTTTCCCTTTTGTTCTTTCCTCCCCTCCCCCCCCTTTCCCTGCCCCTTCACCTGCTTAAAACCTGTTCCATCGCCAACTTTTTCCAGTTCTGATGAAGGATCATCGACCTGAACCGTTAACTCTGTTTCTCTCTCCTCAGATGCTGCCTGACCTGCTGAGTGTTTCCAGCATTTGCTGTTTTATTTCATTCTTTGTAAAGCACATTGGGGCGCCCTGCAGACATGATGTGGTGCCAATAGAAATGGAAGCTTTTTCTTTCTACAGGAGGCTGGCATTGTTTGAAGTCTGATCTGCAAGGCCATGATTCACTTTTACAATTATGTAATGAGAAATATTGAAACTGGAGCTAGTTTTTCAGTTGTTCATTTTAAATCCAATAAGGAATTCAGGAGAAACTTCTTTCCCCAGAGAGTGGTGAGAATGTGGAACTCGCTGCCACAGGGAGTGGATGAGATGAATAACTTAGATACATTTAAGGGGAAGCTGGATAAATACACGATGGAGAAAGGAATAGAAGGATCTGCTGATAGGGTGAGATGAAGAGGGGTGGGAGGGGGCTGGTGTGGAGCATAAACACCGGCACGGAGCAGATGGGCCGAATGGCCTGTTTCTGTGCTGTAATATTCTATTTAATTCTACGCAGTTAAGAGTCTTAAAACAAAAGTGACAATACACTTACGGTAGTATATTTTGTATTTTATAGCTGTCACTATTTTCAGCATTTATTATATTTTAAGAACATAAGAACTAGGAGCAGGAGTCGGCCATTTGGCCCTTCGAGCCTGCTCCGCCATTCAATAAGATCACGGCGGATCATCGACCTCAACTCCACTTTCCTGAACTATCCCCATATCCCTTGATTCCCTTAATATTCAAAAATCTATCGATCTCAGCCTTGAATATACTCAACGACTGAGCCTCCACAGCCCTCTGGGGTAGAGAATTCCAAAGATTCACCGCCCTCAGTGAAGAAATTCCTCCTCATCTCAGTCCTAAATGGCCGACCCCTTATTCTGAGACTGTGACCCCTGGTTCTAGACTCCCCAGCCAGGGGAAACATCCTCCCTGCATCTACCCTGTCAAACCCTGTAAGAATTTTGAATGTTTCAATGAGATCACCTCCCATTCTTCTAAACTCTAGAGAATATAGGCCTAGTCGACTCAATCTCTCCTCATAGGACAATCCCCCCATCCCAGGAATCAGTCTGGTGAACCTTCATTGCACTCCCTCTATGGCAAGTATATCCTTCCTTAGGTAAGGAGACCAAAACTGTACACAGTTTTCTGTATGAACAGCAGAATTAAACAGCATCAGTCTTTACAAAAGCAAAGATGAGTAGGTGAAGTGTCTTGATTGCCTGGACAAATAAATACACAAGTATTTAATAATTTTATTTTCCTATTATTTGATTTTGTGAGGGTGAAGCTATTGCAGCATCAGTCATTTGTGCGAGTTCACGATTCTTCAAATGTAAATATTATTTTAAAAAATCTCTGGTTTTAGAATGGCACTGCTTTTGGACCATTTATCAACCGTTCCTCTGTGTATTTCTTCTTCTTCTTAGGCAGTCCCTTGGAGCTGAGGATGACTTGCTTCCACACTAAAAATGAGTTCTCAGGTGACTGATGAGTCCAATGCGGGACCTACAGTCTCTGTCACAGGTGGGGCAGACGGTGGTTGAAGGGGCGGGTGGGTGGGGTGCTTGGGTTGACGTGCGCTCCTTGCGCTGTTTGCGCTTGGCTTCCGCTTGCTCCCGGTGAAGAGACTCGAGGTGTTCGGCGCCTTCTCGGATGCTTCTCCTCCACTTTGTGCGGTCTTGGGCCAGGGATTCCCAGGTGTCGGTGGGGATGTTACACTTTTTCAAGGAGGCTTTGAGGGTGTCCTTGAAGCGTTTCCTCTGCCCACCTGGGGCTCTCTTGCCGTGTCGGAGCTCCGAGTAGAGCGCTTGTTTTGGGAGTCTCGTATCGGGCATGCGGACAATGTGACCCGTCCATCGGAGCTGATCGAGCGTGGTCAGAGCTTCGATGCTGGGGATGTTGGCCTGAGTGAGAACACTGACGTTGGTGCGCCTATCCTGCCAATGGATTTGCAGGATCTTGCGGAGGCAGCGTTGGTGGTACCTCTCCAGTGCTTTGAGGTGCCTGCTGTACATGGTCCATGTCTCTGAGGCATACAGCAGGGCGGGTATCACTGCTGCCTTGTAGACCATGAGCTTAGAGCCGGGTTTGAGATCCTGGTCTTCAAACACTCTGTGTATTTAACGTCGTGTTCACCCTCGTATCACAGGAAGCGCATGTGCTGTGCAGTCTGAAAAAATTTGGGTTCGGTGTTACAAGCCCTGAAATTCCTGTTTGTAGATGGAATTTTCAGCCTCGCTCCTCATCACCTAACCTATCAGCACAATGACTGAACCTCCACAGCCCTCTGGGGTAGAGAATTCCAAAGATTCACCACCCTCTGAGTGAAGAAATTTCTCCTCATCTCAGTCCTAAATGGCCGACCCCTTATTCTGAGACTGTGACCCCTGGTTCTAGACTCCCCAGCCAGGGGAAACATCCTCCCTGCATCTACCCTGTCAAGCCCTGTAACCAGTTCTGACGAAGGGTCATCGACCTGAAACGTTAACTCGGTTTCTCTCTCTCCACAGATGCTGCCTGACCTGCTGAGTATTTCCAGCATTTTCTGTTTTTATTTCACCGAACCTATCAGGATGGGCGAGTCCCAGAGTAACTCGAGCAAAGGGTAATCGAATGCCCGGGGCACATCTTCAACAGAAGAAATAAGTCAACTCCCTGTCACTTGTGACCTTTCTAAATTAGGGTTTACTTTTTTTAAATCCTTCCAAACACAAAACTCCAAATTACACAACAGATATTTCAGTCTCCTGAAACCAGGTCAGCCTGCTTCCTCACTGCACGAAACAGTCTTCATTTCACAGTGACATCATTAGGAAATAAGGTCACACACACTTCTAACACACTCACTCACACTCACACTACTAACACACTCTCACACACACACACACTCACACACACACTCTCACACACACAGCTCACACACAGCTAACACACACACACACACTCACACACTCTCACACACACTCTCACACACACACTCTCACACACACTCTCACACACACAGCTCACACACACTCTCTCTCACACACACAGTGTGATGAAATATTTCCATTCATCACTGCCTGTGACTGAGATCGGTTTCAGTGTCATTTCCCTTCCCCCAGACCTCATTGTATTGTGTACTGGAATGTGCTGTATTGTATACTGGAATGTGCTGTGTGTAGGGCTCCGCCCATACCTGGCCCCGTTTGTAAGCTAGCTTCAGTCTAGCCCCAATCTCCAGAAGGACGACATCTCTCTCGCTTACGTGTTTCGTTCTAAGTTAATAAAAGCCTTGTTTTGTTCTGCTACCTTCGAGTCTCGGAATTATTGAGGCACATCAATTTTATTAACTTATTTTTTCAACACTATGGATCAACTCCTGAAACCCGAACGTTTGGATTTGGATCAACATGCTCCGGACGCATCAGCACGCTTCGGACACTGGTTTGAGTGTATGGAATTCTTCCTGGACAATTCCGCAGCCGTCAAAGACGCTACGGACGCTGCAAGGATGAGACTCGGAATTCTGCGGAATTGGGTAAGCCACCGGGTTTACCCCCTCATCCAAGACGCCGAGACGTACCTGGCTGCCTGCGACATCTTAAAGGCGCATTACCAGCTGCCTACGAATGAGGTGTATGCTAGGCACCTGCTCGCCACCCGCGCACAGCGACCTGGGGAATCGGTGGAGGAGTTCCTAAGCACCCTGAAAATGCTTGGCAAAGACTGCAAGTGCCGAGATGTAAAAGCCACGGTGTACACTGACGAGCTTGTTCGCGATGCCTTCATCACAGGCCTCAGCTCCACTTACATCCGGCAAAGACTGCTGGAAAAAACGGGGTTGGACCTGAAACAGGCTGCGGACACCGCGCGATCCCTGGATGTGGCCCAGAGAAGCTCGGACGCCTACTCTTCAGCCCGTGCCGTCCACGCCGCCACGTGTGCACCGAGGGCGCCGCCATCTTGGAAGGCATCTTCCCCGCCCGACAGCCCGACACCGGCTGGGCCCCGCTCTCCCCCCAGAAGCCCTACGACAGCCGCGACGCGTCAGGGACCCAACTGCTACTTCTGCGGGCAGCCAAAGCACACCAGAAACCTGTGCCCGGCGAAAGGCACCACCTGCTTTAAGTGCGGTAAGAAGGGGCACTTCGGGAAGGTGTGCAGAGGGAACCCCGCCGGAAAACCCGCCACCGCCGCGTGTGCGCCGTGGGAGCGGCCATCTTGGACGCCATCTTGCCCGACCTCGTGGGGTCCGCCATCTTGTGAGCAGACAGCGTGGACGCCATCTTGTATCGATCAGGGCCCTACAGTGGCATCGGTCACAGTGGACCAGACCAGGCCGCACCCGCTATCCAGATCAATGGTGGACATCGAGGTAAACGGGTGCCGGGTTAAATGCTTAATTGACAGTGGAAGCACGGAGAGCTTTATCCACCCAGAACTGGCACAACAACTCTCCCTAAAGGTGGTCCCTACTCAGGGTACCATCTCTATGGCTGACAAAACCCAGACATCGACCATTCTGGGTTACTGCACGGTACAATTGTGCGTTAACGGAACTGTATATGATAATTTTAAAGTATTAATCATGAAGAACCTATGTGCGAGCGTGATCTTGGGCCTGGATTTCCAGTGCAACCACCAAAGCATCACGCTCAAGTACGGTGGGTCCCAGCCGCCCCTCACAGTGTGCGGTCTGGCTACCCTGAAGGTAAAGCCGCCTTCGCTATTCGCGAACCTTACCCTTAACTGCCGGCCAATAGCGACCAAAAGCAGGAGGTACAGCTGGGAGGACAGGCGGTTTATCACGACCGAGGTAGACAGGCTCCTGAAAGAGCGCATTATTGAACGCAGCAACAGCCCGTGGCGCGCCCAAGTGGTAGTGGTAAGGGGTAGCGAGAAGAAACGGATGGTGATCGACTATAGTCAAACGATCAACAGGTACACCCTACTAGACGCCTACCCGCTACCCCGCATATCAGAAATGGTGAACCAAATCGCCCAATACCGGGTGTTCTCCACCATCGACCTCAAGTCAGCGTACCACCAGCTCCCTATCAGACCAGAGGACCGCCCGTACACCGCCTTCGAGGCGAACGGACGCCTCTACCAATTCCTCAGAGTCCCCTTTGGGGTGACGAATGGGGTCTCGGTCTTCCAGAGGGAGATGGACCGCATGGTCGATGGCCACCACTTGCAGGCAACCTTCCCCTACCTCGACAACGTCACCATCTGCGGTCACAACCAGCAGGATCACGACTCGAACCTCGAGAGGTTCCTGAAAACCACACAAAAACTCAACCTCACCTACAACGAGGACAAGTGCGTTTACAACACCACGCGCCTCTGCATAGTAGGCAGCGTGGTGGAGAATGGGGAAATCGGACCAGACCCCGACCGATTGCGCCCCCTACGGGAGCTGCCCCTGCCCAACACTCCCAAAGCCCTGAAAAGATGCCTGGGGTTATTTTCTTATTATTCCCAATGGGTCCCCAACTACTCCGACAAAGCCCGCCCCCTCTTGAAAGCATCCTCTTTCCCGCTCTCTGCTGAGGCCCACGCCGCCTTCAAAAGCATTAAGCAGGATACTGAGCGGGCCACGCTACAGGCAGTGGACGAGAACACTCCATTTCAAGTGGAAAGTGATGCGTCTGACTTCGCCTTGGCGGCCACCCTCAACCAGGCGGGGCGGCCCGTAGCTTTCTTCTCGAGGACCCTCCAAGGGCCCGAGATCAGACACTCCTCCGTGGAAAAGGAGGCCCAAGCCATCGTGGAGGCAGTGCGCCACTGGCGCCACCACCTAGCCGGCAAACGCTTCACCCTACTTACCGACCAGCGGTCGGTAGCGTTTATGTTCAATAATAAACAGAGGGGGAAGATTAAAAATGATAAGATTCTTAGGTGGCGGATCGAGCTCTCCACCTTCGAGTACGACATCATTTACCGGCCAGGGGCCCTTAACGAATCCCCTGACGCCCTCTCACGAGGGATGTGTGCCAGCGCCACCGGGGATCGGCTACAGACCCTCCACAACGACCTCTGCCACCCAGGGGTCACGCGGCTGTTCCACTTCATAAAGTCCCGTAACTTACCCTACTCGATTGAGGAAGTTCGGTCCCTGACCAGGAACTGCCGCACTTGCGCTGAGTTCAAGCCTCGGTTCTACCGCCCAGATAGAGCCCACTTAATCAAAGCTACACGGCCCTTTGAGCGGCTCAGCTTAGATTTCAAGGGCCCCCTCCCGTCCGTCGACTGCAATGTTTACTTCCTGAACATTGTGGACGAATACTCCCGGTTCCCATTCGCCTTCCCCTGCCCAGACATGACCAGCGCCACGGTCATTAAATGCCTCAACAGCCTGTTCTGCCTGTTCGGTATGCCGAGCTACATCCATACGGATAGGGGGGCGTCCTTCATGAGTGAAGAGCTACGCCAGTACATGCTGTCCAGGGGGATCGCCACGAGCCGTACCACCAGCTACAACCCCCGGGGTAACGGCCAAGTGGAGCGAGAGAACGGGACAGTATGGAAAGCAGTCACTCTAGCTCTAAGGGCCAAGGGCATCCCTATCTCCCGCTGGCAGGAAGTCCTCTCGGATGTGCTCCATTCGATACGGTCGCTATTGTGTACGGCCACTAATACCACGCCTCATGAACGAATGTTTGTCTTTCCCCGGAAATCCACCTCAGGCGTATCCATGCCGTCATGGCTCTCCACCCCAGGTCCGGTACTCGTGCGAAGGCATGTGAGGGGCCACAAGACGGACCCTCTCGTGGAGCCAGTACACCTACTCCACGCCAACCCCCAATATGCATATGTCCGGCACGCCGACGGAAGGGAGGACACCGTGTCCATAAAAGACGTCGCCCCAGCCGGCATCGACAACAACCACGGCAATAGCGGCAACGACGATCACAGCAACTCTTACCCACCCACTACTCTTTCATCACCCCCGGAAGAACACCGACCAACGGCACCCCCACCAACTACCCCTTCAACAACCCTGGCGGCACCCCCGGCAGAGACCCAGGAGGCTACCGGGGACACCCAGCCGACACCCGCGGCACCGCAACAGCCACGTCGGTCGCAGAGGACTATCAAACCCCCGAACAGACTAAATCTATAGAAGGGGTGAATGTGATGAAATATTTCCATTCATCACTGCCTGTGACTGAGATCGGTTTCAGTGTCATTTCCCTTCCCCCAGACCTCATTGTATTGTGTACTGGAATGTGCTGTATTGTATACTGGAATGTGCTGGAATGTGCTGTGTGTAGGGCTCCGCCCATACATGGCCCCGTTTGTAAGCTAGCTTCAGTCTAGCCCCAATCTCCAGAAGGACGACATCTCTCTCGCTTACGTGTTTCGTTCTAAGTTAATAAAAGCCTTGTTTTGTTCTGCTACCTTCGAGTCTCGGAATTATTGAGGCACATCACACAGCTAACACACACACACACACACTCTCACACACACACACACACACACTCTCACACACACTCTCACACACACTCTCATACACACTCTCACACACACACTCTCACACACACTCTCACACACACTCACACACACACTCTCACACACACTCTCACACACACACTCTCACACACACTCACACACAGCTAACACACACACACACACTCACACACAGCTAACACACACACACACTCTCACACACACACTCTCACACACAGCTAACACTCTCACACACACACTCTCACACACACACTCTCACACACACTCTCACACACTCTCACACACACTCTCACACACACACTCTCACACACACACACACACTCTCACACACAGCTAACACACACACACACTCTCACACACAGCTAATACTCTCACACACACACTCTCACACACACTCTCACACACACACACACACACACTCTCACACACACACACACACACACTCTCACACACACTCTCACACACACTCTCATACACACTCTCACACACACACTCTCACACACACTCTCACACACACTCACACACACACTCTCACACACACTCTCACACACACACTCTCACACACACTCACACACAGCTAACACACACACACACACTCACACACAGCTAACACACACACACACTCTCACACACACACTCTCACACACAGCTAACACTCTCACACACACACTCTCACACACACACTCTCACACACACTCTCACACACTCTCACACACACTCTCACACACACACTCTCACACACACACACACACACTCTCACACACAGCTAACACACACACACACTCTCACACACAGCTAATACTCTCACACACACACTCTCACACACACTCTCACACACACTCACACACACACTCTCACACACACACTCTCACACACTCTCACACACAGCTAACACACTCACACACACACACTCTCACACACACTCTCTCTCACACACTCTCTCACACACACTCTCTCTCTCACACACTCTCACACAGCTAACACACTCACACACACACACTCTCACACACACTCTCTCTCACACACTTTCTCACACACACACTCTCTCTCTCACACACTCTCACACAGCTAACACACTCACTCACACACACACATATACTACTAATGCATTAGTGATGCACACATCCAGTTACAAGTCCTGGCAGAAAATTAAGGGAACGCCTTCCAAAGCCAGGCACTCGCCTCACTCTATATTCATTTTTGTTAATTATGTGATAAAATGATTACAGCACAGTAGGAGGCCATTCGGCCCATCGAGCCCATGCCGGCTCTCTGCAAGAGCACTTCAGCTAGTCCCACTCCCCGCCCTTTCCCCGTAGTCCGGCAAAAAAAATTCTTCAGGTACTTGACTAATTCCCTTTTGAAAGCCGTGATTGAATCTGCCTCCACCACCCTATCAGGCAGCGCATTCCAGATCCTAACCACTCGCAGAGTAAAAATGTTTTTCCTCATGTCGCCTTTGGTTCTTTTGCCAATCACCTTAAATCTGTGTCCTCTGGTTCTCGACCCTTCCGCCAATGGGAACAGTTTCTCTCTATCTACTCTGTCCAGACCCCCCATGATTTTGAACACCTCTATCAAATCTCCTCTCAACCTTCTCTGCTCCAAGGAGAACAACCCCAGCTTCTCCAGTCTATCCATGTAACTGAAGTCCCTCATCCCTGGAATCCAGTTGAGGCCGAACCAGTGTTTTGTACAGGTTCATCATAATTTCCACACTTTTGTACTCTGTACCACTATTCATGAAGCCCAGGACCCCGTATGCTTTTTTAACTGCTTTCTCAACCTGCCCTGCCACCTTCAATGATTTGTGCACATGGCTTGACGGACCTGACGGGCCAAATTGCCTCCTTCTGTGCTGTAACCATTCTATGAGTCTTTGACATTGCTGTTTGTGGGAGCTTGCTGTGCACAAATTGGCTGCCGCGTTTCCTACATTACAACAGTGACCACACTTCAAAAAGCACTTCATTGGCTGTGAAGCGCTTTGGGACGTCCTGAGGTGGTGAAAGGCGCTACAGAAATGCAAGTTATCACCACATTGTGGGAAATTGCTGTGCTCAATTTAGTTCTTTCTTTCTAACCCTGTATTTGCACCGCCCTTACCCGATATTATTGATTTTGTCAGTTTGTGCTGAGGCGTGACCATTCTCTGATTCTCTGATTCTCTGATTCTAAGCACATGAGGGGGGAGGGAATCGAGGGTTATGTTGATAGATGAAGAATGATGGGAGGAGGCTCGAGTGCAGCATAAATGCTGGATTTTCTATGTAGTCCACCATCACCAAACATCTATATTTTAAAAACCTCCGATAGGTAATGTCTGGGAAATAGTCTGGTTGTGTTTAGCAGCATTCTCTGCAGTGATGTTGAACAAAGCTAATTACTACGCAGCCTCTTCTCATTGACAGCAGCCCGCATCCTCCTCCTATCCCGGTAGGAATGCAAGCCAAAGGTTGACCTGTGTCCTTCAGTGATGATCTGAATTCAGCAGAAGTCTGGTGTCTATCACATGAGCCCTGGAAGCTGATGTGGGAAGCCCTTTCTCTGCTAACGATCTATACGATAATTCTAGCCTCAATAACATTTGCTTCCTGCACAATATTGATTTCCTCATTTCCTTTGGTGGGTGTTTTTCCACTCTAGGAGGCTAGGAAGATGTATCAGACCATCATTATTGTACATGGTTCACAAGAGTCATCACCAAGTCTTCTGGTTAATGGTTAAGGTGCTTTCCTAACTACCCAGCACTTTCGATAAACCTTTCAAACCCAATCCAGGTTCTGTAACGCTAATGATTTATTTAGCACGCTTGGTAAAATGCCAGTGCAGACCATCTCTCTGCTGTGTTAATGAGGACTGCTACCTGGGAAGGCAGGAATGACGTATGAGGAGAGATTGTGTCGATTGGGCTTATACTCACTGGAGTTTAGAAGATTGAGGGGATCCCATCGAAACCTATACAATTCTGTCACGCCTGGACAGACTAGATGCAGGAAGGATGTTTATGATGGCCGGGGAGTCCAGAACCAGGGGTCATAGTCTAAGGATAAGGGGTAAGCCATTTAGGACTGAAATGAGGAGGAATTTCTTCACCCAGAGAGTGGTGAACCTGTGGAATTCTCTGCCACAGAGGGCAGTGGAGGCCAGTTCATTAAATATATTCAAAAAAGAGTTGGATATATTTCTTAAGGCTAAAGGGATCAATGGATATGGGGAGAAGGCAGGGACAGGGTACTGAGTTTGGATGATCAGCCATGATCTCATTGAATGGCGGAGCAGGCTCGAGGGGCCGAATGGCCTACTCCTGCTCCTATCTTCTATGTTTCTATGTTTCTATGTCCTGCAGTGAACCTCACATCAGGTGATGTGCCGATTCTGAGCTGTTGGTTGAATGTTTCTCTCCCGCTGTCTTCTCGCATCTTTCCACAGACGTCCCCGGCTGTCATTCCGAACATTTCACCAGCACTGTTTACACAAAGACCCAGAGGCTGAATAATTCACTAGTAGCAACTACTAGACCTCCCGAGGCCCACTGACAGAATGAAATGTGCGAAAAGCACAGGTAGAGAGACATTCGTTTTAAGTAGGTAAGTGTCTCTGAATATTAGACAGCAGTATGTGAAACCAAATGCAGAGGGATTGTTCTACATAGATCAGGACAGTGCTACGTGGAGAGGCTTAATACTACATGCACAGTGATGCCTAATGATACAATGCATTCCTCTAAAGAGATCCCTGCGTTCATAGCCTGTGACTCGCCACCATTATATTGCCTCTTTTGTGTCGGAGCACAGTGTTTTACATAGAAGATAGGAGCAGGAGTCGGCCATTCAGCCCCTCGAGCCTGCTCCGCCATTCAATGCGATCATGGCTGATCTTCCAAATTCAGTACCCGGTCCCTGCTTTCTCCCCATATCCCTTGATCCTTTTAGCCTTAAGAAATATATCCAACTCCTTTTTGAATATATTTAATGAACTGGCCTCCACCGCCTTCTGTGGTAGAGAGTTCCACAGGCTCACCACTCTCTGGGTGAAGAAATTCCTCCTAATTTCTGTCCTAAATGGCCTACCCTTTATCCTTAGACTGTGTCCCCTGGTTCTGGACTCCCCGAGCATCAGGAACATCCTTCCTGCATCTAGTCTGTCCAGTCCTGTTAGAATTTTATAAGTTTCAATGAGATCACCTCTAATTCTTCTAAACTCCAGCGAGTACAAGCCCAATCGACCCAATCTCTCCTCATACGTCATTCCTGCCATCCCAGGTATCAGCCTGGTGAATCTTCGCTGAACTCCTTCCATGGCAAGAACATCCTTCCTCAGTTAAGGCGACCAAAACTGCACACAATACTCAAGATGTGGTCTCACCAAGGCCCTGTACAACTGCAGCAAGACATCCCTGTTCCTGTACTCAAACCCTCTCACTACGAAGGCCAACATACCATTTGCCTTCTTTACCGCCTGCTGCACCTGCATGCTTACCTTCAGCGACTGGTGCACAAGGACACCAAGGTCTCGTTGCACTTCCCCTTCTCCCAATCTATTGCCATTTAGATAATAATCTGCTGTGATGAAATATTTCCATTCATCACTGCCTGTGACTGAGATCGGTTTCAGTGTCATTTCCCTTCCCCCAGGCCTCATTGTATTGTGTACTGGAATGTGCTGTATTGTATACTGGAATGTGCTGTGTGTAGGGCTCCGCCCATACCTGGCCCCGTTTGTAAGCTAACCCAGTCTGGCTTCAGTCTCCAGAAGGAAGACATCTCTCTCTCTTACGTGTTACGTTCTAAGTTAATAAAAGCCTTGTTTTGTTCTGCTAACTTCGAGTCTCGGAATTATTGAGGCACATCAATTTTATTAACTTATTTTTCAACACTATGGATCAACTCCTGAAACCCAAATGTTTGGATTTGGATCAACATGCTCCGGACGCATCAGCATGCTTCGGACACTGGTTTGAGTGTATGGAATTCTTCCTGGACAATTCCGCAGCCGTCAAAGACGCTACGGACGCTGCGAGGATGAGACTCGGAATTCTGCGGAATTGGGTAAGCCACCGGGTTTACCCCCTCATCCAAGACGCCGAGACGTACCTGGCCGCCTGCGACATCTTAAAGGCGCATTACCAGCAGCCTACGAATGAGGTGTATGCTAGGCACCTGCTCGCCACCCGCGCACAGCGACCTGGGGAATCGGTGGAGGAGTTCCTAAGCACCCTGAAAATGCTTGGCAAAGACTGCAAGTGCCGAGATGTAAAAGCCGCAGTGTACACTGACGAGCTTGTTCGCGATGCCTTCATCACAGGCCTCAGCTCCACTTACATCCGGCAAAGACTGCTGGAAAAAACGGGGTTGGACCTGAAACAGGCTGCGGACACCGCGCGATCCCTGGATGTGGCCCAGAGAAACTCGGACGCCTACTCTTCAGCCCGCGCCGTCCACGCCGCCACGTGTGCACCGAGGGCGGCGCCATCTTGGAAGGCATCTTCCCCGCCCGACAGCCCGACACCGGCTGGGCCCCGCTCTCCCCCCAGAAGCCCTACGACAGCCGCGACGCGTCAGGGACCCAACTGCTACTTCTGCGGGCAGCCAAAGCACACCAGAAACCTGTGCCCGGCGAAAGGCACCACCTGCTTTAAGTGCGGTAAGAAGGGGCACTTCGGGAAGGTGTGCAGAGGGAACCCCGCCGGAAAACCAACCGCCGGAAAACCCGCCACCGCCGCGTGTGCACCGTGGGAGCGGCCATCTTGGACGCCATCTTGCCCGACCTCGTGGGGTCCGCCATCTTGTGAGCAGACAGCGTGGACGCCATCTTGTATCGATCAGGGCCCTACAGTGGCATCGGTCACAGTGGACCAGACCAGGCCGCACCCGCTATCCAGATCAATGGTGGACATCGAGGTAAACGGGTGCCGGGTTAAATGCTTAATTGACAGTGGAAGCACAGAGAGCTTTATCCACCCAGAACTGGCACAACAGCTCTCCCTAAAGGTGGTCCCTACTCAGGGTACCATCTCTATGGCTGACAAAACCCAGACATCGACCATTCTGGGTTACTGCACGGTACAATTGTGCGTTACCGGAACTGTATATGATAATTTTAAAGTATTAATCATGAAGAACCTATGTGCGAGCGTGGTCTTGGGCCTGGATTTCCAGTGCAACCACCAAAGCATCACGCTCAAGTACGGTGGGTCCCAGCCGCCCCTCACAGTGTGCGGTCTGGCTACCCTGAAGGTAAAGCCGCCTTCGCTATTCGCGAACTTTACCCCTAACTGCCGGCCAATAGCGACCAAAAGCAGGAGGTACAGCTGGGAGGACAGGCGGTTTATCGCGACCGAGGTAGACAGGCTCCTGAAAGAGCGCATTATTGAACGCAGCAATAGCCCGTGGCGCGCCCAAGTGGTGGTGGTAAGGGGTAGCGAGAAGAAACGGATGGTGATCGACTATAGTCAAACGATCAACAGGTACACCCTACTAGACGCCTACCCGCTACCCCGCATATCAGAAATGGTGAACCAAATCGCCCAATACCGGGTGTTCTCCACCATCGGCCTCAAGTCAGCGTACCACCAGCTCCCTATCAGACCAGAGGACCGCCCGTACACTGCCTTCGAGGCGAACGGACGCCTCTACCAATTCCTCAGAGTCCCCTTTGGGGTGACGAATGGGGTCTCGGTCTTCCAGAGGGAGATGGACCGCATGGTCGATGACCACCACTTGCAGGCAACCTTCCCCTACCTCGACAACGTCACCATCTGCGGTCACAACCAGCAGGATCACGACTCGAACCTCGAGAGGTTCCTGAAAACCGCACAAAAACTCAACCTCACCTACAACGAGGACAAGTGCGTTTACAACACCACACGCCTCTGCATACTAGGCAGCGTGGTGGAGAATGGGGAAATCGGACCAGACCCCGACCGATTGCGCCCCCTACGGGAGCTGCCCCTGCCCAACACTCCCAAAGCCCTGAAAAGGTGCCTGGGGTTATTTTCTTATTATTCCCAATGGGTCCCCAACTACTCCGACAAAGCCCGCCCCCTCTTGAAAGCATCCTCTTTCCCGCTCTCTGCTGAGGCCCACGCCGCCTTCAAAAGCATTAAGCAGGATATTGAGCGGGCCACGCTACAGGCAGTGGACGAGAACACTCCATTTCAAGTGGAAAGTGATGCGTCTGACTTCGCCTTGGCGGCCACCCTCAACCAGGTGGGGCGGCCCGTAGCTTTCTTCTCGAGGACCCTCCAAGGGCCCGAGATCAGACACTCCTCCGTGGAAAAGGAGGCCCAAGCCATCGTGGAGGCAGTGCGCCACTGGCGCCACTACCTAGCCGGCAAACGCTTCACCCTACTTACCGACCAGCGGTCGGTAGCGTTTATGTTCAATAATAAACAGAGGGGGAAGATTAAAAATGATAAGATTCTTAGGTGGCGGATCGAGCTCTCCACCTTCGAGTACGACATCATTTACCGGCCAGGGGCCCTTAACGAATCCCCTGACGCCCTCTCACGAGGGATGTGTGCCAGCGCCACCGGGGATCGGCTACAGACCCTCCACAACGACCTCTGCCACCCAGGGGTCACGCGGCTGTTCCACTTCATAAAGTCCCGTAACTTACCCTACTCGATTGAGGAAGTTCGGTCCCTGACCAGGAACTGCCGCACTTGCGCTGAGTGCAAGCCTCGGTTCTACCGCCCAGATAGAGCCCACTTAATCAAAGCTACATGGCCCTTTGAGCGGCTCAGCTTAGATTTCAAGGGCCCCCTCCCGTCCGTCGACCGCAATGTTTACTTCCTGAACATTGTGGACGAATACTCCCGGTTCCCATTCGCCTTCCCCTGCCCAGACATGACCAGCGCCACGGTCATTAAATGCCTCAACAGCCTGTTCTGCCTGTTCGGTATGCCGAGCTACATCCATACGGATAGGGGGGCGTCCTTCATGAGTGAAGAGCTACGCCAGTACATGCTGTCCAGGGGGATCGCCACAAGCCGTACCACCAGCTACAACCCCCGGGGTAACGGCCAAGTGGAGCGAGAGAACGGGACAGTATGGAAAGCAGTCACTCTAGCTCTAAGGGCCAAGGGCCTCCCTATCTCCCGCTGGCAGGAAGTCCTCTCGGATGTTCTCCATTCGATACGGTCGCTATTGTGTACGGCCACTAATACCACGCCTCATGAACGAATGTTTGTCTTTCCCCGGAAATCCACCTCAGGCGTATCCATGCCGTCATGGCTCTCCACCCCAGGTCCGGTACTCGTGCGAAGGCATGTGAGGGGCCACAAGACGGACCCTCTCGTGGAGCCAGTACACCTACTCCACGCCAACCCCCAATACGCATATGTCCGGGACGCCGACGGAAGGGAGGACACCGTGTCCATAAAAGACGTCGCCCCAGCCGGCATCGACAACAACCACGGCAATAGCAGCAACGACGATCACAGCAACTCTTACCCACCCACTACTCTTTCATCACCCCCGGAAGAACACCGACCAACGGCACCCCCACCAACTACCCCTTCAACAACCCTGGCGGCACCCCCGGCAGAGACCCAGGAGGCTACCGGGGACACCCAGCTGACACCCGCGGCACCGCAACAGCAGAGGACTATCAAACCCCCGAACAGACTAAATCTATAGAAGGGGTGAATGTGATGAAATATTTCCATTCATCACTGCCTGTGACTGAGATCGGTTTCAGTGTCATTTCCCTTCCCCCAGACCTCATTGTATTGTGTACTGGAATGTGCTGTATTGTCTACTGGAATGTGCTGGAATGTGCTGTGTGTAGGGCTCCGCCCATACCTGGCCCCGTTTGTAAGCTAACCCAGTCTGGCTTCAGTCTCCAGAAGGAAGACATCTCTCTCTCTTACGTGTTACGTTCTAAGTTAATAAAAGCCTCGTTTTGTTCTGCTACCTTCGAGTCTCGGAATTATTGAGGCACATCATCTGCCTTCCTGTTTTTGCCACCAAAGTGGATAACCTCACATTTATCCACGTTATATTGCATCTGCCATGTTTCTGCCCAATCACCCAACATGTCCAAATCATCCTGGAGTTTCTCGACATCCTCCTCACAGCACACACGCCCACCCAGCTTTGTGTTATCTGCAAATTTGGAGATATTACATCTAGTTCCCTTGTCTAGATCATTAATATATATTGTGAATAGCTGGGGTCCAAGGACAGATCCCTGCGGTACCCCACTAGTCACTGCCTGCCACTCGGAAAAAGACCCGTTTATTCCAACTCTTTGCTTTCTGTCTGCCAACCAGTTCTCTATCCAAGTCAATACCTTGCCCCCAATCCCATGTGCCTTAACTTTACACACTAATCTCTTATGCGGGACCTTATCGAAGGCCTTCTGAAAGTCCAGATACACCACATCCACTGGTTCTCCCTTATCTATTTTACCAGTTACATCCTCAAAAAATTCCAGTAGATTAGTCATACACGATTTACCTTTTGTGAATGCATGTTGACTTTGTCCGATCCTGTCATTGTTTTCCAAGTGCTCTGCTATTACATCTTTTATAATGGACTCTAGCATTTTCCCCACTACCAATGTCAGGCTTACCGGTCTGTAATTCCCCATTTTCTCTCTACCACCTTTTTTGAATAGTGGGGTAACATTAGCTACCCTCCAATCCATGGGAACTGTTCCAGATTCCATTGAATGTTGGAAGATGATCAGCAATGCATCTACTATTTCTAGGGCCACTTCCTTAAGTACCCTAGGATGTAGATTATCAGGCCCTGGGGATTTATCGGCTTTCAATCCCATCAATTTCCCTAACACCATTTCCCTACAAATACTGATTTCTTTCAGTTCCTCCCTTTCATCAGATCCTATGTTCCCCAGCATCTTTGGGAGGTTATTTGTGTCCTCCTTTGTGAAGACAGAACCAAAATATGTATTTAGTTGGTCTGCCATTTCTTTGTTCCCCATTATAAATTCTCCTAATTCTGACTGCAAGGGACCTACGCTTGACTTCACCAATCTTTTTCTCTTCACATATCTATAAAAGCTTTTACAGTCAGTTTTTATGTTCCTTGCAAGCTTACTCTCATATTCTATTTTCCCCTTCTTAATTAATCCCTTTGTCCTCCTTTGTTGAATCCTAAGCTGCTCCCAATCCTCAAGATTATTGCTTTTTCTGGCCAATTTATATGTCCTCCCCGTGGATCTTATGCTATCCCTAATTTCCCTTGTTAGCCACGGTTGAGTCACCTTTTTTGTTTTATTTTTATGCCAAACTGGGATGAACAAATTCTGTAGTTCATCCATGCAATCTTTGAATGTTTGCCATTGCCTATCCACCGTCAACCCTTTGAGTGACATTCCCCAATCAATCCTACCCAACTCGCGCCTCAGACCATCGTAGTTTCCTTTATTTAAATTTAGGACCCTAGTCTCTGAGTCAACTACTTCATTCTCCATCTTAATGAAGAATTCGATCATATTATGATCGCTCCGATCCAAGGGGCCTCGTACAACAAGATTGCTAATTAATCCTTTCTCATTACATAATACCCAGTCTAAGATGGCCTGATCTCTGGTTGGTTCCTCGACATATTGGTCCAGGAAACCATCCCGTAAACACTCCAGGAATTCCTCCTCCACAGTATTGTTACTAATTTGGTTAGCCCAATCTATGTGTAGATTAAAGTCACCCATGATGACTGCTGTGCCCTTATTGCACGCTTCTTTAATTTCCCTTTTAATGCCATCCCCAACCTCCGCCTTACTGTTTGGAGGTCTATATATCACTCCCACTAACGTTTTCTGCCCCTTGGTATTTCTCAATTCTACCCATACAGATTCCACATCATCAGAGCTAATATCCTTCCTTACAATTGTGTTAATCCCTTCTTTAACCAGTAATGCTACCCCACCTCCCTTTCCTTTTTGCCTATCTTTCCTGAATATCGAATACCCCTGGATGTTGAGTTCCCAGCCTTGGCCATCCTTGAGCCACGTTTCCGTAATCCCATCTAAATCATATTCGTTTACCTCTATTTACGCAGCCAATTCATCCACCTTATTACGAATGCTCCTCGCATTAAGACACAAAGCCTTCAGGCTTATTTTTTTAACGCTCTTAGACCTATTAGAATTATTATTTACTGTGGCCATGTTTGATTTAAACTGTTGATTTCTCTGACTGCCACTTTTGTTTTTCTCCTTCCTTTCTTTTGCTTTTATCCTTGTTTCCCTTTCCTCTGTCCCCCTGCTCAGGTTCCCAACCCCCTGCCATCTTAGTTTAAACCCTCCCCCACAGCACTAGCAAACACTCCCCCTTGGACATCGGTTCCAGTCCTTCCCAGGTGTAAACTGTCCGGTTTGAACTGGTCCCACCTCCCCCAGAACCGGTTCCAATGTCCCAGGAACTTGAATCCCTCCCCGTTGCACCATTCCTCTAGCCACGTAGTCATCTGAAATATCCTTCTATTTCTACTCTGACTAGCACGTGGCACTGGTAGCAATCCTGAGATTACTACCTTTGAGGTCCTATTTTTTAATTTACCTCCTAACTCCCTATATTCAGCTTTTCGGACCTCATCCTGGTTTTTACCTATATCGTTGGTACCTATATGCACCACGACAACTGGCTGTTCACCCTCCCCTTCCAAAATGTTCTGTAGCCGCTCTGAGACATCCTTGATCCTTGCACCAGGGAGGCAACACACCATCCTGGAGTCTCGTTTGCGGCCGCAGAAACGCCTATCTATTCCCCTTACAATAGAATCCCCTATTACTTTAGCTCTACCCCTCTTTTTCCTCCCGTCCTGTGCAGCAGAGCCACCCCTGGTGCCAGGAAGTTGGCTGCTGCTGCCTTCCTCTGATAAGCCATCCCCCCCAACAGTACTCAAAGTGGTGTATCTGTTTGAGAGGGGGATGTCCACAGGGGACCCCTGCACTACCTGCCTGCGCCTAGTACTCTGCCTGTTGGTCACCCCTTCCCTTTCTGCCTGTCCAACCTCTACCTGCGGTGTGTCCAACTCCCTAAACGTGCTATTCACGACATCCTCAGCATCGCGAACACTCCAGTATGCATCCAATCGCAGCTCCAGCGCCACAATGCAGTCTGTCAGCAGCTGCAGCTGGATACACTTCCTGCACACGTAGTTGTCAGGGACACAGGAAATGTCCCTGAGTTCCCACATAGCGCAGGAGGAGCATACCACGTGGCCGGGCTGTCCTGCCATGACATACCCTTTAATTAATTGAAATTAAATTAAATCAAATCAATCCCAGCAATTACACTACAGTTAAATGGTTTACCAACAGTCCCCGCTACACCAGAGAGACCTTAGCAACTATAAACCACAGAGTTAAAGTTTAAAAAGAGAGAAATACTCACCAACCAATCACTTACCTGCTTTCTGGTGACGTCACCCTTCGATTACTTTTTACTTCTCTCCCTCCCTCTGAGCTCGGAGACTGCAGATTGGTAAACCTACCTGGACTCTGGTGCTTTTATCCTGCCTCTCGGCCCTCGTTCCTCGCAGGTCCGCACTGCCGCCGCACATCATCAACATAACTCAGGAGGCAATCTGACTGCCGAGGGGGTCCGAGATCTAATGCTGTAAGATCTTCTCTTGTAGGCTGAACCACACTGTTTGCAACCTTGGTGTCATATTTGACCCTGAAATGAGCTTCCGACCACATATCCGCAGCCTAACTAAGACAACCTACTTCCACCTCCGTAACATCGCCCGTCTCCGCCCCACCTCAGCTCATCTGCTGCTGAAACCCTCATCCATGCCTTTGTTACCTCTAGACTTGACTATTCCAACGCACTCCTGGCTGGCCTCCCACATTCCACCCTACGTAAACCTGAGTTCATCCAAAGCTCGGCTGCCCATGTCCTAACTCGCACCAAGTCCCGTTCACCCATCTCTCCTGTGCTCGCTGACCTACATTGGCTCCCAGTTAAGCAACGCCTCGATTTCAAAATTCTTATCCTTGTTTTCAAATCCCTCCATGGTCTCGCCCCTTCCTATCTCTGTAATCTCCTCCAGCCCGAGATATTTGCGCTCCTCTAATTCCGGTCTCTTGAGGATCCCTGATTATAATCGCTCAACCATTGGCGGCCGTGCCTTCTGTTGCCTGGGCCCTAAGCTCTGGAATTCCCTGCCTAAACCTCTCCGCCTCTCTACCTCTCTTTCCTCCTTTAAGACGCTCCTTAAAACCTACCTCTTTGACCAAGCTTTTGGTCATCTGCCCTAATTTATCCTATGTGGCTCGGTGTCAAATTTTTTGTCTTTTAATACTCCTGTGCAGCGCCTTGGGACGTTTTACTACATTAAAGACGCTATATAAATACAAGTTGTTGTTGTAGGTCATCTTACACCAACTGGGCTTCAATGGCCGTAGAAAACTCCAACCCAATGCACAGCCATGTTTAGAAAGTGTCTCCAGCAATCCCACAGATCACCTGGGCACTTTCCGACCATCCTCCTCAATAGTGTCAGCTGTGGCTCAGTGGGTACAACTCGTGCCTCCGAGTCAGAGGGTCGTGGGTTCACAGCCCCATTCCATGAGCCTTGAGCACAAAAATCTAGGCTGACACTCCCAGTGCAGTACTGAGAGAACGCTGCACTGTCGGAGGGGCAGCACTGAGGGAGCGCCGCACTGTCGGAGGGGCAGTACTGAGAGAACGCTGCACTGTCGGAGGGGCAGTACTGAGGAAACGCCGCACTGTCGGAGGGGCAGTACTGAGGGAGCGCCGCACTGTCGGAGGGGCAGTACTGAGGGAGCGCCGCACTGTCGGAGGGGCAGTACTGAGGGAGCGCCGCACTGTCGGAGGGGCAGTACTGAGGAAGCGCCGCACTGTCGGAGGGGCAGTACTGAGGGAGCGCCGCACTGTCGGAGGGGCAGTACTGAGGAAGCGCCGCACTGTCGGAGGGGCAGTACTGAGGAAGCGCCGCACTGTCGGAGGGACAGTACTGAGGGAGCACTGCACTGTCGAAGGGACAGTACTGAGGGAGTGCTGCACTGTCGGAGGGGCAGTACTGAGGGAGCGCCGCACTGTCGGAGGGGCAGTACTGAGGAAGCGCCGCACTGTCGGAGGGGCAGTACTGAGGAAGCGCCGCACTGTCGGAGGGACAGTACTGAGGGAGCACTGCACTGTCGAAGGGACAGTACTGAGGGAGTGCTGCACTGTCGGAGGGGCAGTACTGAGGGAGTGCTGCACTATCGGAGGGGCAGTACTGAGGGAGTGCGGCACTGTCGGAGGGGGCAGTACTGAGGGAGCGTTGCACTATTGGAGGGGCAGTACTGAGGGAGCGCTGCACTGTCAGAGGGGCAGTACTGAGGGAGCGCCACACTGTCGGAGGGGCAGTACTGAGGAAGTGCCGCACTGTCGGAGGGGCAGTACTGAGGGAGCGCCGCACTGTCGGAGGGGCAGTACTGAGGAAGCGCCGCACTGTCGGAGGGGCAGTACTGAGGGAGTGCTGCACTGTCAGAGGGACAGTACTGAGGGAGTGCTGCACTGTCGGAGGTGCCGTCTTTTGGATGAGATGTTGAACCGAGGCCCCATCTGCCCTCTCAGGTGGACGTAAAAGATCCTATGGCACTATATCGAAGAAGAGCAGGGGAGTTATCCCCAGTGTCCTGGGCCAATATTTATCCCTCAATCAACATCACTAAAACAGATGATCTGGTCATTATCACATTGCTGTTTGTGGGAGCTTGCTGTGCACAAATTGACTGCCGTGTTTCCTACATTACAACAGTGACTACACTTCAAAAGTACTTCATTCGCTGTAAAGCGGTTTGGGACATTCTGAGGTCATGAAAGGCGCTGGAGAAATGCAAGTCTTTCTTTTATTTCTGATGTCAGGGGACAGTCAGTACTCCTGTCGCCGGGGTAGTGCAGACTGTACGTACACAGCTGATGCAGGTCTTGTTTTGTTGTAGAGTTCAGTGCAATGTAACTCGATTGTGGCGGATATTTGGTATAAAGGCATCCTTATATTTATTTGTACATAACTCCGCTGCTCTCTGTTGTGTATTGGCCCAGAATTTGCTGGTGTGGGGCATCTCGCCACATCCCCCGTTAGTTAGACTTTTTAGCTCAAACATGTTTTTGCACCGTAACTTGCTGGGAGTGCGAGCTGACAACAGGGACATCGATGAACGACGGGACCAACAGTCTGTCTCCTCAACCAATGAGATTTAAGGATTGAGAAAGAAACAGAGGAATGACGGAGAAGGAAATCGGGTGAATTAGAGTCAAATCAGGTCCAGAAAGAAAAATAGAGAGAGGGAAAGAAAGATTGGATTAGGAGAGAGGAAAAAACGGACAGAAATGAAAAGAAAGAAAAAGATGTAAAATTTAATTTTTTAAATCTCTAACAACAATTCACTACCTGCAGGAATGAGACTCCACAATTTCCATTGTTCCCTTTCTGGGCCGGAGAGGTGGAGTGGCCTCACAGGAACATAAATCTCCTCATTAAAAACTTACGCTGGTAAATACCAGCCCTAACTTTCCGCGGTGAGTTTAATGAATGATTAATGCGCAAATGCAGCAATTTCCTGAGACTCACGGGGAGGTTGCGGGCGAGCTGCCGTTTCCGCGAGGCTAGTGGCGGAGCGGCGCGAATTGTCCGGCAACTTGTGGCCATTCACAACTCGCGGCGTATCTCTCCCCTCGCCACAAGTTGCCGGACGATTTACGCATTAATAACTACGAGCGCCATTAAACCCGCCGTTACTTTGGCAGCAAAATCTGGGCCAATAAATCACTGGAAAATCGGGAGCACGTAAATCAGTTTCCCCTGACCCCCAACTCCCACTTTTCCGATCCTCGCTCCCGTCGAGCGGAGCTCTGCCTGAGGTCGGGAGCTCAGTCTCACATTAACCCCAATAGCTGCATAATGCAGTGTTGAACATCACATATGGTTCATGTGATCTGCAGTAAGGGGAACTGAAAGCAAGAACAGGGCGTGACGCTGCCCAAGGGGTTTCCTCCACTCCTAAGTCACATTAGGCCACAGAAGGAAAAGTGCCACGCATTCTTACTTAAGGACATAAGAAACAGGAGCAGGAATAGACCATTCGGCCCTTCGAGCCTGCTCCACTTAATAAAGAAGTGGATCGTAGAGCCATGGATATTACAGCGTAGAAAGAGGCCATTCTGTCCATCAGTTTTCAGCCTGTGTGAGCCTTTTAATGGGACCCATCTATTTAAACCCACTCCCCTACACTTTCTGCATAACTTTTTAAGTTCTTTCTTTTCAAATATTTATCCAGTTCCCTTTTAAGTGATGTTATAGGCTCTGCCTCAGTAATCAATTGTGCTAAAGCATTCCACGATGTTATAATGACCTGCAGTGTGAAAATATTTTAACTTTCCCTTTGTTCTTTTAATGATACTCTTTAGTTTATGTTCCCTGGTTACGCAATTGCCTTTCTTCATAACTAGAATCTTTCATTCCTGGTATCGTTCTACTGAATCTTTATCCTGGAATGATACAGCACAGAAGGAGGCCATTTGGCCCATCATGCCTGTGCCGGCTCTTTGAAAGAGCTCTCCAATTAGTCCCACTCCCCCTGCTCTTTCCCCACAGCCCTGCACATTTCTCCCCTTCAAGTATTTATCCAATTCCCTTTTGAAAGCTACTATTGAATCTGCTTCCACCGCCCTTTCAGGCAGCGCATTCCAGATCACAACAACTCGCTGTGTAAAAAACATTTCTCCTCATCTCCCCTCTGGTTCTTTTGCCAATTATCTTAAATCTGTGTCCTCTGGTCACCGACCCTCCTGCCAGTGTAGGCAGACTCTCCTTATTTACTCTATCAAAACCCTTCATAATTTTGAACACCTCTATTAAATCTCCCCTTAACCTTCTCTGCTCGAAGGAGAACAATCCCAGCTTCTCCAGTCTCTCCACATCACTGAAGTCCCTCATCCCCGGTACCATTCAGGTAAATCTCCTCTGCACCCTCTCCAAAGATTTATTACAATTTTTTCATGGCTCCAATACCCTTCCTATCACGATATACCCAGAACTGCACACAACACGGCAAATGTGGCCTAACCACTGTGTAACTGGAATGGATTTTTTGCTTGCGTCATCAGCTGTGAAAAGGCCTAGATCACCCTCTTGTGTGAAAAGCAGAAATAATCACTTCCTCACCCGTGATTTGGTTGGCGAATTGTTCCCCACCACCAACTGATGGCACGCTGACAAATAGGGGTAGATTTTTTTAGTTCTTCTTCCTCTTAGTCATCCTGAAATGTGACGGGATGTGTAAACAGGCAACTGCAGTGGGTCCGGCCTTTTCTAACACCTTGTCCTAGTGTAAACCTTTTTGACAAGTTACTAAAGATAGATTTGCATCTATATAGTGCCTTTCATGACCTCAGGACGTCCCAAAGCGCTTTACAGCCAATGAAGTACTTTTTGAAGTGGAGTCACTGTTGTAATGTAGGAAACGCGGCACCCAATTTGCGCACAGCAAGCTCCCACAAACAGCAGTGTGATAATGACCAGATAATCTGTTTTAGTGATGTTGATTGAGGGATAAATATTGGCCCCAGGACACCGGGGAGAACTCCCCTGCTCTTCTTCAAAATAGTGCATTGGGATCTTTTACATTCACCCGAGATGGCAGATGGGGCCTCGGTTTAAGATCATGTCACTCACAAACTAGCGTTGTGTCCTTTACTTGGTGCTGTACTGAGTGAGTGTAGCCCAGGTCTAACAATTAAACCTGATCACTACAATGTACTTCCGGGAGAACATGTTGAACATTCAGATAGGTAACCGCGCGAGTGCAGTCCCGCGGAGCTGAGTGATGGGCAGATGATGGAGGAGGATAGTGTGGGTGACTGAAGCAAACACTACAGAGATGTCTAAGATAATTCTCTGTCACAGAGGATACCATTCATGCCTCATGACTGGCTGGGTGCTGTGACAAAGATGGAAGCCAAATTGGCACGATTTGAAGAGGAAGTTTTGAGACAGATGAACACAAATCTGGAGATGACAACATGTTTAAGGGCCTTAGATGGGTAAAGGAGGTTAGAGATGAGGCAATAGAGAGTACAAATAGATCGAGTGGGATTTTTTAGAAGGGGTTGATGATGTGAGATTTCAAAGGGGGAGGAACAGTGCCTGAGGAAAGGGAACCATTTACAATGTCAGTTGGTATAAGGGCCAAGAGGGGAACTGAAGTGGTCATGTGTTGAGTAGGGATGGAGTCAAGGGAGCAGCTGGTGAGTGTCATGGAAGAGATAGAAAGAAATTGGGGGAGAAATTCAGTATCGCCCCATTTGGGGCGCAATTATCGGCCGGACGCAAAGTTTAGCGCCTGGCGCAAATTATCGCCTCCAACGGCAAACTTAGCTTCCATCGCCCCCGGAGGTGATTGGAGCGCTAAATCAGGCACTACACATCTGTCTTAAGGCACAAAGGCCAAGGAGCGAGGCGCTACCTCAGAGCGCTGGCGAAGCTCATGTGATGTCAATCAGCAATGGAACACAGTCACACTGGCGCCGGACAGTTCTTAAAGGGGAGGGTCGATCTTGCTCTCCATCCACATCCTGCTCATTGCAGCCTTGAATCTCGGCCTGGAGAGACCTGTACATCAAATCTGCTGGAAAGAACAATGGAGAGGCCCAGGGAACGAGCTCAGCGCTTCAGCGACCGGGCCTTGGAGGCTCTGGTTGGCGCAGTGGAACGCCGAAGATCAATACTGTACCCTGAGAGTGGCAGCAGGCCATTGCCCCGTGACTACAGAAGCGTGTGGAGGGAGGTGGCTCAGCACGTCTCCTCCAGGAGCATGGTGCCCAGGGCCCACACGCAATGTCGGAAAAAGTTCAACGACCTCACTCGGGAGGTCAGGGTGAGTGGCTGCTTTTCAGTACCTCTCCATCCCTCCATCTCAACCTCACTCTATGGCCCGAGGGTGTAAAAACCCCAATGCCCAACGCTCATCCAACACCTATTGCCATCTCATAAAACACACATGCAAAATTCAAAACATGCATACATTAAGGGCTATTCAACTATGGGAGGCACATCAGGCAAGCACATGGCTGCATAGTTACTCAGGCGCCGTCCTTTTTCTTGCAGGCCAGGCTATCTCACAACAGGCGACAGCAGCAATGGACGGGTGGAGGGCCTGGAGGCACTCGTCCACAGGATCGTCGCAAGCCAGGTGATCGGCCCCGTTGCCGCTGGACAGGCCGACCCCGTTCGGGACAACAATGGTAAGGTCATCAGCTTTCTCTCCTCTCTCATTCCACTGCCCCTCACAACACCAGCCTTTTACACTTTCAATGCAACTTACTAAATCGCTCCAGTCTTTGCTCCCTTACTGCCCTCCTGTCCTGACGCTAAAGCCACTCTTGTACCTCCCTGCTTTCAGATGGCGATTTACCAGCTGAGGAGATAGATAAGGGAGAACCAGTGGATGTGGTGTATTTGGACTTTCAGAAGGCTTTCGATAAGGTCCCGCATAAGAGGTTAGCGTGCAAAATTAAGGCACATGGGATTGGGGGCAAGGTATTGACTTGGATAGAGAACTGGTTGGCGGACAGAAAGCAAAGAGTTGGAATAAACGGGTCGTTTTCCGAGTGGCAGGCAGTGACTAGTGGGGTACCGCAGGGATCGGTCCTAGGACCCCAGCTGTTCACAATATATATTAACGATCTGGACGAGGGAATTGGATGTAATATCTCCAAATTTGCAGACGACACAAAGCTGGGTGGGAGGGTATGCTGTGAGGAGGATGTCATGAAACTCCAGTACGATTTGGACAGGTTGGGTGATTGGGCAGAAACATGGCAAATGCACTATAATGTGGATAAATGTGAGGTTATCCGCTTTGGTGGCAAAAACAGGAAGGCAGATTATTATTTGAATGGCAATAAATTGGGAGAAGGGGAAGTGCAAAGAGACCTGGGTGTTCTTGTGCACCAGTCGCTGAAGGTAAGCATGCAGGTGCAGCAGGTGGTTAAGAAGGCAAATGGTATGTTGGCCTTATCTGAGGAAGGACGTTCTTGCCATGGAAGGAGTGCAGCGAAGATTCACCAGGCTGATACCTGGGATGGCAGGAATGACGTATGAGGAGAGATTGTGTCGATTGGGCTTATACTCACTGGAGTTTAGAAGATTGAGAGGGGATCTCATCGAAACCTATAAAATTCTGTCAGGCCTGGACAGACTAGATGCAGGAATGATGTTTCCGATGGCCGGGGAGTCCAGAACCAGGGGTCATAGTCTAAGGATAAGGGGTAAGCCATTTAGGACTGAAATGAGGAGGAATTTCTTCACCCAGAGAGTGGTGAACCTGTGGAATTCTCTGCCACAGAGGGCGGTGGAGGCTAGTTCATTAAATATATTCAAGAAAGAGTTGGATATATTTCTTAAGGCTAAAGGGATCAAGGGATATGGGGAGAAGGCAGGGACAGGGTACTGAATTTGGATGATCAGCCATGATCTCATTGAATGGCGGAGCAGGCTCGAGGGGCCGAATGGCCTACTCCTGCTCCTATCTTCTATGTTTCTATGGGTCCTCAAGCAGCTACAGTGGGAGCGACACCGCAGGCGAGGAGGAAGAGGAAGCCGGAGCATCAGCGCCAGTGTTACCCGAGGGAGCCCATGCCCACACTGGGACCACGTCTTCCCTGGAGGGGAGCAGGGGGAAGGGTCTGATGTGGGTGAAGCTCCAGGACCCAGCGGGCTGCAGCAACGCGATGGGGGTAGGGAAGCTCGGGGGCCTTACTGTTGTAATGTAGGAAACACAGCAGCCAATTTGTGCACAGCAAGCTCCCACAACAGCAATGTGATAATAACCAGATCATCTGTTTTTTAGTGATGTTGACTGAGGGATAAAAATTGGCCAGGACACCAGTGACAACTCCCCTGCTCTTGTTCAGAATAGTGCCATGGGATCTTTTACATCCACCTGAGAGGGCAGACGGAGCCTCGGTTTAACGTCTCATCCGAAAGACGGCACCTCCGACAGTGCGGCACTCCCTCAGTACTGCACCTCCGACAGTGCGGCGCTCCCTCAGTACTGCCCCTCCGACAGTGCAGCGCTCCCTCAGTACTGCCTCTCCGACAGTGCGACGCTCCCTCAGTACTGCCCCTCCGACAGTGCGGCGCTCCCTCAGTACTGCCCCTCCGACAGTGCGGCGCTCCCTCAGTACTGCCCCTCCGACAGTGCGGCGCTCCCTCAGTACTGCCCCTCCGACAGTGCAGCGCTCCCTCAGTACTGCCTCTCCGACAGTGCGGCGCTCCCTCAGTACTGCCCCTCCGACAGTGCGACGCTCCCTCAGTAGTGCCCCTCCGACAGTGCAGCGCTCCATCAGTACTGCCCCTCCGACAGTGCGGCGCTCCCTCAGTACTGCCTCTCCGACAGTGCGGCGCTCCCTCAGTACTGCCTCTCCGACAGTGCGGCGCTCCCTCAGTACTGCCCCTCCGACAGTGCGACGCTCCCTCAGTACTGCCCCTCCGACAGTGCAGCGCTCCATCAGTACTGCCCCTCCGACAGTGCGGCGCTCCCTCAGTACTGCCCCTCCGACAGTGCGGCGCTCCCTCAGTACTGCTGCTCTGACAGTGCGGCGCTCCCTCAGTACTGCACTGTGGTGTCAGCCTGGATTTTTGTGCTCAAGTCTCTGGAGTGGGACTTGAACCCACAACTTTCTGACTCAGAGGTGAGAGTGCTGCCCACTGAGCCACAGCTGACACAATGGGGCAGAATGATGGGGGTCAGGGCTGGAGTGAGTGAGGGACTGGGGGAGGTCTGAGCGGGGGAGGTGTGGGATCGGAGGGATAAAGCGGCAGAGGCAGCTGCTTGCATGGTCTCAGTCTTAGAGACGAAGATATCCATGAGCTTCATCAAAGGAGTGAGAACAAGGAAAGCGGAGTGGGAGTGGGGGAGCGGGCAGTTAGTTTTGGACAAAGGGAGTATTAGGTTGTGATTGTGCGGCAGGTCGAGATAACTTGGTGATGGGTGGTTCGGCCTGCTGTGCACCAGGTACGGTTGGTTTTCCGGCCCTTTGCCTTGAGGGGGAGATGGTGGAGGATGTAACGGCAGAATGGCCAGGTGGGAGACTGCGAATGATTTGCTGGGGCATTGACGGCAGAGGCGAGGGAACAGTTTAGCAAGTCGACAGCTGTAGAATTACATCGAATTTACAGCACAGAAACAGGCCATTCGGCCCAATTGCTCCATTCCGGTGTTTCTGCTCCACACCAGCCTCCTCCCACCCTTCCTCATCTCACCCCATCAATATATCCTTCTATTCCTTTCTCCCTCATGTGTTTACAGAGCTTCCCCTTAACTACATCTATACTATTCGCCTCAACCACTCCCTGTGGTAGCGAGTTCCACATTCTCACCACTCTCTGGGTAAAGAAGTTTCTCCTGAATTCCCTATTGGATTTATTAGTGACTATCTTATATTGATGGCCCCTAGTTCTGGTCTCCCCCACAAGTGGAAACATCTTCTCTACCTCTACCCTGTCAAATCCTTTCATAATTTTAAAGATCTCTATCGGGTCACCCCTTAGCCTTCTCTGCTCCAGGGAAAAGAGCCCCAGCCTGTTTAGTCTTTCCTGATGGGTATAACCTCTCAGTTCTGGTTTCATCCTTGTACATCTTATTTGCACCTTCTCCAGTGCCTCAATATGCTTTATGTAATATGGTGACCAGAACTGCACACAGTACTGCAAGTGTGGCCTAACCAAGGTTCGATACAAATTTAACATCACTTCCCAGCTTTTCAATTCTTTTCCTCCAGAAATGAACCCTGGTGCTTGGTTTGCATTTTTTGATGGCCTTTATTAACCTGCGTTGCTACTTTTAGTGATTTGTGAATCCCTACCCCCAGATCCCTCTGCTCCTCTACCCCATTTAGACTCTTATTTTCCAAGGAGTAGGTAGCCTCCTTATTCCTCCGACCAAAATGCACCACCTCACACTTGTCTATATTGAAATTAAATTGCCATTTACACGCCCATTCTGCAAGTGTGGTGTTGTGACAGGTGGAGGGTCTGAGGAAGGTGTTATTATGTTCATAAATTAATAGACATTTTCATTATGAACAGCTAGCTTGAGCTAGTCATTTATTCAGCCATGTGGACGAGTGTACAGGCATCCATCTTGACTACTGCCTTGTGGGTAGCCCCCTACTAAACATACAGCTCCACCTAGTGTACCATTCTAGAATGACATGTTACTGATCATTACATCCCCCTTCCTTAGAGGTTAAACAAAATCAATATCAATCAATCATAACGACATAAACATCTTCACAACAGTCAACACATTTTCAAAGCTTTACTTTATGAACTCTAAGCTTTTCATTCTTTTATTATAGTTTTCTTTGTACTCAAAGATTAAGTCTATCAGGCTTTTTTACTTCACGTGTGGATCTTCTCAGCACAGGTAAGTCTGATGTGTTTTCATGAGAGCCTGTATGTGTGTTTGTGTTAGTTTGTTCTGGTGGTGAGTGACAAGATTCAGTTGCGGCATTGTCATCGATTTGCTCTTGGATAGTTTCTTGTGTTTTCAGGAGGGAACGGCGGTTCCTCCTGAGAATCTGTCCTTCCTCAGTTCTAACGGTGTATGACCTTGGTCCTACTTCCTCAAGAACTGTAGCTTTCCTGTTCCATGCATTTGGATCCTCAATCCTGACAACATCATCCCTTGTCAATGGTTTCAGAGATTTGGATGACTTGTCATAGTGTGATTTCTGTTTCAGCTTTAACAGTTGAAGTCTCTGTCTTAGTTCCTTACTCTGCTTTTCTTTTGCACAGCAGGGTAGCATGGTGCGCAACTTGCGACCCATTAGGAGTTCAGCAGGTGAAGAACCACAGTCTAAAGGGGCGGCTCGGTAGCTCAGCAGGGCGAGATAAGGATCAGACTTGCTTTCTGTTGCTTTCTTCAGTAGCTGTTTGAGAACTTGAACACCTTTCTCTGCCTTACCATTCGACTGAGCATACAGAGGACTGGATGTGATGTGTTGAAAGTCATAATGTGCTGCAAACTGTTGCCACTCCTTACAGTTGAAGCACGGACCACTGTCGCTAATGGCATGGTACCATGTTATGTTCATAAATTAATAGAAGTTTTCATTATGAACAGCTAGCTTGAGCTAGTCATTTATTCAGCCATGTGGACTAGTGTACAGGCATCCATCTTGACTACTGCCTTGTGGGTAGCCCCCTACTAAACATACAGCTCCACCTAGTGTACCATTCTAGAATGACATGTTACTGATCATTACAGAGGGGGAGTTAGGATTTTTGAGAATGAATCTGTAAAGGAGCTAGGGGAGAGTTTTCCCTACGTTGGCATGGTGAGGATAGTGTGTTTGGGAGAAGGAATGGGGGGGTGGGGGTGGGGGGGTGGTTGAGAGTGGTAAGGAAGATGAGGACGTTGTCAGAGATAGTCTTTTTGGTAATTAAGACCTCAGGAGCTGACAGGTGAGGTCGAGGAGGTGAGCTTGGGTATGAGTTGAGTTGGGTTGGGTGGGGAAAGAGTTAATGTGGAGGGAGAACCTGAGTGAGGATAGGAGGGTAGAGAGGTGCAAATTTATTTTTTATTTGTTTATGGGATGTGGGCGTCGCTGGCAAGGCCAGCATTTATTGCCCATCCCTAGTTGCCCTTGAGAAGGTGGTGGTGAGCCACCTTCTTGAACCGCTGCAGTCCGTGTGGTGAAGGTACTCCCACAGTGCTGTTAGGGAGGGAGTTCCAGGATTTTGACCCAGCAACGATGAAGGATCGGCGATATATTTCCAAGTCAGGATGGTGTGTGACTTGGAGGGGAACTTGGAGGTGGTGGTGTTCCCATGCGCCTGCTGCCCTTGTCCTTCCAGGTGGAAGAGGTCATGGGTTTGGGAGGTGCTGCCGAAGAAGCCTTGGCGAGTTGCTGCAGTGCATCTTGTAGATGGTACACACTGCAAATCAAATGGGCTACTTTGTCCTGGATGGTGTCAAGCTTCTTGAGTGTTGTTGGAGTTGCACTCATCCAGGTAAGTGGAGAGTATTCCATCACACTCCTGACTTGTGCCTTGTAGATGCTGGAAAGGCTTTGGGGAGTCAGGAGGTGAGACACTCGCCGCAGAATACCCAGCCTCTGACCCGCTCTTGTAATCACAGTATTTATGTGGCTGGTCCAGTTATGTTTCTGCTCAATGGTGACCCCCAGGATGTTGATGGTGGGGGTAGCGCGAATGTTACCTGCCACTTATTATCCATGCAAATGGAGCACACACTACAGAACGAGCTGTTAATGAAGTGAGGTGGGAACATAGGGAGGGGCGTGCTTCCAAAACAGGAATTTGGCTCGAGCGGGAATTAGAAGCAGAGAGTAAATGCAGTAGCTGAATAGTTTAACTCAAACTGAAGTAGATAAACTTAAAACCGAACTATAACATGACTGACGTTTCTAGTGAGAAGGGCAGCACAGGAAGGGAGGGTGATGTGTGATTCTTGCAGGATGTGGCAGCAGATGTCGATTCAGGCAAACACTTCTGCAGGAAGTGTCTCCAACCGAAAATACTGGAGTACAACATCAACATCGAGTAGGAATAACAACATTATTGTCCTAGGGAATGTTCATTACCCACTCATTGATTGGAACAGGGAGTAAATGGAGAAAGCGAATGGAATTTCTAAAACGTGAACAAGATTCCTTCCTGGAGCAGTAGGTTCACACAGCTACAAGGGGAGCGGCGTTGCTGGATCTGGTAATGAGCAACAACATAGGTCAGGTGGCTTTCGACTCCATCTGGCATGACGGTTTATTCCTGAAACTTATCGAAAGCGGGGTAGGAGGGAAAACATATGATGTAATTAAATCAATGTATACAAACAACAAATGTGCAGTTAAAATTGGAGACAAACAAACAAAATACTTCCCACAGGGACGGGGGGTGACGCAGGGCTCGCCAATCTCACTGACACTCTTTAATATTTACATAAATGGATTGGCAAAACTACTTGAACAATCTACAGCACCCGGCCTCAACCTATATGAATCCAAGGTTAAATTCCTCCTCTATGCAGACGACCTGGTTCTGCTGTCACCAACTAAAGAGGGTCTACAGCAGAACCTGGACCTGCTGGAGTCGTACTGCCAGACTTGGGCCCTGACAATAAATCCCCAAAAAACCAAAGTCCTTGTGTTCCAGCAAAGATCCAAACATCAGGGACCCAAAATAAATTTCACAGTAGGAACAACCAAAATTGAACAAACCACTAACTACACATACTTGGGCTTAAAAATCAGTTCTACGGGAAACTTCAAACTGGCTGTGAATGAACTGAAAGAGAAAGCAAGAAGGGCTTTCTATGCCATCAAAAAATCAATCCAAATAGAAATCCCAATTAGCATTTGGCTCAAAATTTTCAAATCAGTAATTGAACCAATTGCACTCTATGGCAGTGAGGTATGGGGACCGCTAACACAACAAGAATTTGCAAAATGGGACAAACACCCAATTGAGATCCTACATGCAGAATTCTGTAAAAGTATCCTCCGGACTCAAAGGAAAACAGTAAACAATGCATGCAGGGCGGAACTAGGCCAATATCCATTAATTATCACTATCCAAAAAAGAGCCACCAAATTTTGGAATCACCTACAAATGAGCAACCCCCAATGCTATCACTACGACGCCCTGAAATGCCAAGAGCTGACCATAAAAAAGAATACCCTCAGTCAACTAGTCCTGGGACTCAGTGAAATAACTACTAACAATACTAACAATAACCAGCCCCAGGACAGTGACAGGGTAACACAAAGAATTCGACCCAACACAATCGTCGCTAAGCAAAAGGAAAAATATCTGACATATTGGGCAGAAACAACAAAAACCCAAAGCAAACTCATTTGCTACTTGGCCCTAAACAGACAATACAACATAGCTGATTACCTGACCATGGTAAAGGATAACAAACTGAGAAGAACCTTGACAAGGTACAGACTTAGCGAACATAGCCTAGCGATCGAAAAAGGCAGACACAGGCAGACCAGGCTGCCAAGAGAAGACAGGATATGCTCTCACTGCAGTCAGGGAGTAGTGGAGACAGAGATGCACTTCCTCACAGCCTGTGGAAAATATCAGGGCATCAGGGAGAATTTCTACCAAAAATTCTCACAAATATGCCCTGAATTCAGAAATCTGAATGACAACCAAAAACTCCCATTCCTACTGGGGGAGGAGAGAAGCTGTGTAACACTGGCGGCACACTATGTTACAGCTTGCCATGAACAGAGGGACAACCAGTAAACTAAGAAAAGAGTATATATAAACAATGCGAATGTATATTTATACACTCAGGGATATACCTGTTTATACACTGTATGAATAGAACTGCGCTTATGTGTTCAACCATAAATGTATTTTGATGCTTTGGCAACATAAGATGTACCTTATCATGCCAATAAAGCGATTTGAATTGTGAATTGGATGCATTAAATGTAGGTGAGCACGAGGAAATGGTTAAGAGAGGGTTAAGAAAAACAAATTACTAAAGGCCAGTGGACAGAAACAAAAAGTAATCAAAGAGGCTAATGGAATGTTGGGCTTTATCTCGAGGGGCAGGAATACAAAGGGGAGGTCATTTTACTTCAGTGGTACAGAACCTTGGTCAGATCCCAGCTGGAGTAACCGCGTTCAGTGGGCACCGCTCCTCAGGAAGAATATATTGGCCTTGGGGGGGATCACAGCATAGGTTCACCAGAATGATACCGGGGCTTAAAGGGTTAAATTCCGAGGACAGGTTGCACAGACTGGGCTTGTGTTCCCTCGAGTTTAGAAGATTAGGGGTGATCTGATCGAGGTGTTTAAAACGATGCAAGGATTTGATCGAGTAGAGAGAGAGAAACTATTTCCTCTGGTGAGAGAGACCATAAAGAGGGGGGACCATCGCAAAATTAGAGTTAGTCCACTCAGGAATTAAATCAGGAAGTACTTTCTCACACAAGGGCTAGTAAAAATGTGGAACTCTCTCCCCTAAAAAGGCTGTGGATGCTGAGGGGGTCCATTAAAATTTTCAAGATTTGAGACTGACAGATTTTTATTAAGGGTACAAAAGGGATATGGATCAAAGGTGGGTAAGTAGAGTTGAGGTGCAGATCAGCCTTGATTGAATGGTGGAGCAGGCTCGAAGGGCTGAATGGTCCACTCCTGTTGCAATGTTTCAAGAGGTACCTAAACATGGGATGGCGGCTGGGAAATAGGTAGGCTGAGGAATAGTGACAAATGAAGTTTAAAGCTTCTCGACTGTGATTAAAAAAACAATTCCCTCTGCTTTCCTTAAACAAACTATAAGAATATAAGAATTAGGAGCAGGAGTCGGCCATTCGGCCCCTCGAGCCTGCTCCGCCATTCAATAAGATCATGGCTGATCTTCGACCTCAATCCACTTCCCTGCCTGATCCCCATATCCCTTGATTCCCCTAGAGTCCAAAAATCTATCGATCTCAGCCTTGAATATACTCAAAGACTCGGCATTCACAGCCCTCTGGGGCAGAGAATTCCAAAGATTCACCAACCTCTGAGTGAAGAAATTTCTCCTCATCTCAGTCTTCAATGGCCGACCCCTTATCCTGAGACTGTGACCCCTGGTTCTAGACTCTCCAGCCAGGGGAAACAACCTCTCAGCATCTACCCTGTCAATCCCCCTCAGAATCTTGTATGTTTCAATGAGATCACCTCTCATTCTTCTAAACTCCAGAGAGTATCGGCCCATTCTACACAATCTCTCCTCATAGGACAGCCCTCTCATCCCAGGAATCAATCTAGGGAACCTTCTGTGGCAAGTATAGCCTTCCTTAGATAAGGAGACCAGAACTGTGCCCAGTACTCCAGGTGTGGTCTCACCAAGGCCCTGTACAATTGCAGCAAGACTTCCTCACTCTTATACTCCAACCCCCTTGCAATATATGGAGATTACCTTGTCTCTACCTTGTTTTTCAACACCCATCAGTTGGGTGAATAAATGGAAAGTAGGTGCGACCTGAAGGAGTTCATTTCCTGTCCTAAGGAAAATTAAGCATTTAAAAAAATTCATTCACGGGATGTAGACGTCGCCAGCAAGGCCGGCATTTATTGTCCATCCGTAATTGACCTTGAGAAGGTGGTGGTGAGCCATCTTCTTGAATACAACTGAGTGGCTTGTGAGGTCACTTAAGAGTCAACCACATTGCTGTGAGTCTGGAGTCACCTGTAGGCCAGACCGGGTAAGGACAGTAGATTTCCTAAAGGACATTAGTGAACCAGGTGGGTTTTTACAACAATTCGGTAGTTTCATGGTCACCATTACTGAGACTAACTAGCTTTATATTCCAGATTTATTTAATTAATTGAATTTAAATTCCCCAGCCTGCCGTGGTGGGATTTGAACTCACGTCCCCGGATTATTAGTCCAGTAGCATAACCACTATGTTACTGTGCCCCGTATATTGAGGGTGGTGAGCTGGTTTAAGGATGTCTGGTGATGCCTCTCAGGTAGTTATGGTCTGCGGGAATTGCTTAGGGACTTGTGGAGGAATGTCCCATTATAATTCCTGAAACTGACCACAGGTTTATTTTCCTTCCGTTTCCCCCCCCCTCCCCGAGGCGTTAGCATTACTCGAGGCTGGGGAGTCTGCTTTATGAGGTGTCACCATCGAATAGACAGCGTGATCCTGATGGTCTTTCCTTTGATGAGTCCAATAAGCAGGCCTGAAAGCAACCACTTGAGGGAGCTCCGCCAACAGTCTGTGCACTGATCCCACGGCAACTCTCAGCCCAGCAGAAACCTTCCTGTTGTCATAGAGTCATAGATTTATACAGCACAGAAAGAGGCCCTTCGGCCCATCGTGTTCACGCCAGCCATCAAGCCCTGTCTATTCTAATCCCATTTTCCAGCACTTGGTCCGTAGCCTTGTATGCTGTGGTGTTTCAAGTGCTCATCCAAATGCTCCTTGAATGTTGTGAGGGTTCCTGCCTCTACCACCCTTTCAGGCAGTGAGTTCCAGATTCCAACCATCCTCTGGGTGAAAAAGTTTTTCCTCAAATCCCCTCACCTTGAAACTATGCCCCCTGGTTATTGACCTCTCTACTAAGGGGAAAAGTTCCTTTCTATCTACCCTATCTATGCCCCTCATAATTTTGTACACCTCAATCAGGTCCCCCCTCAGCCTTCTCTGCTCCAAGGAAAACATCCCCAGCCTGTCCAGTCTTCCTTCGTAGCTGAAGCGCTCCAGCCCAGGTAACATCCTGGTAAATCTCCTCTGCACCCTCTCCAAAGCAATCACATCCTTCCTATAGTGTGGCGACCAGAACTGCACACAGTACTCCAGCTGTGGTCTAACCAGCGTTTTGTACAGCTCCATCATAACCTCCCTGCTCTTATATTCTATGCCTCGGCTAATGAAGGCAAGTATCCCATATGCCTTTTTGTAACGGAGATGACAAGTATTTCAGTTGAAGTGAGGATTACAGAATGACTGTGACTAGGGACAGTAGCTGAGGAACACACGGAAAAATAAAGAACAAACCTTGGGAGAAAGAGCTGGTGAAGGCGGATGAATCTCTCCATTCTGGAACAAACCTCGGGAGAAAGAGCTGGCGAAGGCGGATGAATCTCTCCATTCCGGAACAAACCTCGGGAGAAAGAGCTGGCGAAGGCGGATGAATCTCTCCATTCCGGAACAAACCTCGGGAGAAAGAGCTGGCGAAGGCGGATGAATCTCTCCATTCTGGTCTCCAGTTCTGGATGGCGGTAAGCCTGGAGGTTTCATCACATGACCTCCTGTCACAAACTACTCCGCCTGCCCGCCATTGGTCCATCCTCCGGGCACACAGCCTTCCCACGGCCAATCGGAAAGGGAATAAATTCTTTCTTACCCAATTGGAGTAATCTTGCCTGTTAGTGCAACAGCTCTTTAGCCCCCATCTTCAATATGTTCAGAACAAATAAATGAAAGTGTTCAAATTGAAAAAAAACACGATTCTGTTAAACGCTTCTATGATTGTTTCTCCTGGGTTGCTCGTGGCAGTTCTGGAGATTAATTTTCAATTCCTGGAGACTCGAGCAACAACAACTTGTATTTATACAGCATCTTTAACGTAGTAAAAGCTCCCAAGGCGCTTCACAGGAGCGATTATCAAACAGAGTTTGACACCGAGCCACATAAGGAGATATTAGGACAGGTGACCAAAAGCTGGGTCAAAGAGGTCGGTTTAAAGGAGCGTCTTAAAAGAGGAGAGAGAGGCGGAGAGGTTTAGGGAGGGAATTCCAGAGCTTAGGGCCCAGGCAGCTGAAGGCACGGCCGCCAATGGTGGAGCGATTATAATCGGGGGTCATCAAGAGGCCAAAATTGGAGGAGTGCAGAGATCTCGGGGGGGGGGGTGGGCAGTTGTGGTGCTGAAGGAGGTTACAGAGATAGGAGGGGCCAAGGGCCATGGAGGGATTTGAAAACAAGGATGAGAATTTTTTAATCTAGGCGTCGGACCAGGAGCCAATGTAGGTCAGCGAGCACAGGGGGTGATGGGTGAATGGGTCTCGGTGAGCACAGGGGGGTGATGGGTGAACGGGTCTCAGTGAGCACAGGGGGGTGATGGGTGAACGGGTCTCGGGGCAAGCACAGGGGGTGATGGGTGAACGGGTCTTGGTGAGCACAGGGGGTGATGGGTGAACGGGTCTCGGGGTGAGCACAGGGAGTGATGAGTGAACGGGTCTCAGTGAGCACAGGGGGTGATGGGTGAACGGGTCTCAGTGAGCACAGGGGGTGATGGGTGAACGGGTCTCGAGGTGAGCACAGGGGGGTGATGGGTGAACGGGTCTCAGTGAGCACAGGGGGTGATGGGTGAACGGGTCTCGGGGTGAGCACAGGGGGTGATGGGTGAACGGTTCTCAGTGAGCACAGGGGGTGATGGGTGAACGGGACTCAGTGGGCACAGGGGGTGATGGGTGAACGGGTCTCAGTGAGCACAGGGGGTGATGGGTGAACGGGTCTCGGGGTGAGCACAGGGGGTGATGGGTGAACGGGACTCAGTTAGCACAGGGGGTGATAGGTGAACGGGTCTCAGTGAGCACAGGGAGTGATGGGTGAACGGGTCTCGGGGTGAGCACAGGGGCTAATGAGTGATGGTTACACACCCGCCCGTTATACACCCTGCCCATTACGCACCCGCCCGTTACACACCCGCCCGTTACGCACCCGCCTGTAATACACCCCGCCCGTTATACACCCCGCCCGTTATACACCCCGCCCGTTATGCACCGGCCTGTAATACACCCCGCCCGTCACACACCCGCCCATTAGACACACCGCCCGTTATACACCCCGCCCGTTATACACCCGCCCGTTATACACCCGCCCGTTATACACCCCGCCCGTTATACACCCGCCCGTTATACACCCGCCCGTTATACACACCCGCCCGTTATACACGCGCCCGTTATACACACCCGCCCGTTATACACCCGCCCGTTATACACCCCGCCCGTTATACACCCGCCCGTTATACACCCCGCCCGTTATACACCCGCCCGTTATACCCCCCGCCCGTTATACACCCGCCCGTTATACACCCCGCCCGTTATACACCCGCCCGTTATACACCCGCCCGTTATACACCCGCCCGTAATACACCCCGCCCGTTATACACCCGCCCGTTATACACCCCGCCCGTTATACACCCCGCCCGTTATACACCCGCCCGTTATACACCCCGCCCGTTATACACCCGCCCGTTATACACCCGCCCGTTATACACCCGCCCGTTATATACACCCGCCCATTATACACACCCGCCCGTTATACATCCCGCCCGTTATACACCCGCCCGTTATACACACCGCCCGTTATACACCCCGCCCGTTATACACCCGCCCGTTATACACACCGCCCGTTATACACCCGCCCGTTATACACCCCGCCCGTTATACACCCGCCCGTTATACACCCTCCCGTTATACACCCGCCCGTTATACACCCGCCTGTTATACACGTTATACACCCTGCCCGTTATACAGCCGCCCGTTATACACCCCGCCCGTTATACACCCGCCCGTTATACACCCTGCCCGTTATACACCCGCCCGTTATACACCCGCCCGTTATACACCCCGTCCGTTATACACCCCGCCCGTTATACACCCGCCCGTTATACACCCCGCCCGTTATACACCCGCCCGTTATACACCCCGCCCGTTATACACCCGCCCGTTATACACCCCGCCCGTTATACACCCGCCCGTTATACACCCCGCCCGTTATACACCCGCCCGTTATACACCCGCCCGTGATACACCCCGCCCGTTATACACCCGCCCGTTATACACCCCGCCCGTTATACACCCGCCCGTTATACACCCGCCCGTTATACACCCGCCGGTTATACACCCCGCCCGTTATACACCCGCCCGTTATACACCCCGCCCGTTATACACCTGCCCGTTATACACCCGCCCGTTATACACCCCGCCCGTTATACACCCGCCCGTTATACACCCGCCCGTTATACACCCGCCCGTTATACACCCTGCCCGTTATACACCCGCCCGTTATACACCCCGCCCGTTATACACCCGCCCGTTATACACCCCGCCCGTTATACACCCGCCCGTTATACACCCGCCCGTTATACACCCGCCCGTTACACACCCGCCCGTTACACACCCGCCCGTTACACACCCTGCCCGTTATACACCCGCCCATTACACACCCGCCCGTTATACACCCGCCCGTTATACACCCGCCCGTTATACACCCCGCCCGTTATACACCCCGCCCGTTATACACCCCGCCCGTTATACACCCCGCCCGTTATACACCCCACCCGTTATACACCCAGCCAACGTTTGATGGGTGATCTAAGTTCCTACAGTTTACAGTCCTTCCCTCCAAATGATCTGATTGATTACCTAGAATTACACAGTACTTACAGCACAGGAACAGGCCATTCAGCCCAACCAGTCCATGTGGTGTTTATGCTCCACACCAACCTCATCCCAGCCCTCTTCATCTCACCCTATCAACATGTCAAATATGGTTCACATTGATAACCTCACTCTCAGTGAGAAAAGTGGATGTATCTTCTGAAAGAAGCTGACTGAAGGGCTGAAGCATTGGCAGTTGGCATGTATGTTCTCTCTGTCTGTGTCTCTCTTTCCTGTCCTTGTCTTTCTGTTTCTCCCTGTCTCTCTCCCTCGTTCCCATTGTCTGTTTCTCTTCTAGTGTCCCACAGACGCAATGAACAAGAAAATCTGCACAATATATTTTTTGGAACACAATGATGAGAACAGAAGATTGGAATCTATATCTGTTTCCTTGACTAGATCACTCACAAGGGATGAAGCTGTCAGTGAGTTTGTCTCGTCAATAGAGGTTCATTGTGAAAGTATTTTTCAAAGGGCCTTTTGATATTCTATGAGACACATACGCAATTGTAGGTTTGACATTCTCAAAGTATAAACCATGACAGACCACCAACTCATATCACACATAACAACAGAAAATGCTGGAAAAACTCAGCAGGCAAGGCAACATCCATGGAGAGAAAATAGAGTCAACGTTTTGGGTGAAAACCCTTTGTCAAGACTAAAGAAGCACAGGAAATGAAATAGATTAAGAGGCCAGACTGGGAGAGAACAAAAGAGAAGAGACATTAAGAGGTATTCAAAACCAGACGAGATGGTGATCGGACTAGTGGAGACAAAAGACGGCTCAGATTAGGTGTGAAATGCACTGGTAATAGATCATAACCTCAGCCCCTATTATATTTTTACTTATATTTTTATCCACACCTTTGTTTTGGCCCTCCCCCCCTTTTTTTCTCTCTCCCACATGGCAGCTGTCTCCCATTCTGCCAGTTAATCTCTTATGCGGGACCTTATCGAAAGCCTTCTGAAAGTCCAAATACACCACATCTACTGGTTCTCCCTTATCTATTCTACCAGTTACATCCTCAAAAAATTCCAGTAGATTAGTCAAGCACTATTTACCTTTTGTAAATCCATGTTGACTTTGTCCGATCCTGTCACTGCTTTCCAAGTGCTCTGCTATTACATCCTTTATAATGGACTCAAGCATTTTCCCCACTACCGATGTCAGGCTTACCGGTCTATAATTCCCCGTTTTCTCTCTACCACCTTTTTTGAATAGTGGGGTAACATTAGCTACCCTCCAGTCCATGGGTACTGTTCCAGAGTCTATAGAATTTTGGAAGATGACCAGCAATGCATCTACTATTTCTAGGGTCACTTCCTTAAGTACCCTAGGATGTAGATTATCAGGTCCTGGGCCTTCAATCCTGTCAATTTCCCTAACACCATTTCCCTACAAATACTGATGGGCTAGATAGAGAGAAACTATTTTCACTGGTTGGGGATTCTAGGACTGGGGGGCAGAGTCTAAAAATTAGAGCCAGACCTTTCAGGAGTGAAATTAGGAAACACTTCTACACACAAAGGGTGGTAGAAGTTTGGAACTCTCTTCCGCAAACGGCAATTGGTGCTAGGGATCAATTGTTAATTTTAAATCGGAGATTGATCGATTTTTGTTAACCAAAGGTATTAAGGGATATGGAGCAAAGTCGGGTATATGGAGTTAGGTCGCAGATCAGCCACGATCTCATTGAATGGCAGAATAAGCTTGAGGGACTGAAGGGCCTCCTCCTGTTCCTATACGGCCCCTACACTGGTTACTATTTGAGGGCTGATGTTCACTCACTCTGCCTGGTGGGAGCAGGGCACCAGTGAAGTGGAGGGACGTTATGTGGTTTCTGTATCCAGTTGTATGGATTTGGGCTCCTTTATTGACTTCCTCCATCCTTGCCACTGCCCATGTCCACCTTGTCCCCCTCAGTCCTGTGTCTCAGCTCCTCGTCCTCCTCCACCACCCAGATGGGTTTTTGCCAAAACTACACCCCATGTGCCACAGGACTCCTTTGTTTCAAAAACTTTCAGAAAAACGAGGGGAAAAAATCGCTCCGTGTAAATTTACAGCTCTGGAACAATCGGTTCTTAGTTACACAACATGGCTAATGAAGAGTGTCCTTTCAAATATCCCCGGTTCCTCAAACCTTCACCTTTTCCACTCTGTCCAGTTTTGGCTGCCCTACTTTAGGAACGATGTCAAAGGCACAGAGCGGGTATAAACCAAATCTATTCGGATGATACCAGGGATGAGGAGAAACTGGGGGACCTTTCATTAGAACAGTGAAGGTCAAGAGATCTGATCGAGATGTTCCCAATGAGCAGTTTCGATAAGGTAAACAGAGAAAATCCATTTCCACCGGCAATTGAATTGGTAACTGAAGGGCATAACTCACCAAATAAACAAGGGGAGAGGTCAGCGGTGGATTGTTGGGACAAGGAATTCCCCACCAGAAACAGTGGTGGAAACAGAACCCAGAACAGCTTTTAAGAGGAAAGTGGACAAATATTTTGAACAAGATATAATTAACGGGACAGGGAATTTAAATGTGGAAAGGGCAGGGGAGTGGGACTAAATGGATAACTCTTTCAGAGAGCTAGCACAGGTACGATGGGCTGAATGGCCTCCTTCTATCGGTGCGACTTTAACCTCACCAGTTTAGTGAAGGTCACCTCAAAGTTAACACTTGTGCGTTTTATTTGTAATCAGTTTCCCCCAATTTATTTTACAGCCAGGGAAATTCTACTCTGAATATTAAATATCCAGATTTGGTTTGGTTCTGACTATTATATACGGATGTGTCTTTATTTATTTGGATAATTTCCCGATATATTTTTCTCCTTACCTATTTTTTTTAAACCCCCCACATTCCACAAACTAGCAAATCCAACGAGTGGATGAACTATTTCCAAACCTCTGCTATTGTGACTCTCTGGTGACCCACTAAGTGTGTCCTGGAAAACTTAAACCTTTAATTTGAGTGTCTAGTTTTACCTTAGTGCTGCCCCGTGACCCTCCCGTGACTTGAGTCCATGTGTCATCCTTTCACCGCACGTGTGAAATCCAAGCTGAAGTGTTCATGTACGATCAGATGCTGATGTTTTCACACCTATGGCTGCATTAAGTTGCTGCAAGTCAGGGACAACAACAACAACTTGTATTTATATAGCGCCTTTAATGTAGTAAAACACCCCAAGGCGCTTCACAGGAGCGATTATCAAACAAAATTTGACACCGCGCCACATAAGGAGATATTAGGACAGGTGCTGGAGGGAGGTTTTAAGAAGCGTCTTAAAGGAAGAGAGAGAGGCGGGGAGGCAGAGATGTTTAGGGAGGGAATTCCAGAGCTTAGGCAGCTGAAGGCACGGCCGCCAATGGTGGAGCGATGGAAATCGGGACCAGAATTAGAGGAGCGCAGAGATCTTGGAGGATTGTAGGACGGGAGGATGTTGCATAGATAGGAAGGGGCGAGGCCATGGAGGGATTTGAAAACAAAGATGAGAATTTTAAAATCAAGGCGTTGTCGGACCGGGAGCCAGTGTAGGTCAGCGAGCACGGGGGTGATGGGTGAACGGGACTGGGTGTGAGTTAGGACACGGGGCAGTGAGCACAGGGGGTGATGGGTGAACGGGACTGGGTGTGAGTTAGGACACGGGGCAGTGAGCACAGGGGGTGATGGGTGAACGGGACTGGGTGTGAGTTAGGACACGGGGCAGTGAGCACAGGGGGTGATGGGTGAACGGGACTGGTTGTGAGTTAGGACACGGGGGCAGTGAGCACAGGGGGTGATGGGTGAACGGGACTGGGTGTGAGTTAGGACACGGGGGTCAGCGAGCACGGGGGTGATGGGTGAACGGGACTTTGTGCGAGTCAGGGACAGGTGGACAATGAGAAGGAAAGACTCCTGCCCTGTACAGCAACTGAATAAGTATCATCATAAAGCGGCAAATTGCTCCTACTCTTCACTGCAGAGATTCATAGGAACAAGAATTAGGAGCAGGAGTCGGCCATTCGGCCCCTCGAGCCTGCTCCGCCATTCAATGGGATCATTGCTGAACTCCTACCTCATCTCCACTTTCCCGCCCGATCCCCATATACAGGAAACTTTGTGCTATCCGGCACCGACGGGACCGAGCTGCTGCCGTTCCCTCAAAACTGCCGGACACTCCAGAGTTAATGTTGAAACATACGGAGATTTTTTTCATCTCCGTATGAATCAACAAACCCTGTTGCTTAGCAACAGCCTCTAAACAGTCGGCAAGCGTCTCTGTAGCGTCTCTAGCTGAAGCTGTTGCTTAGCTACAGATCTTACAGAGCTTGACTGTTCAAAAAAAGCAAAGAAAAGAAACGAAAAGAATAAAAAACGGCTCCTGCTTTTTGCCGGTGGCTCGAGCTTGCCGGACGGTTCGCCTCCGGATAACTCAAAGTTTCCTGTACCTTGATTCCCTTCGTGTCCAACTTAACAGGAGGACAGATCAGACAACTGGGCGTGTGTGCTGTGAGGAGGATGCCGAGAAACTCCAGGATGATTTGGACAGGTTGGGTGATTGGGCAGAAGCATGGCAATATAACGTGGATAAATGTGAGGTTATCCACTTTGGTGTCAAAAACAGGAAGGCAGATTATTATCTGAATGGCAACAGATTGGGAGAAGGGGAAGTGCAAAGAGACCTGGGTGTCCTTGTGCACCAGTCGCTGAAGGTAAGCATGCAGGTGCAGCAGGCGGTTAAGAAGGCAAATGGTATGTTGGCCTTCATAGTGAGAGGATTCGAGTACAGGAACAAGGATGTCTTGCTGCAGTTGTACAGGGCCTTGGTGAGACCACACCTTGAGTATTGTGTGGAGTTTTGGTCGCCTTATCTGAGGAAGGATGTTCTTGCCATGGAGGGAGTGCAGCGAAGATTCACCAGGCTGATACCTGGGATGGCAGGAATGACGTATGAGGAGAGATTGGGTCGATTGGGCTTATACTCGCTGGAGTTTAGAAGAATGAGAGGGGATCTCATTGAAACTTATAAAATTCTAACAGGACTGGACAGACTAGATGCAGGAAGGATGTTCCCGATGGTCGGGGAGTCCAGAACCAGGGGTCACAGTCTAAGGATAAGGGGTAAGCCATTTAGGACAGAAATGAGGAGGAATTTCTTCACCCAGAAAGTGGTGAGCCTGTGGAATTCTCTACCACAGAAGGCAGTAGAGGCCAATTCATTAAATATATTCAAGAAGGAGTTGGATATATTTCTTAAGGCTAAAGGGATCAAGGGATATGGGGAGAAGGCAGGGACAGGGTACTGAATTTGGATGATCAGCCATGATCGCATTGAATGGCGGAGCAGGCTCGAGGGGCCGAATGGCCTACTCCTGCTCCTATCTTCTATGTTTCTATGTTTTATCCTGGTCCTGAATGGATAACACGGAAAATTAGAAAGTCATTGTGCCCAATTCACATCACAACCAATTCTCCAGTGAGTAATTTTAATGACTAGAAAATCATGAGGGCGGAAATCAGACATGCCGCCCCTAACCCTCAGCTGTCCGACCCAGCCTCCCATTGATGAAGGCTCCACACTTGCAGCACTAACTTGTAAGATTTAACTTTAATGTTCAGCAGTTAATCCAAGGACACTCCATTAGCAATGACAATCCCCCTATAGGGAAGGAAATAAATCAAGGTAACCTTTTTTGCATTTTCTTACCGAGTTCATGAGGAATCTCCTTGCACAGTATTGCGATGGATGTGCTGACTCCTTGGAGTACAAGACACAGTGAAGGAGGCTCCGATCGCAAGCCCATCAATGAAGTTATGCATTCCATCACTTAATGTTATCATCCAGGCTACAGTTGAAATATGTGACGACTTAGTTCTATTGAGACGTGGGCAGGCCTGTTGTGGCTGTTCTTCCTGAAAAACAGTCAGGGAAAGCTGGACAATTTATTTAAAATCATAGAATCATACAGGAAGGAACATAGGAACAGGAGCAGGCCATTCAGTCCTTCGAGCATGTTCTGCCATTTAATGAGATCACAGCTGGTCTGTATCTTAACTCCATCCAACCACCTTGGTTACATCAATGCTGATTGGTTTACACCTAGAATTATCTAGAATGTACAGCACAGAAACAGGCCATTCGGCCCAACTGGTCCGTGCCGGTGTTTATGCTCCACACCAGCCTCCTCCCACCCCTCTTCATCTCATCCCATCAACATATCCTTCTATTCCTTTCTCCCTCATGTGCTTATCTAGCCTCCCCTTAAATGCATCTATACTATTCACCTCAACCACTCCCTGTGGTAGCGAGTTCCACATTCTCACCACTCTCTGGGTAAAGAAGTTTCTCCTGAATTCCCTATTGGATTTATTAGTGACTGTCTTATATTTATGGCCCCTAGTTCTGGTCTCCCCCACAAGTGGAAACATCTTCTCTGTGTCTACCCTATGAAACCCTTTCATCATTTTAAAGATCTCTATCAGGTCACCCCTCAGCCTTCTCTTTTCTAGAGAAAAGAGCCCCAGCCTGTTCAGTCTTTCCTGATAGTTATACCCTCTCAGTTCTGGTATCAGCCTTGTAAATCTTTTTTGTACCTTCTCCAGTCCATTATAAATTTCTATTTACACATTCATAATGGAAAAGGGCTATGTAAACTTGTCACGCTGTAATTACACCACCCCACCAGAAGTGGTGCTGGAGCACCTCCACTGGGAGGATGGTATAATTAGTGTGAGAAGTTTAATAGGCAGTTTCCAATATAAATGGATGAATATATTTGGGATCTGGGGGCTACAGATACACAAATCATTAAACGTGGCAATGTAGGTTAACAAGGCCATAAACATGCAAACCAAGCACTGGGGGTCATTTCTAGTGCGCTAGAATTGAAAAGTGGTGAAGTTACATTAAACTTGGATCGAACCTTGGTTAGACCACACGGAGTACTGCGCACAGCGCTGGTTTCCATATTACAAAAATGATAGAGTAATAATTTTGTATTTTGTGAAAATACTCCTCATAAATCATCAACATTTATGGCAGGAAACGGTTGCATGAAGCTGGATCGAGGGGAATACCTACACATTTCCTGACAATGAATACAGCTGTCTATTGGATAGATTTCCCCTCAATCAGTAGTAGCAGCTTTGTTGAATTGTACCTGGGCAACAATATTTGCGTTGCTTCCAGTTGGACTTTCCATGGTGTCATTGTCAGGGTTGCAAGTAGCATTTTGCTGGACTTCCATCAAGGTGCAATCGTCCTTCTCATGGACAAGCTGTTGCTCAGGAAGACCAGAATGGCTGTGACTCTGTATGAAGAAAGAGGAGGGAAGTCCATCTACAGAACAACATCAATCTCAGCACCAGCCGTGAGTAACTTTACAGTTGAATGACAAAGAGAGAAAGTTGTTGATGTTCTCTGTCAAGTTTATTTCATTCATTTATCAGGGATGGGGCCCAAATCCAATAGTCCAAACTGACTGGAATTAGATCAGTTCACATTAATTTGGAACATCTTAAATTTGATCCGAAGCTTTGGTGCCAAGGTGCTTGTTGTGTAAAAATATAAAAAGGCTTAAGATTAGCAAAGAGAGGGAAAGTCTCCTTCTCAGAGACAGGTCAATGTACGCAACACGATAGTTCCACTGCTCGTTTCCCATTTGAACATCACTTGTCTTCCAAAGGATTAGCTGCCAGTTGAACTCAGCAGTCAGGTCCATTGCCTTTGAGTCAGATGTCCAGCTTTAGGGGTCCGGCACGTACTTTGGGAATTTTTCTTGGAGCGTCTCCTGTTCCACTGCCGAGACTTTGGCGGCAGTTGGGTTGTGCGCATAAGCGGGGTTTCCGCAAGAAGTTATGGAGCAAGAGAAGCCCCGAAAACAACCCCCCAAAATCTAGGTTGAATCTTCAGTACAGTGCTGAAAGGTTGCAGCATTATTCAAGGTGTTGCCATTTGGATGAGGAGTCAAACCTCTCGGCCTGTTCAAGTAGATATAAACGATCCGGTGGCACTATATGGAGAAGAGCAGAGAAGTGCTCTGGCCAACATTCCTCACTCAACCAATAGCAATTTTGTTCACTATTTGTGGGGCCATGATCTCTGCAAATTGGCTGCTGCATTTGAAGAAAGACAGACTTGCATTTCTATAGCGCCTTTCACCACCTCAGGACGTCCCAAAGAACTTTACAGCCAATGAAGTACTTTTTGAAGTGTGGTCACTGTTGTAATGTAGGAAACGTGGCAGCCAATTTGCGCACAGCAAGCTCCCACAAACAGCAATGTGCTAATGACCAGATAATCTGTTTTAGTGATGTTGGTTGAGGGATAAATATTGGCCCCAGGACACCGGGGAGAACTCCCCTGCTCTTCTTTGGGTTTTTTCCTCGCCTCATGTCTGGGTCTGTTGTAGACTCATTGACAGAGATTGATTGCTGTGATTAGTCAACAACTCCCACTGTCATTGGATCATGGGACTGCCAGGATGGGAGAAGGTGAACTGGATGGACCTTGATCTTTCTTCATTGAGCAGTTCCTATGTTCCTCTGTCAATCATTTAGAGCAGTGAGCCTCAGCAATACATTTTAGTTCCATGAAAATATAGTTTGAGGAAAACTTTTGACTGAAAAACTAATGTTATTTCACTTTGTAGCATCAGTAAATACGCCAGCACTATAAAGTCACGGGCTTCTATTCCTCTTGTTTTGTGCTTTACCTGTTCTTTTGGGAACAGCAATCTTCTCGGTAAAGTACAGGAGGTAGAACCCACCAAACACAGCGGACTGCTTTAAAAACATAACCGTTTTCTTGCGGTGTGAATCCAAATGCCTGTTGAAGGACAAGAAATGAAAAGATTAATCTGCTGACTTTTTCCAAGTTTGTTGCCCCACGTTCTCCTTAGTCTGTAATGCTTAACCGAAAGGCAAAATGCTTTGCTGAAGGATGTGTGAAAAATGAAGGCCATGTTCGCGTTTGTGAGGGGTTTTGACAGAGTGGGTGGGGAGATGCTTCTTTCCACTGGCAAGAGGAAGCGGTGGTGGGGGGGGGGGGGGGGGGAGTAGTTTGGTAACCAGAGGACATAAATTTCAGATGGTTGGTAGGGGAGCTGGGGTATGTTGTGTATGTAATATGTGTGCTACTTTGAACCTATGGACAGGACTGCACTACTTGTTGGGCGTAGTGATACGCAGTACCACTCCTGGCCATAGGGGTATAAATAGTACTGTGGGTACTGATCTCCCCTCAGTTCCCGCCTGTGGGCATGAAGTAAAGACCTACGTATAGTCCCTACCTCCAACCAGTAAAGACCTGTTTGAGTTATACGTTTAAGTCTTTGTGTTAATTGTTCAATACAATACACATACTTAACACTGGCGATGAGTCAGGTTCTTACCCTGCGGCAGTTGAAGAGAGGTTTCAAACATCACCACCCCACTAGAAGCGACAGGCTTTAGGACTCTGAAGCCTCCATCAGCGACTGAGCACTGGAGTGCAGCAAACATCCTGACAGCTTCCAGCGACTGACAGAAGTCTTTCTGCAGTTTCCTTGTTCAACCTAGGTGGTGGGGTAAGCCGTGCAGTGTTGGCTGCAAAGACAGGGCTGGGGAAGTTGGAGAAGATAAGGGCGATCGCAATCCCTGATAAGAGCCGCGGTGAAACGCGCGAGCAGGTAAGCCAGAGCCCGGGAGGGAGCGAGCAAGAGCCGCGCGAGCGGGTGAGCCAGAGGCTGGGAGCCGCTTCAAGTGCGAGGCGCAGCGCGGGCCAGCGATCGGGACCAAAGATAAGGGCCGCACTCGGGGGCTGAAGGGAGACGGCGTCGGGGGACGGGTGAAGACCGCCAAGCGCGGGAAAACCGCCATTTTGTGGGCGGAGGACGACGGCAAGAGCAGGAAGCCGCCATCTTTGATAACAAGTAAACAAAATAAAATCTGAGAAATTGCAAATCTACAATGCCTAAACACGGGAATATTAGCACCTTTGATAGTGACATCGAAGATTGGGCCATATATGTTGAAAGAGTAAAAAATTATTGTACGGCCAATAAAATTCGTGACCAAGATAAAGCTCTAACATTATTAAATTTAATGGGTGCGAAGACATACGGGCAATTGAAACACCTGTTATCACCAGATGAACCGGCGGATAAGACGTTCGATGAGATTGTTACTGTCCTGAAAGATCATCTAAACCCCACGCCGCTGATGCTAGCGGAACGATTTAAATTTTACGACAGAAGGCAGCTACAGCATGAAAGCAATGCTGAATATTTGCTGGAATTGCGTAAATTAGCGAAATATTGCCAGTTTCGAACGGGACTGACAGATGCACTACGAGACAAATTTGTGTGTGGGTTATTTAAACAGGATACACAAAAGCGACTGCTCGAGGAGAATGAGCTGACGCTTGAGAAGGCGGTCACTATGGCAGCAGCACACGAAGCCGCAGCGAGAGGCACGGCAGTAATGCAGCTACGGTCACCGGAGCTCAGTGCACACAAATTGGGTGTGAGTTCTGGCAAATGTTATCGTTGTGGAAAGACAACGCATGATCAGAACCAGTGTTGGTTTAAAAACCAAGAATGTAGAACTTGTGGTAGGCTTGGACATATAGCTAGAGTATGCAGGTCAGGGAAGAAGACCAGCAACAAGAAGTCACCGCAAGGGAAATACGCAAAGGTACACAAGGTGGCCGAACAGGAGTCCGATTCAGACGCAAGCAGTATTGAACTGGCTAGCTTAAGGGTACTCAACGTTGGTAAGGGTGCAGACCTCCAGACAATTTGGGTTACTCTTCAGATAGAAGGAGTCCAAGTAAAAATGGAATTGGACACTGGATCGGCATTGTCGGTCATGAATAAGAAAGATTACAGAAGGTTATTCCAACATATTCCCCTACAGGATACGGAGATTATATTGACAACCTACACGGGGCAGAGAGTGTACCCCATCGGGACAATAAAGGTTGCAGTGGCCAACAAGGGCGAAGGAAGTCAAATAATGGACTTATATGTGCTACCGGAGGGAGGTCCACCACTACTAGGCCGGGAGTGGTTTAGAAACATAAATATAGACTGGCATTCGCTAAAAGCCATAAAGAGTGAGAACTCGGTGCAGATAATCAGCCCAGACTCTAGAACTGATGATAGTAAGACCAACCCATGTGCAAAAGACAAAGTTTCAGCACAGAATTCCACTGAGCAACAACAACATAGTTTAACAGTGAATTCTGAGTCTGTCAAGTCTACTGATATGCACATTTTTGAGGGACACTGGGCTCGAACTCAACTCCATTTCAAACTACAACAGCAATTAGAACAAATGATTCGCCGTTTTGAGCAAGAGATGAATGAAATAAAAAAGTTCTTTGTTACAGAGTGGGAGAATCTGGAAAGGCAACAGAAGCAACTGATGGAGAAAATGGAGCAGGAGCACACCAACCATCTGCGCGAGGAGGCCGAACGAATCAAAGCTGATTCAGGTTCTGAAGGTGCGTGCCATAATCTGGTGTCAGAAGAGTTAACGGTCAGCCAACTCCTTCATATGCTGAGGGACAAGACTCTGAAATGGGAAAAACTTGAACACGAGCTGCGATCTTCAAAGGAAAAGGGTTCGGAGCTCTCAAAAGTCATTGAGATGGCTGATGTGACAACACAGACTGAAACGACTGCAACAGAGCAGCCATTGGATGCCAAAAGTACGCTGACTCACGTCAATGTAGAACAACAGACCGCTGAAACAGCTGCTCCGGTAGAGGGACTGCATAGTCCGAGCAATCAATCTCCAAAGGAAGTTGAAGTATTAAAATCACAAATGAGGTCACTAGTAAACGACTTGCTGAAAGCCCAGAAAAAGCTGGATGCAGAGGTACACATGAAGAAGTCTCTTCAGGAAAGATGTCTGGATTTGGAACAAGAGCTGGCTAACGTCCAGCTGGGTATGGAGGAAATAGACGACCCTCTCGCTGGCCTAGCTCAGGACGACACCGAATATTACCATGACCTGTCGGACGACTCCGAATATTACGATGTCCTGTCCTGCCCAGCTTGTAACTTCGACCCCCAAAGTGCAGAAATCATGGAGGAGCACCAAAAGTCTACGGAACATCGGAAGAAGGTGGCTCTACTACGGGAAGTAAGAGAGATAGAGAAGGAACAGCAGTCGGATAGCGTCCAGTTGGGTAAGGAAGAAGTAGAAGGGCCTCTTGACCTGTTGCGTGATAGTGAATACTACGAGGATGTGGTATGCCCAAATTGTGATGGAAACTCCCAAAGTGCTGAAATCCGGAGGAAGCACTTAAGGTCTAAAGAACATAGAGAGTTGGTAGCATTACAGCTGTCCGCCGAGAAGATGGGAACGACAAGAGTTGTAAAAAGGCAGAAAAGAAAAAGAAGAGGCCGAAAATAATAATTGTTTAAAATATTGTTACTTCTACTACCTCCGGCCGAACACTACGAAAAGATGCTGTCTGGAACGAATTAAGATCAGAGACTGAATTTACGAACTGTTCCCACAGAGACTGAACCTGTAAACTGTTCCCACTAAGAGTATGTTGCAACTGTTCGTAGAGATTGAATCTGTGATCTGTTTTGACATGAAGTTATCTATGTATCTATGTTATTCTGTTATGTAAACCTGAAGTTATATATGTATATATGTTATTACGTTATGTTAAATGGGGAGATGACTGTAAAGCTAGGAAGGGAGGAATGTTGTGTATGTAATATGTGTGCTACTTTGAACCTATGGACAGGACTGCACTACTTGTTGGGCGTAGTGATACGCAGTACCACTCCTGGCCATAGGGGTATAAATAGTACTGTGGGTACTGATCTCCCCTCAGTTCCCGCCTGTGGGCATGAAGTAAAGACCTACGTATAGTCCCTACCTCCAACCAGTAAAGACCTGTTTGAGTTATACGTTTAAGTCTTTGTGTTAATTGTTCAATACAATACACATACTTAACAGGGTAGGAAAGATGAAGAGAGATTTTTATATACAGCGAGTTGTTGTGATCTGGAATGCACTGCCTGAAAGGGTGGTGGAAGCAGATTCAATAATAACTTTCAAAAGGGAATTGGGTAAATACTTGAAAAGGAAAAATTTGCCGCACTATAGGGTGAGGGCAGGGACTGATTGGAGAGCTCTTTCAAAGAGCCGGCACAGGCATGATGGGCTGAATGGCCTCCTTCTGTGATGTATGATTCTATGATCTAGAGATGATGACAGCCAAGTTAGTTATCAGTGTAAGATACGTGAATGAACATTGCACTGCCTTCCATGTGAATTATAGCTTAGGTCGAGCCGTCAACCTAAACTTGAAACACTGCACATAATTATCTACCTGGCATTGATCACACTGGGCTGCTGTTCTGCCCCTAGCAGTTAGACAGAAGAGCAGCATAAGCAGGTCATGTGCCCATTATCTTGAGCAAGGAAGTAGGCAGACAAAGATAAAAGGAGAACTTCAGTAACTCAGTGCAAGGACGCCACAATGAAAGGGAATGGGGATGTGAGACAGAGCTAGGACATTGTACCCGGACCCTCTGACACACACACGACCATTGGACACAGCTTCCCGCTGGACGTGTGCGATCACTAAAATAAATTGTGTAAAATATTAATAATTGGTCAGCAACAATACAAACATTAATATATTAATGTAGAGACCAATAATATAGGTAGTATAATAGAGACATTAATAATTAGATAGCAATAAAAGACATCAATAATTAGTTAGCAACAATAAATGATTGTAATAACAAAGACATTAATAAAAACATTAAGAGTTAGATTAGAGACATTAATAATTAGATAGTAATAACAGGCACGAGATTGATTCCTGGGATGAGAGGGCTGTCCTATGAGGAGAGATTGTGTAGAATGGGCCGATACTCTCTGGAGTTTAGAAGAATGAGAGGTGATTATAAAGTATGTGTCTATACTTAATGCAATAATGACGAGACAGCTTGGAAGATTCAACGTAGGTCTTTACTTAATACCAACAGGCGGGAAACTGAGGGGAGATCAGTACCCACAGTACTATTTATACCCCTATGGCCAGGAGTGGTACTACGGTATCACTACGCCCTACAAAGTAGTGCTGCCCTGGCCATAGGTTTAAAGTAACATACCTATTACATACACAACAGTGATCTCATTGAAACATGTAAGATTCTGAGGGGGATTGACAGGGTAGATGCTGAGAGGTTGTTTCCCCCTGGCTGGAGAGTCTAGAACCAGGGGTCACAGTCTCAGGATAAGGGGTCGACCATTTAGGACTGAGATGAGGAGGAATTTCTTCACTCAGAGGGCGGTGAATCTTTGGAATTCTCTACCCCAGAGGGCAGTGGAGGCTCAGTCGTTGAGTATATTCAAGGCTGAGATCAATAGATTTTTGGATATTAAGGGATATGGAGATCGGGCGGGAAAGTGGAGTTGAGGTCGATCAGCCATGATCTTATTGAATGGCGGAGCAGGCTCGAGGGGCCGTGTGGCCTACTCCTGTTCCTAATTCTTGTGTTCTTAATAACTAGATAGTAATAGTAGAGGGATTAAAGACACTTGTGGTTTCCAGTAATGAGTAGAATGTTGTTGTATGGAGAAGTAGCTTCGCCTGGTTGCAGCATCTTTCACGGTACAGTCAGCTTCCTAGACAGCCTCTCCTCCTCAGCCAATCAGGGCACCTTTGTCTTATGCTCACTGTTTGGTTTACGACCAATTAAATATAGAGCTGTACTTAACATCTGAATGAACTAAACTGACAGGTCATCCAGTTCAACTTGCCAGATCATCTAGTTTAATCCAGAGTTTATATGGATGGTACAATGTACATGTTACACATCTTACCCGTGTAGATAAAATACTTGCTCTTTTAGTCATTGGGAGGTGCAGTGGGTCAGAACACTGCTCGCTTGCCCATGGGAATAGATTTTAAATATTGTCTAAATGGGGGTGGGGGGCGAGGGTAGGCCGTCACTGAACGCTGATGTCCGCGATTATTTATAAATCGTCTCCACCCATGGAACAAGCCGAGATAAATCCAGAACCTTTTATCCTTATGTCACCTGGTCAAACACTTTTTGAGCGCGTCGATTGGCTCGTTGCCTGCGGTGGTCCTGAGCTCAGTGAGTCGCATCTCAACTGGGCAGCACCGGGGGGGCCGACAACTGGCTTCAAATCCTCGGGACTGGAGAGGGCTTAATCAGCAAGTGTTCCCTGCTGGAAAGTGAGTGTCTGTTGGTGTGCGTACGTGCATGTATGTCTTGTGTGTGTGTGAGTGAGTGTGTGTGTGTGAGTGTGAGTGTGTGTGAGTGTGTGAGTGAGTGTGTGTGTGTGTGTGAGTGTGTGTGTGAGTGTGTGAGTGTGTGTGTGAGTGAGTGTGTGAGTGTGTGTGTGAGTGAGTGTGTGAGTGTGTGAGCCACCAAATTTTGGAATCACCGACAAATGAGCAACCCCCAATGCTATCACTACGACGCCCTGAAATGCCAAGAGCTGACCATAAAGAAGAATACCCTCAGTCAACTAGTCCTGGGACTCAATAAAGTAACTAATAACAATACTAACAATAACCAGTCCCAGGACAGTGACAGGGTAACACAAAGAATTCGACCCAACACAATCGTCGCTAAGCAAAAGGAAAAATATCTGTCATATTGGGCAGAAACAACAAAAACCCAAAGCAAACTCAATTGCTACTTGGCCCTAAACAGACAATACAACATAGCTGATTACCTGACCATGGTAAAGGATAACAAACTGAGAAGAACCTTGACAAGGTACAGACTTAGCGAACATAGCCTAGCGATCGAAAAAGGCAGACACAGGCAGACCAGGCTGCCAAGAGAAGACAGGATATGCTCTCACTGCAGTCAGGGAGTAGTTGAGACAGAGATGCACTTCCTCACAGCCTGTGGAAAATATCAGGGCATCAGAGAGAATTTCTACCAAAAATTCTCACAAATATGCCCTGAATTCAGAAATCTGACTGACAACCAAAAACTCCCATTCCTACTGGGGGAGGAGAGAAGCTGTGTAACACTGGCGGCACACTATGTTACAGCTTGCCGTGAACAGAGGGACAACCAGTAAACTAAGACAAGAGTATATATAAACAAGGCGAATGTATATTTATAAACTCAGGGATATACCTGTTTATACACTGTATGAATGGAACCGCGTTTATGTGTTCAACCATAAATGTATTTTGATGCTTTGGCAACATAAGATGTACCTTATCATGCCAATAAAGCGATTTGTATTGTATTGTATTATTATTGTGTGAGTGTGAGTGTGTGTGTGTGAGTGAGTGTGTGAGTGTGTGTGTGTGTGTGAGTGTGTGAGTGTGAGTGTGAGTGTGTGTGTGTGTGTGAGTGTGTGTGAGTGTGTGAGTGTGAGAGTGTGTGAGTGTGTGAGTGTGTGTGAGTGTGAGTGTGTGAGTGAGTGTGAGAGTGTGTGAGTGAGTGTGTGTGTGTGAGTGAGTGTGTGTGAGTGAGTGTGTGTGAGTGTGTGTGAGTGAGTGTGTGTGTGTGAGTGTGTGTGAGTGTGTGTGAGTGAGTGTGTGTGTGTGAGTGTGTGTGAGTGCGCGAGTACCAGAAATTGTCTCAATCTGCAAAAACAGCGGGTTTTTTGGCCTGTTAAATTTACTTGTGGAACTCAATGCCCAGAATTCCTTGATGCCCAGTTATACCGGGCACTGAATTTCCGTGTGAGAACTGTCAACAGAGATGCAGAACAGCGCTCCTGAAACATTTAAATATTCTAACAAAGCTCCTTCCTGTTCCAAGCGTCGAGTGCAAACAGAAGGCAGAACAGGCATTATGGGTCTCTGCCCCTGTTCCCTCATCCTGACACCCCAAACAAGCGTGGATCGTTAAGATGAGGAAAATTGCTCCAAATACCTTGTATTACAGCATAGGGACCATGGCAGCAGGATTCACAGCAGGACTTCTGCTGCAATCCTGCCATTTGAAACCAGCTGCTGCCATCAACCGATGGTTGTGGAAGTAAACAGACTGGGATACTTTTTGGCTATTGAATTCTGCTTGTCTGAGCTGTGCTACTAAACACAATAGGAGGGGGACGTCACGATCTGACGCTCCCAGCATTTTATCACGGATACACCCCCATCATGTCTAGTAACATGACCCAATCAGGCAAGCCATCCCATTAATTTTGATAGACAGAACATCAGATGCTGTTCACCTGCAATTTCCCAAGGTGTGATCCACACTGCAAACCTCGACATCCCTTCCCACAACTGCTGTGCTTCCAATCTATTCCTCATTCTATCCGCAACAATTCCTGTTCTGTCGGAGAGGCTGAACAGACTGGGGTTCTTTTCCCTAGAGGCTGAGGGGGCGACCTGATAGAGGTTTTTAAAACTATGAAAGGGTCCGATAGGGTAGATGTAGAGAAGATGTTTCCACTTGTGGGGGAGACCAGAACTAGGGGCCATAAATATAAGAGAGTCACTAATAAATCCAATAGGGAATTCAGGAGAAACTTCTTTACCCAGAGAGTGGTGAGAATGTGGAACTCGCTACCACAGGGAGTGGTTGAGGCAAATAGTATAGATACATTTAAGGGGAAGCTGGATAAACACATGAGGGAGAAAGGAATAGAAGGATATGCTGATGGGGTGAGATGAAGAGGGGCGGGAGGAGGCTGGTGTGGAGCAGAAACACCGGCATGGACCAGTTGGGCCGAATGGCCTGTTTCTGAGCTGTATATTTTGTGTAATTCTATGTAAGTTATTAAAATGTAATTTGTTGATCATTTGCAGAAATAATATACATTAATCGGTTTCCTGTAGGAGATACGACCAATTATAGTCTTCAGGTGAAGCGGGCTTAGTGGAACATGGATAATTGGACCATATAAATATAATTCTGTCCCCATGTTATAGTCATTTTTATATACTTTGCTTTTATATAAGAATTTAAAAGTTACAGAACCAAGGCGGGTAGACGGAGTTAAGATACAGATCAGCCGTGATCTCATTGAATGGCGGAACAGGCTCAAGGGGCTGAATGGCCTCCTCCTGTTCCTATGACACAAAAGTGTGACCAAAATGACAGGAAGTAAGATTTTGTGTATGTAAAATGCCTACAAATGCAAGATTTTTAATAAATTTAAGATTTGCCAAAGGATTTATAATGACTTCACCTTAACAAATAATATTCTTTAAACAGGGCGAGTGGTCTGACTAATGTACAAGATGGAATGCCTCACCTCTGGGATGCGCTGCAAAATGGCGTTGGAGAAGAGAGTCCCAACAGCCAGCCCATCAAGATCTCTGGGAAAAACGATTTCTTGGTGAGAGGAACAAAGGCAACTCCCATAAGGGAGGCCAGGCTGATGAGCATGACAGCGGTAACTCCGTACCCCCACACCGTGAACAGAACAGAATATTAACGTTAAACTGCATTTGGATAAAAGATTGAAAACATAAACATTGGAGAACAAAATCAGCATGGCTGCAATCCCGGAGCGTCCTCTTGAAAGATGGGAGCATGTGTCAGAGACAGCTGCATATAGTGACACCGCTATTCCCAGCCAGAATGGAGATGATTGGGTAATTTCCCCATCAATCACGCCTGGAGCCCGCACTGCTGTAAGTGACTGGGATTGATTTTACAAGATCATTTGTATTCTGTAACTATCCTCCACTCAACACATTTCGTTGGAGAAATCACCCTGCTGTTATCAGGAGACTTTGCTGTAGTTTCGGTCACGAGTTCGGTTTGCTGTAGTTTGCCGAGAATTTTTAAGGACTCTGTAGGCTGTGTGCTGTAGTGTGGTGTTTAAGTAGACTCTGTTGGTATTATTTAAATGAAGACCTTGCACAGAATCTGAGAGTTCTGTAGAGCAGGGGTTCTCAACCAGGGAACTGCAGCCCCCTAGGGTCCACGAGATGGTTTCAAGGGGTCCGCCAAAATAGCACTAACCCAAGTTAAACCAATCATATTTCTCATTGCTTCTTCAATGAACCCAGTCGAAACCCAGATACAACCGCTTGTCATTCAATTAAACAGTCAGATTCTTCTTTCGTTCCAAGGTCTGTGCCCTCCTTCACGTTTAACCAATAGAATCTCTCGTTTTAGCCATCGTTTCAATCCACCGCCCTCCTGGCCAATAATTGTTGCCTAACTCACACTTTTGGGTTAGCTGTGGCCAATCTGGTTGGTCGGTTTATTTGGACAGGCGATGCGAAGCCAATCAGTGCAATGATTACAGGCGGGTGGTGTCTGGGGGGACGTTGATGTGCTTCAGACATGGTGGCAGGGCGATCCAGTGCAGAGAGAGATACACCAGGACGGGGCCAACAGCGGGCACATTGGGGTGATCACAAGCAGCATCAAAAAGATAGCAGATTTCCTCAATTCATTCGGTAAGGCGCAGCAGCCAGTGAATAATGAATAATCATACGTCTTTCGGATGAGACGTTAAACCTAGGCCCCATCTGCTCTCTTAGGACATAAAAGATCCCATGGCACCATTTCGAAGAAGAGCAGGGGAGTTCTCCCCGGTGTCCTGGCCAATATTTATCCCTCAACCAACATCACTAAAAGCAGATTATCTGGTCATTATCACATTGCTGTCTGTGGGATCTTGCTGTGCACAAATTGGCTGCCGTGTTTCCTACATTACAACAGTGACTACACTTCAAGGGTACTTCATTGGCTGTGAAGCACTTTGGGACGTCCAGTGGTCATGAAAGGCGCTATATAAATGCAAGTCTTTCTTTTTTTTCTTTAATCAACAGTAACAATAGAGTCACCAAAGGAGAGCTTCCTCTTGACATCCACTCTCTTTGGTGGGTGGCAGTAACGCTGGGCTTTAGGGTCAGCTTCAGGTCAGATCCTGTGTTAGTTTATCTCTGACTTGATAGTAGTGGAAAAATAAAATGACATCTACTTTCCAGTTACCGATGAAAGGGGGTGGGGTTAACATATGATTGGAATTTCTCTTCCTAATTAGTCACATTAAGTAAGCAAAACTAAAGTAATAATAAATATATGGGGGCGAAATTGGGAGCCTTTGGGCGCTAACGAGGCGCAAATGGCTTTACAACTGGGCGCGGTGCTGACATCGACTCACCATATTCGGCGGGAGTGTTGTGGCGGCACTACGGTGTTGCGCCCCGATCTCCTTCGCCTGGAAATCGTGACGTCATCGGCGTGTGCATCGCCCCGGACCCGAAATGGGCTTCTGCCCCCTGCAGCAGTGCTGGTCGAAAACACCACCAGCTGCAGGAGGCGTACATCGGGCGGGCGGCCGCTTCGGGGGGGGCGATGATTAAAGGCCTGGTGGCTGAGGTAAGTGGGGGAAAAAAACTTACCTTTCTTGTTCCAGGTTTTTTCCACGTTTTCCTGCCCGCGATCAATCAGATCTGCTGGAGCGCCGGGCCGATCGCGTGGGATCGCGGCTGCCTTGGGGGTCCAGGTAGGGACTTCTATTGCAGAGCCTGCAGCGATGGCCCTGCCCTTTGAGGGAGCGAAGGAGCCTTTGAACGCGGCAGCGCGGCACGGCCCAGTGAGCAGCGCTGCTGAAGGCTCCGCCTCGATTGCGCTCCACTTCCTTCTTGGAGCGCAAACAGCGAATTTTTCAAAAGTTTGAAATCGTTAGCACCTGGCGCTAGCTTTTCAAACTTTTAAAATTGAGCCCCCCAAATGGGGCGAGAGTGAATTTCTCTCCCTATATGTTTAATTGTACAATTAATTTTTATACAGAAAAGATACTTGTGTTGTATTAGAGGGGGTCTGTGGGATTGTTATAACGGGGGAGGGTGTCTCAGAAACAAAGAGGTTGCGAACCCCTGCCGTACACCGGCCTAAAGGGGCCAGTGGGAGATTCAGGTGATTGCCCCCCGATTCGGATCCAGAAAATGGATCTTCGCCCATGTTCTCGGGCCTGTTCTGTGCTGACATGAACCATCCTGTCATAATAAGAACATAAGAATTAGGAGCAGGAGTCGGCCATTCAGCCCCTCGAGCCTGCTCCGCCATTCAATGAGATCATGGCTGATCATCCACCTCAACTTCACTTTCCTGCACTATCCCCATATCCCTCGATTCCCTTAATACAGGTCCTTTATCCGAACTTCCGAAAGCCGAAAACCTCTAAAAACCGAAAGTTTTTTCGTTCAGCGTAAGTCGTGCGCACAACATGACCAGAGTGGCGCACGACTTACGCTGAGCAGGGCAGAGGGTCACAGAGTTCCCTCCTGGGTAGGAGATTGCAGGCCGAGCCGGGCAGTGTGAAGGAGGTACCGGGAGAGTGAACCCAACAATACAGCGGCCGATCCGATATTCTTTTCTCCCCCCCCCACCCAACCCGAACCGCGGCCCATCCGATATTCTTTTCTCCCCCCACCACCCGACCCGACCCCCGACCTGTCCGATATTCTTTTCTCCCCCCCCACCCCCGACCCGAACCGCGGCCTGTCCGATATTCTTTTCTCCCCCCCGACACCCCCCCCGCCCAACCTGAACCGCGGCCCGTCCGATATTCTTTTCTCCCCCCCTGTTGTGTCGGTACCTTTCTACCTAGACACAATTTAGGACTCAGAACTAAGAGATTCAAACATGAAGTGCTTTATTGGAAGAAAAGGAAGTTCTGGAAAGTTCCGAACAAAGAGAGCTAAACTTAACAGAGAACACCCAACCATTTATCTCCTGTGACAGCGCCACCACAGGTGGGAGGAGAACACACAATAGAACACACAATACATAACACCCCCCACCCGACCCCCGACCTGATTTGCGGGCCAGCTTAGTAGGAGTCAGCCGATATCCGGCTTTCCAGAGAAGCAGGAAGGGGAATGAGACACGGAACAGTCGCAAGAGGTAGCCTGAACTTTTACAATTTATATTAAATACAAATTTCCCAGTCTTATAATAATACCTTCTGAAATCCGAAAAATTCCGAAAACCGAAACTCAGCTGGTCCCAAGGCTTTCGGATAAGGGATAGTGTAACTGTATCCAAAAATCTATCGATCTCTGTCTTGAATATACTCAACGACTGAGCCTCCACAGCCCTCTGGGGCAGAGAATTCCAAAGATTCACCTCTGAGTGAAGAAATTTCTCCTCATCTCAGTCCTGAATGGCCGACCCCTTATTCTGAGACTGTGACCCCTGGTTCTAGACTCCCCAGCCAAGGGAAACATTTTCCCAGTATTAACCCTGTCAAGCCCCTTAAGAATTTTATATGTTTCAATGAGATCACCTCTCATTCTTCTAAACTCCTAGTCTACTCAATCTCTCCTCATAGGACAATCCCCCCATCCCAGGAACCAGTCTGGTGAACCTTTGTTGCACTCCCTCTATGGCAAGTATATCCTTCCTCAGGTAAGGAGACCAAAACTGTTTTTTTTATTCGTTGATGGGATGTGGGCGTCGCTGGCAAGGCCAGCATTTATTGCCCATCCCTAATTGCTCTTGAGAAGGAGGGTAGCTAATGTTACCCCACTATTCAAAAAAGGTGGCAGAGAAAAAGCGGGGAATTATAGACCGGTAAGCCTGACATCGGTAGTGGGGAAAATGCTAGAGTCCATTATAAAGGATGTAATAGCAGAGCACTTGGAAAGCAGTGACAGGATCGGACAAAGTCAACATGGATTTACAAAAGGTAAATCATGCTTGACTAATCTACTGGAATTTTTTGAGGATGTAACTGGTAAAATAGATAAGGGAGAACCAGTGGATGTGGTGTATTTGGACTTTCAGAAGGCTTTTGATAAGGTCCCACATAAGAGATTAGCGTGCAAAATTAAGGCACATGGGATTGGGGGCAAGGTATTGACTTGGATAGAGAACTGGTTGGCGGACAGAAAGCAAAGAGTTGGAATAAACGGGTCGTTTTCCGAGTGGCAGGCAGTGACTAGTGGGGTACCGCAAGGATCGGTCCTAGGACCCCAGCTGTTCACAATATATATTAATGATCTGGACGAGGGAATTGGATGTAATATCTCCAAATTTGCAGACGACACAAAGCTGGGTGGGAGGGTAAGCTGTGAGGAGGATGTCATGAAACTCCAGTACGATTTGGACAGATTGGGTGATTGGGCAGAAACATGGCAAATGCACTATAATGTGGATAAATGTGAGGTTATCCACTTTGGTGGCAAAAACAGGAAGGCAGATTATTATTTGAATGGCAATAGATTGGGAGAAGGGGAAGTGCAAAGAGACCTGGGTGTTCTTGTGCACCAGTCGCTGAAGGTAAGCATGCAGGTGCAGCAGGCGGTTAAGAAGGCAACTGGTATGTTGGCCTTCGTAGCAAGAGGGTTCGAGTACAGGAACAAGGATGTCTTGCTACAGTTGTACAGGGCCTTGGTGAGACCGCACCTTGTGTATTGTGTGCAGTTTTGGTCGCCTTACCTGAGGAAGGACGTTCTTGCCATGGAAGGAGTGCAGCGAAGATTCACCAGGCTGATACCTGGGATGGCAGGAATGACGTATGAGGAGAGATTGTGTCGATTGGGATTATACTCACTGGAGTTTAGAAGATTGAGAGGGGATCTCATCGAAACCTATAAAATTCTGTCAGGCCTGGACAGACTAGATGCAGGAAGGATGTTTCTGATGGCCGGGGAGTCCAGAACCAGGGGTCATAGTCTAAGGATAAGGGGTAAGCCATTTAGGACTGAGATGAGGAGGAATTTCTTCACCCAGAGAGTGGTGAACCTGTGGAATTCTCTGCCACAGAGGGCGGTGGAGGCCAGTTCATTAAATATATTCAAAAAAGAGTTGGATATATTTCTTAAAGCTAAAGGGATCAAGGGATATGGGGAGAAGGCAGGGACAGGGTACTGAGTTTGGATGATCAGCCATGATCTCATTGAATGGCGGAGCAGGCTCGAGGGGCCGAATGGCCTACTCCTGCTCCTATCTTCTATGTTTCTATGTTTATGTTTCTATGTACTGTGCACAGTACTCCAGGTGTGGTCTAACCAGAGTAATAATAGGGTAAACTCAGTGGGGTTGCGCTCCTGCAATGAAGCTTTGCTAGTTGGGAGCATGGGCCAGAGACCTGGGGCAATAGTGTTAGAGCCCTATTTCTGACCAGAGTGTCTATTGTGTAAAAATATTGGACATAGAAACAAAATGAACATATTTTGCTTGGCAATCATAGAATGGTTACATTCGGCCCGTCGAGCCCATGCCGGCTCTCTACAAGAGCAGCTCAGCCAGTCCCACTCCCCCGCCCTTTCCCCGTAGCCCTGTAAATGTTTTTCTTTCAGGTACTTATCCAATTCCCTTTTGAAAGCCGTGATTGAGTCTGCCTCCACCACCCTTTCAGGCCGTGCATTCCAGATCCTAACCACTCGCTGCATAAAAAAGTTTTTCCTCATGTCGCCTTTGGTTCTTTTGCCAATCACCTTAAATCTGTGTCCTCTGGTTCTCGACCCTTCCGCCAATGGGAACAGTTTCTCCCTATCTACTCTGTCCCGTCCCCTCATGATTTTGAATACCTCCATCAAATCTCCTCTCAATCTTCTCTGCTCCAAGGAGAACAACCCCCAGCTTCTCCAGTCTATCCACGTAACTGAAGTCCCTCATCCCTGGAACCATTCTTGTAAATCTTATCTGCACCTTCTCTAAGGCCTTCACATCCTCCCTAAAGTGCGGTGCCCAGAATTGGACACAATACTCCAGTTGAGGCCGAACCAGTGTTTTATAAAGGTTCATCATAACTTCCTTGCTTTTGTACTCTGTGCCTCTATTTATGAAGCCCAGAATCCTGTATGCTTTTTTAACCGCTTTCTCAACCTGCCCTGCCAACTTCAACAAATTGTGCACATATACCCCCAGGTCTCTCTGTTCATGCATCCCCTTTAAGATTGTATCCTTTAGTTTATATTTCCTCTCCTCATTCTACCAAAATCTATCACTTCACATTTTTCTGCATTAAATTTCATCTGCCACGTGTCCGCCCATTCCACTAGCCTGTCTGTGTCCTCTTGAAGTCTATCACTCTCCTCCTAACTGTTCACTATACTTCCAAGTTTTGTGTCATCTGTAAATTTTGAAATTGTGCCCTGTACACCCAAGTCCAAGTCATTAATATATATCAAGAAAAGCAGTGGTCCTAGAACCGACCCCTGGGGAGCGTCGATGACACTAAACCTTGGGGCGTGAGGATGATACCAATCGACTGCAACAGGACATAGAAAGGCTAGCAGAATGGGCAGACAAGTGGCAGATGGAATTCAATAGAGAGGAGTGTGGGGTGATGCATCTTGGCAGAAGGAACAGGGAGAGGCAATATACACTTAATGGCACAGTTTTGAAGAGTGTGCAGGGACAGAGGGACCTGGAAGTTAATGCGCATAGGTCCCTGAAGGTGGCAGGACATATTGAGAGAGTGGTTAACAAAGCATATGGGATCTTGGGCTTCCTAAATAGAGGTATTGAGTACAAAAGTAGAGAAGTTATGCTGAGCCTTTATAAAGCGCTGGTTAGGCCACAACTGGAGTATTGCGTCCAGTTCTGGTCACCACACTTTAGGAAGGATGTGAAGGCCCTTGAGAGGGTGCAGAGGGGATTTACCAGAATGGTTCCGGAGATGGGGGATCTTAGCTACAAGGACAGGTTGGAGAAGCTGGATTTGTTTTCATTAGAGCAAAGGAGGTTGAGGGGTGATTTGATAGCGGTGTACAAGATTATGACGGGTTTGGATAGGCTAGACGGGGAAAGGCTGTTCCCACTAGTTGATGGTACAAGGACTAGGGGACACAAATTTAAGGTTTTGGGCAAGAGATACAGGGGGGATATGAGGAAAAACTTTAATACGCAGCGAGTGGTGAGGACCTGGAACTCGCTGCCGATGGAAGTGGTGGAAGCGGAGACACTCAATGTTTTCAAGGGGAGACTGGATAGGCACTTGAGGGAAATAAACTTGCAGGGCTACGGGGATAGAGCGGGGGAATGGGACTGACTGGATTGCTCTACAGAGAGCCGGCACAGACTCGATGGGCTGAATGGCCTCCTTCTGTGCCGTTATGACTCTATGACCACTTTATACCTTCCTCCAGTCCGTAAAACAACCGCTCACCACTACCCTCTGTTTCCTGTCACTTGGCCAATTCCGTATCCATGCTGCCACTGTCCCTTTTAATCCATGGGTTTCAACCTTGCTGGCATGCCTATTATGTGGCACTTTGTCGAACGCCTTTTGGAAGTCCATGTACACCACGTCAACCGCATTGCCCTCATCAACCCTCTCTGTTACCTCATCAAAAAACAATCAAGTTGGTTAAACACGATTTGCCTTTAACAAATCCCTGTTGGCTTTCCTTAATTAATCCACACTTATCCAAGTGATTGTTACTAAAAACAGATGATCTGGTCATTATCACATTGCTGTTTGTGGGAGCTTGCTGTGCGCAAATTGACTGCCGCGTTTCCTACATTACAACAGTGACTACACTTCAGAAAGTACTTCATTGGCTGTAAAGCGCTTTGGGACGTCCCGAGGTCGTGAAAAGCGCTATAGAAATGCAAGTCTGTCTTTCTAGTTGACACGACGTTACATACTAAGCTCACAAGTATGAATTTGCACCTGTTACCAAGTCTGTACGAGAGTTTTTACTCGTTTTTTCAACACTTTATTTCACACCTCATCTTTGTCAGTGAATTCATTCTTGCTCCAGTGGAATCGTTTCCTGCTCCCTGCACGTTTCCAATTCCCAATTTATCCACAAGGACTTGGAGTTGAATTGTGGTGACTGTTTCATTGTTGCCAAATCGCTTCGGAATATCCTGATTAAAAATCTCCAGAGTAACATCCTGACTGCTTGTTACGGGAAGCACGGAGCTGATGAAAAGCAAACTGCATGCGAGTGAAGCCAACATCGTACAAATCACTTCAAACACAGACTCAGCACCAGGAAGATCACAACATTTCATTCACGCAGCAGAACCTTGGCTCAAAACAGGGCAGTGATACTCGCTCATGCAGAACACAGTTCTGTTAGGGCTTTTAAGATATATGATAAAATCTAATTTCCATTAACTTCAACCAACAGAATCAAGGAGGCGTTATTCTAAATAGAAACGGAAATATATTTGGTTCACTTCATCTGAATCTGCAATCAATTTGATTTGTGTCCTTCTCTGATACTCTCACATCCCACCGAGAATTGGCAAGAATGAAGCATATCGTAACACAATTGTGTCTCAGCGTAAACTGGTGCAAAGATCACTTTGGTCTGATCTTGTGTTAGTTCCTGGAATATTGAACAGATTACGTTATCTGCCTTCTTGGGTTCATTCTGCTCTCTTCACAGTTTCTTTTTGTGCTGATAGTCTGTAAGATCTTGTGTATCCGTATCAAAATGTTATACAATTTTGTCACTTTGAACCATTAGTTTTCAAACCTCGGGTATGGGGGAATTGCAGGGGGTGTGAGAACCTATTAGATTTCAGTATTGTTGGTGCATTAAACATCATTTCTATTCAGTAGATTAATAAACAGGTTTGTGCAATAATAGCTCTGATATATTTTGGGTGAATTATACTTACATAGAATGTACAGCACAGAAACAGGCCATTCGGCCCACCTGGTCTGTGCCGGTGTTTCTGTTCCACACCAGCCTCCTCCCACCCCTCTTCATCTCACCCCATCACCATATCCTTCTATTCCTTTCTCCCTCATGTGTTTATCCAGCTTCCCCTTAAATGCATCTATACTATTCGCTTCAACCACTCCCTGTGGTAGCGAGTTCCACATTCTCACCACTCTCTGGGTAAAGAGGTTTCTTCTGAATTCCCTATTGGGTTTATTAGTGACTCTCTTATATTGATGGCCCCTAGTTCTGGTCTCCCCCACAAGTGGAAACATCTTCTCTACGTCTACCCTATCGAACCCTTTCATCATTTTAAAGATCTCTATCGGGTCACCCCTCAGCCTTCTCTTTTCTAGAAAAAAGAGCCCCAGCCTGTTCAGTCTTTCCTGATGGGTATAACCTCTCTGTTCTGGTATCATCCTTGTAAATCTTTTTTGCACCTTCTCCAATGTCGCTTCTTTAGAATTGATGTCATTTTTAGGGGTCTCCGGGTGTATGACAATATCGGAGATAAACTGAGTAAATTCAATATCTAATTTAAATAAAACATAACCTTTGGACAAACTGTTCTCTCAGGTGGATGTAAAAGTCCCATGGCCACTAAATGATAAAACGCTAAATTCGGCAAGAGCTCCACCTTCCCAGGATTTCCGGGTTTACCCACACCCACCGCTGCCCCCCACCCCCCCACCCTGCCCGCCCCTCAAACACGCTCCCAGCCCCTGTAAGTATCGGGGCCACTGCCTCTTTCTTTGCTCCACCCCCCCTCCCCCAACCTAAATTCCTCAGCTTGTGGTTCAGGGCTTCCCTCTCTGTGAAGTGTCCTGGGCGATACTGTCACATGGGCACCAATATCACAATGCAGAGCTATTACTGTTTCCCAATCAAAGTGAGTGGTGAGGAGGATGCAGAGAGGCTGCCGAGAGATATAGACAGGCTAAGTGAGTGGGCGAGAACATGGCAAATGGAATGTAATGTGGAGAAATGTGAAGTTATCCACTTTGGTCGGAAAAATAGAAAAGCAGAGTATTTTTTAAATGGTGAGAGATTGGGAAATGTTGGTGTTCAGAGGGACCTGGGTGTCCTTGTACACGAATCACTGAAAGTTAACATGCAGGTACAGCAAGCAATTAGGAAAGCAAATGGTCTGTTGGCCTTTATTATAAGAGGATTTGAGTATAAGAGTAAAGACGTCTTACTGCAATTATATAGGGCCCTGGTGAGACCACACCTGGAGTATTGTGCACAGTTTTGGTCTCCTTACCTAAGGAAGGATATACTTGCCATAGAGGGAGTGCAACGAAGGTTCACCAAACTGGTTCCTGGGATGGGGGGATTGTCCAATGAGGAGAGATTGAGTAGACTAGGCCTATATTCTCTAGGGTTTAGAAGAATGAGAGGTGATCTCATTGAAACATACAAAATTCTTACAGGGCTTGACAGGGTAGATGCCGAGAAGCTGTTTCCCCTGGCTGGGGAGTCTAGAACCAGGGGTCACAGTCTCGGAATAAGAACATAAGAATCAGGAGCAGGAGTCGGCCATTCGGCCCCTCGAGCCTGCTCCGCCATTCAGTAAGATCATGGCTGAACTTCGACCTCAACTCCACTTTCCCACCCAATCCCCATATCCCTTGATTCCTTTAGAGTCCAAAAATCTATCGATCTCAGCCTTTTAGGACTGAGATGAGGAGAAATTTCTTCACTCAGAGGGCGGTGAATCTTTGGAATTCTCTACCCCAGAGGGCTGTGGAGGCTCAGTCGTTGAGTATATTCAAGGCTGAGATCGATAGATGTTTGAATATTAAGGGATTCAAGGGATATGGGGATCGGGCGGGAAAGTGGAGTTGAGGTCAATGATCAGCCATGATCTTACTGAATGGTGGAGCAGGCTCGAGGGGCCAAATGGCCGACTCCTGCTCCTATTTCTTATGTTCTTAAATTCATTACAAATTTGCGAAAACATGACTTCCTGGTCCACATTTCCACCTTGTCTTTAAAATTTATGCTCAGCACATCTGTCGTGCCAATAAAAACGTGCGTTTCTCAAAGGGGTCAGGAGGCAGGTTTCCTGCTCATTAAGCTGGTAAACGGTGATCATTGCGGCCCTGCCAAACCATTGGCTAAATTCCACTTCGGAGGAAATGTCAGCAATTCCTGCCCATCCACAAACCCTCTGTGTTTCGAGGGGGAAGGGCTGTGGGAGACAGAAACTGGCAACAGGCGAGATCTCTGCCCCAGCACGTCTCATAAACCATCCTGCTTCAACTGACTGCCCCAACAGCTACTTCCTGTGATTGACCAAATCTTGGGTCCGCTCGTGACACTGCACAAGCTATTTCATGATAAGCGCAGTGCTGGGCAACAGGAACATTTTTTTTCTTGTTACATTCCAAAGGAATTGGCTGTGCTTCAAATTGCAAATCCTTATTCCATGTTCAAAAACCCTGATAAAAATCACTGGCCATTGTTTTATCAAAATTCACCAGCTGTTAGTGACAGCAGCTGGCTTTAAGCTGATATTATCAGCACACACTACAAAGATTCAGTGCGGAAATATCTCGAAGCGAAGGTACAATGAGTGCCTCATAGTTCGATGGAGAGTAACCACAGGGAGGGAGAGAGAAAACCGAGAACTACAGACCGGTTAGCCTAACATCAGTAGTAAGGAAAATGCTAGAGTCTGTTATAAAGGATGTGATAACAGGACACTTAAAAAATATCAACAGGATTAGACAAAGTCAGCATGGATTTATGAAAGGGAAATCGTGTTTGACAAACCTACTGGAGTTTTTTGAGGATGTAACTGGTAGAATAGATAAGGGAGAACCAGTGCATGTGGTGTATTTGGATTTTCAGTAGGCCTTTGATAAAGTCCCACATAAGAGGTTAGTGTGCAAAATTAAAGCACATGGGATTGGGGGTAATATACTGGCATGGACTGAAAATTGGTTAACAGACAGGAAACAGAGAGTAGGAATAAATGGGTCTCTTTCGGGGTGGCAGGCGGTGACTAGTGGGGTGCCGCAGGGATCAGTGCTTGGGCCCCAGCTATTCACAATATATATCAATGATTTGGATGAGGGAACAAAATGTAATATTTCCAAGTTTGCTGACGACATGAAACTAGGTGGGATGTGAGTTGTGAGGAGGATGCAAAGAGGCTTCAAGGCGAATTAGACAAGTTGAGTGAATGGGCAAATACATGGCAGATGCAGTATAACGTGGATAAATGTGAAGTTATCCACTTCGAAAGGAAAAACAGAAAGGCAGAGTATTATTTAAATGGTGATAGATTGGGAAATGTTGATGTACAAAGGGACCTGGGTGTCTTTGTACATCAGTCACTGAAAGCAAACATGCAGGTGCAGCAAGCAGTTAGGAAGGCAAATGGAATGTTCGCTTTCATTGCAAGAGGGTTTGAGTACAGGAGCAAGGATGTCTTACTACAGTTGTACAGGGTCTTGGTGAGACCACACCTGGAGTACTGTGTGCAGTTTTGGTCTCCTTACCTAAGAAAGGATATACTTGCCATAGAGGGAGTGCAGCGAAGGTTCACCAGACTGATTCCTGGGATGGCAGGACTGTCGTATGAGGAGAGATTGGGTCGACTAGGCCTGTATTCACTAGAGTTTAGAAGAATGAGAGGGTATCTCATTGAAACGTATAAAATTCTGACAGGACTAGACAGGCTGGATACAGGGAGGATGTTTACCCCGGCTGGGGGGTCTAGAATGAGGGGTCACAGTCTCAGAATACGGGGTAGGACATTTAGGACTGAGATGAGGAGAAATTTCTTCACTCAGAGGGTGGTGAACCTGTGGAATTCTCTACCACAGAAGGCTGTGGAGGCCAAGTCACTGAATATATTTAAGAAGAAGATAGATAGATTTCTAGACACAAAAGGCATCAAGGAGTATGGGGAGAGAGCGGGAATATGGTATTGAGATAGAGGATCAGCCATGGTCATATTGAATGGCAGAGCAGCCTCGAAGGGCCGAATGGCCGACTCCTGCTCCTATTTTTCTGTGTTTCTATAAGTCATGTGTGGAGAGCACAGTCAAGAAAGGTGAACATGCAGCAACAGCCTGCCACCTCGGTTTTATTTTATTCCCACAAATTATAATTACATAGAATTACAGAATAATTACAGAAACAGACCATTCGGCCCAACTGGTCCGTGCCGGTGTTTATGCTCCACACCAGCCTCCTCCCAACCCTACTTCAGCAAACATAACCATTGCGATCTGTATTCCTTTCTCCCTCATGTGTTTATCTAGCCTCCCCTTAAATGTATCCATACTATTCACCTCAACCACTCCCTGTGGTAGCGAGTTCCACATTCTCACCACTCTCTGCCTAAAGAAGTTTTTCCTGAATTCCCGATTGGATTTTTTTTTTTTTTTAATTCATTCACGGGATGTGGGCGTCGCTGGCAAGGCCAGCATCTATTGCCCATCCCCTAATCGCCCCTGGAGAAGGTGGTGGTGAGCCGCCTTCTTGAACCGCTGCAGTCCGTGTGGTGAAGGTGCTCCCACAGTGCTGTTAGGGAGGGAGTTCCAGGATTTTGACCCAGCAACGATGAAGGAACGGTGATATTATTCTGCCCTTGCAGCGCGTTCCTATGCAGAGCTGGACAGGTAGCTAACAACTTGATATCTTCCCATAAAAATCACAAGGCTTGACTTTTCTTGTAAATTTTACTGAAAGATTCTTATTGTGAAACTGAAATACAATACAGAAATGGAAGCACACGTTAGTATACAAGCACATAACTGATATGCATACACAAATTTAGGTACGCCTGAGCAACACAGTACATTTGGCATGTAAATTACCAAACACGTGGAAACACAGCTTACTGTGAATATACATTTAGCAAACTGAAAGGCATTCTCTTTAAATTAGCCCTGTACATAGTGCATCAAAATACAGCTACAAGTTAACCAGCTAGACAGAGAGCGAGCACTTCACGGCTAGCTGTGTAAGTTTGCTTACAGAGAAAAGTTACAAACTAAACATTTTCTGCAAAATATAGTGTACATAATCATCTATAACATTCTCAAGTACTTACAGACAAATAGTGTCCAAGGCTGAAGCGTGACAACAATATAACTTCCCAGACCATGTGTGACTGTAAGGTCTGTGATATACAGTAGTTTACTTTACTGCACTTACTGTGCTTTACTGAGCTTTGCTGCAGTTGCTAGGTACCAAATATCCACTAGGTGGCGGCACACAATGGGAATCGACCCAAATTACTCAAACCCCTGAATTAACTGGAAAACTAACATAAATTCCTAAAGAAAGACAGCACAGATATACTTCCAAGTCAGGATGGTGTGTGACTTGGAGGGGAACTTGGAGGTGGTGGTGTTCCCATGTGCCTGCTGCCCTTGTCCTTCTAGGTGGAAGAGGTCGCGGGTTTGGGAGGTGTTGCCGAAGAAGCCTTGGCGAGTTGCTGCAGTGCATCTTGTAGATGGTACACACTGCAGCCACGGTGCGCCGGTGGTGGAGGGAGTGAATGTTTAAGCTGGTGGATGGGGTGACTATATTATATTTATGGCCCCTAATTATGGTCTCCCACATGAGTGAAAACATCATATGAAATATAATCTAAAGAAAGAAAGTATTTGAATAATAGCGCACGGCCACAGAATATCCCAAAGTGCTTCACAACCAATGGATTACTACTGAAGTGCAGCCACCAAAGATTCTTTGAGGCTGTATGGCCGTGCAGATGCAGTGTCTGTGAGATTTTCACAGTGTAAAAACCGCGCATGCGCAACATCTGAATGGGCCGCGCGGCAACTTAAAGGGACCGCGCATGAAAAAATAGAGGGTACATTGGCAGCAACTGTTGTTATTTTAGTCAAATATAATGGCCAATTTGCACATAAGATCCCGCAAACAGCACGAGATAAAAGTGCTGTTATGAAATTTAAAATTTAAATTGTAAAATATTGAATTTAAAATTCTCATCCTTGTTTTCAAATCCCTCTGTGGCCTCGCCCCTCCCTATCTCTGGAGGGGGAGGGTGAACATCCGGTTGTCGTGGTGCATATAGGTATCAACGATATAGGTAAAAAATGGGATGAGGTCCTAAAAGCTGAATATAGGGAGTTAGGAGGTAAATTAAAAAACAGGACCTCAAAGGTAGTAATCTCAGGATTGCTACCAGTGCCACATGCTAGTCAGGGTAGAAATAGAAGGATATTTCAAATGAATACGTGGCTAGAGGAATGGTGCCAGGTGGAGGGATTCAAATTCCTGGGACATTGGAACTGGTTCTGGGGGAGGTGGGACCAGTACAAACCGGACGGTTTGCACCTGGGCAGGACGGGGACCGATGTCCTGGGGGGAGTGTTTGCTACTGCTGTTGGGGAGGGTTTAAACTAAAATGGCAGGGGGTTGGGAACCTGAGCAGGGGGACAGAGGAAAGGGAAACAAGGATAAAAGCCAAAGACAGGAAGGAGAAAAACAAAAGTGACAGGCAGAGAAATCAAGGGTTTAAATCAAACATGGCCACAGTAAATAATAATTCTAAAAGGTCTAAGAGCGTTAAAAAAACAAGCCTGAAGGCTTTGTGTCTTAATGCGAGGAGCATTCGTAGTAAGGTGGATGAATTAGCTGTGCAAATAGAGGTAAACGAATATGATATAATTGACATGGCTCAAGGATGGCCAAGGCTGGGAACTTAACATCCAGGGGTATTCAATATTCAGGAAAGATAGGCAGAAAGGAAAAGGAGGTGGGATAGCATTGCTGGTTAAAGAGGGGATTAACAAAATTGAAAGGAAGGATATTAGCTCTGATGATGTGGAATCTGTATGGGTAGAACTGAGAAATATCAAGGGGCAGAAAACATTAGTGGGAGTGATATACAGAGCTCTAAACAGTAATGCGGAGGTCGGGGATTGCATTAAACAGGAAATTAGAGAAGCGTGCAATAAGGGCACAGCAGTCATCATGGGTGACTTTAATATACATATAGATTGGGCTAACCAAATTAGTAACAATACTGTGGAGGAGGAATTCCTGGAGTGTATACGGGATGGTTTCCTGGACCAATATGTCAAGGAACCAACTAGAGGTTAGGCCATCTTAGACTGGGTATTATGTAATGAGAAAGGATTAATTAGCAATCTTGTTGTGCGAGGCCCCTTGGGTCAGAGCGATCATAATATGATAGAATTCTTCATTAAGATGGAGAGTGAAATAGTTGACTCAGAGACTAGGGTCCTGAATTTAAATAAAGGAGACTACGATGGTATGAGGTGCGAGTTGGGTAGGATTGATTGGGGAATGTCACTCAAAGGGTTGACGGTGGATGGGCAATGGCAAACATTCAAAGATCGCATGGATGGACTACAGAATTTGTTCATCCCAGTTTGGCATAAAAATAAAACAAAAAAGGTGACTCAACCGTGGCTAACAAGGAAAATTAGGGATAGCATAAGATCCAAGGAGAGGACATATAAATTGGCCAGAAAAAGCAGTAAACCTGAGGATTGGGAGCAGTTTAGGATCCAACAAATGAGGACAAAGGGATTAATTAAGAGGGGGAAAATAGAGTATGAGAGTAAGCTTGCAGAGAACATAAAAACTGACTGTAAAAGCTTTTATAGATATGTGAAGAGAAAAAGATTGGTGAAGTCAAGTGTAGGTCCCTTGCAGTCAGAATCAGGGGAATTTATAATGGGGAACAAGGAAATAGAAGACCAACTAAATACATACTTTGGTTCTGTCTTCACAAAGGAGGACACAAATAACCTCCCAAAGATGTCGGGGAACATAGGGTCTAATGAAAGGGAGGAACTGATAGAAATCAGTATTTGTAGGGAAATGTTGTTAGGGAAATTGATGGGATTGAGGGCCGATAAATCCCCAGGGCCTGATAATCTACATCCTAAGGTACTTAAGGAAGTGGCCCTAGAAATAGTAGATGCATTGCTGGTCATCTTCCAAAATTCGACAGACTCTGGAACAGTACCCATGGATTGGCGGGTAGTTAATGTTACCCCACTGTTCAAAAAGGGTGGTAGAGAGAAAACGGGGAATTACAGACCGGTAAGCCTGACATCGGTAGTGGGGAAAATGCTAGAGTCCATTATAAAGGATGTAATAGCAGAGCACTTGGAAAAAAGTGACAGGATCGGACAAAGTCAACATGGCTTTACAAAAGGTAAATCGTGCTTGACTAATCTACTGGAATTTTTTGAGGATGTAACTGGTAAAATAGATAAGGGAGACCCGCATATGTGGCGTATTTGGATTTTCAAAAGGCTTTCGATAAGGTCCCGCATAAGAGATTAGCGTGTAAAATTAAGGCACATGGGATTGGGGGCGAGCTATTGACTTGGATAGAGAACTGGTTGGCAGACAGAAAGCAAAGAGTTGGAATAAACGGCTCTTTTTCCGAGTGGCAGGCAGTGACTAGTGGGGTACCTCAGGGATTGGTTCTTGGACCCCAGCTATTCACAATATATATTAATGATCTGGACGAGGGAACTAGATGTAATATCTCCAAGTTTGCAGACGACACAAAGCTGGGTGGGCGTGTGTGCTGTGAGGAGGATGCAGAGAAACTCCAGTATGATTTGGACAGGTTGGGTGATTGGGCAGAAGCATGGCAGATGCAATATAACGTGGATAAATGCGAGGTTATCCACTTTGGTGTCAAAAACAGGAAGGCAGATTATTATCTGAATGGCAATAGATTGGGAGAAGGGGAAGTGCAACGAGACCTGGGCGTCCTTGTGCACCAGTCGCTGAAAGTAAGCATGCAGGTGCAGCAGGCGGTTAAGAAGGCAAATGGTATGTTGGCCTTCGTAGCGAGAGGGTTTGAGTACAGGAACAAGGATGTCTTGCTGCTGTTGTACAGGGCCTTGGTGAGGCCACATCTTGAGTATTGTGTGCAGTTTTGGTCGCCTTATCTGAGGAAGGATGTTCTTGCCATGGAAGGAGTGCAGCGAAGATTCACCAGGCTGATACCTGGGATGGCAGGAATGACGTTTGAGGAGAGATTGGGTCGAGTGGGCTTGTACTCGCTGGAGTTTGGAAGAATGAGAGGGGATCTCATTGAAACTTATAAAATTCTGACAGGACTGGACAGACTAGATGCTGGAAGGATGTTCCCGATGGTCGGGGAGTCCAGAACCAGGGGTCACAGTCTAAGGATAAGGGGTAAGCCATTTAGGACAGAAATGAGGAGGAATTTCTTCACCCAGAGAGTGGTGAACCTGTGGAATTCTCTACCACAGAAGGCAGTAGAGGCCATGTCATTAAATATATTCAAGAAGGAGTTGAATATATTTCTTAAGGCTAAAGAGATGAAGGGATATGGGGAGAAAGCAGGGACAGGGTACTGAATTTGGATGATCAGCCATGATCGCATTAAATGGCGGAGCAGGCTCAAGGTGCCGAATGGCCAACTCCTGCTCCTATCGTCTATGTTTCTATGTAATCTCCTCCAGCCCTACATCGCTCCGAGATCGCTGCGCTCCTCCAATTCTGGCCCCTGGTCCTTCCCCGATTTCCATCGCTCCACCATTGGCGGCCGTGCCTTCAGCTGCCTGCGCCCGAGCTCTGGAATTCCCTCCCTAAACCTCTCCGCCTTTCTCTCCTCCTTTAAGACGCTCCTTAAAACCTACCTCTTCGACCAAGCTTTTGGTCACCCGTCCTACTATCTTCTTATGTGGCTCGGGGTGAATTTTGTCTGATAATCACTCCTGTGAAGCACCTTGAGACGTTTTGCTATGTTAAAAGCGCTATATAAATGCAAGTTGTTGTTGCTATTATCTTGCCTCCTGTTTTTTTGAGGTCAGCGGTAGGGAGCCAGTGCTGGAACTTGTACCGTTGGGCGGTGGATTGACAAGAGGACATGTCAGGATAACTACTGACCCATTGCCTATTTCTCCTTGTCCCACCGAGCTGTTCCTGCTGGTCTGGTGTTAACAGCAGCAAAGTACAGGTTTCTCTGCTCTTCGAGTTATTTTCTTGAATAATTATAGCCACATTATCGAGTATTACAGAACAGGGAGAATCAGTGCTCACAGTTTTATTAATGATTCATTGATGTTGCACTATTTTAATATACGATTCAACAAATTAATTTTTCTCACTCTCTCCCTTCTATTCCACATGAAAGAGAAATCAATAGATCACAGCGCCATGCTGTAAGTGTAAATAGGGAAAGGAATTGAGAGGGAGAGTCACCTAGTGCCAAACAAAAGGCACTGAGAGACAAATGGAGAATGAGAGAGAAACAGAGCAAAATAGGCAGGGAGAGAGACATAGAGAGAGCATGATAGAGAGACAGATAGAGAGTGAGACAGATAAAGGCAGAGGCCTCAGCTATTTTGGTGGAACGGCGATGTTAGGATGCCCATTTCTAAAGCAGCCAACTTGCATTTTCAAAAAACATCTGCAGCAAGTGCTGGAAAAATCACTATTTCAAGTTTGAGATCCAAGTGTTGTTAGTTATTGGCGTTTTAAGGCCTTTTAATTCAACCTTCAATTAAGCTCATACAGAACTGGACTATTCCTCACAATTCACAAGTTGCATAAAATGTGCTTTTCAGGCATTAAAGTCAGGTTGACACAACGTTCTCACCGTGTTGTCTTAGACTGTCTTGCAGGTGAGTAACTGCAGCTGAATTTATTATTTGCCCCTGTATTCATGGTAGGAGAACAGTTACATTTCATGCGTGTTTCACTCTGGGTTTTGCTACTTGAATGCTCTGAGTTGTACTGTGTGTTTTCACCAGCAGGGGTCAGTGCTGACTCAGTAACCACTGCCCAACATTTACTGAGAGCCAGGGGAGGGCGGGGATGAGGGAGGGGGTGCAGAGAGGGAGGGGGTGGGGTGGATTTTCCAGACAGGAAACTTGGAAATAAGGGTTTCCCACAGCTTGCCAAAATTAACGGCAGGATGTCTTGTACATTTTCCCGCCCGACAGGCAGATTGCAGGATTCCCAGTCCTGTTCGGCGTGAAGCAGTCGGGGAGCAGATGTCAGGCAAGGCTGACATTGGGGGAGGTCAGGCATCGGGGGGAGGGCAGACATCGGGGGGGAGGTCAGGCATCGGGGGCAACGTTCCGCTCAGCCACGCGCCGGCTTTTGAACGGGAGATTTTGTGCATGCACAAAGTTTTGAATGGGCCGTGCACCCAGAGAAAATGAGGGGGAACACTGATCGGGGGCGGGGGGGGGGGAGGACATCGGGGGAGGGCAGACATCGGGGGGGAGGGCAGACATCAGGAGGGGCAGACATGGGGGGGTTCTGACATCGGGGGGAGGGCAGACATGGGGGCAGACATCGGGGGGGAGGGCAGACCATCAGGAGGGGCAGACATGGGGGGGTTCTGACATCGGGGGGAGGGCAGACATCAGGAGGGCAGACATGGGGGGGTTCTGACATCGGGGGGGAGGGAGGCAGACATGGGGGGCAGACATCGGGGGGAGGGCAGACATCAGGAGGGGCAGAACATGGGGGGTTCTGACATCGGGGGAGGGCAGACATCAGGAGGGGCAGACATGGGGGGTTCTGACATCGGGGGAGGGGGCAGACATCGGGGGGAGGGGCAGACATCGGAGGGGAGGCAAGACATCAGGGGGAGGGCAGACATCGGGGGGGCAGACATCGGAGGGGAGGCAGACATCGGGGGGGGCAGACATCGGGGGGAGGGGGGTGGGGTCCGACATGGCTCGGGTCCAATCGCGCGGGGGTAAGCTTGTTGTGCCAGGGGTGGGGGACGCACTCCTGCTCCTCCTGACCCACAAGCAGTGCCGGCAAGGCTTTGACCTCCTGGATCCGGCCCTACCCGTCTCCTTTCAGCTGCCGGGAATCCCGGCCTCGTGCATTAAAAATAAAAATCAGTGAAAATAGAGCCACATTAAAATAATTTACCGACCGCCCCGCCTCCTGAGAGCAGATTGGTTGCTCCCCCACCCCTGACCCGCCTCCTGAGAGCAGATTGGTCGCTCCACCACCCCTGACCCCGCCTCCTCAGAGCAGATTGGTCGCTCCCCCACCCCTGACCCGCCTCCTGAGAGCGGATTGGTCGCTCCCCCACCCCTGACCCGCCTCCTGAGAGCGGATTGGTCGCTCCCCCAACCCTGACCCGCCTCCTGAGCGCGGATTGGTCGCTCCCCCAACCCTGACCCGTCTCCTGAGAGCGGATTGGTCGTTCCCCCACCCCTGACCCGCCTCCCGAGAGCGGATTGGTCGTTCCCCCAACCCTGACCTGTCTCCGTTAAAACCAGAAGTGAGTGAGTTGGGGCCAAGTTTGAGGATTTTACAACTTCCTCTCTAACACCATGTGGTGCTATAAATTGAACTCAATACTCCAGCAGAGGCCTAACCAGTGTTTATAAAGGTTTACCATAACTTCTTTGCTTTTGTACTCTCTGCCTCTATTTATAAAGCCAAAATATATCACTTCTCGCTTCTCTGCGTTAAATTTCATCGGCCATGTGTCTGCCCATTTCACCAGCCTGTCTGTCCTCCTGAAGTCTGTTACTATCCTCATTGTTTACTACATTTCCCAGTTTTGTGTCATCTGCAAACTTTCAAATTATGCCCAGTATACCCAGGTCCAGGTCATTAATATATATCAAAAAGAGCAGTGGTCCCAATACCGACCCCTGGGGAACACTACTGTATACGTCCCTCTTGTCTGAATTTTAAGTGGAAGCTGGATAAACACGAGGGAGAAAGGAATAGAAGGATCTGCTGATGGGGTGAGATGAAGAGGGGTGGGAGGAGGCTGGTGTGGAGCATAAACACCGGCACAGACCAGATGGGCCGAATGGCCTTTTCTGTGCTGTACATTCTATGCAATTTTATGGTAGCAAAAAATAGCAATTGTACTAACTTGATCAATATTTATCTTATTGTATATTTTATGAGTCCCCCATTAACTATAAATTGATCTTCATAATCCCAATGGATATTTGTACTCCCGGAGCCGCGGACACGATGGGCCGAAATGGCCTCCTTCCGTGCTGTAACTTTCTATGATTCTATGAGAACTTGCACTGCCATTAACATCTAGTCCAGCAAAGATTCCCGTGAGGAATTTCCTAAGTGGACAATTCAAGTCAAAAACAAAATATTACAAATATTCGGCCCAACAGATTCACCCCGGTGTTTATGCTCCACACGAGCCTCCTCCCACCCGACCTCCTCTCACCCCATCAGCATATCCTTCTATTCCTTTCTCCCTCATGTGGTTATCTAGAGTACAGATGCGGAGAGGTTTAGGGAGGGAATTCCAGAGCTCGGGGCCCTGGCAGCTGAAGGCACGGCCACCAGTGGTGGAGCGATTAAAATCGGGGATGCTCAAGAGACCAGAATTGGAGGGGTGCAGAGATCTTGGGGGGTTGTAGGGCTGGAGGAGGTTACAGAGATAGGGAGGGGGTGAAGCCATGGAGGGATTTGAAAACAAGGATGGGAATTTTAAATTTGGGGCATTGCTTGACCGGGAGCCAATGTAGGTCAGCGAGCACAGGGGCTGATGGGTGAGCGGGACTTGGTGCGAGTTAGGACACGGGCAGCAGAGTTTTGTATGAAGACTAGCCACTTAGATGAGGTATCGGATCCTCCTGGTACCTGTAGGAGTGGAACTCTACCCTGGCTTGAGTTGTTGCTTACAACAGATCCTTCAAAGATAATCACACGATTTAGGAACACAATGGTCCCCTTCTGCAAAGCGATCTAGAGAGGTAATTCCACAACCCGCTGGAGGAGACTCACCCAATGGTCAGAAAATATGGGCCGCCAGTGGAAAAGGCACAGACTTGTAAAACGATCCCATAAATCTATCTGCCTCTTACCACAAGTGAGTTCGTTAATATAGAGAGCCTAGAGAAGCTGGGATTGTTATCCTTAGCGCAGAGAAGGTTAAGGGGAGATTTAATAGAGGTGTTCAAAACTCAGTGGTTTTGATAATAGATCGGGAGAAACTGTCTCCAGCGGCAGGAGGGTCGGTAACCAGAGGACACAGGTTGAAGATAATTGGCAAAAGGACCAGAGGGGAGAGGAGGAGAAATTTTTTTTACACAGCGAGTCGTTGTGATCTGGAATGCGCTGCCTGAAAGGGCGGTGGAAGCAGATTCAATAGTAACTTTCAAAAGGGAATTGGAGAAATACTTGAAGGGGAAAATTTGCAGGGATATGGGGAAAGAGCAGGGGGGAGTGGGACTAATTGGAGAGAATCTTTCTCAGAGCCGGCACAGGTATGATGGGCCGAATGGCCTCCTGCTGTGCTGTGGGATTCGGGGCTCGGGACGGGGAGTCTTTCGATTGGAAATAACAACAGAGAATGCTGGAAAAACTCAGCAGGTCTTTCCAGCATTCTCTGTTGTTATTTTGGATTTCCAGCATCTGCAGTACTTTGGATTGGAGTCGGGGAGCCAGTCTGAGGGCAGCTGGTGACAGGCTGTGTGGGGAGGGCCGGTGTTTCCTGGTTTGAGCGAGCGAGCGGGCGGGCCCGGGGGCGGGGAATTTCCCGCGGGGGAGGAGAGCGACTTTCCGGGAGGAGCGAGCGGCGCAGCGAGCCCAGCGCAGCCCGGGCGCAATCCCTGGCGGGACCCCGGGTATCGGCGCAGCGACACTTTGTTACTTCGCCTCGACACTTTGTTGCTGCGATTCGACACTTTGTTACTTGACTCGGAGACTTTGTTGCCGCTGACAGTGAGTATCGCCTTCCGCCGGTTCCGGGTGGGTAGGCGGGCGCTCGCCGGGACATTGCTTTAGCGCTTGGCCCGGGGAGAGTGGCTCCTTCCGCGGCTCTTCATCAACTCGACACCTCACTGGGCGCCAGGCAGCAGCCGCTCTCAACTTCCGCCCCGCTCACTGCCTTTAGGCCCCACTTTCCTCACGGCATCTCCCCTCTCACCGGCCGGGGCCCAAACCTGTCCCCAGACCCCCCTCTCCCCAAACCTACCTCTCCCCTCGCCCCAAACCTCTCCCCCTCTCCCCAAACCTGGCCCCAAACCTCTCCTCTCGCCCCCTCTCCCCAAACCTCTCCCCTCATCTCTCCCCCCAAACCTCTCCCCTCATCTCTTCCCCCTCTCCCCAAACCTCTCCCAAACCTCTCCCCCTCTCCCCAAACCTCTCCCCAACCTTCTCCCCTCATCTCTCCCCCTCTCCCCAACCTTCTCCCCTCATCTCTCCCCCTCTCCCCAACCTTCTCCCCTCATCTCTCCCCCTCTCCCCAACCTTCTCCCCTCATCTCTCCCCCTCTCCCCAACCTTCTCCCCTCATCTCTCCCCCTCTCCCCAACCTTCTCCCCTCATCTCTCCCCCTCTCCCCAACCTTCTCCCCTCATCTCTCCCCCTCTCCCCAACCTTCTCCCCTCATCTCTCCCCCTCTCCCCAACCTTCTCCCCTCATCTCTCCCCCTCTCCCCAAACTTCTCCCCTCATCTCTCCCCCTCTCCCCAAACTTCTCCCCCTCATCTCTCCCCCTCTCCCCAAACTTCTCCCCCTCTCCCCAAACTTCTCCCCTCATCTCTCCCCCTCTCCCCAAACTTCTCCCCTCATCTCTCCCCCTCTCCCCAACCTTCTCTCCCCCTCTCCCCAAACCTCTCCCCTCGCCCCCTCTCCCCAAACCTCTCCCCTCGCCCCCTCTCCCCAAACCTGGCCCCAACCTTCTCCCCTAACCTGGCCCCAACCTTCTCCCCTCATCTCTCCCCCTCTTCCCCCTACCTCTCCCCTCTCCCCCTCTCCCCAAACCTCTCCCCTCGCTCCCTCTCCCCAAACCTCTCCCCTCGCTCCCTCTCTCCAAACCTCTCCCCTCGTTCCCTCTCCCCAAACCTCTCCCCTCGCACCCTCTCCGGCCCCAAACCTCTCCCCTCTCCCCAAACCTGGCCCCAAACCTCTCCCCTCGCCCCCTCTCCAGCCCCAAACCTCTCCCCCTCTCCCCAAACCTCTCCCCCTCTCCCCAAACCTCTCCCCCTCTCCCCAAACCTCTCCCCTCGCCCCCTCTCCCCAAATCGCTGCCCTCGCACCCTGTCCCCGTCCATCCACCACACACCGTCCATCTGTGCCCCGGTGGTTTCTTTTGGCATCTCTCCTCCTTTAATCCTCATTATCCCCAGTCATTTTCTATCTTTACTCATTTTTTAAGAGTTATTTTCCTCTCAATTTGTTCTTCATGCACGGTCTCTGCTTGTGAGAGAGGGATTTCATGTGTCAGTGATGTGCACTGAAGTGTATTATTAATCTTCACACTGAACTGTCAATTATACAAGGTGCTAACAGTTCTGGGGATATTTATGTAACAGTCCATCTAGTTAGGCCACAGCTAGAATACTGTGTGCAGTTCTGGTCACCACATTACAGGAAGGATGTGATTGCACTAGAGAGGGTACAGAGGAGATTTATGAGGATGTTGCCTGGGCTGGAGAATTTTAGCTATGAGGAAAGATTGGATAGGCTGGGGTTGTTTTCTTTGGAACGGAGGAGGCTGAGGAGATTTAATTGAGGTGTATAAAATTATGAGGGGCCTGGATAGAGTCGATAGGAAGGACCTATTTCCCTTAGCAGAGAGGTCAATAACCAGAGGGCAGCGATTTAAAGTAATTGGTAGAAGGATTAGAGGGGAGTTGAGGAGAACTTTTTCACCCAGAGGGTGGTGGGGGTCTGGAACTCACTGCCTGAAAGGGTGGGAGAGGCAGAAACCCTCATCACATTTAAACAGTACTTGGATATGCACTTGAAGTGCCGTAACCTACAGGGCTACAGACCAAGAGCTGGAAAGTGGGATTAGGCTGGAGAGCTCTTTGTCGGCCGGCGCGGACACGATGGGCCGAATGGCCTCCTTCTGTGCTGTAAATTTCTCTGATTCTATGGAAACCCCCATTTATCTAACCACTGCAATGAGTTCAGCTTGAGTGTTGACCATCGGTGTGATCAGAGTGTTGTGAGGATGATTCTGAGGGGCGTGCATGATTTTTGTATGTTCTAGTTATGATGCTGCTGGGTACTTTAGTGGCTAGTTGTGGTGGTGTTTAGTTGTCCCGTTCACCTCAGCCATTGTGAGGAGGATGAAGGTGGAAGATGAACGATAAGTGCTCAGTGATACTGTCAGCAATAGCAAGATAGGAAATTGATGTCATTTCCAAATCTACCAGTTCTATTTTTATAAATTATCACAAACTCTTGATGATTTGAGAGTGATATGTGCCTGTGAAAGGATACGCTAATAGCTGTATAAAAGTGCTTAAATTCATCTAATCTATAAATAGGTCGCCTGTACGTAAAGGCCATGAAGATACACCCAGAATTTTACGGTTGTATTGCATCAGTAACAAAGTGTACTGTCTGTGCAGGCTGATTTATCCTTTTTAAAACATTAGTAACTTGGTTAGACTCCAGACCCACAGCAATGTGGTTGACTCTTAACTGCCCTCTGAAATGACCCAGCGAGACACTCAGTTGTAAAAAAAATCCGCTATGAAAAACAATAAGAATAAAACCGGACGGACCACCCGGCACCGGCTACGGACACAACAACGGCACACCCAGCTCAGTCGACCCTGCAAAGTCCTCCTCGCTAAAATTGGGAGAGCTGTCCCACAGAGCTGGTCAAGCAACAGCCTGACATAGTCATACTCACAGAATCATACCTTTTCAACCAATGTCCCAAACTCCTCTATCACCATCCCTGGGTATGTTCTGTCCCACCGGCAGGACAGACCCACCAGGGGTGGCGGCACAGTGGTATACAGTCGGGAAGGAGTGGCCCTGGGAGTCCTCAACATTGACTCCGGACCCCATGAAGTCTCATGGCTTCAGGTCAAGCACGGGCAAGGAAACCTCCTGCTGATTACCACCTACCGCCCTCCCTCAGCTGATGAATCAGTACTCCTCCATGTTGAACACCACTTGGAAGAAGCACTGAGAGTAGCAAGGGCACAGAATGTACTCTGGGTGGGGGACTTCAATGTCCATCACCAAGAGTGGCTCGGTAGGACCACTACTGGCCGAGTCCTGAAGGACATAACTGCCAGTCTGGGCCTGCGACAGGTGGTGAGGGAAAACCCCACTTGACCTCGTCCTCACCAATCTACCTGTCGCAGATGCATCTGTCCATGACAGTATTGGTAGCAGTGACCACCGCACAGTCACTGTGGAGACGAAGCCCTGTCTTCACACTGAGGACACCCTCCATCGTGTTGTGTGGCACTACCACCGTGCTAAATGGAATAGATTCAGAAGAGATCTAGCAGCTCAAAACTGGGCATCCATGAGGCGCTGTGGGCCATCAGTGGCAGCAGAATTGTATTCCACCACAATCTGTAACCTCGTGGCCCGGCATATCCCTCACTCTACCATTACCATCAAGCCAGGGAACCAACCCTGGTTCAATAAGGAGTGTAGAAGATCATGCCAGGAGCAGCACCAGGCATACCTAAAAATGAGGTGCCAACCTGGGGAAGCTGCAACAGAGGACTACATGCATGCTAAAAAGTGGAAGCAGCATGATATAGACAGGGCTAAGTGATCCCACAATCAACGGATCAGATCAAAGCTCTGCAGTCCTGCCGCATCCAGTAGTGAATGCTGGTGGACCATTAAACAACTAACGGGAGGAGGAGGCTCCATGACTATCCCCATCTTCAATGATGGTGGAGCCCAGCACGTGAGTGCAAAAGACAAGGCTGAAGCGTTTGCAACCAACTTCAGCCAGAAGTGCCGAGTGGATGATCCATATTGGCCTCCTCCTGAGGTCCCCACCATCACAGAAGCCAGTCTTCAGCCAATTCGATTCAAACCACGTGATATCAAGAAACAGCTGAGCACACTGGATACAGCAAAGGCTATGGGCCCCGACAACATCCCGGCTGTCATGCTGAAGGCTTGTGCTCCAGAACTAGCCGCGCCTCTAGCCAAACTGTTCCAGTACAGCTACAACACTGGCATCTATCTGACAATGTGGAAAACTGCCCCAATATGTCCTGTTCATAAAAAGCAGGACAGATCCAACCCAACCAATTACCTCCCCATCAGCCTACTCTCAATCATCAGCAAAGTGATGGAAGGTGTCGTTGACACTGCTATCAAGCAGCACTTACTCACCAATAACCTGCTCACTGATGCCCAGTTTAGGTTCCGCCAAGACCACTCGGCTCCCGACCTCATTACAGCCTTGGTCCAAACATGGACAAAGGAGCTGAATTCCAGAGGTGAGGTGAGAGTGACTGCCCTTTATATCAACGCAGCATTTGACCGAATCTGGCATCGAGCCCTAGTAAAACTGAAGTCAATGGGAATCGGGGGGGGAAAACGCTCCACTGGCTGGAGTCATATCTAGCACAAAGGAAGATGGTTGTGGTGATTGAAGGTCAATCATCACAGCCCCAGGACGTCGCTGCAGGAGTTCCTCAGGGCAGTGTCCTAGACCCAACCATCTTCAGCTGCTTCATCAATGACCTTCCCTCCAACATAAGGTCAGAAGTGGGGATGTTCGCTGATGACTGTACAGTGTTCAGCGCCATTCACAACTCCTCAGATAATGAAGCAGTCCATGCCCGCATGCAACAAGACCTGGACAATGTTCAGGCTTGGGCTGATAAGTGGCAGGTAACATTCGCGCCACAGAAGTACCAGGCAATGACTATCTCCAACAAGCGAGAGTCTAACCACCGCCCCTTGATATTCAACAGCATGACCATTGCCGAATCCCCCACCATCAACATCCTGGGGGTCACCTTTGACCAAAAACTTAACTGGACCAGCCACATAAATACTGTGGCAACAAGAGCAGGTCAGAGGCTGGGTATTCTGCGGCGAGTGTCTCACCTCCTGACTCCCCAAAGCCTTTCCACCATCTACAAGGCACAAGTCAGGAGTGTGATGGAATACTCTCCACTTGCCTGGATGAGTGCAGCTCCAACAACACTCAAGAAGCTCGACACCATCCAGGACAAAGCAGCCCGCTTGATTGGCCCCCCATCCACCACCTTAAACATTCACTCCCTCCACCACCGGCGCACCGTGGCTGCAGTGTGGACCATCTACAAGATGCACTGCAGCAACTCGCCAAGGCTTCTTCGGCAGCACCTCCCAAACCCGCGACCTCTTCCACCTAGAAGGACAAGGGCAGCAGGCGCATGGGAACACCGCCACCTCCAAGTTCCCCTCCAAGTCACACATCATCCTGAACTGGAAGTATATCGCCGATCCTTCATCGTCGCTGGGTCAAAATCCTGGAACTCCCTCCCTAACAGCACTGTGGGAGCACCTTCACCACACGGACTGCAGCGGTTCAAGAAGGCGGCTCACCACCACCTTCTCGAGGGCAATTAGGGATGGGCAATAAAAGCTGGCCTTGCCAGCGACGCCCACATCCCATAAACAGAAAGAAAAAGTTCAGGGGTGATGTCAGGAAGCACTTCTTCAGAAAGGGTGGAGAAAATAAATTTCTGCGATTCTATGATTCAATGTCAGTGTCGGCCAGTGGCTCAGTGGGCAGCACACTCTCCTTTGAGTCAGAAGGTTGTAGGTTCAAGTCCCACTCCAGAGACTAGGAGCACAAAAATCCAGGCTGACACTGCCAGTGCAGTGCTGAGGGAGCGCTGCACTGTCGGAGGGGCAGTACTGAGGGAGCGCCGCACTGTCGGAGGGGCAGTACTGAGGGAGCCCTGCACTGTCGGAGGGGCAGTACTGAGGGAGCGCTGCACTGTCGGAGGGGCAGTACTGAGGGAGCGCCGCACTGTCGGACGGGCAGTACTGAGGGAGCGCCACACTGTCGGAGGGGCAGTACTGAGGGAGCGCCACACTGTCGGAGGGGCAGTACTGAGGGAGCGCTGCACTGTCGGAGCGGCAGTACTGAGGGAGCGCTGCACTGTCGGAGGGGCAGTACTGAGGGAGCCCTGCACTGTCGGAGGGGCAGTACTGAGGGAGCGCCGCACTGTCGGACGGGCAGTACTGAGGGAGTGCCACACTGTCGGAGGGGCAGTACTGAGGGAGTGCTGCATTGTCTGATGTGTCGTCTTTCGGATGATATGTTAAACCGAGGTCCCGTCTGTTCTTTCAGGTGGACGTAAAAGATCCCAAGGCACTATTTTGGGGAAGAGCAGGGGAGTTATCCCCGGTCTCCTGGCCAATATTTATCCCTCTATCAACATAACAAAAAACAGATCATTATCACATTGCTATTTGTGGGAGCTTGCTGTGCGCAAATTGGCTGCCGCATTTCCTACATTCCATGAGTGACTAGACTTCAAGAAGTACTTCATTGGCTGTAAAGCGCTTTGAGACGTCCGGTGGTCGTGAAAGGCGCTATAGAAATGCAAGTCTTTTTTAATGAAAATGTGGAACTCTCTCCCCCAAAAAGCTGTCGAGGCCGGGGGTCAATTGGAAATGTCAAAACTGAGATTGATCGATTTTTGTTAGGCGAGGGTATTAAGGGTTACGGAACCAAGGTGGGCAGATGGAGTTAGGATACAGATCAGTCATGGTCTAACTTAAATGGCGGAACAGGCTCAAGGGGCTAAATGGCCTCCTCCTGTTCCTATGTTCCTAGTTACTGATCTCTGCCGTTGCTCACAGTATGTCCAGTGATGTTTTATTAGGGGAGAAGTATTGGAGCATGAGGTGCACAATGTAATCTGCTGCTGAAGTAGAGTTGTCTTTCGTTCGCCTGCACTATTACAGCCAGGAATGGAACAGGAAATACAGCCCGAAATATCTGAATTTTCTTGTTTGCTGAGGGAACTTTTCAGCTTCAAATCTGCTTTCAGTATTAGGTTACAGGTCAGAAGCACCCAGCATTTTAAGTGCGATATATGTACAAACTGACAAACCAATTTCAAGAAATTATTAGATTCTTCGAGTGAGATGTTAAACCAAGGCCACTATTTATCCCTCAACCAACATCACTGAAACAGATGATCTGGTCATTATCACACTGCTGCTTGTGGGAGCTTGCTGTGCGCAAATTGGCTGCTGCGTTTCCTACATTACAACAGTGACTACACTTCCAAAGTACTTCATTGGCTGTAAAGCACTTTGGGACATCTTGAGGTGGTGAAAGGCGCTATAGAAATGCACATTCTTTATTTCTTTCCAAATATTTGTTGCAGTGATGAACATGGAGGTAATTTGTGCCAATGCTCCCCATTGGATGGATGAACGGCGCCCAAAAGCAGATTATTTCCCTCCTGAAATCAAAGCCAGTTATAATTTTTTGCTCTTGTTAATCTATATATACAAGATTTGTTTATATGAAGAAGTTTATAACTTTTAAAGTTATAGCGGGCTGGATTTTCCGACTCCGCGGGTGTGTGCGAGGTGCGCAGGGGCCTCGCAAGTGGCGGTTTCAGGCGTGCGCAGCGCCTGCGCTAAAACCCGGCACTTCCGATCTGTGAAAAATCCTCGGGACCGATCCTCCGCCTGCCCGGGAGAAGGGCCTCCGCGGGGGGAGAGTTCCGCTTTCTGCACAACCTCCGCCCGCTGACAACCTTTCAAAATCTTACGCCTGGTAAAAGCGTAAAGCCTGATTTTACCAGCATAAGAATTTTTAAAAAATCAAACAATTAAAATTTTTCATCATTTATTATTTTATAATACTTTTTTTAAAAAAAAGGTAAGTTTATTTTTAGCCCCGTAAAAAACTTCAATTATTTTTTTCAAAAAATTAAACTTTTGTATAAAATATTTAATTTAATGTAATTTTAACTAATTTTAAATAGGTGATGTTCTTTTAAAAAATTCATTTACTGTTTAACTCTTTTTGACAGATCTGCACGCAGAGACCTGTGGGTCCCTGGCGCTGTGAGGCAACAGTGCTAACCACTATGCCACCGTGCCCCCAGTTGAAAAGGAAAAATTTGCCCGGCTCTGGGGAAAGAGCAGGGGCGAATGGGACTAATCGGAGAGCTCTTTCAAAGAGCCGGCACAGGCACGATGGGCTGAATGGCCTCCTCCTGTGCAGACACTTCCTGCTACACATCACTGTGAAGTGAAGTTACATTGCAATCCATTCTGAGCTGCTGTGACAGAGCTTAGTTACTTGGTATCCCTGCTGAACGAGGAACTGCTGTGGGGACAGTAAGACTCTCTCACTGCGGAGTTCAGCCTGCGCGATTTAGCCCAGACCCTGTGTTGGGGGATGGGTAAATGCCTCTGCAACACTTCGGGAAATAATGGCTGCTGCTCAAGGCCTGAACCACCTGTAAGTTTGGAGCCTTCTACAAGTCCGTCCTGTTGCTGCGCGGGACACTTCACATATTTATTTCTCTAATGCTGATGATACTCAGCTCTACCTCTCCTCCACCTCTCTGAATGAGTAGAAACTTCCTCCAATTAAATATCGGGCAGACCAAACCCATTATCTTTGGTTCACACCACAATCTTCGTTCCCTTTCCACTGATTCGATCTCGCTCCCCGGCAACTGTCTAAAGCTGATCAAGTCCCTTCGCAACCTTGGTGTCATATTTGATCACGAATTGAGCTTCCTACCTCATAAGACTGCCTATTTTCACCTTCGTAACATCGCCCGTCTCCGCCCTCGCCTCAACCCCTCCGCTGCTGAAACCTTCATCCCTGCCTTTGTTATCTCTGGACTTCACTATTGCAACGCACTCCTGGCCGGCCTCCCACATTCCACCCTCCAAAAACGTGAGGGCATCCAAAACTCTGCTGCCCCGTGTCCTAACTCGCACCAAGTCCCGTTCACCCATCACCCCCTGTGCTCACTGCCCCGTGTCCTAACTCTGCCCCGTGTCCTAACTCGCACCCAGTCCCGTTCACCCATCGCCCCCTGTGCTCACTGCCCCGTGTCCGAACTCGCACCCAGTCCCGTTCACCCATCGCCCCCTGTGCTCACTGCCCCGTGTCCGAACTCGCACCCAGTCCCGTTCACCCATCACTCCCTGTGCTCACTGCCCCGTGTCCGAACTCGCACCCAGTCCCGTTCACCCATCACTCCCTGTGCTCACTGCCCCGTGTCCTAACTCGCACCCAGTCCCGTTCACCCATCGCCCCCTGTGCTCACTGCCCCGTGTCCGAACTCGCACCCAGTCCCGTTCACCCGTCACCCCCTGTGCTCACTGCCCCGTGTCCTAACTCACACCCAGTCCCGTTCACCGCCCCGTGTCCTAACTCGCACCGAGTCCCGTTCACCCATCACCCCTGTGCTCACTGCCCCGTGTCCTAACTCGCACCCAGTCCCGTTCACCCATCACCCCCTGTGCTCACTGCCCCGTGTCCTAACTCGCACCCAGTCCCGTTCACCCATCACCCCCTGTGCTCACTGCCCCGTGTCCTAACTCGCACCGAGTCCCGTTCACCCATCACCCCTGTGCTCACTGCCCCATGTCCTAACTCGCACCCCGTCCCATTCACCCATCACCCCCTGTGCTCACTGCCCCGTGTCCTAACTCACACCCAGTCCCGTTCACCCATCACCCACTGCGCTCACTGCCCCGTGTCCTAACTCGCACCCAGTCCCGTTCACTCATCGCCCCCTGTGCTCACTGCCCCGTGTCCTAACTCGCACCCAGTCCCGTTCACCCATCGCCCCCTGTGCTCACTGCCCCGTGTCCTAACTCTGCCCCGTATCCTAACTCGCACCCAGTCCCGTTCACCCATCGCCCCCGGTGCTCACTGCCCTGTGTCCTAACTCGCACCCAGTCCCGTTCACCCATCGCCCCCTGTGCTCACTGCCCTGTGTCCTAACTCGCACCCAGTCCCGTTCACCCATCGCCCCCTGTGCTCACTGCCCCGTGTCCGAACTCGCACCCAGTCCCGTTCACCCGTCACCCCCTGTGCTCACTGCCCCGTGTCCTAACTCACACCCAGTCCCGTTCACCCATCGCCCCCTGTGCTCACTGCCCCGTGTCCTAACTCGCACCGAGTCCCGTTCACCCATCACCCCTGTGCTCACTGCCCCGTGTCCTAACTCGCACCGAGTCCCGTTCACCCATCGCCCCCTGTGCTCACTGCCCCGTGTCCTAACTCACACCCAGTCCCGTTCACCCATCGCCCCCTGTGCTCGCTGACCTACATTGGCTCCCGGTTAAGCAACGCTTCGATTTTAAAATTCTCATCCTTGTTTTCAAATCCCTCCATGGCCTCGCCCCTCCCTATCTCTGTAATCTCCTCCAGCCCCACAACCCTCCCGAAATCTCTGTGCTCCTCTAATTCTGCCCTCTTGAGCATCCCCGATTTTAATCGCTCCACCATTGGTGGTCGTGCCTTCAGCTGCCTGGGCCCGAAGCTCTGGAATTCCCTGCCTAAACCTCTCCGCCTCGCTACCTCTCTTTCCTCCTTTAAGATGCTCCTTAAAACCAATCTCTTTGAGCAAGCTTTTGGTCACCTGCCCTAATTTCTCCTTCTCAGAATCACAGAATCACAGAATCCCCACAGTGCAGATAGAGGCCATTTCGGCCCACCGAGCCTGCACCGACACATATCCCACCCGATCCCCGTAACCCCACGTATTTAATCCCCTAACACTAAGGGTCAATTTATCATAGCCAAATCAACCTAACCCGCACATCTTTGGACTGTGGGAGGAAACCGGAGCACCCGGAGGAAACCCATGCAAACACGGGGAGAATGTGCAAACTCCACACAGACAGTCGCCCGAGGCCAGATTTGAACCCGGGTCCCTGGCGCTGTGAGGCAACAGTGCTAACCACTATGCCACCGTGCCCCCTTCTGTGGCTCGATGTCAAATTTTTTGTCTTTATAACACTCCTGTGAAGCACCTTGGGACATTTTACTGTGCTAAAGGCGCTATATAAATACAAGTTGTTGTTGTTCAAGTATTTATCCAATTCCCTTTTGAAAGTTACTATTGAATCTGCTTCCACCGCCCTTTCAGGCAGCGCGTTCCAGATCACAACAACTCGCTGCGTAAAGAATTCTCCTCATCTCCCCTCTGGTTCTTTTACCAATCACCTTCAATCTGTGTCCTCTGGTTACTGACCCTCCTGCCACTGGAAACAGTTTCTCCTTATTTACTCCATCAAAACCCCTCATCATTTAATCTCTATTTAATCTCCCCATAAACTTTGCTGCTGTGAGGTGAACAATCCCAATTTCTCTGGTGTCTTGAGGTCCCTCATCCCCGGAAACTGTTTCCAGTGGCAGGAGGGTCGGCTTTAGTGCTTTTTCATGACTTTACCAAAGCTGCTGCAGTCGGCAGCGCGACTGTACAGAGAATTCGGCCAATAGCTCAACCCTGTTCATCACTCGCGAGGTGACCATTAGATTGTACTGCTGACTATCCGATGGTAATTGTTACACTCGCCCGCAATCAGACCAGTGACATTGCTGACCTGATCAACACGCTGTGGGGTGAGTAACGGTTTTGTGATCAGACATCTGTGAATATGATTTCCCAATTCCTCCATTCTACAATTGTGGGGATTCTAATTCTTCTTCTTAGGCAGTCCCTCGGAACCGAGGATGACTTGCTTCCACACTAAAAATGAGTGCTCAGGTGACTGATGAGTCCAATGCGGGACCTACAGTTCCTGTCACAGGTGGGGCAGACGGTGGTTGAAGGGGCGGGTGGGTGGGGTGCTTGGGTTGACGTGCACTCCTTGCGCTGCCTGCGCTTGGCTTCCGCTTGCTCCCGGCGAAGGGACTCAAGGTGTTCGGCGCCTTCCCGGATGCTTCTCCTCCACTTTGTGCGGTCTTGGGCCAGGGATTCCCAGGTGTCGGTGGGGATGTTACACTTTTTCAAGGAGGCTTTGAGGGTGTCCTTGAAGCGTTTCCTCTGCCCACCTGGGGCTCTCTTGCTGTGCCGGAGCTCCGAGTAGTGCGCTTGTTTTGGGAGTCTCGTATCGGGCATGTGGACGATGTGACCCGTCCATCGGAGCTGATTGAACCTGGTCAAAGCTTCGATGCTGGGGATGTTGGCCTGAGCAAGAACACTGACGTTGGTGCGCCTATCCTGTCAATGGATTTGCAGGATCTTGCGGAGGCAGCGTTGGTGGTACCTCTCCAGTGCTTTGAGGTGCCTGCTGTACATGGTCCATGTCTCTGAGGCATACAGCAGGGCGGGTATCACTGCTGCTCTGTGTGGATTATTGCTGGTTTATCAGTTACTTCGTGCTAATGATCAGATCTAAAAGATTCCCCCATCCCCGGAACCATTCTGGTAAATCTCCTCTGCACCCTCTCGAGGGCCTTCACATCCTTCCTAAAGTGTGGTGACCAGAACTGGACGCAATACTCCAGTAGTGGCCTAACCAGCACTTTATAAAGGTTCAGCATAACTTCTCTACTTTTGTACTCAACACCTCTATTTATGAAGCCCAAGATCCCATATGCTTTGTTAACCACTCTCTCAATATGTCCCGCCACCTTCAGGGACCTATGCACATTAACTCCCAGGTCCCTCTGTCCCTTCACACTCTTTAAAACTGTGCCATTAAGTGTATATTGCCTCTCCCTGTTCCTTCTGCCAAAATGCATCACCTCACACTTCTCTGAATTAAATTCCATCTGCCACTTGTCTGCCCATTCTGCCAGCCTTTCTATGTCCTGTTGCAGTCGATTGGTATCATCCTCACTCTTTGCCACACCCCCAAGTTTGGTGTCATCGGCAAATTTCGATGGGCTGAATGGGCTCCTGTGCTGCATAATTTCTATACAGCGGATAGTAGTTCAGTAGCTGATACAGCACCAAAAGTAACTGAGTAAACCGTGCCGTGTATTGATCTAAATATTAACTTGTACTGTATTCCTCAGTAATTCACCTGGTACCAAGGTGTGCCCCCGCTCCCTCACCATTACCTGTCGTACCAGCTCACCTTTGACGTGTCGGGTCAGCTCAGCACAGTTCTGTGTCAAAGTGAATGAATCACAAACTGCGGTTTGCATTTGTGTCAACAGCTCTACGTAGGTTGGTTTGCTTTTGGGTTATTCTAAATGACTCAGTTATCAGAAACTCATTAAACGCTCGACTTTCCCAAAGGTGTCAAGTTCTGAACAGAACACGGTCATTCAATGTGCAGCCAATAATCACTTTATTACATAATTGTTACTAGGGACCCAACAGTACAATTGTTCACTTTAGTCATTACTTACAGGGCAGGGATTTTTGTTTAAGAATTACGATAACAATTTAGTGTAGAGCCTGAGCTGGGTTCAACTTAATATGGCACAACGCTCATTGTAAGAACATAAGAATTAGGAGCAGGAGTCGGCCATTCGGCCCCTCGAGCCTGCTCCGCCATTCAATAAGATCACGGCGGAACTTCGACCTCAACTCCACTTTCCCGCCTGATCCCCATATTGTTGCATATTATAATGCACACTTTGCAAAGTTAGCACTTTTAGTGCAGTAACAAGTGGCTGTTATGCTCTTCTGGTATAAGTCTATGTCTGGAATTTTAAAGAAAGAAAAATAACGAAAGACTTGCATTTTTTCACAGAAATCACAGAAACCCCACAGTGCAGATAGAGGCCATTTCGGCCCATCGAGCCTGCACCGACACATGTCCCACCCGATCCCCGTAACCCCTACACCAACACATATCCCACCCGATCCCCGTAACCCCACGTATTTAATCCCCCTAACACTAAGGGTCAATTTATCATAGCCAATCAACCTAACCCGCACATCTTTGGACTGTGGGAGGAAACCGGAGCACCCGGAGAAAACCCACGCAAACACGGGGAGAATGTGCAAACTCCACACAGACAGTCACCCGAGGCCGGATTCGAACCCGTGTCCCTGGTTACTGTGAGGCAACAGTGCTAACCACTATGCCACCGTGCTGCCCCGGACGTCACGACCTCCGGATGTCCCAAAGCGCTTTACAGCCAATGAAGTACTATTTTGAAGTGTGGTCACTGTTGTAATGTAGGAAATGTGGCAGCCAATTTGCGCACAGCAAGCTCCCACAAACAGCAATGTGCTAATGACCAGATAATCTGTTTTAGTGATGTTGGTTGAGGGATAAATATTGGCCCCAGGACACCGGGGAGAACTCCCCTGCTCTTTGAAATAGTGGGATCTTTTACATCCACCTGGGAGGGCAGACGGGGCCTTGGTTTAACGTATCGTCCAAAAGACGCCACCTCCGACAGTGCGGCACTCCCTCAGTACTGCCCCTCCGACAGTGCGGCGCTCCCTCAGTACTGCCCCTCCGACAGTGCGGCGCTCCCTCAGTACTGCCCCTCCGACAGTGCGGCGCTCCCTCAGTACTGACCCTCCGACAGTGCGGCGCTCCCTCAGTACTGCCCCTCCGACAGTGCGGCGCTCCCTCAGTACTGACCCTCCGACAGTGCGGCGCTCCCTCAGTACCGCCCCTCCGACAGTGCGGCGTTCCCTCAGTACTGCCCCTCCGACAGTGCGGCGCTCCCTCAGTACTGCCCCTTTGACAGTGCAGCGCTCCCTCAGTACTGCCCCTCCGACAGTGCGGCGCTCCCTCAGTACTGCCCCTCCGACAGTGCGGCGCTCCCTCAGTACTGCCCCTCCGACAGTGCGGCGCTCCCTCAGTACTGCCCCTCTGACAGTGCGGCGTTCCCTCAGTACTGCTCCTCTGACAGTGCGGCGCTCCCTCGGTACTGCACTGGAGTTTCAGCCTAGACTTTTGTGCTCAGGTCTCTGGAGTGGGACTTGAACCCACGGCCTTCTGACTCTGAGGCGCGAGTGCTGCCCACTGAGCCACGGCTGACACAAGTCGAGTGAATATCTGAGTTATGTAGATCAGGAACGTCCCTTGTGCAGTCCCAGTGCTCCGTTAGATGTTGCATACAAACATACAAAATTCACGGGCAGGGAAAGTCCAGCTGGTCCATCAAGTCTGCCGCACAGCTTCGTGACCAGACACTACATCCCCCCCCCCCCGCAGACATGTAATCTCCTGGGAGGGGCACCAATCCAGAGTGATGATGGGGGCCAGCAGAGTTGGTGTCACCAGCCCTGGGTTTTGGAGGAAATAATTGGCCAGGATTCCTGCTCCTGATCATTATTTAGTGAATCCCCTTGCTTGGAAACGTGTGTGTATGGCTGGTAAAGACAGGCTTGGGCTCGGTTCTGTTGTGGTCAAGGAGCACTCATTGTTGGGAATTTAATTTGTTATAATGACCACTTGTGCAAAGCACCCGAGAGTACCCAGTACGTGGGGGTCTTCACCCCAGCAAGGAGTCAACACCTTCAGGAGAATGAGGGGGAAATTGAGGGGGATGATGTGGCCTGGGAGCTGATGTCTTGGGTAGAACTGCCTTAATCTAACAGAAAGAAGCTTATCCTCAGCCCCTATATTACTACACATGTCGCTGCAGCAGAACTTCATGATTTCAAATGAAGGATAATTCTCTGCCGGGTTAGACTGCTCCCCGTTGCCTATAGGTAACTGATATGAAGCTTCAAATATTGTAATTCCAGAACTGCATTGGGAAATCTTTCTGGGAAAATAGCCCAAGGCTGCTTCTGTGGAGTCGGACTTACCATATTGACAGCAGATCATTGGCTTGATGGAGCAGCTGATCGTCTCCTGCCTGTCAATTTCGTATGTTCGTACGTATCATCTAACAGAGCACTGGGACCGAACAAGGGTCAATCCTGACCTCGTACAATAGCAAAATACTGCGCATGCTGGAAACCTGAAATAACAACAGGAAGTGCTGGAAACACTCAGCGGGCCAGGCAGCATCGAGGAGAGAGAAACTGAGTTAACGTTTGGGTCGAACCCTTCGTCAGAACTGGACTAGGTTAGGGAGGAGGGGAGGAAAGAACAAAGGGAAGGTCTGTGATAGGATGGAAGGCAGAAGAGATTGACTGACAAAAGGGATGATAGTGCGAGGCAAAAGGAGAGGTAATGGGACAAGTTAAGAGACAAAAGATGGCTCCAGATGATGTGTGAATGATGATGTCGGCAACGTTAACAGCTCCCCTGTGAGGAAACAAGAGGAAAAAAAGAACGAACTACAGGGGCCAATTTATTATCTGAAATTGTTGAACTCTATGTTGAGTCCAGAAAGCTGTAAAGTGCCTAATCGACAGATGAGGTGCTGTTCCTCGAGCTTACGCTGAGCTTCATTGGAACAGTGTAAGAGGCCGAGGACAGAGAGGTCTGAGTGGGAGTGGAGCGGAGAATTAAAGTGACAGGCCACCGGAAGCTCGGGGACCCCCTTACGGACTGAACGGAGGTGTTCTGCAAAGTGGTCACCCAATCTGCGTTTGGTCTCCCCAATGTAGAGGAGACCACATCGTGAGCAGTGAATACAGTATACTAGATTGCAAGAAGTACAAGTAAATCGCTGTTTCACCCGGAAGGAGTGTTTGGGGCCCTGGACAATGGGGAGGTTGAAGGGCATGTGTTACATCTCCTGCGCTAGCATGGGAACATGACCTATGTAGCTCAGATATTCACTCGATTAAACAGACAAGCAGCTTATGCACATACACGCACACACTCTCCCACACACACGAGTGCACACCTGCACACGCCCACGCTCCTCCCCCTCCCACGCTCCTCCCCCTCCCACGCTCTCCCCCTCCCACGCTCCTCCCCCTCCCACGCTCTCCCTCTCCCACGCTCTCCCCCTCCCACGCTCTCCCCCTCCCACGCTCCTCCCCCTCCCACGCTCCTCCCCTCCCACGCTCTCCCCCTCCCACGCTCCTCCCCCTCCCACGCTCTCCCCCTCCCACGCTCTCCCCCTCCCACGCTCTCCCCCTCCCACGCTCTCCCCCTCCCACGCTCTCCCCCTCCCACGCTCTCCCCCTCCCACGCTCCTCCCCCTCCCACGCTCCTCCCTCTCCCACGCTCCTCCCTCTCCCACGCTCTCCCCCTCCCACGCTCCTCCCTCTCCCACGCTCTCCCCCTCCCACGCTCCTCCCTCTCCCACGCTCTCCCTCTCCCACGCTCTCCCTCTCCCACGCTCCTCCCCCTCCCACGCTCTCCCCCTCCCACGCTCCTCCCCCTCCCACGCTCCTCCCCCTCCCACGCTCCTCCCCCTCCCACGCTCCTCCCCCTCCCACGCTCCTCCCTCTCCCACGCTCCTCCCCCTCCCACGCTCTCCCTCTCCCACGCTCCTCCCCCTCCCACGCTCCTCCCCCTCCCACGCTCTCCCTCTCCCACGCTCCTCCCCCTCCCACGCTCCTCCCCCTCCCACGCTCCTCCCCCTCCCACGCTCCTCCCCCTCCCACGCTCCTCCCCCTCCCACGCTCTCCCTCTCCCACGCTCTCCCCCTCCCACGCTCTCCCTCTCCCACGCTCCTCCCCCTCCCACGCTCCTCCCCCTCCCACGCTCTCCCCCTCCCACGCTCTCCCCCTCCCACGCTCTCCCCCTCCCACGCTCTCCCCCTCCCACGCTCCTCCCCCTCCCACGCTCCTCCCCCTCCCACGCTCTCCCCCTCCCACGCTCTCCCCCTCCCACGCTCTCCCCCTCCCACGCTCTCCCCCTCCCACGCTCTCCCCCTCCCACGCTCCTCCCCCTCCCACGCTCTCCCTCTCCCACGCTCCTCCCCTCTCCCACGCTCTCCCTCTCCCACGCTCTCCCTCTCCCACGCTCTCCCCCTCCCACGCTCCTCCCCCTCCCACGCTCCTCCCCCTCCCACGCTCTCCCTCTCCCACGCTCTCCCTCTCCCACGCTCTCCCTCTCCCACGCTCCTCCCCCTCCCACGCTCTCCCTCTCCCACGCTCCTCCCCCTCCCACGCTCTCCCTCTCCCACGCTCCTCCCCCTCCCACGCTCTCCCCCTCCCACGCTCTCCCCCTCCCACGCTCTCCCCCTCCCACGCTCTCCCCCTCCCACGCTCTCCCCCTCCCACGCTCCTCCCCCTCCCACGCTCCTCCCCCTCCCACGCTCCTCCCCCTCCCACGCTCCTCCCCCTCCCACGCTCTCCCCCTCCCACGCTCTCCCCCTCCCACGCTCTCCCCCTCCCACGCTCTCCCCCTCCCACGCTCCTCCCCCTCCCACGCTCCTCCCCCTCCCACGCTCCTCCCCCTCCCACGCTCCTCCCCCTCCCACGCTCCTCCCCCTCCCACGCTCCTCCCCCTCCCACGCTCTCCCCCTACCACGCTCTCCCCCCTACCACGCTCTCCCCCTCCCACGCTCTCCCTCTCCCACGCTCCTCCCCCTCCCACGCTCCTCCCCCTCCCACGCTCTCCCCCTCCCACGCTCTCCCCCTCCCACGCTCTCCCCCTCCCACGCTCTCCCCCTCCCACGCTCTCCCCCTCCCACGCTCTCCCCCCTCCCACGCTCTCCCCCTCCCACGCTCTCCCCCTCCCACGCTCTCCCCCTCCCACGCTCTCCCCCTCCCACGCTCCTCCCCCTCCCACGCTCTCCCCCTCCCACGCTCTCCCCCTCCCACGCTCTCCCCCTCCCACGCTCTCCCCCTCCCACGCTCTCCCCCTCCCACGCTCTCCCCCTCCCACGCTCTCCCCCTCCCACGCTCTCCCCCTCCCACGCTCTCCCCCTCCCACGCTCTCCCCCTCCCACGCTCCTCCCCCTCCCACGCTCCTCCCCCTCCCACGCTCTCCCTCTCCCACGCTCTCCCCCTCCCACGCTCTCCCCCTCCCACGCTCTCCCCCCTCCCACGCTCTCCCCCTCCCACGCTCTCCCCCTCCCACGCTCCTCCCCCTCCCACGCTCCTCCCCCTCCCACGCTCTCCCCCTCCCACGCTCTCCCCCTCCCACGCTCTCCCCCTCCCACGCTCTCCCCCTCCCACGCTCTCCCCCTCCCACGCTCTCCCCCTCCCACGCTCTCCCCCTCCCACGCTCTCCCCCTCCCACGCTCTCCCCCTCCCACGCTCTCCCCCTCCCACGCTCTCCCCCTCCCACGCTCTCCCCCTCCCACGCTCTCCCCCTCCCACGCTCTCCCCCTCCCACGCTCTCCCCCCTCCCACGCTCCTCCCCCTCCCACGCTCCTCCCCCTCCCACGCTCTCCCTCTCCCACGCTCTCCCCCTCCCACGCTCTCCCCCTCCCACGCTCTCCCCCTCCCACGCTCTCCCCCTCCCACGCTCTCCCCCCTCCCACGCTCTCCCCCCTCCCACGCTCCTCCCCCTCCCACGCTCCTCCCCCTCCCACGCTCTCCCCCTCCCACGCTCTCCCCCTCCCACGCTCTCCCCCTCCCACGCTCTCCCCCTCCCACACTCAATTCAATTCAATTCAAATTGCTTTATTGGCATGATAAGGTACATCTTATGTTGCCAAAGCATCAAAATACATTTATGGTTGAACACATAAATGCAGATCTATTCATACAGTGTATAAACAGCTTTTTCCCTGAGTGTATAAATATACATTCGCATAATTTATATATACTCTTTTCTTAGGTTTACTGGTTGTCCCTCTGTTTATGGCAAGCTGTAACATAGTGTGCCGCTAGTGTTACACAGTTTCTCTCTTCCCCTAGTAGGTATGGGAGTTTTTGGTCGTCATTCAGATTTCTGAATTCCGGGCATATTTTTGTGAATTTTGGGTAGAAATTCTCCCTGATGCCCTGATATTTTCCACAGGCTGTGAGGAAGTGCATCTCTGTCTCCACCACTCCCTGACTGCAGTGAGAGCATATCCTGTCCTCTCTTGGCAGCCTGGTCTGCCTGTGTCTGCCTTTTTCGATCGCGAGGCTATGTTCACTAAGTCTGTACCTTGTCAAGGTTTTTCTCAGTTTGTTATCCTTTACCAAGGTCAGGTACTCAGCCATGTTGTATTGTCTGTTTAGGGCCAAGTAGCAATTGAGTTTGCTTTGGGTTTTTGTTGTTTCTGCCCAATATGACAGGTATTTTGCCTTTTGCTTAGTGACAATTGTGTTGGGTTGAATTCTTTGTGTTACGATGTCACTGTCCTGGGGCTGGTTATTGTTAGTAGTGTTAGTGGTTGCTTCACTGAGTCCCAGGACTAGTTGACTGAGGGTGTTCTTCTTTATGGTCCTCTCTTGGCATTTCAAGGCTTCGTAATGATAGCAGTGGGGGTTGCTCATTTTTAGGTGTTTCCAAAATTTGGTGGCTCTTTTTTGGATAGTAATTATTAGTGGAAATTGGCCTAGTTCTGCCCTGCATGCATTGTTTACGGTTTTCCTTTGAGTCCTGAGGATACTTTTACAGAATTCTGCATGTAGGATCTCAATTGGGTGTTTGTCCCATTTTGCAAAATCTTGTTGTGTTAGCGGTCCCCACACTTCACTGCCATAGAGTGCAATTGGTTCAATTACTGATTTGAAAATTTTGAGCCAAATGTTAATTGGGATTTCTATTTGGATTGGTCTTTTAATGGCATAGAAAGCCCTTCTAGCTTTCTCTTTCAGTTCATTCACCGCCAGTTTGAAATTTCCCGTAGAGCTGATTTTTATGCCCAAGTATGTGTAGTTAGTGGTTTGTTCGATTTTAGTTGTTCCTAGTGTGAGATTTATTTTGGGTCCCTGATGTCTGGATCTTTGCTGGAACACGAGGACTTTGGTTTTTTGGAGGTTTATTGTCAGGGCCCAGGTCTGACAGACCGACTCCAGCAGATCCAGGTTCTGCTGTAGACCCTCCTTAGTTGGTGACAGCAGAACCAGGTCGTCTGCATAGAGGAGGAATTTAACCTTGGATTCATATAGGGTGAGGCCGGGTGCTGTAGATTGTTCAAGTAGTTTTGCCAATTCATTTATGTAAATATTAAAGAGTGTCGGTGAGATTGGCGAGCCCTGCGTCACCCCCCCCGCCCCTGTGGGAAGTATTTTGTTTGTTTGTCTCCAATTTTAACTGCACATTTGTTGTTTGTATACATTGATTTAATTACATCATATGTTTTTCCCCCTATCCCGCTTTCGATAAGTTTCAGGAATAGACCGTCGTGCCAGATGGAATCCCACACTCTCCCACACTCTCACTCTCCCGCACTCTCACTCTCCCACACACAGACACTGGCCCTCCCTCCACTGATACTTATAGCTACTTTTATAACACTGTGCTGTGGGGTTCCTGAAATGCAGGCCCTTGCAGCCTTGTATGAAACAGCTGGTTTCAGCGAGCTTCTGCAGTTTTATATTTGGCTTACAGTTGACCTGACAACACTTGAATGAGTTTTGTGTAATGTGAAAATACCTTCTATAGAATCACACAGCACAGCAGGAGGCCATTCGGCCCACCGTGCCTGTGCCGGCTCTTTGAACGAGCTCTCCAATTAGTCCCACTGCCCCCTGCTCTTTCCCCAGAGCCCTGCATCAACATCTGTTTCCAATATTTATTTACTCTTCCCTAAAAGTTGCAGTGGTCTTTGCGGCAACTATCCACTGACGCAAAGCATTCCAACAACCTCTCCCTCCTCACTCTCGGTGAGCATTTTAATTTGATGACCCCCTCGTCACAGAGGGAGGTCGTTCCCTGTTCATCCTATCAAACCATGTATTAAATCTTCTCTTGGCATTCCCTGCTCCAGTAGAAGTAATCCCAGTATTCCAACTCTCTCTCAACTTTATCCCTAATGGCCCGGAATTTGCGGTCAGTGGTGAAGCGAAGCCCCGAAATAAGCTTCCCACAAAGATCTCGCCATCCCTGTGTCGAGAAGTTTTACTTTTTCAATGTTTCAGTTGAAATCAGCGTAAGTTAATGGGGAATCCCTAATGCGAGCTGCTGTGACATCAACAAGCTGTCTAAGCAGCCAATCACAAGGCAGAATTCTCACAGACCGGGAACCAGGAAGTGAAGAAGCTCCCTCTTATTCTGACTTTTTAAAAATGTTATCGAGAGCGAAACAAAGATTGGGGCTCTCACATGGGGTAAAGACAAACTTGAAATATAGATGAACAAACCTTTTACAATTTTTAAGAAACTTAAATTTTTTTTATTTTTATTAAAATTGATAATTTTGACACTCCACAAAATTAAAATGAGGTTTTCAGGGCCATAATGTTTGTTTAGCAGTCGATACACTGTTAAAACCCCAGTTACACCTAATCCAACAACCCGTAATATTTAATGGGGAATTTAACAGCGATATTACCGCGGGAAAGCCCAAGTATTCGTCAGTTTCACTGATTTCCCTGATTTCACTGATTTCCGGCTATGGGGAGTTCCACAGCACAGCCAGTGTCGGAGCAGCGAATGACTGACCGCAACTTCAGGATTTCCCCCTTTAGATGCGCTCGCGCTACATCCCGAAGTTGCGGTCAGTTTCAAAGGGGTATTACCCACCGCAAATTCCGGCCCAACATATTTTTTATTTCTAACTAAGTACATCTGTAAGATGAAACAAATGCTCGTAGGCATGATGTTTATTTCACAGGCAACAAAGTATCACTGGGCATTTGAAACAAATTGATTAAAGGATTCCCTAGTATTTCAATAGCATTGATATTGATTAGGGGATTCCCTAGTAGTTCAATACCATGCCGCAGTCATACAACATGCTTTGTTTTTGGTAAGTTGGTCTAATTATTACTAGTTGGGTTGGAGGACATGTTGTCAGAAGCCAGGTAGATTCATGAGCTTCCTTATTGAATGGATACACAGTGATTCATTCTAAAAGTGGGTGCCATGGTACTTGGGTTAGTCAAATATTAAATTGGATTAATAATTTACCCGAAGTGATTGTGCTAGGGAAGCAAGGCATTCTAGCATATATTCCAGAGGTAAAACCACCAACATTGATAAAGGCCAAAGATAACTCGTTGGCCCAGAATTTTCGGTGGGTAGTAACAGTGAATGAACAGCGTGCGCCGTTGTTACCCCTCTGAAACTGACCGCAAGTTCAGGATGTAGCGCGAGCGCACCCTAACGGGGAAATCCTGAAGCTGTGGTCAGTCAATCGCTGCTCCGACACTGGCTGCGCTGTGGCTCCACCCACAGCCGGCAATCTGTGAAACTGATGATAAACCTGAGCTTTTCAGTGGTAATATCGCTGTTAAATTTCCCATTAAAAGTTAGACCCTTTTTTTGGTTAGGTGTATTTTTAAAGTTTGTTCATCGTTATTTCAGGTTTGCCTTTTCCCCGCGCGAGAGCCCCAATCTTTGTTTTAACATTTTTAAAAAGTCAGAATAAAAGGAGTTTCTTCACTTCCTGCTTCCCGGTCTGTGAGAATTCTGCATTGTGATTGGCTGCTTAGACAGCTTGTTGACATCACAGCAGCTCGTGTTTGGGAACTCACACGGATCTCAACTGAATGTCGGAAAATCCGAACACCCCACAGAGACCGCGAGATCTTTGTGGGATGTTTCTTCGGGGCCAGCGGCGGAATGCAAGTTACAGGTTGTTGTGTTTGTTGCAAGTCTTCGGGAATGTTTTGTACTATTTTCATACGGATTACTTCAGACAAACCGATAATTAAACCAAAACAAATCCCGATTCAGTCCCAGAACTCCCACAAATATGCAAAGCTTAGAAACTCCTGACTCGCACCCTCATTGATTGTACCAGATGTTTTTAGGAGCAGACACTATATGCTGACTGACTGTATGAAGAAAGAACTTGTATTTATATTGTACCTTAATATGTCTCTCAGAAATGTCCCGACATGTTTACATATAATTACATTCGAGTGTATCAGGCAGATGTGGTGACCAATGAGAGAAACTGATTTATTGGTTGAGGGATAAATATTGGCCACCAGGGGAACTCCCTGCTCCTCTTCATAATGCCACGGGATCTTTTACATGCACCCGAGAGGGCAGATGTGGCCTTGATTTAACGTCTCATCCGAAAGAAAGCACCTCCAACAGTGCAGCACTCCCTCAGTACTGCCCCTCCGACAGTGCGGCGCTCCCTCAGTACTGCCCCTCCGACAGTGCGGCGCCCCCTCAGTACTGCCCCTCCGACAGTGCGGCGCCCCCTCAGTACTGCCCCTCCAACAGTGCGGCGCTCCCTCAGTACTGCCCCTCCGACAGTACAGCGCTTCCTCAGTACTGCCCCTCCGACTGTGCAGCGCTCCCTCAGTACTGCCCCTCCGACAGTGCGGCGCCCCCTCAGTACTGCCCCTCCGACAGTACAGCGCTCCCTCAGTACTGCCCCTCCGACAGTGCGGCGCTCCCTCAGTACTGCCCCTCCGACAGTGCGGCGCCCCCTCAGTACTGCCCCTCCGACAGTGCGGCGCCCCCTCAGTACTGCCCCTCCAACAGTGCGGCGCTCCCTCAGTACTGCCCCTCCGACAGTACAGCGCTTCCTCAGTACTGCCCCTCCGACTGTGCAGCGCTCCCTCAGTACTGCCCCTCCGACAGTGCAGCGCTTCCTCAGTACTGCCCCTCCGACAGTACAGCGCTTCCTCAGTACTGCCCCTCCGACTGTGCAGCGCTCCCTCAGTACTGCCCCTCCGACAGTGCGGCGCCCCCTCAGTACTGCCCCTCCGACAGTGCAGCGCTTCCTCAGTACTGCCCCTCCGACAGTACAGCGCTTCCTCAGTACTGCCCCTCCGACAGTGCAGCGCTTCCTCAGTACTGCCCCTCCGACAGTACAGCGCTTCCTCAGTACTGCCCCTCTGACTGTGCAGTTCTCCCTCAGTACTGCCCCGCCGACAGTGCTGCACTCCCTCAGTACTGCCCCGCCGACAGTGCTGCACTCCCTCAGTACTGCCCCGCCGACAGTGCTGCACTCCCTCAGTACTGGCCCTCCGACAGTGCAGCGCTCCCTCAGTACTGACCGTCCGACAGTGCAGCGCTCCCTCAGTACTGCCCCTCCGACAGTGCGGCGCTCCCTCAGTACTGGCCCTCGCCCTCCGACAGTGCTGCACTCCCTCAGTACTGGCCCTCCGACAGTGCAGCGCTCACTCAGTACTGCCCCTCCGATAGTGCTGCACTCCCTCAGTACTGGCCCTCCAACAGTGCGGTGTTCCCTCAATACTGACCCTCCGACAGTGCAGCTCTCCCTCAGTACCGCCCCTCCGACAGTGCAGCGCACCCTCAGTACTACCCCTCCGACAGTGCAGCGCTCACTCAGTACCGCCCCTCCGAGAGTGCGGCATTCCCTCAGTAGTGACCCTCCGACAGTGCAGCGCTCCCTCAGTACTGACCATCCGACAGTGCAGCGCTCCCTCAGTACTGCCCATGCGACAGTGCGGCACTCCCTCAGTACTGCCCCTCCGACAGTGCGGCGCTCCCTCAGTACTGGCCCTCCGACAGTGCGGCGCTCCCTCAGTACTGCCCCTCCGACAGTGCGGCGCTCCCTCAGTACTGGCCCTCCGACAGTGCGGCGCTCCCTCAGTACTGGCCCTCCGATGGTGCGGCGCTCCCTCAGTACTGCCCCTCCGACGGTGCGGCGCTCCCTCAGTACTGACCCTCCGACAGTGCAGTGCTCCCTCAGTACTGCCCCTCCGACAGTGCGGCGCTCCCTCAGTACTGCACTCCACTGTCAGGGGGGCAGTACTGAGGGAGTGCTGCACTGTCAGGAGTGCCGTCTTTTCGGGTGAGATGTTAAACCTGCATCACAGATAAACGTAAAAGATCCAGTGACATCATGTTGAAGAAGTGCAGGGGAATTCACCTAGTGGCCTGGCCAGTATTTATCCCTCAACATCACTAAAACAGATTATCTGGTCATTATCACATTGCTGTTTGTGGGAGCTTGCTGTGCGCAAATTGGCTAAGTCGTTTCCTACATTACAACAGTGACTACACTTCAAAAAGTACTTCATTGGCTGCAAAGCGCTTTGGGAGGTCCTGAGGCGGTGACAGGCGCTGTATATATATTCTTTTGTTGTTATTTCTTTTATTGTGTTGACTTCATTTGTTATTGAGCTCCAGTAAGAGTACTTGCGTGATTCTGTTCTCTTGTAATCTGAAGCTGGTTTTAAAGTGAGCGCAGTGCCGTTACCGCACTGTTCAGGTTTCTGTATTAAATGTTGTTTTCTTCCTTCAGGCTGATGATGGCTGAAGAGGACACGTATCGCCTCGGAGTGTCCAGTGTAAGTGGCTGAAGTTTTGTACCTCGTGGTAGCACTCGGATTTCCTGCAGCATTTTATTGTCCCCAACATTCGGAAGCTGTGACATTCACATGAAACACCTTCCTTCTATTGAATCATTACATTTGTAACTGCAGTTCAGCTTTTCGAATCATTTCGTATGATTGCTAGTTTTGTGCTAAATACATGTTTCAGGTATGCTATCGATTCACGCCTGATAAATGTAATATTTACTGCTCTTTAATAGAGGTGTTCAAAATTATGAAGGGTTTTGATGGAATAAATAAGGAGAAACTGTCTTCAGTGGCGGGAGGGTCGGTAACCAGAGGACACAGATTGAAGGGAATTGGCAAAAGATCCAGAGGGGAGATGAGGAGAATGTTTTTACACAGCGAGTTGTTGTGATCTGGAACGCACTGCCTGAAAGGGCGGTGGAAGCAGATTCAATAGAAACTTTCAAAAGGGAATTGGATAAATAATTGAAAAGGAGAAATGTGCAGGGCTGTGGGGAAAGAGCAGGGGGGAGTGGGACTAATTGGAGAGCTCGTTCAAAGAGCCGGCACAGGCTCGATGGGCCGAAGGGCCTCCTTCTGATCTGTTAGTTTCAATACATTGTCAATCAGCGGCTTCAACCTAGAAACAAGTTAAAATGGTGCCGTTCTGAATAATTCTCCTGTTCAAGAAGATTAGAGAAATATTGAGCAAGGTGGAACTGGGTGGCGTGGTGGATTAGGGTCTCCCCCTTTCACCTAGGTTCAGATTCAACCCAGACTGGTGTGCTGAAAGTCTCCTGTGTGGAATGACTTTGCACGATCTGAACCCAGTCCCCAGTGAGCACGGGATTACAACACCAGAATGGGCCTAAAAATCTCACTAATTGACAATCTCACCCAGTGACGGCTGGTGTGGGAAATCAAACAAATGTTCCTCAGAGGTTGGGACTGAGGCATGTTGGGCCAAAGCAGAAGGGGCTTTACTCTGGATCATACCTGATCCAGGAATGCTTGTTGCTGACACTTAGTGCCTGAAATGAGAAGAGTTCCGTTCCCCAACTGCTACCATCGCTCACCTTGATCAGCACAAACACTGTCAAGGACCTTAAATCATGTTCATTTAATATTGATGCTCGGCTTTTGAGGTAAGTGTGGTTTTGAAACTGTCTGCACAACACATGCTGGTTAAGAAGTGGAAGATTGCAATAAACAAAAGTCACTGAAAAGTTCTCAGAATATTTTAAACGTGACGGTAATTGTATTATTGTTAGTGTCAGCCATGGCTCAGTGGGCAGCACCCTCGCCTCCTGAGTCAGCAGGTCGTGGGTTCAAGTCCCACACTAGAGACTTGAGCACAAAAATCCAGTCTGACACTCCAGTGCAGTACTGAGGGAGTGCTGCACTGTGGGAGGGGCAGTACTGAGGGAGTGCCGCACTGTCGGAGGGGCAGTACTGAGGGAGCGCTGCACTGTCGGAGGGGCAGTACTGAGGGAGTGCTGCACTGTCGGAGGGGCGGTACTGAGGGAGTGCTGCACTGTCGGAGGGGCAGTACTGAGGGAGCGCTGCACTGTCGGAGGGGCAGTACTGAGGGAGTGCTGCACTGTCGGAGGGGCAGTACTGAGGGAGCGCCGCACTGTCGGAGTGGCAGTACTGAGGGAGCGCTGCACTGTTGGAGGGGCAGTACTGAGGGAGCGCCGCACTGTTGGAGGGGCAGTACTGAGGGAGCGCTGCACTGTTGGAGGGGCAGTACTGAGGGAGCGCTGCACTGTCGAAGGGCCAGTACTGAGGGAGTGCTGCACTGTCGGAGGGGCAGTGCTGAGGGAGCGTCGCACTGTCGGAGGGGCAGTGCTGAGGGAGCGCCGCACTGTCGGAGGGGCAGTGCTGAGGGAGCGCCGCACTGTCGGAGGGGCAGTGCTGAGGGAGCGCCGCACTGTCGGAGGGGCAGTACTGAGGGAGCGCCGCACTGTCGGAGGGGCAGTACTGAGGACGCGCTGCACTGTTGGAGGTGCTGTGTTTCGGATGAGACATTAAATCGAGGCCCCGTCTGCTCTCTTAGGTGGATGTAAAAGATCCCATAGCACTATTTCGAAGAAGAGCAGGGGAGTTCTCCCCGGTGTCCTGGGCCAATATTTATCACTAAAACAGATTATCTGGTCATTTATCACATTGCTGTTTGTGGGAGCTTGCTGTGTGCAAATTGGCTGCCACATTTCCTACATTACAACAGTGACTACACTTCAAAAAGTACTTCATTGGCTGTAAAGTAGGTTGGGACGTCTGATGGTCGTGAAAGGCGCTATAGAAATGCAAGACTTTTTTAATATATCGGTAGATTGTCCCAACCAGTGTTTTCTTTATAAAAAATCTTTTTTCTTTCAAAACACTACAAGTTATATTTATACAGCACCTTTAACATAGTAAAACGTCCCAAGGCGCTTCACAGGAACGTAAATCAGACAAAATGTGACCCCGAGCCACTCGAGATACTGGGGCAGGCGACCAAAAGCTTATTCAAAGAGGTCGGTTTTAAGGAGCGTCTTAAAGGAGGAGAGAGAGAGGTAGAGAGGTTTAGGGAGGGAATTCCAGAGCTTGGGGCCCAGGCAGCTGAAGGCATGGCCACCAATGGTAGAGCGATGGAAATCGGGGATGTGCAAGAGGCCAGAATTAGAGGAACGCAGAGATCTCGGGGGGTTGTAGGGGCTGGCGGAGGTTACAGAGATAGGGAGGGTTGTAGGGCTGGAGGAGGTTACAGAGATAGGGAGGGTTGTAGGGGCTGGAGGAGGTTACAGAGATAGGGAGGGTTGTAGGGGGCTGGAGGAGGTTACAGAGATAGGGAGGGTTGTAGGGCTGGAGGAGGTTGCAGAGATAGGGAGGGTTGTAGGGCTGGAGGAGGTTACAGAGATAGGGAGGGTTGTAGGGGCTGGAGGAGGTTACAGAGATAGGGAGGGTTGTAGGGCTGGAGGAGGTTACAGAGATAGGGAGGGTTGTAGGGCTGGAGGAGGTTACAGAGATAGGGAGGGTTGTAGGGCTGGAGGAGGTTACAGAGATAGGGAGGGTTGTAGGGCTGGAGGAGGTTACAGAGATAGGGAGGGTTGTAGGGCTGGAGGAGGTTACAGAGATAGGGAGGGTTGTGGGGGGCTGGAGGAGGTTACAGAGATAGGGAGGGTTGTAGGGGCTGGAGGAGGTTACAGAGATAGGGAGGGTTGTGGGGCTGGAGGAGGTTACAGCGATAGGGAGGGTTGTAGGGCTGGAGGAGGTTACAGAGATAGGGAGGGTTGTAGGGCTGGAGGAGGTTACAGCGATAGGGAGGGTTGTAGGGCTGGAGGAGGTTACAGAGATAGGGAGGGTTGTAGGGCTGGAGGAGGTTACAGAGATAGGTAGGGTTGTAGGGCTGGAGGAGGTTACAGAGATAGGGAGGGTTGTGGGGGGCTGGAGGAGGTTACAGAGATAGGGAGGGTTGTGGGGCTGGAGGAGGTTACAGAGAAAGGGAGTGTTGTGGGGGCTGGAGGAGTTTACAGAGATAGGGAGGGTTGTGGGGCTGGAGGAGGTTACAGAGATAGGGAGGGTTGTAGGGGCTGGAGGAGGTTACAGAGATAGGGAGGGTTGTGGGGAGCTGGAGGAGGTTACAGAGATAGGGAGGGTTGTAGGGGGCTGGAGGAGTTTACAGAGATAGGGAGGGTTGTAGGGCTGGAGGAGGTTACAGCGATCTATTCATGTCGGGGTGTGAAGTGGAGCAGAGAGTGGTGGGTCGACGTTTCCCTGTGGGATTATGGAAATGTAAACTTGGAGTTGGCTTTGTGCGCACAGCTCCCAGTGGATGTTCCAGAGGGGCATCAGTGAGCGCCTGGGGTTAAGTCGCTCAGTTACTTGCTAGTTTGGCCACAGTTGGTGCCTGGACCATAGGGAGCAGGGAATGAAAACTGCGGGAGTTTATTCAAAAATGAGAAGCTGAGGGGACCTCATTGATGCCTGTGAGTGTACAGAGTGTTGGGGACTGTCAGATCAGCGTGGCATCCTGATGCGGAAAATGGGTTGTGTGTTCACGTCTGACGGACAATGTGCAGGTATAAGAACACAAATGGATAAAGGATTAAATCGTACATGAGAAAAAAAGTTTTGAAGGAGGTTTTAATGAGCTTTCAGAAAGGATATTGGATGAATAATAACTCAAGCCAGAGAGCGAATGTGGCTGAAAGGGGAACTGAAACAGAGAGGACTGAAACGGCGGAAAGCTGACTCGGGCACTGCTGAAACAAAGGTGCAGTTTAATAAGTGTCTGACCTGTTGAAGGAAGCTGTGTGATTTGTACCCTCTTGGGAACAGGAGGAGGCCATTGAGCCCCTCGAGCCTGTTCCACCATTCAATGAGACCATGGCTGATCTGCGACCTAACTCCGTGTTGGTTTTGGTTAACAGAAAGCTATCAATCTCTGATTTAAAATCAACAATTGACCCAGCATCAGTTGCCATTGGCGGAAGAGAGTTCCAAACTTCTCCCACCCTTTGTGTGTAGAAGTGTTTCTAATTTCACTCCTGAAAGGTCAGGCTCTAATTTTTAGACTCTGCCCCCTAGTCCTAGACTCCCCAACCAGCGGAAATAGTTTCTATCTAGCCTATCTGTTCTCCTTAATATCCTGAAAACTTCGATCAGATCACCCCTTAACCGTCTAAATTCCAGGGAATACAGCCCGAGTTTGTGTAATCCCTCCTCGTAATTTAACCCTTGGAGTCCGGGTATCATTCTGGTAAACCTACGCTGCACTCCCTCCAAGGCCAGTATATCCTTCCTAAGGTGTGGTGCCCAGAACTGCTCCCAGTGCTCCAGGTGTGGTCTAACCAGGGCTTTGTACAGCTGCAGCATAACTTCTACCCCCTTGTACTCTAGTCCTCTAGATATAAAGGCCAGCATTCCATTAGCCCTTTTTGATTATTTTCTGTACCTGTTCATGACATTTTAATGATCGATGTACCTGGACCCCCCAAGTCTCTCTGGACCTCCACTGTTTTTAACTTTTCACCATTTAGCAAGTGCCCTGTTCTGTCCTTTTTAGGTCCAAAGTGGATGACCTCACATTTGCGTGGCTCTATCTGTGCTTTGGTGGGAAGCCATACTTGGATGGCTAAGAGCAGATCCTTTCCATGGGAATGTGCCATCACACTCAGAGTACAGAGAACGGGTAATGTGAGGGGGGTAATAGAGAGGAATGAGTCAGGGATCTTCAGCCTGGGTAACATTTACCTCAGAATGGAGTCTGTATGATCAGGTAGGATAAACTGGGAATCGGACCCATTTTGGGCTGAATTTTACACAATAAATCACCATTGAGAAGGAAGATGGGTCTTCCTTTTCTAACAACCCATAAGGATTACATTGGGTGCCTCAGTGTCATCAACAGGAGCCTACCGGCCAACCTGGAGTGAGTCACCATGTTAGTTGCAGTTGGTTGCTTTTGATTTTCGATTTCCCGCCCTCTCCCTTTCTCAGCTGATGGACGGTGTCTGGGACAGTACAATCGCACCGCTGATGGCAACTTTCCACGACCGCTTCCAAGTGGCCATTCCCTCACTCATGATACTGAGTACTAGCAGACTATTCAACTGTGTGAGGCTTAAAGCATTCCTCACCTGGGATTTAAATATGTACAGTTTTATCCAGGGATTGAATCTGAATTGGAGCGTTGTGCTCTATACGGCTCACTACAACACCACACAGTATATTATTAAAATCTTGCAGTTAAGTTTATTGCATTTAAATTTTTGTTCAGTTTCATTCCGTCCTTCCTAAAAGCAATAAGTCATTAGGATATGGTTCCGTTGGCTTACTGAGCTTTGGTTCTGTGGATACACTGGGGTTTAATTCCATGAGTGTATTGGGGTTTAGTTCCATTGGTATGTTGGAACATCGGAAGAGGAGGAGGCCATTCAGCCCCTCGAACCTGTTCTGCCATTCAATGAGATCATGCTTGATCTGTATCACAACTCCATCCGCCCGGCTTGGCTCCATATCCTTTTATACCCTTGGCTAGCAAGAAACTATCAATCTCCGATTTAAAATGATTAATTTAACTAGAATCTACTGCTTTGTGTGAGAGTGCGTGAAGAATTGTTTCCAAACTTCTCTGCTGAACGGCCTGAGTATAATTCTTCCATGTAATGGTGAAAGGCTGGGTTACAATAATCCTCAGTTACATTATTGATTTTATCTTTGCTGTTGTGGTCATCATTAGGGAACCGTTCCATTGTTACTGGTTAGGGACACGTCACGGACTGGAGTGTAGCAAGTGTCATTCTGCACTAGTCTGGATGCTGATTGGGATTAGCCTGATCTGGGAAAAGTCAGTCCTGGTTGAACTCATGAGAGTACCCAGCCAGCGCTGACTATTGTGTCAATAGCAAAATACTGCGGATGCTGGAAATCTGAAATAAAAACAGAAAATGCTGGAAACACTCAGCAGGTCAGGCAGCATCTGTGGAGAGAGAAACAGAGTTAACGTTTCAGGTCAATGACCTTTTGTCAGAACTAGAAAAAGTTAGAGAAATAACAGGTTTTAAGCAAGTGAAAGGGGGGAGGGGAGGAAAGAACAAAAGGGGAGGTCTGTGATCGGGTGGAAGGCAGGAGAGAGTAAATGACACAAGGTATGATTGTACAAGGCAAAGGGAGATGGTAATAGGACAAGTAAAGAAACAAAAGATGAGTCTAGAAGAGGTGTAAATGGGAAGAGCAGGATCATTAACAGCTGCCATGTGAAAAAATAGGGGCCGAGGTTATGATCTGAAATTGTTGAACTCAGTGAGTCCAGAAGGCTGTAAAGTGCCTAATCGAAAGATGAGGTGCTGTTCCTCGAGCTTACGCTGAGCTTCCGTGGAACAATGCAAGAGGCCGAGGACGGTGAGATCAGAGTGGGAGTGGAGCGGAGAATTAAAGTGACAGGCGACCGGAAACTCAGGGTCACCCTTACGGACTGAACGGAGGTGTTCCGCAAAGCGGTCACCCATCTGCGATTGGTCTCCCCAATGTAGAGGAGACTGCACCGTGAGCAGCGAATACAGTATACTAGATTGAAAGAAGTACAAGTAAATCGCTGTTTCACCTGGAAGGGGTGTTTGGGAACCTGGACAGTGGGAAGGGAGGAGGTGAAAAGTCATGTGTTGCATCTCTTGCGCTTGCACGGGAAGGTGCCAGGGGAAGGGGTGTTGGGGGTGATAGAGGAGTGGACTAGGGTGTCACAGAGGGAGCGGTCCCTTCGGAATGCTGAAAGGGGAGGTGAGGGGAAGATGTGTTTGGTGGTGGGATCATGCTGGAGGTGGCGGAAATGGCGGAGGATGATCCGTTGAATGCAGAGTCTGAATATTGTATTCTTCAGTTTGGACAACACCTGATCTGCAAGGTTGATTCCTGGGGTGAGAGGGCTGTCCTATGAGGAGAGATTGTGTAGATTGGGCCGATACTCTCTGGAGTTTAGAAGAATGAGAGGTGATCTCAGTGAAACATTGAAGACTCTGAGGGGGATTGACAGGGTAGATGCTGAGAGGCTGTTTCCCCCTGGCTGGAGAGTCTAGAACCAGGGGTCGCAGTCTCAGGATAAGGGGTCGGCCATTGAAGACAGAGATGAGGAGAAATTCCTTCACTCAGAGGGTGGTGAATCTTTGGAATTCTCTGCCCCAGAGGGCTGTAGAGGCTCAGTCATTGCGTATATTCAAGGCAGAGATCGATAGAGCTTTGGATTCAAGAGGAATCAAGGAATACGGAGATTGGGCAGGAAAGTGGAGTTGAGGTGGATGATCAGCCATGATCTTATTAAATGGCAGAGCAGGCTCGAGGGGCCGTGTGGCGGAGCAGGCTCGAGGGGCCGTGTGGCGGAGCAGGCTCGAGGGGCCGTGTGGCGGAGCAGGCTCGAGGGCTGTATGGCCGACTCCTGCTCCTAATTCTTATGTTCTAAGCAGTACAGTCCCAAATGGTCTGCTTCCGTTCCCCTCTCTGAGCCCACACAATCATTTTCACCAGTCCTTGTCTAAACAAGCAGACTGACTAAGGATCGCTACCCACTCCACTTTCATCAAACACTATCTGAAGATTACTTTAATACTGTACCTGGCATGGAACCCTAATTCGTGTTTATTTTCTGTGTAATTACATGTGGAGACTCTGATACTGACTTTTTTTGTTCTTCACCTCACCCCATTTAGATTTATGGAATTGAAGATTATAATCCTTTGGACATTACTGCTACCATGTTTAACTCACCAATTGGTCCCACGGATTCTCCACTACAGACAAGTGAGTATCATTGCTGTTGGATGGTTCATTGGGGCACTGGTCCTGAATTAAGTCATCTGCACTTTTGATACTGTTTAGAAAAGTGTGAAAAATGATAGATCAGCATATTGATTTTCACAAGAGAAAAATTACTGATTAAGTAATTGGTTACCCGATATCAAACGGTGTAAAAATACAATTGCTGGAAATGAGCAGCAGACCTGTCAATATCTGAGAGGTTCCGTGTCATCTAGTCCCGATGGTAGCTCTCTGTCTCTCTCTCTCTCTCTGTGTCTCTCTCTCTGTGTCTCTCTCTCTGTCTCTCTCTCTCTCTCTCTGTCTCTCTGTCTCTGTCTGTCTCTCTCTCGCTCGCTCTCTCGCTCTCTCTCTCTCTTTCTCTCTCTCTCTCTCTCGCTCTCTCGCTCGCTCTCTCTCTCGCTCGCTCTCGCGCGCTCTCTCGCGCGCTCTCTCTGCTCTCTCTCTCTCACCCCCTCTGTCTCTCACCCCCCTCTGTCTCTCACCCCCCTCTGTCGGTTAGAGGGTGGTGAATCTTTGGAATTCTCTGCCCCAGAGGGCTGTGGATGCTCAGTCGTTGAGTATATTCAAGGCTGAGATCGATAGATTTTTGGACTCTCGGGGAATCAAGGGATATGGGGATCGGGCAGGAAAGTGGAGTTGAGGTCGAAGATCAGCCATGATCTTATTGAATGGCGGAGCAGGCTCGAGGGGCCGAATGGCCGACTCCTGCTCCTAATTCTTATGTTCTTATGTTCTCCTGAATTTCGAGGCCATCAGTTCGGATCAATGCTGGACGGTGCCCTCCATGACTTCATGGGCTACGAGCTCTTGTAGTTGTGGCCAACATTCCTTCCGCAACCACCAGCTGAAACAATTTAGCACTTCATTCATCTCGGGCTTGTTTGTGCGACCTTGTTATGAGCAAGTTGGCTGCAGCATTTGGCTGCATAACAGTAACTTGAAAGTAATTTATTTATTGAAATTCTTTGAGATGGCCTGAAGGCACGATAAACTGCTATTTCTCTTTTTGTCCCTTTCCTTTTCGTGCGCTCTCTCTCTCGTGCGCTCTCTCTCTCGTGCGCTCTCTCTCTCGTGCGCTCTCTCTCTCTCGTGCGCTCTCTCTCGTGCGCTCTCTCTCTCGTGCGCTCTCTCTCTCGTGCGCTCTCTCTCTCGTGCGCTCTCTCTCTCGTGCGCTCTCTCTCTCGTGCGCTCTCTCTCGTGCGCTCTCTCTCGTGCGCTCTCTCTCGTGCGCTCTCTCGTGCGCTCTCTCTCGTGCGCTCTCTCTCTCGTGCGCTCTCTCTCTCGTGCGCTCTCTCTCTCGTGCGCTCTCTCTCTCGTGCGCTCTCTCTCTCGTGCGCTCTCTCGTGCTCTCTCTCTCTCGTGCTCTCTCTCGTGCGCTCTCTCGTGCGCTCGCTCTCTCGTGCGCTCTCTCTCTCGTGCGCTCTCTCTCTCGTGCGCTCTCTCTCGTGCGCTCTCTCTCGTGCGCTCTCTCTCGTGCGCTCTCTCTCGTGCGCTCTCTCTCGTGCGCTCTCTCTCGTGCGCTCTCTCTCTCGTGCGCTCGCTCTCTCGTGCGCTCGCTCTCGTGCGCTCTCTCTCGTGCGCTCTCTCTCTCTCTCTCTCGTGCTCTCTCTCGTGCGCTCTCTCTCGTGCGCTCTCTCTCGTGCGCTCTCTCTCGTGCGCTCTCTCTCGTGCGCTCTCTCTCGTGCGCTCTCTCGTGCGCTCTCTCTCGTGCGCTCTCTCTCGTGCGCTCTCTCTCGTGCGCTCTCTCTCTCGTGCGCTCTCTCTCTCGTGCGCTCTCTCTCTCGTGCGCTCTCTCGTGCGCTCTCTCTCTCTCGTGCGCTCTCTCTCTCTCGTGCGCTCTCTCTCTCTCGTGCGCTCTCTCTCTCGTGCGCTCTCTCTCGTGCGCTCTCTCTCGTGCGCTCTCTCTCTCTCGTGCGCTCTCTCTCTCGTGCGCTCTCTCTCTCTCGTGCGCTCTCTCTCTCTCGTGCGCTCTCTCTCTCTCTCGTGCGCTCTCTCTCGTGCGCTCTCTCTCGTGCGCTCTCTCTCGTGCGCTCTCTCTCGTGCGCTCTCTCTCGTGCGCTCTCTCTCGTGCGCTCTCTCTCGTGCGCTCTCTCTCGTGCGCTCTCTCTCGTGCGCTCTCTCTCGTGCGCGCTCTCTCTCGTGCGCTCTCTCTCTCGTGCGCTCTCTCTCGTGCGCTCTCTCTCGTGCGCTCTCTCGTGCGCTCTCTCTCGTGCGCTCTCTCTCGTGTGCTCTCGTGCGCTCTCTCTCGTGCGCTCTCTCTCTCTCGTGCGCGCTCTCTCGTGCGCGCTCTCTCTCGTGCGCGCTATCTCTCTCGTGCGCGCTATCTCTCGTGCGCGCTATCTCTCGTGCGCGCTCTCTCTCGTGCGCGCTCTCTCTCTCGTGCGCGCTCTCTCTCTCGTGCGCTCTCTCTCTCGTGCGCGCTCTCTCTCGTGCGCGCTCTCTCTCGTGCGCGCTCTCTCTCGTGCGCGCTCTCTCTCGTGCGCGCTCTCTCTCGTGCGCGCTCTCTCTCGTGCGCGCTCTCTCTCTAGTGCGCGCTCTCTCGTGCGCGCTCTCTCTCTCGTGCGCGCTCTCTCTCTCGTGCGCGCTCTCTCTCTCGTGCGCGCTCTCTCTCTCGTGCGCGCTCTCTCTCTCGTGCGCGCTCTCTCTCTCGTGCGCGCTCTCTCTCTCGTGCGCGCTCTCTCTCTCGTGCGCGCTCTCTCTCTCGCGCGCTCTCTCGTGCGCGCTCTCTCTCTCGTGCGCGCGCTCTCTCTCGTGCGCGCTCTCTCTCGTGCGCGCTCTCTCTCTCGTGCGCGCTCTCTCTCTCGTGCGCGCTCTCTCTCTCGTGCGCGCTCTCTCTCTCGTGCGCGCTCTCTCTCTCGTGCGCGCTCTCTCTCTCGTGCGCGCTCTCTCTCTCGTGCGCGCGCTCTCGTGCGCGCGCTCTCGTGCGCTCTCTCTCGTGCGCGCGCTCTCGTGCGCGCTCTCTCTCGCGCGCTCTCTCTCGCGCGCGCTCTCTCGCGCGCGCTCTCTCGTGCGCGCTCTCTCGTGCGCGCTCTCTCTCTCGTGCGCGCGCACTCGTGCGCGCTCTCTCGTGCGCGCTCTCTCGTGCGCGCTCTCTCGTGCGCTCTCTCTCGTGCGCGCTCTCTCTCGTGCGCGCTCTCTCGTGCGCGCTCTCTCTCTCGTGCGCGCTCTCTCTCGTGCGCGCTCTCTCGTGCGTGCTCTCTCTCTCTCGTGCGCGCGCTCTCGTGCGCGCTCTCTCTCTCGTGCGCGCTCTCTCGTGCGCGCGCTCTCTCTCGTGCGCGCTCTCTCTCGTGCGCGCTCTCTCTCTCGTGCGCGCTCTCTCTCTCGTGCGCGCTCTCTCTCTCGTGCGCACTCTCTCGTGCGCGCTCTCTCTCTCGTGCGCGCTCTCTCTCTCGTGCGCGCTCTCTCTCTCGTGCGCGCTCTCGCTCTCGTGCGCGCTCTCTCTCGTGCGCGCTCTCTCTCTCGTGCGCGCTCTCTCTCTCGTGCGCGCTCTCTCGTGCGCGCTCTCTCTCTCGTGCGCGCTCTCTCTCTCGTGCGCGCTCTCTCTCTCGTGCGCGCTCTCTCTCTCGTGCGCGCTCTCTCTCGTGCGCGCTCTCTCGTGCGCGCTCTCTCTCTCGTGCGCGCTCTCTCTCTCGTGCGCGCTCTCTCTCTCGTGCGCGCTCTCTCTCGTGCGCGCGCTCTCTCTCGTGCGCGCTCTCTCTCTCGTGCGCGCTCTCTCGTGCGCGCTCTCTCTCGTGCGCGCTCTCTCTCGTGCGCGCTCTCGTGCGCGCTCTCTCTCGTGCGCGCTCTCTCGTGCGCGCTCTCTCTCTCTCGTGGGCTCTCTCTCTCGCGCTCTCTCTCTCTCTCGCTCGCGCGCGCGCTCTCTCCCTCTTTCGTGGGCTCTCTCTCTCGTGGGCTCTCTCTCGTGGGCTCTCTCTCGTGGGCGCTCTCTCTCTCGTGGGCTCTCTCTCTCTCGCGCTCTCTCGTGGGCGCTCTCTCTCTCGTGGGCTCTCTCTCGTGGGCTCTCTCTAGTGCGCTCTCTCTCGTGCGCTCTCTCTCGTGCGCTCTCTCTCGTGGGCTCTCTCTCGTGGGCTCTCTCTCTCTCGTGGGCTCTCTCTCTCTCGTGGGCTCTCTCTCTCGTGGGCTCTCTCTCTCTCGTGGGCTCTCTCTCTCTCGTGGGCTCTTGCTCTCTCTTGGGCTCTCTCTCTCTCGTGGGCTCTCTCTCGTGGGCTCTTTCTCTCTCGTGGGCTCTCTGCGCTCTCTCTCTCTGCGCTCTCTCTCGGCTCAGATTGCTGACATCTGGCTGTATTTGGAGTGAATTATCTTTCAGACTTACCTTTCTGCGTGAATGTTACTGAATTTATTTAATAGGTTTGTGAAATCTTCAGCTTCTCATTTACTGTGTCAGATACCGCAGGGATGTGTCCAAATTATAGCTACTTCCTGTCTAAGGCATTACAGAGATTTCACTAAATATTTCCACTGTGGAAAAATAGACTGCGATTCAGAAAGCAGTGACTCAGTCCTCCAAGCTCCTTAATACACCAGACACAACAGTTTCTCATTTTCTGCATTGTACAAGGAAAGGTTTGCTATCGAAAGTCTTGCTAGCCTTATCCATCACCTCGTCTCACGTGGCACGTTCTCTCTGTCTGGTTTTGTTCTGTCATTCGTTACCAGTCTGATTATTTTTTCCGACTGTCCATGAGGTAAAATTACCGCAGCTCCTTTGTTAGGAATGGTTTTAGAGATAGTATAGACTAAGATGTTGAAGTTTTTTGTAAAATCTAGGAACAGGAGGAGGCCATTCAGCCCCTCGAGCCTGTTCCCCCATTCAGTTGGATCAGGGCTGATCGGCACGATCCATGGGTACAAGGGTTCCCGAGAGAATGATTGTCTGAAGGCACCAGCTTCGGATTGAATAATGGAGCTCCAAAGGTGGAGGATTATTCTAGGTGTTGCACTTTGGGAGATCAAGAAATATTTATGTGGAGTTTTTCCTCAGGAGCTAGGACGAGGTGGGTCCATGCCGGTGTACATTGTACATACCCTGTGGAAGGGCAGCGCTGAGGAGCTGAAAGGCTCACCGGGCCGGCCTCCCATATTCCACCCTCCATAAACTCCAGCTCATCCAAAACTCGGCTGCCCCGTGTCCTAACTCGCCCCGAGACCCGTTCACCCATCACCCCGAGACCCGTTCACCCATCACCCCCTGTGCTCACTGAGTCCCGTTCACCCATCACCCCCCGTGCTCACCCCGAGACCCGTTCACCCATCACCCCCCGTGCTCACTGAGTCCCGTTCACCCATCACCCCCCGTGCTCACCCCGAGACCCGTTCACCCATCACCCCCTGTGCTCACCGAGACCCGTTCACCCGTCACCCCCTGTGCTCACCCCAAGACCCGTTCACCCGTCACCCGCTGTGCTCACTGAGACCCGTTCACCCATCACCCCCTGTGCTCACCGAGACCCGTTCACCCGTCACCCTCTGTGCTCACCCCGAGACCCGTTCACCCGTCACCCCCTGTGCTCGCTGAGACCCGTTCACCCATCACCCCCTGTGCTCACCCCGAGACCCGTTCACCCATCACCCCCTGTGCTCACCGAGTCCCGTTCACCCATCGCCCCCTGTGCTCACTGAGACCCGTTCACCCATCACCCCCTGTGCTCACTGAGACCCGTTCACCCATCACCCCCCGTGCTCACCCCGAGACCCGTTCACCCATCACCCCCCCGTGCTCACTGAGACCCGTTCACCCATCACCCCCTGTGCTCACCGAGACCCGTTCACCCATCACCCCCTGTGCTCACTGAGACCCGTTCACCCATCACCCCCCGTGCTCACCGAGACCCGTTCACCCATCACCCCCTGTGCTCACCCCGAGACACGTTCACCCATCACCCCCCGTGCTCACCGAGTCCCGTTCACCCATCACCCCCTGTGCTCACCGAGTCCCGTTCACCCATCACCCCCTGTGCTCACTGAGACCCATTCACCCATCACCCCCTGTGCTCACCCCAAGACCCGTTCACCCATCACCCCCTGTGCTCACCGAGACCTGTTCACCCATCACCCCCTGTGCTCACCCCGAGACCCGTTCACCCATCACCCCCCTGATATACCTATCAATTCGTCCAATGAAAAGCGACGAGTTAGGAAAGTAACTATAGGTTTTTATTGACTAAATAACAGAGCCCACCCTCATGGGTGATCGGATCCAGCAAGGAGGAATACCTGCCAGTCGACTACCTTTATACCTGGGCAGGTAGGTGGAGCCATGGGCAGAGTCAGTGATGGTCAGCCCAGGTATAACAGTGTGACAAGAGGCGACCTCGTATAGTGACACAACAGTGAGAACAGTGATAACAATATAACAGTGATAACTATAGTGTAACGATAGTGAACGATAAAAGTGGTTTACCACATTCACCCCTTCTTTAGATTTGAGTCCGGCGGGGTGAAGTGTACTACCAGTTCTGGTATGTCAGTCTGTCCGGAGGCCTCGTAAGCCTCTCCGATCGTCGCAGCGGCGGTGTTGCATTATCCGGTGTTAATGCTGGTGTCTGCGTGGTCGGCGAAGGCTCGTGGGGTTCCGGCATGCCGTCTACCTGGGCTGGAATTGGGGGGGTGGTGGGGGGGGGGTAAAGGTGGTGTCTCCGGAGTGCCCGAGGGTGCGAGGTCTCGTAAGGAGACAGTATCCTCCCGCCCGTCTGGGTAAGCCACGTAGGCGTACTGGGGGTTGGCGTGCAGGAGGTTCACCATCTCGACCAGGGGGTCCGTTTTATGGGCCCTCACGTGCTTTCGCAGCAGGACGGGCCCCGGAGAGGTCAGCCAGGTTGGTAGAGTGGTTCCCGTAGTCGACTTCCTGGGGAAAACAAACATTCGTTCATGGGGGGTGGCGTTAACGGCAGTGCAAAGTAGTGACCGGATGGAATGCAGCGCTGTCGGGAGGACTTCCTGCCAGCGGGACGTTGGGAGGCCCTTAGACTTTAAGGCTAAGATGACGGCCTTCCAGACAGTCGCGTTCTCTCTTTCCACCTGGCCGTTCCCTCGGGGGTTGTAGCTGGTGGTCCTGCTTGCTGCAATACCTCTCGCTAGTAGGAACTGGCGGAGTTCCTCGCTCATGAAGGAGGAGCCCCGGTCACTATGTATATAGTTCGGGAACCCGAACAAGGCGAAGAGTTCGTTCAGGCATTTAATGACCGTGGTACTGGTCATGTCTGGGCAGGGGAAGGCAAAGGGGAAACGGGAGTACTCATCAACGATGTTGAGGAAGTACACATTACGGTCGGATGACGGTAGGGGCCCCTTAAAGTCGATGCTCAGGCGCTCGAAGGGGCGGGTGGCCTTGATCAGGCTTGCTTTGTCCGGCCTATAGAAGTGTGGTTTGCACTCGGCACAGGTCTGGCAGTTCCTGGTCATGGTCCTGACCTCCTCGATGGAGTAGGTCAGGTTGCGGGCCTTAATGAAATGATAAAGTCTGGTGACCCCGGGGTGGCAGAGGTCGTTGTGGAGGGTCTGAAGTCTATCAATATGCGCGCTGGCGCATGTAATTCGTGAAAGAGCATCGGGGGGTTCGTTCAGCTTACCTGGCCGGTACAAGATCTCATAATCGTAGGTGGATAGCTCGATTCTCCACCTCAAGATCTTGTCATTCTTGATTTTGCCCCTCAGCTTGTTATTAAACATGAAAGCGACCGAACGCTGGTCGGTGAGGAGGGTAAATCGTTTGCCTGCCAGGTAATGCCTCCAGCGTCGTACCGCCTCCACGATCGCCTGGGCTTCCTTCTCGACCGACGAGTGTCGGATCTCAGGGCCCTGTAGGGTCCTTGAGAAGAAGGCCACCGGCCTCCCCTCCTGGTTAAGGGTAGCGGCTAGGGCGAAGTCGGATGCATCGCTCTCCACTTGGAAGGGGATGGACTCATCCACTGCGTGCATTGTGGCCTTGGCTATGTCTCCCTTAATGAGGGAGAAGGCCGCGCACGCCTCCTCCGTTCTGGTCGACCATCCGGTCCATCTCCCTTTGGAAGACCGACACCCCGTTGGTGACAGCGAAGGGGACCCTAAGGAAGTGGTAGAGGCGCCCGTTCGCCTCGAAGGCGGTATACTGGCGGTCCTCCGGGCTGATAGGGAGTTGGTGGTAGGCCGACTTAAGGTCGATGGTCGAGAATACTCAGTATTGTGCAATCTGATTGACCATGTCAGATATGCGGGGAAGGGGGTATGCGTCCAGCTGGGTGTACCTGTTTATGGTCTGGCTGTAGTCGATGACCAAGCGATTTTTATCGCCGGTCTTAACGACCACGACCTGGGCACGCCAGGGGCTGCTGCTCCCCTCGATGATGCCCTCTTTCAGGAGGCGCCGCACCTCATAGCTAATGAAGGCCCTGTCCCCGGCGCTGTACCGCCTGCTCTTGGTAGCGACGGGTTTGCAGTCGGGGGTTAGGTTAGCGAACAGGGAAGGTGGCGGGACCTTGAGGGTGGATAGGCTGCAGGTGTTACGCGGTGGGCGGTTTAGCATCCGCTGGTTGTCGACTGTGAGTGGGGGGAGGGGTCCACAGTATGCTAGGGTGACACTTTGGAGGTGGGATTGGAAGTCCAGCCCTAGTAGGACGGCAGCGCAGAGCTGGGGGAGGACGAGGAGTTTAAAGTTTTTATACTCCGTACCCTTAACCGACAGGGTCACAACACAGTAGCCGCTGATGTCCGTGGCGTGGGACCTTGATGCCATCGAGATTCGGTTGCGCGTTGGCAGGACGGGGAGGGAGTAGTGGCTCACCGTGTCTGGGTGGATGAAGCTCTCCGTGCTTCCGCTGTCGAACAGGCAGGTCGTGGCGTGGCCGTTTACTTTGATGTCCATCATCGACTTGGACAGGTGATGCGGGCGGGCTTGATCCAGAGTGACGGAGGCTAGTGTGTAGCTGAGCGAGTCGTTGTCGTCTGCGGGTGAGGCGGTCGTCGGGTCTGGAGGCACGGTGGCAGTCGAGCGTGGTGGGTAAAATGGCGTCTCCCACGAGGTTGGACAAAATGGCTGCCCCCATAACTCTCATGAGGCACTATTGGGGTCGGTTGCCTTGATCAAAGATGGCCGCCCCCATGACTCACGTGTGGGGATGCTGGCCTCTGTTGCCTTGAAGGAAGATGGCTGCCCCCACAGTTCGCATGAGGCACTGCTGGCCTCTGAAGATCCACTTCTGCAGGCCTTAGCAAGGTGGCCTTTCTTCCTGCAGGTTGAGCAGGTGGAGTTCCTAGCTGGGCAGCGCGACCTCGGGTGTTTCTCCTGGCCGCAGAAAAAGCAGCCGCGGGGGTCCGATGTCGGAGCCGGTACCGGGGGTGGCGGTCCCGATCGGGTCCGGGACGCCGACGCTGAGGTAGGTCCCGGGGGCGGCGCGGTGAAGGGTATTGCGGTGGGGGTCGGGCCCGAGTCCCAGGGTCGCGAACAGTACCTGGAGAACGCCTCCTGGTCCCGATGGGCCACCTCCAGGGAGAGAGCGAGGGCTGCAGCTTTGTCCAGGTCGAGGTCCTTTGCTTCCAGTAATCGCTGCCGTGAGTAGTCGGACCGTAGGCCTTTCACGAAGGCATCGCGGACGTTGTCTTCCGTATTTTCTGCCGCCGTTACTGCTTTAAAGTTACAGTCTCTGCCGAGTGCTTGTAGCACCCGTAAAAATTCCTCCACCGGCTCCCCTGGCAGTTGCGGGCGGGACCTTAGGAGGTGCCTGGTATACATGGGGTTTACCGGGGTTTGGTACTGTCTTTTCAGCCGGTTGATGGCGTCCTCGTATGTTTTAAGGTCCCGGATGAGCGCGAATACTTTAGGGCTCAGTTGGGCGTTCAGAACTCTTAGCTTGGATCTCTGAGGCACGTTGGACTCTTCCAGGTAGGCTTCAAAGCAGCCCAGCCAGTGATCGAGGTCGAGGGCTGCGTTCGCTGCCCGTGGATTTAGATCCAGGTACGGTGGTCTGAGGGCTCGCAGCCAAGCCGGCTGTTGTGATTGTTGCGGCTCGGCGTCTGAAGGCTGCTGTGGCTGTTGTGGCGGGGTGTCTGGATGAGACATCTTAAAATTTAGTCAATAAAATTGATATACCTATCAATTCGTCCAATGAAAAGCGACGAGTTAGGAAAGTAACTATAGGTTTTTATTGACTAAATAACAGAGCCCACCCTCATGGGTGATCGGATCCAGCAAGGAGGAATACCAGCCAGTTGACTACCTTTATACCTGGGCAGGTAGGTGGAGCCATGGGCGGAGTCAGTGATGGTCAGCCCAGGTATAACAGTGTGACAAGAGGCGACCTCATATAGTGATACAACAGTGAGAACAGTGATAACAATATAACAGTGATAACTATAGTGTAACGATAGTGAACGATAAAAGTGGTTTACCACACCCCCGTGCTCACTGAGTCCCGTTCACCCATCACCCCCTGTGCTCACTGAGACCCGTTCACCCATCACCCCCTGTGCTCACTGAGACCCGTTCACCCATCACCGCCTGTGCTCATCCCGAGACCCGTTCACCCATCACCCCCTGTGTTCACTGAGACCCGTTCACCCATCACCCCCTGTGCTCACCCCGAGACCCGTTCACCCATCACCCCCTGTGCTCACCCCGAGACCCGTTCACCCATCACCCACTGTGCTCACTGAGTCCCGTTCACCCATCACCCCCTGTGCTCACCCCGAGGCCCGTTCACCCATCACCCCCTGTGCTCACTGAGACCCGTTCACCCATCACCCCCTGTGCTCACTGAGACCCGTTCACCCATCACCCCCTGTGCTCACTGAGACCCGTTCACCCATCACCCCCTGTGCTCACTGAGACCCGTTCACCCATCACCCCCTGTGCTCATCCCGAGACCCGTTCACCCATCACCCCCTGTGTTCACTGAGACCCGTTCACCCATCACCCCCTGTGCTCACCCCGAGACCCGTTCACCCATCACCCCCTGTGCTCACCCCGAGACCCGTTCACCCATCACCCCCTGTGCTCACTGAGTCCCGTTCACCCATCACCCCCTGTGCTCACCCCGAGACCCGTTCACCCATCACCCCCTGTGCTCACTGAGACCCGTTCACCCATCACCCCCTGTGCTCACTGAGACCCGTTCACCCATCACCCCCTGTGCTCACTGAGACCCGTTCACCCATCACCCCCTGTGCTCACCGAGTCCCATTCACCCATCACCCCCCTGTGCTCACCCCGAGTCCCGTTCACCCATCACCCCCCTGTGCTCACCCCGAGACCCGTTCACCCATCACCCCCTGTGCTCACTGAGACCCGTTCACCCATCACCTCCTGTGCTCACGGAGACCCGTTCAGCCATCACCCCCTGTGCTCACTGAGACCCGTTCACCCATCGCCCCCTGTGCTCACGGAGACCCGTTCACCCATCACCCCCTGTGCTCACCGAGACCCGTTCACCCATCACCCCCTGTGCTCACCCCGAGACCCGTTCACCCATCACCCCCTGTGCTCACCGAGACCCGTTCACCCATCACCCCCTGTGCTCACCCCGAGACCCGTTCACCCATCACCACCTGTGCTCACTGAGACCCGTTCACCCATCACCCCCTGTGCTCACCGAGTCCCGTTCACCCATCACCCCCCTGTGCTCACCCCGAGACCCGTTCACCCATCACCCCCTGTGCTCACCGAGACCCGTTCACCCATCACCCCCTGTGCTCACGGAGACCCGTTCACCCATCACCCCCTGTGCTCACTGAGACCCGTTCACCCATCACCCCCTGTGCTCACTGATACCCATTCACCCATCACCCCCTGTGCTCACCCCGAGACCCGTTCACCCATCACCCCCTGTGCTCACCCCGTTCACCCATCACCCCCTGTGCTAACTGAGACCCGTTCACCCATCACCCCCTGTGCTCACCGAGTCCCGTTCACCCATCACGCCCTGTGCTCAATGAGACCCGTTCACCCATCACCCCCTGTGCTCACTGAGACCCGTTCACCCATCACCCCCTGCGCTCACCGAGACCCGTTCACCCATCACCCCCTGTGCTCACCGAGACCCGTTCACCCATCACCCCCTATGCTCACTGAGACCGTTCACCCATCACCCCCTGTGCTCACTGAGACCCGTTCACCCATCACCCCCTGTGCTCACCGAGTCCCGTTCACCCATCACGCCCTGTGCTCACCGAGTCCCATTCACCCATCACCCCCTGTGCTCACCGAGTCCCGTTCACCCATCACGCCCTGTGCTCACCGAGTCCCATTCACCCATCACCCCCTGTGCTCACCCCGAGTCCCGTTCACCCATCACCCCCTGTGCTCACTGAGACCTGTTCACCCATCACCCCCTGTGCTCACCCCGAGACCCGTTCACCCATCACCCCCTGTGCTCACCGAGACCCGTTCACCCATCACCCCCTGTGCTCACCCCGAGACCCGTTCACCCATCACCCCCTGTGCTCACCGAGACCCGTTCACCCATCACCCCCTGTGCTCACCCCGAGACCCGTTCACCCATCACCCCCTGTGCTCACTGAGACCCGTTCACCCATCACCCCCTGTGCTCACCTGGAGACCCGTTCACCCATCACCTCCTGTGCTCACCGAGACCCGTTCACCCATCACCCCCTGTGCTCACCGAGTCCCGTTCACCCATCACCCCCTGCGCCCACTGAGACCCGTTCACCCATCACCCACTGTGCTCACCCCGTTCACCCATCACCCCGTGCTCACCCCGTTCACCCATCACCCCCTGTGCTCACCGAGTCCCGTTCACCCATCACGCCCTGTGCTCAATGAGACCCGTTCACCCATCACCCCCTGTGCTCACTGAGACCCGTTCACCCATCACCCCCTGTGCTCACCGAGACCCGTTCACCCATCACCCCCTGTGCTCACCGAGACCCGTTCACCCATCACCCCCTATGCTCACTGAGACCGTTCACCCATCACCCCCTGTGCTCACCGAGTCCCGTTCACCCATCACGCCCTGTGCTCACCGAGTCCCATTCACCCATCACCCCCTGTGCTCACCGAGACCCGTTCACCCATCACCCCCTGTGCTCACTGAGACCGTTCACCCATCACCCCCTGTGCTCACTGAGACCCGTTCACCCATCACCCCCTGTGCTCACCTGGAGACCCGTTCACCCATCACCTCCTGTGCTCACCGAGACCCGTTCACCCATCACCCCCTGTGCTCACCGAGTCCCGTTCACCCATCACCCCCTGCGCCCACTGAGACCCGTTCACCCATCACCCACTGTGCTCACCCCGTTCACCCATCACCCCCTGTGCTCACCCCGTTCACCCATCACCCCCTGTGCTAACTGAGACCCGTTCACCCATCACCCCCTGTGCTCACCGAGTCCCGTTCACCCATCACGCCCTGTGCTCAATGAGACCCATTCACCCATCACCCCCTGTGCTCACTGAGACCCGTTCACCCATCACCCGCTGTGCTCACCGAGACCCGTTCACCCATCACCCCCTGTGCTCACCGAGACCCGTTCACCCATCACCCCCTATGCTCACTGAGACCGTTCACCCATCACCCCCTGTGCTCACCGAGTCCCGTTCACCCATCACGCCCTGTGCTCACCGAGTCCCATTCACCCATCACCCCCTGTGCTCACCGAGACCCGTTCACCCATCACCCCCTGTGCTCACTGAGACCGTTCACCCATCACCCCCTGTGCTCACTGAGACCCGTTCACCCATCACCCCCTGTGCTCACCCCGAGTCCCGTTCACCCATCACCCCCTGTGCTCACTGAGACCTGTTCACCCATCACCCCCTGTGCTCACCCCGAGACCCGTTCACCCATCACCCCCTGTGCTCACCGAGACCCGTTCACCCATCACCCCCTGTGCTCACCCCGAGTCCCGTTCACCCATCACCCCCTGTGCTCACTGAGACCTGTTCACCCATCACCCCCTGTGCTCGCTGACCTACACTGGCTCCCAGTCCGGCAACGCCTCAATTAAAAAAAATTCTCATCCTCATATTTACTTCCCTCCATGGCCTGGCCCCTATCTCTGTAAACTCCTCCAGCCCTACAACCCTCTGAGATCTCTGCACTCCTTCAATTCTGGCCTCTTCGCATCCCCGATTTTAATCGCTCCACCATTGGCGGCCGTGCCTTCAGCTGCCTGGGCCCTAAGCTCTGGAATTCCCTCCCTAAACCTCTCCGCCACTCTCTCCTCCTTTAAGACGCTCCTTCAAACCTCCCTCGTTGACCCAGCTTTTGGTCACCTGTCCTAATATCTCCCTGTGTGGCTCGGTGTCAAATTGTGTCTGATAATCGCTCCTGTGAAGCGCCGTGGGACGTTTTACTATGTTAAAGGCGCCGTATAAATACACGTTGTTATTTTTAGTGCAGTCACCATTACATAATGAACATCAAAAATCTAGCTGATGTAACCTGTGCTGTAAAATGTCAGTGAATCCGACTAATTACATAATTAATAGGGACAGACCCTAGTCTAATACATGAGAGGAAATAGCATTAAGTACGTGAAATGGACACACAAACCATATTTTATGCTGTGACCTTATTTTTAATCAAGTGGTATGAATGGCCTGATATTCTCATAAAACACTCATCATTTGCAGATTTGAAGTTTGACCTGTTTTTCTGTCTGGTACAGATGGGGTCAGATGAGCAAGTCCCTCGAGCAGACTGGGTTGGCACTGTCACCTGCTGCCTTATTGGGCTTTGGTCTGTAGATGTAAATTGAATGATTTTGAGGTATAATACTTTGAGCATTATATTTTGCCTAGAATAATAAATGTTTCTAATTGAAGTCCAATTTTCACAATGCTGTTGGATTTACGAGAAAGGCTTTTGTGATCTAGGTCCTGTGAGATAGAATTGTTTTTCCCCATTGGTGGGCAAGGGGATTTCCAGCTTAAGTACTGCATTCAAATTAGACTCCGTCTTGCATGTGAGATGTATTTTCTGTAAGTACTTTTTCTGCAGTTGTAATAATCACTGTGATTTCTTTCCCCAGCTGATGGGCCATACCTTCAGATTGTAGAGCAACCCAAGCAGGTAAGAGAGGGAGGGACACCAGCAACAGGTGCACGCATGTCAAAGCTGCATTGCATTTATTACTAACATCATCTTGCACTTCCATTAGTCATGTTCCTTCCTTGTATAGAATCTTACAGCACAGAAGGAGGCCATTTGGCCCATCGTGCCTGTGCCGGCTCTTTGAACGAGCTCTCCAATTAGCCCCACTCCCGCCTGCTCTTTCCCCGCAGTCCTGTAAATCGTTATTTTTCAAGTATTTATCCAATTCCCCTTTTGAAAGTTACTATTGAATCTGCTTCCACCGCCCTTTCAGGCAGCGCGTTCCAGATCACAACAACTCGCTGCGTAAAGAAAATCTCATCTCCCCCCCCGCCCCAGCCCCAGCCTGGATTTTTTGCCAATCACCTTCAATCTGTGTCCTCTGGTCACTGACCCTCCTGCCACTGGAAACAGTTTCTCCCGATCTACTCTATGAAAACTCCATATAATTTTGAACACCGCTTAAATCTCCCCTTAACCTTCTCTCTAAGGATAACAATCCCAGCTTCTCTAGTCTTTCCACATAACTGAATTCCCTCATCCCTGGTATTTTTAAAAATTTGTTTATGGGATGTGGGTGTCGCTGGCGAGGCCGACATTTATTGCCCATCCCCCAATTGCCCTTGAGCAGGTGGTGGTGAGCCGCCTTCTTGAACCGCTGCAGTCCGTGTGGTGAAGGTGCTCCCACAGTGCTGTTAGGGAGGGAGTTCCAGGATTTTGACCCAGCGACGATGAAGGAACGGTCGATATATTTCCAAGTCAGGATGGTGTGTGACTTGGAGGGAACTTGGAGGTGGTGGTGTTCCCATGCGCCTGCTGCCCTTGTCCTAGGTGGAAGAGGTCGCGGGTTTGGGAGATGCTGTTGAAGAAGCCTTGGCGATTTGCTGCAGTGCATCTTGTAGATGGTACACACTGCAGCCACGGTGCGCTGGTGGTGGAGGGAGTGAATGTTTAAGGTGGTGGATGGGGTGCCATTCTGGTAAATCTCCTCTGCACCCTCTCCACGGCCTTGACATCCTTTCTAAAGTGCGGTGCCCAGAATTGGAGACAATACTGCAGCTGGGGTCGAACCAGTGAAAAATAGTATTTAAAAACTTTACGCATAACTTGGGCAGTCCAAAACAAACTGAGGAAAGCTGGGGTTGAGTCTATGTTTGGAGACAGATTGAACAATCTATTTAACAGTCCTTGTACCTTGTTTGAGAACCTTTATTATTGATGGATTGTTTCCAGTGGTCAGTGAGACAGTAATAAGAGAGAATACATTTAAGATGATTGCAGGGAATTAGAGGAGCTTAGAAAAAATGATGCAGTTCATGGTTAGAATGTGAGTTATAACAGACTGGGAGTGGAGGAGAATTTATTTTTTTACGCAGCGAGTTGTTGTGATCTGGAACGCGCTGCCTGAAAGGGCGGTGGAAGCAGATTCAGTCATGACTTTCAAAAGGGGAATTGGATAAATACATGAAAAGGAAAGATTTACAGGGCTCTGGGGAAAAGAGCAGTGGGGTGGGGGGGGGAGTTTGACTAATTGGAGAGCTCTTTCAAAGAGCCGGCACAGGCACGATGGGCCGAATGGCCTCCTTCTGCGCTGTATGATTCTAGTCCATAAACTCTCTTTTAAAAACTCTCTTAAGAAAAAGAATATTAAAGTTTATGGGGAGGAAGGAAGGAAAGTGGTTTTAGGCTTCTGTGCCAAATCGCAAGTCACAGAATAAATTGTGAATTACATTATATAATGTTCCCGTCATTATAAAGCAGCATCTTCACTGACAAACCGTGAGCAATGGCCGAGGATATCTGCTCGTGGGTAGTCTGGGATCTGGAGTACAGTTATTACGTTTAGCTGCTGAGATGGACCTTCTGATTACACTTAGCTGTCAGGTAGTCCCCTGGGGAAGTGTATCTAGCCAGGAACATCCTGAGGTCAATTAGAGTCATAGAAGTTTACGGCACAGGAGGAGACCATTCGGCCCATCATGTCTGTGCTGGCCGACAAAGAGCTCTCCAGCCTAATCCCACTTTCCAGTTCTTGGTCTGTAGCCCTGTAGGTTACGGCACTTCAAGGGCATATCCAAGTACTTTTTAAATGTGATGAGGGTTTCTGCCTCTCCCACCCTTTCAGGCAGTGAGTTCCAGACCCCCACCACCCTCTGGGTGAAAAAAGTTCTCCTCAACTCCCCTCTAATCCTCCGACCAGTTACTTTAAATCTCTGCACCCTGGTTATTGACCTCTCTGCTAAGGGGAAATAGGTCCTTCCTGTCCACTCTATCTAGGCCCCTCATAATTTTATACACCTCAATTAAATCTCCCCTAAATTAAAGACTAACCATTGAGAGAAATTCGTGTAGATTGGTGGCAGCTTGTAAATCCCTGGGTCGTACCTCAGGGAGAGGCCAGGTTATCACGATCAGAAAAATCATCAGGAAATGACTGGCTTTCTATTAAAAAAAAATGTATTTTTGGCACTTTCCTCAGGGCAGGGAATGTCTTTCCCAGATTATTTTTTACCATTACACACTGCTGTTATTTCAGATACTTGTTGAATTAGATTGATCACCTAATGTGTTGTGTTTATGGTAGAGCCAGTGTTCGGAGTGCTGCAGTGACACCCGGCTCGTTCACTGTCACTTATATCATTTTATGATTCGTGATGTTGCTCCGTGTGTGGATTGGACTTGTCCTTTCATTGTGTCGGCGCCCTGCGTTTATCAAACACTGGGAAGTGCTCATCTGCCAGGGATTCTGAAGAAGAGGCATTGATGAAAGAAACCACTTGTTATTCGTAAACTTTTTAAAAACAATTCCTTTTCTTCTTTAAACTAATTCATGTGTTGTAAAAATGAGCCAGGCCCGTTTGAACATTAACAACCGCAAGATAAACCACAAGTCCTTGATATTAACTTAACAATGTCAGTAAATGACAGAATTTTCTAGACATTGGGTTTATAGTTCTGGCAAATATCCACAATAGGAAGGAAGTCAACGTATGTAATGAATGTCAGCAGCAGAACGTGCACGTATGCATCCCCGAATGATGGTTATCTCAGTCCATTTATGCTTCCTCTTCATTGCATTACATAGAATGTACGGCACAGAAACAGGCCATTCGGCCCAACTGGTCTGTGCCAGTGTTTCTGCTCCACACCAGCCTCCTCCCACCCCTCTTCATCTCACCCAGTGTCAGTGTTGATATGCGGAGCAAGTGTGGATTACCCATTGTTCAATAAGAAATCGAACTTGTAATTGAGGTTAAACCTTAAATCTAATCATTTCAGCAAGAAACATCAGCTTGATGTAACTCTTCCCAACTCTAATGAGACAAATGATACTGCGAGGAGAGTAATGTTTGGTTGAGGGTAAATGTGTGTGAGGCAACGTGTTGCTATTAACATCAAATGTACTTTTCAGTGTTCCAAATCTTGTTCATCTTTGACATTTAATTTTTATCTTGTGATGTTGAGTCCACCTCACTTATTGGAGCCATTTTAGACTGAGATGAGGAGGAATTTCTTCACTCAGAGGGTGGGGAATCTTTGGAATTCTCCACCCCAGAGGGCTGTGGAGGCTCAGTCATTGAGTATATTCAAGGCTGAGAGCGATAGATTTTGGACTCTTGGGGAATCGAGGGATATGGGGATTGGGTGGGAAAGTGGAGTTGAGGTTGATGATCAGCCATGATCTTATTGAATGGCGGAGCAGGCTCGAGGGGCCGTGTGGCGGAGCATAAGAACATAAGAAATAGGAGCAGGAGTAGTCCAATCGGCCCCTCGAGCCTGCTCCGCCATTCAATAAGATCATGGCTGATCTGATCCTAACCGCCAATCCACTATCACAGAACCATCTCCTGAATCTAACAGAATTAGACACACGAAATAGGAGCAGGAGCAGGATCAGGCTACACGGCCCCTGGGCCCGCTCCGCTACCCACAGGGCCATGACCGATCCGAACCTAGACTCGTGTCCAAATTCCTGCCCGCTCCCCGTAACCCTTAATTCCCTTTACTTCTAGGAAACTGTCTATTTCTGTTTTAAATTTATGTAATGATGTAGCTTCTACAGCTTTTTGGGGCAGCATATTCCATGGACCTACCACCCTCTGAGTGAAGTAGTTCCTCCTCATCTCAGTTTTGAAAGAGCAGCCCCTTATTCTAAGACTATGCCCCCTAGTTCTAGTTTCACCCATCATCGGGAACATCTTCCCCGCATCCACCCGATCCAACCCCTTCACAATCTTATGTTTCAATAAGATCACCTCTCATTCTTCTGAACTCCAATGAGTAGAGTCCCAATCTACTCAACCTCTCCTCATATGTCCATCCCCTCATCCCCGGGATTAACCGAGTGAACCTTCTTTGTACTGACTCAAGAGCAAGTATGTCCTTTCTTAAGTATGGACACCAAAACTGTACGCAGTATTCCAGGTGCGGTCTCACCAATACCTTGTACAACTGAAGCAATACCTCCCTATTTTTATATTCTATCCCCCTAGCAATGAAAGCCAACATTCCATTGGCCTTCTTAATCACTTGCTGCACCTGCATACTAACCTTATGAGTTTCGTGCACCAGGACTCCCAGATCCCTTTGTACTTCAATACTTTCCAGTTTCTTGCCATTAAGATAATAACTTGCTCTACGATTTTTCCTGCCAAAGTGCATAACCTCACACTTTCCAGTATTGTATTCCATCTGCCAAATCTCTGCCCACTTACTTAGCCTGTCGATGTCCCCTTGCAGGTTTTTTATGTTCTCCTCGCTCACTACTTTCCCTCCCATCTTAGTATCATCTGCAAACTTTGATATGTTACACTCGGTCCCCTCCTCCAAATCGTTAATATAGATTGTAAAGAGTTGGGGACCCAGCACTGACCCCTGCAGAACACCACTAGTTACTGATTGCCAGTCTGAGAATGAACCATTTATCCCAACTCTCTGCCTTCTGTTAGATAGCCAATCCTCTATCCATGCCAGAATATTACCCCCAATCCTGTGATTTTTTATCTTAAGCAATAATCTTTTGTGTGGCACCTTGTCAAATGCCTTTTGGAAGTCTAAATACACTACGTCCACTGGTTCCCCTTTATCCACCCTATATGTTACTTCCTCAAAGAACTCCAGCAAATTTGTCAAACATGACTTCCCCTTCATAAAACCATGCTGACTTTGTCCTATTAAATTATGATTATCCAAATGTCCTGTTACTGTCTCCTTAATAATGGACTCCAAAATTTTACCTACCACAGATGTTAGGCTAACCGGTCTATAGTTTCCAGCCTTCTGTCTGCTGCCCTTTTTAAATAAGGGTGTTACATTAGCAGTTTTCCAGTCTGCCGGGACCTTTGCCGAGTCCAGGGAGTTTTGGAAAATTATTACCAATGCATCCACAATCCCTACCGCCACTTCCCTCAAGACCCTAGGATGTAAGCCATCAGGTCCAGGTGATTTATCCGCCTTGAGTCCCATTATTTTACCGAGTACCACTTCCTTAGTGATTTTGATCGTGTTTAGTTCCTCCCCCCCCCTTTAGCCCCCCTGTTTGTCCAGTGTTGGGATATTCTTAGTGTCTTCTACTGTAAAGACTGATATAAAATATTCATTCAGTGTTTTTGCCATCTCCATATTTCCCACCATTAATTTCCCGGTCTCATCCTCTAAGGGACCAACATTTACTTTAGCCACCCTTATTCTTTTTATATAACTATAAAAACTCTTACTATCTGTTTTTATATTTTTTGCTAATTTACTTTCATAATCTATCTTCCCTTTCTTAATCAATCTTTTTGTTATTTTTTGCTGTCTTTTAAAGTTTTCCCAATCCTCTATCCTCCCACTAGATTTGGCTACCTTATATGCCCTTGTTTTTAGTCGAATACTATCCTTAATTTCTTTACTTAGCCACGGATGGCTGTCTTTTCTTTTACACCCTTTTCTTCTCAGTGGAATATATATTTTTTGGAAGTTGTAAAATAACTCCTTAAATGTACACCACTGATCATGTATCGTCTTACCCTTTAATCTATTTTCCCAATCCACTCTACTCAATTCCGCTCTCATACCTTCATAGTCTCCTTTATTCAAGCTTAGCACGCTTGTTTGAGATCCAACCTTCTCACCCTCTAATTGAATATGGAATTCAACCATGTTATGGTCACTCATTCCAAGGGGATCCTTTACTAGGACATTTTTAATTAATCCTGTCTCTACAACCCTGGTTATATGATCCGCCAGGACTCTAGTCCCAGCACTGGCCAAGTGAAGCCCGTCCCAACGGAACAGCTCCCTCCTGCCCCAGTACTGGTGCCAGTGTCCCAGGAAGCAAAACCCATTTCTCCCACACCAGTCTTTGAGCCACGCATTTAACTCAGGCTCGAGGGGCAGAGCAGGCTCGAGGGGCCATGTGGCGGAGCGGGTTCAAGGGGCCGTGTGGCGGAGCAGGCACGAGGGGCCGTGTGGCGGAGCGGGCTCGAGGGGCCGTGTGGCGGAGCAGGCTCGAGGGGCCGTGTGGCGGAGCAGGCTCGAGGGGCAGAGCAGGCTCGAGGGGCCGTGTGGCGGAGCAGGCTCGAGGGGCCGTGTGGCGGAGCAGGCTCGAGGGGCCGTGTGGCGGAGCAGGCTCGAGGGGCCGTGTGGCGGAGCGGGCTCGAGGGGCCGTGTGGCGGAGCGGGTTCGAGGGGTCGATTGGCGGAGCAGGCTCGAGGGGCTGAATGGCCGACTCCTGCTCTTACTACTTATGTTCTTCTGTTCTGTCTGCCTTCAGAACCAAACTGACTCCAAATGTGTGGTGGACCTACTCTGACACCATGAGTTGCGCTGGCTGATATTTCAGCTTTCTCCTTGCTGGTACAGAACAGCAATGTTCCCGTGGTATCAGAGAAGGTGGCAGGAAAAGTTGATACGGCTTTTTAAAAAAAAAAAGAAGCATACGACATCCTGGGCTTTATAAACCGAGGCAGAGAGAACAAAACCAGGAAGTTACGCTCAACCTTTATACAACACTGGTTTAGGCCCCAACTGGAGTATTGGGTCCAATTCTGGGCTCCACACTTTAGGAAGGATGTCCAGGCCTTGGAGAGGGTGCAGAGGAGATTTACCAGAATGGTTCCAGGGATGAGGGACTTCAGATATGTGGAGAGACTGGAGAAGCTGAGATTGTTCTCCTTGGAGCAGAGAAGGTTAAGGGGAGATTTGATCGAGGTGTTCAAAACCATGAAGGGTTTTGATGGAGTAAATAAGGAGAAACTGTTTCCAGTGGCAGGAGGGTCGGTAACCAGAGGACACAGATTGAAGATCATTGGTAAGAAATCCAGGGGGGGGAAGGGGTGAAATTAGATTTTTTTTTTTACGCAGCGAGTTGTTGTGATCTGGAACGTGCTGCCTGAAAGGACGGTGGAAGCAGATTCAATAGAAACTTTCAAAAGGGAATTGGATAAATGTGCGGGGCTGTGGGGAAAGAGCAGGGGAGTGGGACTAATTGGAGAGCTCTTTCAAAGAGCCGGCACGTATTTAACGTATCTCGTGGATTTGAATTGTTCTTGTATACAGTTGTGCTCACAATCTGATCTGTTTTTTGTAGAGGGGATTCCGTTTCCGCTATGGATGTGAGGGACCGTCACACGGAGGATTACCTGGCGCTTCCAGTGAGAAGAACAAGAAATCTTACCCAACGGTTAAGGTCTTTATTTGAATATTAAAATCAGTTTTACTTTTCCACAAAAAAAGTACACATGAAACTTAAATATCTTGTTAAATGAATCTACTGAGTTCCACATGCCCTGGTACTTTAGTCCAAAGTGTTTCAAATAAACTGGACTTTCAGATTTTCAGATCTGTGGGTGGTGGGGAGGTGAAAAAAATCACTAAAACAAAAACACAACCAATTAATGTTTTTGAATTTGTCTCGACATTTTCAGGGTATTTCTGTGGATTTTTGGCAGTTCAGCAAATGAGTTGGCAGATGGTGGGTGGAATTCTGACTCTGGGATTTATATTTAGCACATATGCAAATGCGGACTTCATTCGATGTTTGTGTGGGCTTCGGAGGGCCGTGACTGCGTCAGTGAATACACACCAAGCAGGAAATAACTTGGTGCTTAATAACGTAACCAGACAATTTACATCTGTAGCTTAATGTTAATGATTTAGCATCGAGACCTGTGGAGTAAGATGTTGTTAAAACTGTCCGGATTTATTAGCTGTCGAATGTTGCTTGCATTAGATGTTATCAAAACAAAGCTGGAACTGGCTTGAATTTTAATTTTATTATCGCAGGGTAACGGTTCTGGTCCCCTCACTCCCACTGCTTGTACTAACGGGTCCGAGGCGATCAAATCCTTTCCAAATATCCGAGACTAGTGAGATCACTTTACTGAGTCCTTCCTAAATCTGTCCTGAACAAAAGAAATGTTTTTTCCGATTTGAAGTATGGAGCTTGGGCCAGTTCAGGGTCTGACTTCTGTCAATTAACCAAATGTAGAGCTGAAAATGGGAAGCTAAAATGGGAACAAAACTCATGCTGAAATTTAAATGCTAAAATATTGATGTCAGGGGAAACAGCTAGCCCAAGAGGGAACCATTCTCCTTGCACTGTTCCTCCACACTGTTCCCTTCTGGTTTGTGCACCATCTCGGAGAGAGACTCAGCTGTCAGCGATTTATAACAACCCCTTGTATTTATAAGTGCCTTTAAGGTCGTTAAACGTCCCAAGTGGCTGAACCAAAGGGTTCTCGACTATTTCGGATTTCTTGCCTTGCCTCTGAATATTTCAGGGTACTTTTCAGAGACCCTATTTTTGGCAGACAATCTGGCTCGCCACGAGCTGAGAATGGGGTTCGGAATCCAGTGTGCTCCATTCACGACATTCCTCCAGTCCCCGGTCATTCCTGGATTCCCAGTCCCCGGTCATTCCTGGATTCCCAGTCCCCGGTCATTCCTGGATTCCCAGTCCCCGGTCATTCCTGGATTCCCAGTCCCCGGTCATTCCTGGATTCCCAGTCCCCGGTCATTCCTGGATTCCCAATCCCCGGTCATTCCTGGATTCCCAGTCCCCGGTCATTCCTGGATTCCCGGTCATTCTTGGATTCCTGGTCATTCCTGGATTCCCAGTCCCCGGTCATTCCTGGATTCCCGGTCATTCCTGGATTCCCAGTCCCCGGTCATTCCTGGATTCCCGGTCATTTCTGGATTCCCAGTCCCCGGTCATTCCTGGATTCCCGGTCATTCCTGGATTCCCAGTCCCCGGTCATTCCTGGATTCCTGGTCATTCCTGGATTCCCGGTCATTCCTGGATTCCCAGTGATTGACATCCGACAGCTGCGGAGCCTCCGGGAATGTACTACTTCATCTAGTAAAGAGAAGGCTGAGGGGTGACCTGATAGAGGCCTTTAAAATGATGAAAGGTTTCGATCGGGTCGACGTAGAGAAGATGTTTCCACTTGTGGGGGAGACCAGAACTAGGGGCCATAAATCTGAAATAAAAACATAAAATGCTGGAAATACTCAGCAGGTCAGGCAGCATCTGTGGAGAGAGAAACAGAGTTAACGTTTCAGGTAGATGACATCATCGACCTGAAGCATTAACTCTGTTTCTCTCTCCACAGATGCTGCCTGACCTGCTGAGCATTTCCAGCATTTTATGTTTTTATTTCAGATTTCCAGCATCCGCAGTATTTTGCTTTTGTATTAGGCCATAAATATAAGACAGTCACTAATAAATCCAATACGGAATTTAAGAGAAATTTCTCTCCCCAGAGAGGGGTGAGAATGTGGAACTCGCTACCACAGGGAGTGGTTGAGGCGAATGGTATAGATGCATTTAAAGGGAATCTGGATAAACACATGAGGGAGAAAGGAATAGAAGGATATGCTGAGGGGGGAAGATGAAGCGGGGTGGGAGGAGGCTGGTGTGGAGCTACAGCCTGAGTCTGTATCTTTATTTATACTGTTTACTTGTACAGAGCGTGATTACTTTAACAGCGCGGGTAAACGCAATGACGTCACGCCGTTCATCACGTGATCCCCCACTGGCGGGAAGAACGTGATGACGTCATGACGTCAACCACGGGACCGCCCGAGCCGTCCTCGTGGAGCCTACGAACTGAGCAGACCTACACTCGATGTTCTCCTGTAGTTACTTGTTTAAACCTGTTAGTATCCATTAAACTTAGTTTTGTTTGATCGCCTCAGTGGACCTCAGTCTTTGGATAGGAACTAGACATTCCTACATTGGTGACCCCGACTTTTGCGAACGGTTTTTGCAGAAGATACTCAACATGGAAACGAACGCTGTTACCTTGAAGCTACCGCAGTTCTGGGAGCAACAACCAGCCGCGTGGTTCATCCAGGCTGAAGCCCAGTTCGCCATCAGGGACATCGTTGCGGATCAGGCCCGTTATTATTACGTGGTCTCCGCCCTCGACAGCGCCACAGCCTCGCGGATCGTCAGCCTACTTGGTAGTCCGCCTACTGATCGCAAGTATGACACGTTAAAGGCGCGGTTGCTACAGGTTTTTGGGCTCACGAAGTCGGAGCGCATCCGCCGGCTGCTCGTTATGCCCGGCCTTGGGGACTCCAAGCCGTCCGAGCTCATGAGCCAAATGCTCACGCTCCTCGGTTCCGAACCGGAATGCTTCCTCTTCAGGGAGCTATTCCTCAGCCAGCTACCGGAGCAAGTTCAGGCTGCCCTAGCCAGGTCAGAAGTCGCAGACTGCGCGGAGCTTGCTGCCGAAGCGGACAAGATTTCGCGGTGACACAGCAGTACTGCGCTGCCACGAGGCGCCCATCCCCCACAGACACTGCACCAGCTCCTCAATCAGCGGGGTTGTGCTTCTACCACACCCGTTTTGGCGCGAAAGCAAGATGCTGCCGCCCTCCCTGCAGCTTTTCGCTCAAAAAACCCCCACATCTACAGCAACCCCGGCGAAAGAGGACCGGGTCTAACGAGCGCCCCGCGGCTGCGATGGCCATCGGAGATTCGGGAAAGCTTCTCTTCATCACTGACTCCCTATCTGGTCGACGTTTCCTTTGCGACACCGGGGCGCAGTGTAGCATCCTACCCGCGTCCAATCTCGATATACAAGCTGGGGGCCGCGGCCCCTCCCTCGTGGCGGCTAATGGCGTGGACATTCGGACCTTCGGAAGGCGGCGGTTCAGGTGTGTTTCGGTGGCCAGCGCTTCCACTGGGAATTCATCATGGCCAAAGTCTCGCAGGCCATCCTCGGGGCGGATTTTTTGTGCGCCAACGGCCTCCTGGTCGATGTCAGGCACCGCCAGTTGATCAATGCGGCCACATTCCACTCCATCCCGTGCCACCGCGGTAACGCCGTGCCGCGCACTGTCTCCTGTGCGTTCCCACCTCCAGATGACTTCACTTGCCTCCTCGGAGAGTTCCCAGATCTGACCAGGCCCAATTTCTCCTCCTCGGCCACGAAACATGGTGTAGAACATCACATCACCACTACTGGCCCCCCGGTTTACGCAAGGGCCCGACGACTCAAACCCGGCAAGCTCGCGGCTGCGAAAGCGGAGTTCGACACGATGGAGCGGCTGGGGATTATTCGCCGGTCGAATAGTCCCTGGTCTTCGCCTCTCCACATTGTTCCGAAACCCGATGGCGGGCATGCGGCGACTACCGACGCCTGAACGACGCCACTACTCCTGATCGGTACCCAATCCTGCATATTCAAGATTTCTCTGCCCATTTGGCGGGAAATACTTTTTTTTTTCAAAAGTCGACCTCGTCCGTGGTTACCACCAGGTCCCCGTGCACCCGCAAGACGTCCCGAAGACCACAGTCATCGCCCCATTCGGCCTGTTTGAATTTCTGCGGATGCCGTTTGGCTTGAAGAACGCTGCACAGGCTTTCCAGCGCTTGATGGACTCCGTGCTTCGGGACCTAAAATTCCTCTTCATCTACCTCGACGACATCCTCATTGCCAGCCCTAGCAAAGAGGAGCACTTCTGCCATTTGCGCACCCTCTTTACACGCCTCAGTCAACACGGTTTGATTATCAACCCGGCCAAGTGCCAGTTCGGCCTGTAGAGGATTGATTTATTGGGCCACCGCATCACATCAGACGGCGCAATTCCCTTACAGACGAAGGTCGAGGTGGTTACATCTTTCCTGCGCCCGCAGACCATCAAGGCCCTACAAGAGTTCCTCGGCATGGTCAATTTTTATCACTGGTTCGTCCCTAAGGCGGCCCTGCTTATGCAGCCCTTGTACGAGGCCCTCAAGGCGGGAAGAACGTCATGACGTCAACCACGGGACCGCCCGAGCAGTCCTCGTGGAACCTCCGAACTGAGCAGACCTACACTCAATGTTCTCCTGTAGTTACTTGTTTAAACCTGTTAGTTTCCATTAAACTTGGTTTTGTTTGATCGCCTGAGTGGACCTCAGTCTTTGGATAGGAACTAGACATTCCTACACACCGGCACTGACCAGTTGGGCCGAATGGCCTGTTTCTGTGCTGTACATTCGATGTAATCTGGGATTTGTATCAAATGAGTTGAAAATGTTGATTCCGATGGGTCTTCTCACATTTTGTGACTGCGTTCCTGTGGCTCGGGGGGATTGAATTCCCGCGATGGTGGAAGGTATAACTCTGTCCCTTGATGGTTTATGTTTTCTATTTTTCTGTGTTGTTTGAAGTTTGTTGTTTCATTGGAGAGGAGATGGAGAACTTTGTAGTGTGTTTCTGCCTGTTTGTTTTCTGCTAAGTCTTGTGCCTCATCTATATACAATCTGCTGGTGACTGCAGCCCGGCTCCCTCTACAGTCACTGAGGTTCACAGAGATTTCTAGGCTACTCCAAGGCAGCACTGTCCCAGAGGAGATCGAAACATTGCAGAAACCTCCGAGTTTTCTGGCCATTGATGATTGTTTCATCCGCACGGCCCAAATCTCCGCTGTGCGACCATCGAGACCGTGGCCACTGCCCGCCTGCTACTATTCCGTGGCTCAGTGGGCAGCACTCTCGCCTCTGAGTCAGAAGGTTGTGGGCTCAAGTCCCGCTCCAGAGACTTGAACACATAACCCAGACTGACACTTCCAATGCCAGTACTGAGGGAGCACTGCACTGTCGGAGGGGCAGTACTGAGGGAGTGCCGCACTGTCGGAGGGGCAGTACTGAGGGAGTGCCGCACTGTCGGAGGGGCAGTACTGAGGGAGCGCTGCACTGTCGGAGGTGCTGTCTTTCGGATGAGACGTTAAACCGAGGCCCCGCCTGCCCTCGCAGGTTTGACTGAAAAGATTCCATGGCCACTTTTTGAACCAGAGCAGGGGAGTTCTCCCCGGTGTCCTGGACCAATATTTATCCCTCAAACAACACCTAAAAAACAGATTATCTGGTCATTATCTCATTGCTGTTTGTGGGATCTTACTGTGTGCTTTGGGCAGTAATTTTTTATGTCCTGTTGTATGAATGTGTCCATTTTTATTTTGCTTCTTATGGACTAGGTAAAGAACTGTAAATTTGAGAAGCTGTTTAGGATCATTTACTTTCAAAAGGGAATTGGATAAATACTTGCAATGGAAACATTTGCAGGGCTCTGGGGAAAGAGCAGGGGGGAGTGGGACTAATTGGAGAGCTCTTTCAAAGAGCCGGCACAGGCACGATGGGCTGAATGGCCTCCTTCTGTTGCTGTAACCATGACTACACTTCAAAAGTACTTCATTGGCTGTAATTCGACGAATCACCAACGTCCGTGTTCTTGCTCAGGCCAACATCCCCAGCATCGAAGCTTTGACCACACTCGATCAGCTCCGATGGACGGGCCACATCGTCCACATGCCCGATAAGTGACTCCCAAAACAAGCGCTTTACTCGGAGCTCCGGCATGGCAAGAGAGCCCCAGGTGGGCAGAGGAAACGCTTCAAGGACACCCTCAAAGCCTCCTTGAAAAAGTGTAACATCCCCACTGACACCTGGGAATCCCTGGCCCAAGACCGCACAAAGTGGAGGAGAAGCATCCGGGAAGGCGCCGAACACCTCGAGTCTCTTCGCCGGGAGCAAGCGGACGCCAAGCGCAAACAGCGGAAGGAGCGCACGGCAACCCAAGCACCCCACCCACCCGCCCCTTCAACCACCGCCTGCCCCACCTGTGACAGAGACTGTAGGTCCCGCATTGGACTCATCAGTCACCTGAGAACTCATTTTTAATGTGGAAGCAAGTCATCCTCGGTTCCGAGGGACTGCCTAAGAAGGAGAAGAAGACTTCATTGGCTGTAAAGCACTTTGGGATGTCCTGAGGTTGTGAAAGGTGCTGTGGAAATGCAAGTCTTTCTTTTTAAGACGCCATGATTTAATGGATTACTTATTGTCCGGGTTTAAGTCCGTGCGATAAATGTGTTCCGCCCTTTCCCAAAACATCTACACAAACTGCCTCAGACATCTGCTCTCTTCAAAGTAATTCACACATGCAGTACGCACAGGACAGCGCGAAGGGACCTTAAACTATCGGGAGCTTTAGACTGGCTTGAAGGAGGGAAATCGAGTGAAGCAAGTTGGACTAAAGCTGTCCTTGCCTCTGGAGTTCAGTAAGCTCTGGCGAGCTGGAGAAATATAAAAGAGGAAAGTGCTGTTACAGTTTATTTAATCTGTTGATCCTCGGTAGTAATTCCACTATCATTGTGGGGGATTTCCACAGGAACACCTGTGAGTGATTAACTAGCTCTTTTGCTTTAATTTCTTGCTTCGAACCCGACAAGTACTGATGAATTTCTCATGTTAAAAAAACTGGCAGCGTTCACTGTCATTTCCCCTTTCAAACTGACCGCAACTTCAGGATGTAGCGTATACGCATCCTAACGTGGAAATCCTGATGCTGCGGTCGGTCTTTCACGGCTCCGACACTGGCAGCGCTGTGGCCCCCACACGCAGCCGGAGATCAGCGGCCTTTTCCCCATTGAGAGCCCCAATCTTTCTTTTACTCTCTCTGACATTTTTAAAAAGTTAGAATCAAAGGAGGTTCTTCACTTCCTGCTTCCCGGTCTGAGAGAATTCTGTATTGTGATTGGCTGCTTACACAGCTTGTTGACATCACAGCAGCTCGCGTTAGGGATTCCCCATTAACTTGCGTTGATTTGAATTACGCGTCGGAAAACCCAAACATCTCGCCACAGAGATCGCGAGATCTTCGGGGCCAGCGACAAATGCCTTCGCTTCGCGGCTGACCGCAAATCCTGTTTCTGGGAGGACCTTCGCATCCTAACATCCCTCCACGTAAAATGATACCGGGGCTAAAGGGGTTAAATTACGAGGACAGGTTGCACAGACTGGGCTTGTGTTCCCTCGAGTACAGAAGATGATTAAAGGGCTCGATAGGATAGATAGAGAGAAACTACTTCCTCTGGTGGGGGAAGTCCAGAACTTAAAATTAGAGCCAGGCCGTTCAGGGGTGATGTCAGGAAGCACTTCTTCACACAAAGGGGGGTGGGAATCTGGAACTCGCTCCCCCCCCCCTCCCCCACCCCCAAAAATAAGCTGTTGAGGCTGGGGGTCAATTGAAAATTTCCAAACTGAGATTGATAGATTTTTGTTGGGCGAGGGTATTAAGGGTTACGGAACCAAGGTGCGTCGATGGGGTTAAGATACAGATCAGCCATGATCTTATTGAATGGCGGAACAGGCTCGAGGGGCTGAATGGCCTCCTCCTGGTCCTATCTTCCTATAAAATAATTTCTCCTAATTTCTCCCATTGTTCTTTTTACTTGCTCACTGATTCACAAAACTCTTTATAATTTTGAACACCTCTATTGTTGAAACACGAAAGAGGTGCTTTGTATGTTCAAAACGGCAAGTTCCATGTTCCAAAGGTTTACCTCAGGCTGACAGGTGGTTTTGATTTAAAAGCAAAATACTGCAGATGCTGGAAATCTGAAATAAAAACAGCAAACCCTGGAAAGACTCGGCGGGTCCGGCAGCATCTGTGGAGAGAGAAACAGAGTTAACGTTTCAGGTCGATGACCTTTCATCAGAACTGGAAAAAGTTCGAGATGTGACAGGTTTTAAGCAAGTGCAGAGGCAGGGAAAGGGGGGAGGGGAGGAAAGAACAAAAGGGAAGGTCTGTGATTGGGTGGAAGGCCGGAGAGATTAAATGACAAAAGTGATGATGGTGCGAGGCAAAAGGAGATGGTAATGGAACAAGTAAAGAAACAAAAGATGGGTCTGGAGGAGGTGTAAATGGAAATAGCAGAATCATCAGCAAAAGCTGCCATCCAAGAAAATGGGGGCAGAGGTTAGGATCTAAAATTGTTGGATTCATTGAGTCCAGAAGGCTGTAAAGTGCCTAATAGAAAGATGAGTCGCGGTTGCTCGAGCTTACTTTGAGTTTCATTCTCTCCGACAGGATTTCCGCTTGTCTCTTTTACCTTGTGCATCTTCATCGCCTTCTTGTGTTTGATCAGGTATCCACCAAAACTCACTTTCACAGCCACATCTCTTTCCTCAGCAACTGTTGCTTCGATGGTTGTATAACTGCATCATAATGGAAATATTTATAGGGTGAACACTTGACCCGACTCTCCCAGAGGAGAATGACACTCGCATGGAGTGCCTCTCGTGAGATCTTGGGCGATGATTGGGCAGAAAATTCACTGGCCAGGTGCCCGCTGATTGCCGAGGTGTGCTCCCTGCCACTGGGAGTACCAGATAGTGTAGTCACTCACTCCTTGAATGTTTTCTTCTTCCAAAGTTGAATTAAAAATTCTTGGTAAGAGAACTAATTTACAGGGCTGTTTGGGGGAAAGCTGGGGGGAGTGGGACTAAATTGGAGAGCTCTTTCGAAGAGCAGGCACAGCGGGCCGAATGGCCTCCTTTCATGCTGTAAGATTCTTTGCTTCTAACAGACTCACTTCAGTATAGGTTAATGTATTTGAAAGTATTATTGTCCATCTTGAGTGAGATTTAAACTGCTTTATCGTGGAGAGTCTAGAACCAGGGGTCATAGTCTCAGGATAAGGGGTCGGCCATTTACGACTGAGATGAGGAGAAATTTCTTCACTCAGAGGGTGGTGAATCTTTGGAATTCTCTACCCCAGAGGGCTGTGGATGCTGAGTCGTTGAGTATATTCAAGGCTGAGATCGATAGATCTTTGGACTCTCGGTGAATCAAGGGATATGGGGATTGGGCGGGAAAGTGGAGTTGAGGTCGAAGATCAGCCATGATCTTATTGAATGGCGGAGCAGGCTCGAGGGGCCGAATGGCGGAGCAGGCTCGAGGGGCCGAATGGCCGACTCCTGCTCCTAATTCTTATGTTTTTATTGAGTGAGCTTTAAACTGCTTTATCATGAACAAAATGATACAGAATATGCAAGAAGGAATAATTAGATTTATTTTGCAATGAATCAATATTTTCATACACAGTAAAAGTATAACGGGTGTCGATTTTTTAAAAAACCTTGATCTATGCTAACTCCCCTGTGTGAGCTGCTGTGACATCAACAAGCTGTCTAAGCAGCCAATCACAAGTCAGAATTCTCAGACAGTGAACAAGGAAGTGAGTTAACTCTTAAAATTCAAACTTTTTAAAAATGTTACAAAGATTGGGGCTCTCGCATGGGGAAAAGGCAAAGCTGAAATAAAGATGGACAGACTTTAAATTTTTTTTTAATGTTTCTTAAAAATTTAAATTTTTATTAAAATGGATAAATTTTGAACTGCCCAAAATTAAAATTAGTTTTCTAGGCCCTTAACATTTGTTTAGCAGTCAATACGCTGCTAAAATTCCAGTTACACCTAATCCCTTTGGGTCTAACCTTTAGTGGGGTGTTTAACAGCGATATTACTGCGGAAGAGCTGAAGTTTTTATCAGTTTCCCTGATTTGAGAGATTTCACCGATTGCCGGCTCTGTGGCGGGGGGTGGGTGGGGGGGGGGGGGGGCGGAGGAGCGCAGCCAGTTTCTGAGCTGTCATTGACTGACCGCAACCTCAGGATTTCCGTAGGTGCCCGTGCCAAATCCCGAAATTGCGGTCAGTTTCAAAGGCGGAATGCCGGTGAATGCTGCCAGTTCAACGTCATCAGTACCGCAAATTCCGGGCCTTTGGAAAAGGATACAGGAAAATGGGTTGAGTGTAAATGGCTTCATTTGAAGAGCTAGTGCTGGCACAGGTGTGATGGGCTGAATGGCCTCCTTTTGTGCTGTATTGAATATTGGGCCGTATTGCAGCAAATCTGATATGGGGCTTTTCAGGTTCTGTCATATTTTCACTTCCCATTTCAAAAAAAATTTCCATTTTTTAAAAATATGATTTAAGATAGTGGGAAAGATATTCATAATGGCAAAGTTGATTTCTGTACTATTTTATGAGCAATGGGTTGCTGAGTGTGGGGGAAATCCCTGGTATTTCCAACATACAGAATCTAGTCATGTGGCAGTTAACGAGCCAATCTATCAGGGAACTGCATGTGACTCAGTGACGGCAACACTTTCACAGTCAGGAATATTCTGCCAAAGCTACCAGGCTGATTTGTGTTGAAAAGTGGGAAGTTCCCCTTGAGTCATCAGTGTGGCTCCACTCCACCTTCTGTGGAATTGTAATAATTGATGAAAAGTTTCTGAATGGGCTAAGATGATTCTTTTTCTAGCATCATAGACAATTTGAAATTACTCGGCTATGACCTTTAATTGGGACAAAAAAGATGATTATTTAGTCATTCGTGAGCCCGACTGGGGTACGTAAATTCTCAGACCTTTCTCCTACCTTTTTGGATGAGATGTTAAACCGAGGCCCCGGCCGCCTCATCAGGTGAACATAAAAGATCCGATGGCGGTTATGGGCGCTCTCCTGGAGAACATTCCTCCCTTAATACCACCACAGAGTAACTGGTTACTCATTCCTTCCTTGTTTGTGGGATCATGCTGTGTACAAATTGGCTGCCCTTCAAAAGCTAATCCATTTGTTTGTGAAGTGCTTTCAGACATCCTGAAGTTGCAATTTTTTTTTTAGTCATTCACAGGATGTGGACATCGCATTTATTGCCCATCCCTAATTGCCCTTTCAGAGGGCAGTTAAGAGTCAACCACATTGCTGTGGGTCTGGAGTCACATATAGGCCAGACCGGGTAAGGGCGGCAGATTTCCTTCCCTAAAGGACATCAGTGAACCAGACGGGTTTTTACGACAATCCAGTAGTGATTTAATTGAATTTAAATTCTCCAGCTGGTGGGATTTGAACTTGCGTCTCTGGATCATTAGTCCAGGCCTCTGGATTACTAGCCCAGTAACATAAACACTGTGCTACCATTACCATAGGTGCTTATTATAACTGCAAGTCTGTTCCTACATTTCCTGGAGTTGAAAATTCTTGTAATGAAAACCCCTAGGCCTAGAAATTCAGTTGGGCGCGCCAGCCGTTAGCGCCTTAGGAGGAGTAGATCTCGAGCGCTAGGCGCTTAGCGCCCGGGCGCAGCGCGATCTGCGCCTCGCCCCAACTTCAGTACACATTTAGCGCCGGCGCAAAGTCTTAGCGCGCGCCCTGCTGCGCGCGCAGATCATACATAGATACATAGATACATAGAAGATAGGAGCAGGAGTAGGCCATTCGGCCCTTCGTGCCTGCTCCGCCATTCGATGAGATCATGGCTGATCCTTTAATTCAGTATCCCGTCCCCGCCTTCTCTCCGTAACCCTTAACCCCTTTTGCCCGTAGAAATATATCTAATTCCCTCTTAAATATATTTAATGAGCTGGCGTACACTGCCCTCTGTGGCAATGAGTTCCACAGGTTCACCACTCTCTGAGTGAAGAAATTCCCCCTCATCTCTGTCCTAAATGGTTTAGCCCTTATCCTTAAATTATGTCCTCTAGTTCTGTTCTCACCCGCCAAGGGAAACATTCCTTCTGCATCCAGTCTGTCTAGACCTGTCAGAATTTTATACACTTCTATGAGGTCCCCTCTCAATCTTCTAAACTCCAGTGTGTACATCCCTAAACTACATAGTCTCTCCTCATAGGTCATTCCCGCCATTCCTGGTATCAGCCTGGTGAATCGCCGCTGCACCCCCTCCATGGCAAGAACATCCTTCCTCAGATGAGGCGACCAAAACTGTACACAGTACTCGAGGTGTGGTCTCACCAGTGCCCTGTACAGCTGCAGCAAGGTATCCCTGTTCCTGTATTCTAACCCTTTTGCTATGAAGGCCAGCATACCGTTTGCCTTCTTGACCGCCTGTTGCACCTGCATGCTCGCCTTCAGTGACTGGTGTACAAGAACACCCAGGTCTCTCTGTACTTCCCCCTCTCCCAATCTATTGCCATTTAAATAATAATTTGCCCTCCCGTTCCTGCACCCAAGGTGGATAACTTCGCACTTGTCCACATTATAGTGCATCTGCCATTTATCCGCCCAATCGCCCAGTCTGTCCAAATCGCTCTGGAGCTTCCTGGTCTCTTCCTCTGAGCCCACCCCCCCTCCTAGTTTAGTGTCGTCTGCAAATTTGGAAATGCTGCATCCGACTCCCTGATCCAGGTCATTAATGTAAATTGTGAACAGCTGGGGGCCCAGGACAGATCCCTGTGGTACCCCACTTGTTACTGCCTGCCATTCAGAAAATGAGCCGTTTATTCCAACTCTCTGTTTTCTATCTGACAGCCAGTTCCCTATCCACGCCAAAACTTTCCCCTTTATCCCATGAGCCTCAATTTTCCATGCTAATCTTTTATGTGGGACCTTATCGAAGGCCTTTTGGAAGTCCAGGTACACCACATCTACTGGCTCTCCCCCATCTATTCTACCAGTTACTCCCTCAAAAAATTCCAATAGATTAGTCAAGCACGATTTACCCTTTGTAAATCCATGTTGACTCTGTCCTATCCTGTCCCCATTTGCTAAGTGCTCCGCTATTTCATCCTTAATGATGGACTCCAGCATTTTGCCCACAACTGATGTAAGGCTTACAGGTCTGTAATTACCTGCTTTTTCCCTACCCCCCTTTTTGAATAGTGGGGTAACGTTAGCTACCCTCCAATCCATCGGCACTGTTCCCGAGTCTAATGAATTCTGAAAAATCATCCTTAGTGCATCCGCTATCTCTAGGGCCACCTCCTTCAGTACCCTAGGATGCATGTTATCAGGCCCTGGGGATTTGTCCACCTTCAATCCCTTTAGCTTCCTTAACACCATATCCTTAGAGATATTGATTTGCGTCAGTTCCTCCTTTGCCAATGTCCCTATTTTTCCCGATATCCCAGGGAGGTTTTTTGTGTCTTCCTTCGTAAAGACTGACCCAAAGTATGCATTTAGTTGATCTGCCATTTCCTTATTTCCCATTATATATTCCCCCGTATCTGACTGCAATGGACCAACTTTGGTTTTCACCAGTCTTTTCCTTTTGATATACTTATAAAAGCTTTTGGCGTGATGTCATTTAGTCGTGCAACGCCCTTTGTGCGCCCCGAACCGGAACTTCACTCGCGCCGGCCCATTGTGCGCCGGGCGGCCCTAACGACTGTGAAGTGGAACGGTACACAGCCGAGGCGGGCCGCGGGGAGCGCTAATTAAAGGGCACTTACCCTGCACTATAAAGGCCAGCCATTTTGCAGCATTCACTCTTGTGCAACGGTTTTTTGGAGAGAGACCAAGGAGGAGAGCTTACTGGTTTGGACCAACACTAGGACAGGTATTTTTGGCTCAGGCCAGAGCTTAGCAATTATCTTTGCCTTCATTGAGAGCTCAGTGTTTGCCAGCATATAATGGGGGCTGCATTGGGTGCCAACGCTGACTTTCAGCCTTATGCCAGAAGGGCTTACAGACGCCGTGAGAGAGTGGCAGCCCTGGCTAGACGCAGAGGGGGCAACAGGCGTCGCCAACTGAGGCCTTACCCACCCAGGGTATACCGCCAGCAGTCCTCCTATCTGACCATGTCTGCCGCGATGTGTGTTAGGAGGCTGCGATTCAGAAGGGAGGTGGTTGCAGACATCTGCCAGCTGCTTCACAGAGATCTGCAGCCACAGCTGATGCGCAGGACGTCTCTGTCGGTGGCAGCGAAGGTGACGGTGGCTCTCAACTTCTATGCCACCGGCTCCTTCCAATCCGCTGCTGGGGACATCGCTAACATCTCCCAGTTCGCCGTGCATTGCTGCATCCGCCAGGTGACCGAAGCCCTTTTCAGAAGGAGACATCAATTCATCTTCCCCATGACCCTGGACAAGCAGCAGCAGCGTGCAGTGGGATTTGCAAGAATAGCGGGCTTCCCCATGGTGCAGGGCGCCATTGACTGCACGCATGTGGCTTTGCGGGCACCTCTGGAGCATGCCAAGGATTACCGCAACCGGAAGGGCTACCATTCCCTCAACGTACAGCTGGTGTGTGACCACAGGCAGCGCATCCTAGCTGTCAATGCCCGCTTTCCAGGCAGCAGCCACGATGCCTTTATCCTGCGACAGACAACTGTGGCTGACATGTTCCAGGCACAGCCTCACCCAAGAGGATGGCTTATCGGAGACAAAGGCTATCCTTTGTGTACCTGGCTCATGACCCCGCTCCGCGCACCCACGACCCCTGCTGAAGAGGCATACAATGAGAACCATCAAGCGACTAGGAACATCATAGAACAAACAATCGCCGTCCTCAAGCAACGGTTCCGCTGTCTCGATCGCTCCGGGGGAGCCCTCCAGTATTCGCAGGAGCGAGTCTCCCAATTCGTCGTCGTTTGCTGCATGCTGCACAACCTGGCTATCCGCAGGACTCCGGCACTGCCACCTCACGTTGGACCACCACCTCAGGAGGAGGAGCATGAGGAGGAGGAGGACGAGGAGTACCAGCCCAGGAGGGAGGCACAAGGTCCAAGGGCCGCCCGTCGGCGGCTTATTGAACGTCACTTCTAGGCCCCCTGTCAGGGAATGGCTTGTGCCAATGAAAGAACATGATTGCAGCCGCTCCGCAAGCCCTCAGCCGGTTAAGGCAACAAACACTTCAAAGATCAAACATGGACAATGTTAATAAATAAAATGCTTTATTGTACAAACTCAGGGCCCTTCCCACATGAAAACCAAAAACAGACGAAACCTCCAAAAAACACTCAAACACATTACTCGCTCCCACAACCTGGAGAGGATTAACAAAACAGTGCAACTAAAATGGCCGTCATCCTCGGCCTTCGTAAAAAACAAACATCACATCCTCGGCCTTCAAAAAACAAACATCCAATTCTCGGCCTTCAAAAAACAAGCGTCCAATTCTCGGCCTCAAAAAAACAAACATCCAATTCTCGGCCTCAAAAAACAAACACAACTGGCCACACATTCAACTTTTTGGCCCGCTAGGGCGATGCCTTGGCCATCTTTGTGTGGCCCCTGCCCGCCCTGCTGCTGCTCCTCAAAGTATGGCCATTGGCTGCTGCAAGGCTGGGGGCAGGCTCCAGAGGGGCACATGTCGTGACGGCAGATGCCCTTGGGGGTCGGCCTAGTCGAGGTCTGGCCGTCGAGCGGGCGGCTGTTGAATGCTGCAGCTGTGGCTGGCCAGCATCAGTCGCTGCAGCAGCTCCTGGCAGTTCCACTGGGGGAGTGGCAGTAGCGGCTGGAGGAATGGGGGCAAGCTGGCGGATGGCAGGCGCTCGCTGGTCGCCTGAGACACTGGCACTCGCCCGGGCCAGCACTGCAGCATGCGCACCAATCTGCCGAGGGACAGACCGCTGTGCTGCTGCAGCGCGCTGGGTGCCCTGGCGATGCCTGGCTGACACAGCGAGTGTGGCAGCAGTGAGTGCCTGTGTTGACCTGCTCAGTGACCTCATCAGAGCACCCAGTGACTGCACGGCACCACTGATCAGCTGCCCACTCGCTGCCTGAGCTGCCCCGAATGCCACCCGACTTGCTGCCTGCTCTACCCCGAATTCCGCCAAACTGATGGCCTGTGAGGCCCCGACGTCGGTCACACTCCGAGAGAGGGACTCGATGGCCTCAGGCAACCGTGCCACTACCCCCATGAGCTCCGTGTGCCGGCGCTCCGAGTCCGCGGACAAGTCCTCGAGGCGTTCCATCTCCTTGGCGAAGACCATCTCCGGACTGGAGGCCGGACTCTCCCTCTGGGGAGAAGGCCGCCGAGCTGGCCGACCCTTCCTGCGTTGCTGGACGCCGCTGGGCCCAGCAATTGGACTCCCCTCCGACCCTTCCCCCCTCTGGGGAGAAGGCCGCCGAGCTGGCCGACCCTTCCTGCGTTGCTGGACGCCGCTGGGCCCAGCAATTGGAATCCCCTCCGACCCTTCCCCCCTCTGGGGAAAAGGCCGCTGAGCTTCCACCCCCCTCCCGCGTTTCTGCAGGCCGCAGGTCCCATGAGCTCCCCTCCCCTCCGACACTTCCGCCACGCTCCCCTCCAGGGAAGACGTGTCCCCTACATTCGCATGGGTTGCCGCGACTGAGGGTTCCCCTGATGGGCCGCCTTCCTCTTGCTCCTCCTCCTCCTCCTCCTTCTGAGGGGCTGTCACTGGCAAGTTCAGGGACCTCCTCCTCACCATCTGAAAGCAGGAAGGCACAAGAGTAGCTTTAGGGTGAGGAGAGGGCGTCAGCGAGGGATGCATGTGTGGTGGAATTCAGCGCATTGGTCGGACAGTGGCAAAGGATGTAGATCTGATGCGCAAGTGGGACGAGAGAGGTCCAAAAGGTGATGTCCTTACCATTGGTGCCCAGAACAGGGTCGGCATCTCCACATGCAACGGGGCCTATCGCCCGGCCACCCATGATGCGCTCCACGCGATGTTGCAGCTCGGTGAGCGGCTGGATCTGGGGTCGGCCTCCCCCGGTCGCAGTCCGGCTCTTCTTATTATTGGCCAGCTTGGCCTGCAAGAGAAAGGACGGCCTCTAAGTACAGTGTGTAGCCCTGATCTTGTGTGCACTGCCTCCCATGGTGGAATAGCCTGGCCAGTGTGTCGCCCTGATCTTGTGTGCACTGCCTCCCATGGTGGAATAGCCTGGCCAGTGTGTTAAGTGCAGAATGTGCAATTGATGTTCATGCCTGTCCCATAGCTGCTGGATGAGGGCTGGCCATTAGGGCTTTCAGGTCCCTTTGCCCATAATGTGAGGTGCACATGCAAGGATGAGGAGGACACTGGAAAGGGTACTCACCCTGACAATCCGAGTGAGGTCATTAAACTTTTTGCGGCATTGGACACCGGTCCTGGGGACCTCGCTGTTGGCTGACACCTTGCTGGCGACATGCCTTCAGGCTCTCCGGTAGACGCGGACCGGCGCCTTCCTGCCATTGTCCGGGTACAAAATATGGCGCCTCTTCTCCACACCACCAACCAGCACACTCAGATCAAGCTCTGAGAAGCGCTGCGCTCGTTCATGGGCCTTCTGCATGGCTTCAGGCGCTATTTGGGTCCAGCAGCAGTGTTCAGGCCTAGCTGGAGGGCTCCACTATCCAGGGCGTGGCAGCTGACCAAGTCGACCCTTCCCCCTTAAGAGCTGGCCGGCGCCAGGGTGTCTGCTGTCAATCACGAGATGGCCGCACCTGCGCTGCACCCGGCCTCGGCGCTATCGCTGAGCACCTCCGGCTTAGCGCCCAAAGAGAGGCGTCCAGCGCCAGTTTTAGCGCTCGAGCAAACTCTTAGGGCGAAGCTAATGAATATCGGAGAAGTGGCCTCGATTTTGCGCCGGGCGCAAACTTTAGCGGCCGCCCGACTTTACCACCCCAAAAGTGGCTACAATGAATTTCTAGGCCCTATTGTCTTAATATTTTTATTGTTATGAAGCAAGGTATCCTGAGGAGATGATTGTAGAAATAATCACTGATGGATATAGCTTGTTCCACCATTGGCGGCCGTGCCTTCAGCTGCCTGGGCCCCGAGCTCTGGAATTCCCTCCCTAAACCTCTCCGCCTCTCTCTCATCCTTTAAGACTCTCCTTAAAACCGACCTTTTTGACTTTTTGGTCACCTGTCCTAATATCTCCTTATGTGGCTCGGTGTCAAAGTTTGTCTGATAATCGCTCCTGTGAAGCGCCTTGGGATGTTTTACTACGTTAAAGGCGCCATATAAATGCAAGTTGTTGCTGTAGGGTTTTCCCCAAGTGCGGACGGGACGGAAATCCTCAGTCCGACTCTAACCCTCCTCCTAGTGGCAGGTTGTGCAATAGCGAGTAGCACCAGTTATAAACACTGTCCATAATAACACCAATGCTCCCTGGAAGCTGCGCTGTTTTCTGCGCGGCCAACGGTCTCTAAATTGTCAGACTGCTTGTCCGATCTCCAGTTCTGGATGAGCAGAAATTTTCTCCAATTAAATATTGGGAAGACCGAAGCCATTGTTTTCGGTCCCCGCCACAAACTCCGTTCCCTCGCCACTGACTCCATCCTTCTCCCTAACATCTGTCTGAGGCTGAACCACACTGTTCACAACCTTGGTGACATATTTGACCCTGAAATGAGCTTCCGACCACAAATCCGCAGCATAACAAAGACCGCCTACTTCCACCTCCGTAACATCGCCCGTCTCCGCCCTTGTCTCAGCTCATCCGCTGCTGAAACCCTCATCCATGCCTTTGTTACCTCGAGACTGGACTATTCCAACGCACTCCTGGCTGGCCTCCCACATTCCACCCTACGTAAACTTGAGGTCATCCAAAACTCGGCTGCCCGTGTCCTAACTCGCACCAAGTCCCGTTCACCCATCACCCCTGTGCTCGCTGACCTACATTGGCTCCCGGTTAAGCAACCCCTCAATTTCAAAATTCTCATCCTTGTTTTCAAATCCCTCCATGGCCTCGCCCCTCCCTATCTCTGTAACCTCCTTCAGCCCCACAATCTCCCCGAGATATCTGCGCTCCTCTAATTCTGCCCTCTTGAACATCCCTGATTATAATCGCTCCACCATTGGCGGCCGTGCCTTCAGCTGCCTGGGCCCCAAGCTCTGGAATTCCCTCCCTAAACCTCTCCGCCTCTCTACCTCTCTTTCCTCCTTTAAGACACTCCTTAAAACCTACCTCTTTGACCAATCGGCCCTAATATCTCTTTATGTGGCTCGGTGTCAAATTTTGTCTGATAATCGCTCCTGTGAAGCACCTTGGGACGTTTTACTACGTTAAAGGCGCCGTATAAATACAAGTTGTTGTAGTTTCTTTTGATGCGCGGTCCCTGTGAATTTCGGTGCGTGCGCGGTGTTTACGGTGGAGAAGCCGGTGAGCGGCTGGCGCGGGACCGTGCAGATTACTGCGGGGCCACGCACCTTAGCGGGAACGTGTAATGGCACCTTTGCAAAGATTTTCCAAAGGATTTCACCTGCTGAATAAGAGAAATGGGAAACCAAGCGATATTTTCATGCGATGGAGGATGTTACCGAGTTTGACTATGCAAAGGAGCTAAAACTTGAGCAGGAGAGAGACGGTGATTAATCAAATGTTAATTCAGCTCCCTCACTCTAGCGGAACTCATTTGTCTCTCCGTGCATGTAATCTCCATCCAAAGCAGATTCTAACAGCACGCCAGTATTTTAAACCTGCTGGAATCCACTTCACACAGAAATTGCAACTTGGAGGCTGGCCATTCGGCTCAACCAGTCTGTGCCAGTGTTGGTTGCCACGCGGGCAATGGTACTGACATTTCTCCAGTAATTTTCAAAGTGAATTAGCAGAGTGGATAGGAACTATTGCGGTTTGCATACATCAACACAGATGAGGCAAGAACCTTTAATAGGGCAAGTTTGTTCTTTTTAAGCAACACTGTAGCCAGTTCATTAACATCCACAGGAAAACACTTGGTGAAGTTTTAATTCATTGAAACTATATAATTAGATCTCGTCATCATATCTTTCAAAGTATCATACAGGCATACTATATATCACATTACTTGCATCTGATTGGCTTAAATATCCTGTTGGTATAAAAGCAACAAATCACTGTTTACTGAATGATGCGAATTACTTGAAATATTAGGAACAGGAGGAGGCCATTCAGCCCTTTAAGCCTGTTCTGCCATTCAATTAGATCATAGCTGATCTGTACATTAACTCCATCCACCCACCTTGGTTCCCTAGCCCCTAATACCCTCGCCCAACAAACATTTATCAATTTCAGTTTTGAAATTTTCAATTGACCCCCAGCCTCAACAGCTTTTTAGGGGAGAGAGTTCCAGATTCCCACCACCCTTTGTGTGAAGAAGTGCTTCCTGACATCACCCCTGAACGGCCTGGCTCTAATTTTAAGGTTCTGCCCCCTTGTTCAGTACTCCCCTATGACGGGTGTGGAATCTACCAATGAACAAGCAGGAAAAATGGGGATTGCAATCATCGTTCTCGCTAAGCCACACAATGGTCAGGAGGTCCCACGCAGGCTGCTCACCGGCTCCTACAGGGAAGAAACCGCGCAGGCGTGAATATTTGAATGGGTCGTGCACCCAGTTAAAGGGACTGCGCACACAAAAAAAATTAGAGGGTACATTGATTGCAATACCCCAAGATAAACATTTATCATCCCAGAAATGTTCTCTGTTTTGTGGGTGAATACCTGTCAGTGACTGGCTGCACTGCAGGTGAATCTGCCGGGTTTTTTCCTGAGTTACTTTAGGCAGCAGCGGACGGCCAGCCATTAGAAACCCAATCCCTCTACACCTCCATCCCCCACCAGGACGGCCTGAGGGCGTTCCGCTTCTTCCTTGAACAGAGGCCCAACCAGTCCCCATCCACCACCACCCTCCTCCGCCTGGCTGAACTTGTTCTCACATTGAACAACTTCTCCTCTGACTCCACTCACTTCCTCCAAATTAAAGGTGTTGCTATGGGAACCTGCATGGGTCCTAGCTATGCCTGCCTGTTCATGGGATATGTGGAACATTCTTTGTTCCAGTCCTACTCGGGTCCCCTCCCTCACCTCTTTTTCCGGTACATTGATGACTGTATCGGTGCCGTTTCCTGCTCTCGCCCTGAACTAGATAAGTTCATTCACTTTACTTCCAATTTCCACCCTTCCCTCACCTTCACATGGTCCATCTCCGACTCTTCCCTTCCCTTCCCTTCCTTGACTTCGCTGTCTCCATTTCTGGTGATCAGCTTTCGACAAACATCCACTACAAGCCCACAGCTACCTGGACTACACTTCTTCCCACCCCGCTTCCTGTAAGGACTCTGTTCCATTCTCCCAGTTTCTCCGTCTCTGCCGCGTCTGTTCTGACGATGCCACCTTCCATGCCAGTGCTTCCGACATGTCTTCCTTTTTCCTCAACCGAGGATTCCCCTCTACTGTGGTTGACACGGCCCTTGACCGTGTCTGTTCCATTTCCCGCACTTCTGCTCTCACCCCTTCCCCTCCCTCCCTGAACCACGATAGGGTTCCCCTTGTCCTCAGCCGTCACCCCACCAGCCTCCACATTCAACGGATCACCTCCAACGTGATCCCACCACCAAACGCATCTTCCCCTCACCTCCCCTTTCAGCATTCCGAAGGGACTGCTCCCTCCGCAACACCCTGGTCCACTCCTCAATCACCCCTAACAGCCCTTCTCCTTCACCTGGCACCTTCCCGTGCAAACGCAGGAGATGCAACACATGCCCTTTTACCTCCTCCCTTCCCACTGTCCAAGGCCCCTGATGTGCCTCAATGAATCCGAGACTCGACGTTAACGGAGCAAAGCAAGGCTTTTATTAACTCAGAAAGTAATACACATTGGAGAAGTGTCTCTCATCCAGAGATCTGCTGTACTGCTGTGAGACACGCTGGGGCTTGCTTAAGTAGGGGCCAGGTATGGGCGGAGCCCTACACACAATACAATACAATACAGGTAAGGAAATGAAACTGAAACTAAACTAAACACAGTGCCTGATGAATGGCATATTTCATCACAGCCCCAAACACCCCTTCCAGGTGAAACAGCGATTTACTTGTTCTTCTTGCAATCTAGTATACTGTATTCGCTGTTCACGATGTGGTCTCCTCTACATTGGGGAGACCAAACGCAGATTGGGTGACCGCTTTGCGGAACACCTCTGTTCAGTCCGTAAGGGTGACCCCCGAGCTTCCGGTCGCCTGTCACTTTAATTCTCAGCTTCACTCTCACTCTGATCTCTCTGTCCTCGGCCTATTACACTGTTCCAATGAAGCTCAGCGTAAGCTCGAGGAACAGCACCTCATCTTTCGATTAGGCACTTTACAGCCTTCTGGACTCAACATCGAGTTCAACAATTTCAGACCATAATCCCTGCCCCCATTTTTCATGCTGTATGATTTTGCCATTCCCATTTGCAACATTTTATCTTTCCTGCCTCTTACCTAAGCACAGTATGTTCCTTCAATTCCTTCCTCCCCCCCTGTCTCTGAACCTGCTTAATATCTGTTACATCTCCAGCTTTTTCCAGTTCTGATGAAGGGTCCCAGACCTGAAACGTTAACTCTGTTTCTCTCTCCGCTGATGCTGCCTGGCCTGCTGAGTATTTCCAGCATTTTCTGTTATTTCAGATTTCCAGCATCCGCAGTATTTTGCTTTTGTATTAGAAACCCTGCAGCACGCGGCATCTGTCACTGCTTGAGGAGCCGTTCGGGGCCGAGAGCTTCTTGTGTGAAATGAACTTGTGCAGATCTACAGAGCTGAACGGTCAACTCATTGCTGTAAATATGCTGAGAAACCGCGAGAATGGTCAGAGCTGGGACATGGTGTTGCTGTATGACTGAGGTTAAAGTTAAGCTCATCTTCCAATTAGGCACTTTGCAGCCTTCCGGACTCAATATCGAGTTCAACAATTTCAGATCATAACCTCGGCCCCCATTACATTTTTACTTATATTATTTTCCACCCCTTTGTTTTGGGTTTTCCCTCCCCCCTGCCTTTCCTTTTTTCTCTCTCCCACACGGCAGCTGTCTCTTATCCTGCCAGTACACTTCACACCTAATCTGAGCTGTCTTTGTCTCCTCTGTCCTATTACCATCTCGTCTGGTTTTGAATACCTCTTAATGTCTCTTCGCTTCTTTTGTTCTATCGCAGCCCTGCCTTCGATCTATTTTATTTCCTTTCCAGTTTTGAAAAAAGGTTAGACCCGAAACGTCGACTTTTAATTTCTCTCCACGGATGTTGCCTGACCTGCTGAGTTTTTCCAGCATTTTCTGTTGTTATTTTGGATTTCCAGCATCTGCAGTATTTTGCTATCGTTAAAGTTAAGCTTCATTGTTTGGTCTGTGTTAAGAGAGCTTTACTCTGTATCTCTGCGCTCCTCCAATTCTGGCCTCTTGCGCATCACCGATTTTAATCGCTCCACCATTGGCGGCCGTGCCTTCAGCTGCCTGGGCCCCGAGCTCTGGAATTCCCTCCCTAAACCTCTCCGCCTCTCTCTCCTACTTTAAGACGCTCCTTAAAACCTGCCTCTTTGACCAAGCTTTTGGTCACCTGTCCTAATATCTCCTTACGTGGCTCGATGTTAAATTCTGTCTGATAATCGCTCCTGTGAAGCGCCCTGGGACGTTTTACTACGTTAAAGGCGCTATATAAATACAAGTTGTTGTTGTAGCCCGGCTTTGAAATTGGTTAGTGATTGGCCTTTCGGTCCCTGAAATGTCTTCCTGCTTGTCTCGGAGCCTGTACGATGATGGTCAGATAACCGGGGTTTGCAAACCGTACGAGCTGCCATTGTCAAGTGTTGCAACTGTCTCACTACACAGCTGGTCAAAGAAAAAACCCATTAAGCACGTTGTGAGCGGGTTGTAAAGTGTGAAACTGACCACCATCCATTTCACACATCACCTGACCAGCTGCTTGATCATTGAGCACTTTGGTGATGTAGTAAAGATGCTCCAGTATTTTCTAATTGTGCATTTTGTGCGCGTAAAAGAGGGAGAAGATGGGCAATGAGTTTTTCCCACTTTGGGTGCCAGTGAGAGCATTGAGCCCTGCTAGTTAGTCAGGTACAAAAACGTGCTCTAACCAACCTCACAGCAGCACCCTCTGCTCTCGCTGTGCCAGGGCTACTTTTCCCAAACCCAGCTATATTTATGCCCTTGGTAAGTGAGACTACTGATTTAGTGAAATTTGAGCAGTTGCAGCTATCTTCCGAGTCCATTAGGAACTGGGGTGTTACCTCCCAATCTCCTGCATAAGGACCCTTATTATAAGAAAAGACTTGCATTTATATAGCACATTGGACGACCTCAGGACCTCCCAAAGCACGTTACAGCCAATGAAGTACTTTTTGAAGTGTGGTCACTGTTGTAATGTGGGAAACGCGGCAGTCAATTTGTGCACAGCAAGCTCCCACAAACAGCAATGTGATAATGATCAGATAATCTGCTTTAGTGATGTTAGTTGAGGGATAAATATTGGCCCCGGGACACCAAGAAAAATCCCCTGCACTTCTTCAAAATAGTGCCATGGATCTTTTACACCCATCTGACGGGGCCTCGGTTTAACGTCTCGTGGAAAGATGGCCCCTCCGACAGTGCAGTGCTCCCTCAGTACTGCCCCTCCGACAGTGCAGCGCTCCCTCAGTACTGCCCCTCCGACAGTGCAGTGCTCCCTCAGTACTGCCCCTCCGACAGTGCAGCGCTCCCTCAGTACTGCCCCTCCGACAGTGCAGTGCTCCCTCAGTACTGCCCCTCCGACAGTGCAGCGCTCCCTCAGTACTGCCCCTCCAACAGTGCAGCGCTCGCTCAGTACAGCCCCTCCGACAGTGCGGCGCTCCCTCAGTACTGCCCCTCCGACAGTGCAGCGTTCCCTCAGTACTGCCCCTCCAACAGTACGGCGCTCCCTCAGTACTGCCCCTCCGACAGTGCAGCGCTCCCTCAGTACTGCCCCTCTGACAGTGTGGTGTTCTCTCAGTACTGCCCCTCCGACTGTGCGGCGCTCCCTCAGTACTGCACTGGAAGTGTCGACCTGGATTACTTGCTCAATTCTCTGGAGTGGAAGATTTTCAACGCGCCAGTTTGTGGTCTAGATTCAAAAACAGATCTCTGATGTGAAAGGAGAATTTGCCGCCCAAAGACCTTAATGGGCAGAAAATTATGCAGACAGCACATCAGTTGTGGGGAATTCCCGAGACCCGCGCTCCCTCATGCAATGCTCTGCAGCAAAAGTGCTAAGTCGTAAAATTTACCCTTGCATAATAATTTAAGAAGAATTATTTCCCTGTAAGTTAAAGTGCAAATGGTGATCAGAAAAGAAGGAGCTATTGTCAGATGAAATTTAGTGTTTTTCTTATTTTAAAAAACTGCAATGTTGGATAGTTAAACAAGATTAATAATTACATGGTATTCAAGATGTGTCCAGTGCAATTCAGGAACAAGTGCTCATCATCCTCGCCGCATAAAATCTTCATCTCATGGCCTGAAAAAGAGATGTCTCCTCTCTTGAGTTAACAGGATTAAGGAAACCTGATATAAAAGGAAACTTGATGGTTGTTGATATGCCCGGGTAGCCGGTCAAGAGAGCACAGGTTCAGGGTCGTGAAGAACCAATTTGAGATGAGATTTTGGGAAATATTTTCTTTACACAGAGGGTGATCAATCGCTGGAATGGAATACTAGGAAAAGCTTTTGAGGGGATTTATTTATGGAGCAAATGGGAAGGAGTTAGGTTAGTGTTCCAGAAGGATGAGATGGGAAGGAGTTAGGTTGGCTTGAAACATGTAAGATTCTGAGGGGGATTGACAGGGTAGATGTTGAGAGGCTGTTTCCCCCTGGCTGGGGAGTCTAGAACCAGGGGTCACAGTTTCAGGATAAGGGGTCGGCCATTTAGGACTGAGATGAGGAGGAATTTCTTCACTCAGAGGGTGGTGAATCTTTGGAATTCTCTACCCCAGAGGGCTGTGGAGGATCAGTCATTGAGTATATTCAAGACAGCGATCGATAGATTTTTGGACTCTAGGGGAATCAAGGGATATGGGGATAGTGCGGGAAAGTGGAGTTGAGGTCGAAGACCAGCCACGATCTTATTGAATGGCGGAGCAGGCTCGAGGGGGCGAATGGCCGACTCCCGCTCCTAATTCTTATGTTCTTTATGTTCCGGAATGATGAGATGGGAAGGAGTTAGGTTGGTGTTCCAGAAAGATGAGATAAAATGGGCCTCATCTTGTGCTGTGATGTTTTTATTTATCAGTAATGTAGTTCTCTCATTCTGTTTAGATATGTAACTACGTTGGCCAAGCGAAGATTGTTGTTCAGTTGGTGACCTATGGCAAAGAGCCTGTACATCTCCACGCCCACAGCCTAGTTGGCAAACAGTGTGAAAAAGGAATATGTTTAGTCCAACTGGGGCCAAAGGAAATGACTTCAACGTAAGTTGGCACCTCGCCCTCAGAATGGGTTTTTTCAATAATCCGACTTTAAGGATATTTTCTTTGAACGAGCTCTCCAATTAGTCCTACTCTCCTGCTCTTTCCCCACAGCCCTGCAAATTTTTCCTTTTCAAGTATTTATCCAATTCTCCTTTGAAAGTTATTATTGAATCTGCTTCCACCGCCCTTTCAGGCAGCGCATTCCAGATCACAACAACTTGCTGCGTAAAAAAAAATTCTCCTCATCTCCCCTCTGGTTCTTTTGACAATTACCATAAACCTGTGTCCTCTGGTTACCGACCCTCCTGCCAGTGGAAACAGTTTCTCCTTATTTACTCTATCAAAATCCCTCATAATTTTGAACACCTCTATTAAATCTCCTCTTAACCTTCTCTGCTCTAAGGAGAACAATCCCAGCTTCTCCAGTCTCTCCACATAACTGAAGTCCCTCATTCCTGGAACCATTCTAGTGAATCTCCTCAGCGCCCTCTCTAAGGCCTCGACGTCCTTCCTAAAGTGCGGTGCCCAGAATTGGACACAATCCTCCAGCTGAGGCCCAACCAGTGATTTATGAAGCTTGAGCATAACTTCCTGGCTTTCGTATTCTTTGCCTCTGTTTATAAAGCCAAGGATCCCATGTGCTTTTTTAACAGCCTTATCAACTTGTCCTGCCCCCTTCAAAGACTCGTGTACGTAACCCCCAGGTCTCTTTGTTCTTGCACCCCCTTTAAAATTATCCCATTTAGTTTATATTGTCTCCAGCTATAGTTAGAATATTGGGGCTAATTCTCCTCTGCCCAGTGTCCCCAATGCACTTACTTCCTGTATGCAAATCCGAGGAAGCTTAGCAGTGTTCTGCGCCAGTGGGCTGTGACTTATTGCCTGGGTAAACTCCACTGTGTGCGTAGTTGGGGGTTCCCTGTGACTTTCCTCTACTAAATTGCACATTAGCTCTCCGGACTTGGGTACGGGAGATTTATACCAGTGTAAGTGTGAATGCTACACAAGACGAACAGAAACTGTACAGAAATCACAGAATGGTTAGAGCACAGAAGAAGGCCATTCAGCCCGTCGAGCCCGTGCTGGCTCTCTGCAAGAGCACTTCAGCTAATCCCACTCCCCCACCCTTTCCCCGTAGCCCTGCAATTTTTTTTTCTTCAGGTACTTATCCAATTCCCTTTTGAAAGCCACAATTGAATCTGCCTCCACCACCCTTTCAGGCAGTGTATTCTAGATCATAACCACTCGCTGTGTAAAAAAGTTTCTCCTCATGTCGCCTTTGGTTCTTCTGCCAATCACCTTAAATCTGTGTCCTCTGGTTCTCGACCCTTCCGCCAATGGGAACAGTTTCTCTCTATCTACTCTGTCCAGACCCCTCATGATTTTGAACACCTCCATCAAATCTCCTCTCAACCTTCTCTGCTCTAACAGGCGTAGATTCTCTGAGGAACTTGAACTGAGGACTCTTAAAATGATGATGGGTTTTGAGCACCTGGTTGACTAAACAAAAGATTGTTGTGCGGAAGCGCCATTGCTCATCAATTAATGGTGTTTATTCCTCCTCCAGATTTCCAAACCTTGGTATCCTCCATGTGACCAAGAAGAACGTTGCCAACACACTTGAACAGAGAATGACTCAGGCTTATGTGATGGGTTATAATAATGGAGTTGTGATACACCCAGAGTTAAATCATCGACTCAGCGAGGGTTATGGCCAAAGGGAGCTCACAGGTCAGTTTCAAGCAGTACATCCTTGCAATTAACGTGTGTGGTATCTCCCATTAACTTTATCTTTGGATAAAGGTTCTCTTGAAGTCAGTCGGAAGAGGGTCTAACAAGGCCATTGGCTCCTAAGTGATATGACCTATTTGAAAATTGAAAATATATTCCAAGAATTTTAAAATAATTGGCAAACAAACCAGAGGGGAGACGAGGAGAATTTTTTTTATGCAGCGAGTTGTTGTGATCTAGAATGTGCTGCCTGAAAGGGCGGTGGAAGCAGATTCAATAGTAACTCATTGGATATATACTTGAAAAGGAAATATTTACAGGGCTGTGGGGAGAGAGCAGGGGGGAGTGGGACTAATCGGAGAGCTCGTTCAAAGAGCCGGCACAGGCACGGTGGGCCGAATGGCCTCCTCCTGTGCTGTGTGATTGTGAGTTATGTTTTTGAAAATAAGTATCTGTGGGTCTTTTCTGACTATAATACATAAATATGACGGCATGTTGAGTAATTTTACAAATTAGTGTTCCTGACAGAGTTCCTCCTGAAGTTGGAAAATTATCCTGGTGATGGTTTTTTTTAAACATAATGCAAGAGAGAGAAAAACCTGTACCTTGACTCATTGCTCCACCATTAGATATACATTGGCTCCCGGTCCAGCGTTGGGGGAACGGTAACATAGTGGTGATGTTACTGGACTGGTAACCCAGAGGCCAGTGACCCAGAGACTTGAGTTCAAATCCCACCACAGCAGCTGGGGAATTTAAATTCAGTTAATTAAGTATTTAAATTAAAGTAATTAAATTCACTGATGTCCTTTAGGGAAGGAAATCTGCCGTCCTTACCTGGTCTGGCCTATATGTGACTCCAGACCCACAGCAATGTGGTTGACTCTAACTTGCCCTCTCGAGGGTAATTAGGGATGGGTAATAAATGCTGCCCTGACGGCGACATCTGTATCCTGTGAATGAATATTTAAAAAATTAAAGTTCTCATCCTTATTTTCAAATCGCACTCTGTCCCTGTAGCCTCCTCCAGCCCCACAACCCTCCGAGATCTCTGCGCTTCTCCAATTCTGCCCTCTTGAGCATTCCCCAATTTCCATCGCTCCACCATTGGCGGCCGTGCCTTCAGCTGCCGAGGCCCTAAGCTCTGGAATTCCTTCCCTAAACCTCTCCGCCTCGTTACCCCTTTTCTCATTTAAGAAGTTCCTTAAAACCTACTGCATTAAAGGCGCTATACAAATGCAAGTTGTTGTTTTAGGTCCCTGAAGGTGGCAGGACATAGTGAGAGAGTGGTTAACAAAGCATATGGGATCTTGGGCTTCGTAAATAGAGGTATTGAGTACAAAAGTAGAGAAGTTATGCTGAACCTTTATAAAGCGCTGGTTAGGCCACAAATGGAGTATTGGGTCCAGTTCTGGTCACCACACTTTAGGAAGGATGTGAAGGCCCTTGAGAGGGTGCAGAGGAGATTTACCAGAATGGTTCCGGGGATGGGGGATCTTAGCTACAAGGACAGGTTGGAGAAGCTGGATTTGTTTTAATTAGAGCAAAGGAGGTTGAGGGGTGATTTGATAGAGGTGTACAAGATTATGACGGGTTTGGATAGGCTAGACGGGAAAGGCTGTTCCCACTAGTTGATGGTACAAGGACTAGGGGACACAGATTTAAGGTTTTGGGCAAGAGATACAGGGGAATGTGAGGAAAAACTTTAATACGCAGCGAGTGGTGAGGACCTGGAACTCGCTGCCGACGGAAGTGGTGGAAGCGGAGACACTCGATGTTTTCAAGGGGAGACTGGATCGGCACTTGAGGGAAATAAACTTGCAGGGCTACGGGGATAGAGCAGGGAATGGGACTGACTGGATTGCTCTACAGAGAGCCGGCACGGACTGGATGGGCCGAATGGCCTCCTGTGCCGTTATGGCTCTAGTGTGCTTTGTGTCTCTCACACGAGAATGGTACTGACACAGGATTGTGATACTTGCTCGCAGAGCGTGAAAAGGAATTCATCCACCAGGCGTCGATACAACAGGCGAAAGAAATGGACCTGAGTGTCGTTCGTCTCATGTTTACAGCCCTCCTTCCCGACAGCAGCTGTCGCTTTACACGGAAACTGGAACCTGTCATTTCCGATCCAATCTACGACAGCAGTGAGTTGGAACTCTGTAAATCTACGTGCCGCCGTGAATCAGAATGCCGTAACGTTTTATTTACCTGCTCCGTTCATTCTGCAGAGGGTTTGGTTTTTGTTTGAAATATTGGCCCAGAATTTGCTGTCGGTGGCGGGCGAGGAAATCTCGCGATCTCCGTGGCGAGAAGATTGCCGTTGCGATTTCAGTACGGTATAATGGGGAGTTCCCTCGCGCAATCTGCTGTGACGTCAGCGAGCTGTCTTAAGCAGCCAATCGCCATTGCAGAATTCTCACAGACAGGGAACCAGGAAATGAGAAGCTGCTTTTATCCTGAGTTTTTAAAAACGATGGAGAGCGCGAGACAAAGACCGGGGCTCTCACATGGGGATAAGGTAGAACCTGAAATATCGTCAACAAACTTATTTTAGAAAAGTTTCTTAAAAATTCTCTCCACCAAAAATGACACTCCACAAAATTTAAATGAGTTTTTCGGGGGCGTATCGTTTGTTCAGCAGTCAGTCCGCTGTTAAAACCCCAGTTACACCTAATCCAACAAGGCCGAACTTTTAATGGGGTATTTAACAGCGATATTACCGCGGGAAAGCCCACGTATTCGTCAGTTTCACTGATTGCCGGCTGGGTGGGGGTGGGGGGGGGGGGGTCACAGTGCAGCCAGTGTCGGAGCAGTGAATGACTGCCCACAACTTCAGGATTTGCGCGTTTAGATGCGCTCACGCTACATCCCAAAGTTACGGTCAGTTTCAAATGGGGTAATAACGACCGCTGTTCCTTCTCCGTTATTACCCACCGCAAATTCCGGCCCAATAGCATTTTACAAGGGTTTAACTCGGGAGCTTCACTAGCATCACAGCTGCATGGAGCTTTCCTGTTGCTAAAGTGTGGCTCTTCAAAGATTTATTTAGCTGCACACATACTCCGTCCCCAATGACACAAATTTTATTATTTGTTCTCTGGATGCTGGAAAGGCCAGCCGGCATTTATTGCCCATCCCTAGTCGCCCTTGAGAAGGTGGTGGTGAGTCCTGCCCTTCAACCGCTGCAGTCCGTGTGGTGAAGGTACTCCCACAGTGCTGTTAGGGAGGGAGTTCCAGGATATTGACCCAGCGACGATGAAGGAAGGGTGGTGTATGTTCAAGTCAGGACTGTGTATGAAGTGATGGTGATAGAGTTTGCAGCGCTGAGAGATGTTACATTAGTAAGCTTGGCAAGTTGTAGCAGTGCAGCCTGTAAATCAATCTGGAGAGGTGTGAGGTAATGCATTTGGGGAGGGCTAACAAGACAAGGGAATACACAATAAATGGTCGGACACCGAGAAGTGCAGAAGATCAGAGGGACCTTGGAGTGCATGTCCACAGATCCCTGAAGGTAGCAGGACAGGTAGATGAGGTGGTTAAGAAGGCATACGGGATACTTGCATTTATTAGCCGAGGCATAGAATATAAGAGCAGGGAGGTTATGCTTGAACTGTATAAAACACGAGTTAGGCCACAGCTAGAATACTGCGTGCAGTTCTGGTCACATTACAGGAAGGATGTGATTGCACTGGTGGGGGTGCAGAGGAGATTTACGAGGATGTTGCCTGGGCTGGAGAATTTTAGCTATGAGGAAAGACTGGATAGGCTGGGGTGGTTTTCTTTGGAACAGAGGAGGCTGAGGGGAGACTTAATTGAGGTGTATAAAATTATGAAGGGCCTAGGTAGAGTGGATAGGAAGGATCTATTTCCCTTAGCAGAGGGGTCAATAACCAGGGGGCAGAGTTTTAAAGTAACTGGTCCGAGGTTGAGAGGGGAGTTGAGGAGAAATTTTTTCACCCAGAGGGTGGTGGGGGTCTGGAACTCACTGCCTGGCGGGAATGGGATGGAAGGCCGGTTTCACATCCCGCGCGATATTATTCTCCCTCGACTTCCATCGAGAGTAAAGTCAGGCAGGTGTAAAACTGGCGTCGCTCCTGATCGCGTCAGCTTCCCGTGGGAGGCTTCAGTTAAAATTTCTCCCTCGTGCATTTCTCAGTTGGCCAGCAGAGGCACAGATGACAATGTTGAGTAAGTTTACACCTTTTTTTGTAATGAAAAAGAATTTGTGTTAAATGTGCTTGATCGGAATCTGCTATTTTGAAGGAGGGGAAAGTGGAACAGACGGAAGCACCAAAACTGCAGCAAGTGCAGATCGAAGGCATCTTTGGGGAAATTGTCGACATTCTTCGAAAAATGGGGCTTTCCAATTCATGTCTACTTGCGGGTGGTGGGAGTGCGAAGGAGGTTCAGTAACTCGAACTGTAACATTAAATATTATCAAAGTTCGAGGACGTTCCATTCCCCCAATTTTGACTGTAGCGAATGGAAATTTATTGTCTTTTTTTTATATAAAAAAATAACAAACATCAGTTGAAATTTCAGTCGCCTTTCGTGGTTCAAATCATCGTTACTGAGTTTACAAAGACGGGTTAGGAAGAAGAACAATTATTTGTAAATCCACCCAGTGTTAAATGGGAGGGGCGAGAGGAGCAAGGGGCGAGAGGAGCAAGGTGTGAGCAACGAGTAGCAAGGGAGTGTGAAAGAGACAGAAAGAGGAAATGACGAGGGACAGTGAGGAGAGGGGGATTGTGAGAATAAAGGAATGAAACGGGTGAATGAGGAAGGGATGATGAGAGAGAAAGGATGACCATCCAGATCGGTTCCACAAAGTCCGTTACCAGTGGTGGCATCTATGAATAAAATTAGCCAAGCCGACAATAGCCATGTTTTGAGGCGCCGCACTGTCGGAGGGGCAGTACTGAGGGAGTGCCTCACTGTCGGAGGGGCAGTACTGTGGGAGCGCCGCACTGTCGGATGGGCAGTACTGTGGGAGCACCGCACTGTTGGAGGGGCAGTACTGAGGGGAGCGCTGCACTGTCGGAGGGGCAGTACTGAGGGAGCGCTGCACTGTCGGATGGGCAGTACTGAGGGAGCGCCGCACTGTCGGCGGGGCAGTACTGAGGGAGCGCTGCACTGTCGGAGGGGCAGTACTGAGGGAGCGCTGCACTGTCGGAGGGGCAGTACTGAGGGAGCGCTGCACTGTCGGAGGGGCAGTACTGAGGGAGCTTTGCACTGTCGGAGGGGCAGTACTGAGGGAGTGCAGTACTGAGGGAGCGCTGCACAGTCGGAGGGGCAGTACTGAGGGAGCGCCGCACTGTCGGAGGGGCGGTACTGAGGGAGCGCTGCACTGTCGGAGGGGCAGTACTGAGGGAGCGCTGCACTGTCGGACGGGCAGTACTGAGGGAGTGCAGTACTGAGGGAGCGCTGCACAGTCGGAGGGGCAGTACTGAGGGAGCGCTGCACTGTCGGAGGGGCAGTACTGAGGGAGCGCCGCACTGTCGGAGGGGCAGTACTGAGGGAGCGCCGCACTGTCGAAGGTGCTGTTTTTCGGATGAGACGTTAAACCGAGGCCCCGTCTGCTCTCTCAGGTGGATGTAAAAGATCACGTGGCACTATTTTGAAGAAGAGCAGGGGAGTTATCCCCAGTGTCCTGGGGCCAATATTTATCCCTCAACCAACATCAGTAAAACAGATTATCTGGTCATTATCACATTGCTATTTGTGGGAGCTTGCTGTGTGCAAATTGGCTGCCACGTCTCCTACATTACAACAGTGACGACACTTCAGAAGTATTTCACTGGCTGTAAAGCGCTTTGGTACATCCTGAGGTCGTGAAAGGCGCTGGAGAAATGCAAGTCTTTCTTTTCTTTTATATGTGTGTTAGTGTACAGCACAGAAAGAGTTAATCAGTGACCACTGTGATGACAAGAAATTTATTTAAGGAGCCAGCAACATCTGACTAGTCACAACAGTAACAAAAAGTGTAAATTAAATTGTGTGTTTTTCGTTCTCCCTTCCCACAAAGGGTTGCTGAATTTTTATTTTCAATGTTACAGAGGCACCAAATGCATCCAATTTGAGGATAGTCCGAATGGATAAGACCGCAGGATGTGTGGTTGGAGGCGATGAGGTTTACCTGCTTTGTGATAAAGTGCAGAAAGGTGAGTTTCTTCAGGAAGTACGACAGTTCTATCACTTGATATAAAATATCTACTATTAGCTCATGATGCTCTCTGTTTATTGAGCCTGCCCTGGACTCGGTTATAATGACACACGTGTGTGTGTGTGTATGTTGGAAGGATTGCACCCTGAATTCTCCACCAACTGAAGCTTTCATTAACTCCCATGATGAAATGGTGTTATTTTCCCAGTCAAGCTGTCTCCCTTTATGTAGAGTCGAAATGATTTAAAAAGAAAGGCATGAATAATGGAATCCTAATTTTAAGACTTCAGGATAAACTCGCCCACGCTTCCAGCGAGGAGCTGGACTCGACTATTCCATTTCTCTCCTGGCCCGGTTTCCCACCTTCCGCCCTCCGTAAACTTCAGCTCATCCAAAACTCGGCTGCCCCATGTCCTAACTCGCACCAAGTCCCGTTCACCCATCACCCCCTGTGCTCACTGCCCCGTGTCCTAACTCACACCCAGTCCCGTTCACCCATCACCCCCTGTGCTCACTGCCCCGTGTCCTAACTCACACCCAGTCCCGTTCACCCATCACCCCCTGTGCTCACTGCCCCCTGTCCTAACTCGCACCCAGTCCCGTTCACCCATCACCCCCTGTGCTCACTGCAGCGTGTCCTAACTCGCACCGAGTCCCGTTCACCCATCACCCCCTGTGCTCACTGCCCCGTGTCCTAACTCGCACCCAGTCCCGTCCACCCATCACCCCCTGTGCTCACTGCCCCGTGTCCTAACTCACACCCAGTCCCGTTCACCCATCACCCCCTGTGCTCACTGTAGCGTGTCCTAACTCACACCCAGTCCCGTTCGCCCATCACCCACTGTGCTCACTGCCCCGTGTCCTAACTCGCACCCAGTCCCGTTCGCCCATCACCCCGTGCTCACTGCCCCGTGTCCTAACTCGCACCGAGTCCCGTTCGCCCATCACCCCCTGTGCTCACTGCCCCGTGTCCTAACTCACACCCAGTCCCGTTCGCCCATCACCCCCTGTGCTCACTGCCCCGTGTCCTAACTCGCACCGAGTCCCGTTCGCCCATCACCCCCTGTGCTCACTGCCCCGTGTCCTAACTCACACCCAGTCCCATTCACCCATCACCCCCTGTGCTCACTGCCCCGTGTCCTAACTCGCACCGAGTCCCGTTTACCCATCACCCCCTGTGCTCACTGCCCCGTGTCCTAACTCACACCCAGTCCCGTTCACCCATCACCCCCTGTGCTCACTGCCCCGTGTCCTAACTCACACCCAGTCCCGTTCACCCATCACCCCCTGTGCTCACTGCCCCGTGTCCTAACTCGCACCCAGTCCCGTTCACCCATCACCCCCTGTGCTCACTGCAGCGTGTCCTAACTCGCACCGAGTCCCGTTCACCCGTCACCCCCTGTGCTCACTGCCCCGTGTCCTAACTCGCACCCAGTCCCGTCCACCCATCACCCCCTGTGCTCACTGCCCCGTGTCCTAACTCACACCCAGTCCCGTTCACCCATCACCCCCTGTGCTCACTGTAGCGTGTCCTAACTCACACCCAGTCCCGTTCGCCCATCACCCACTGTGCTCACTGCCCCGTGTCCTAACTCACACCCAGTCCCGTTCGCCCATCGCCCCCTGTGCTCACTGCCCCGTGTCCTAACTTGCACCCAGTCCCGTTCGCCCATCACCCCCTGTGCTCACTGCCCCGTGTCCTAACTCGCACCGAGTCCCGTTCGCCCATCACCCCCTGTGCTCACTGCCCCGTGTCCTAACTCACACCCAGTCCCGTTCGCCCATCACCCCCTGTGCTCACTGCCCCGTGTCCTAACTCGCACCGAGTCCCGTTCGCCCATCACCCCCTGTGCTCACTGCCCCGTGTCCTAACTCGCACCGAGTCCCGTTCGCCCATCACCCCCTGTGCTCACTGCCCCGTGTCCTAACTCGCACCGAGTCCCGTTCGCCCATCACCCCTGTATTCGCTGACCTGCATTAGCTCCCTCATCCTTGTTTTCAAATCCCTCCATGGCCTCGCCCCCCTCCCTATCTCTGTAACCTCCTCCAGCCTCACAACCCCCCGAGATCTCTGCGCTCCTCCAATTCTGGCCTCTTGTGTATCCCCGATTTCCATCGCTCCACCATTGGCGGCCGTGCCTTCAGCTGCCGAGGCCCCAAACTCCTGAATTCTCTCCCTAAACCTCTCTGCCTCTCCTCCTTTAAGATGCTCCTTAAAACCGACCTCTTTGACCAAGCTTTTGGCCACCTGACCTAATACCTCCTCATGTGGCTCCGTGTCAGATTTTGTCTGATAATCGCTCCTGTGAAGCACCTTGGGACGTTTTACTACGTTAAAGGCGCTATATAAATGCAAGTTGTTGTTAACAGGCGTGTGGGTTGGAGATTGGGTACTAACTCTCCGTCATACACTCCCTTGAAGCACAGCTCCGCACTAGATACTCGAGTGTGGTGAATTAACCTGCTATTGACAGGTTATTCGACAGAATGTACTGTCAGTGACGATGCCCGTGTTCGAATCGACAGACTGTTAAATCTCTCTGTGTGCTTCTGCATCTCACATCCTGTCTCTCTGACTGGTCACTATTGTTCCTGATTGGTTTGGAGTGAGAGATGAGAGCTTTTGAGGAAGTGACTCTGACACTAGTGGTCATTGTCAGGGTTTCCCCAGTGATACCATATGGGGAATTTGGCAAACTAAAATAACTTTTTACATATTGTTAAATGTTTAACTTATATTTTTATATACGAGCTTGTTAAAGTTGTACCTTTAACAGCAGTACAAATCTCTGGAAAATGTTTTTATTGATGAGGATTTTCTACATGATGTTTTAAGAATTAAAAATCATATTTAAATATATAGTGTCGATATATTTTTTTATAATCAAACAAGAGGGAAGCAAATAGAAACTGGAGCCATTACAGGTCTAATTGTGATTGGATCAAGAGTAGAGGCAGAGACACAAAAGGAAGCCAACACTTCGATCATAGCTACAATTATTGACATGACAATTGGCCATTTTTTTGAGACTGCACCAGTAACTTTAGTTTGCATCTCGTGTTCCTTTTCAGTGTGACGAGTTTTTCTCACCATTTTTAAGGTATTTTAATTCTCTGCTTTTTGAGATCTTCCAGGGTCATAACATTCTCCTAACTGAGGGTGTTTGTCTGACCTGCTCTCAACTGTGTTTAGACACAAAAGAGCAATTCCAACTAAACTTTATAGAATGATGGAAACTTACAGCACAGGAGGAGGCCATTCAGCCCGTCGAGCCCGTGCCGGCTCTTAGAAAGAGCTGTCGTGCTCAGTCCCACCCCCCCGCGTATTGTCCGTAACCCTGTGAGTTCCTCATCCTCCAGAACCGTCCAACTCCCTTTTAAAATTATTGATGGGATCAGCTTCCACCAGCTTTTCAGGTCGAGTGTTCCAGATCTTGACAACACTCTGAGTGCAAAAGAATCTCCTCATCGCCCCTCGAGATCTTTTGTCAATGATTTTAAATCTATGACCTCTGGGGGAGAGGGAAGTGTTTCTCTCTCTGCTCGATCAAAACCTCTCATCATCTCGAAAACCTCTGTTCGGTCACCTCTTCACCTTCTCTGCTCCAAGGAGAACAATCCAAACTTTTCCAACTTCTCCTTATAACTGAAGTCCCTCATCCCTGGTAACATCCTGGTAAACCTCCTCTGTATCCTTTCTAAGGCCTTTACATCTTTCCTGAAGTGTGGGGCCCAGAACTGTCCACAATACTCCAGCTGAGGCCTAACCAGTGATTTATAAAGTTCTAGCATGATCTCTTTGCTTTTATATTCTATTCCTCTAGTTATAAACCCAACTTGCCTGATAATTTACCTTCATTCCCTGTAGCCAAGCACCTGGTCTTTACTCTCCACTTCCATTTCATGTTTTACACATGCATTTGAACAAGGAACATTATTTATGTCTGGGCTCCTGAGGGCTGTATTCAGCTGCAGTGTAAAGTATAAAGGTAAGAGGTCGTGTTATGAACACAGAGTCCAGGCTCAAACTGAGCAGACTGAAGCAGGAGGAGTGAGACTCCATTCTCCCAGTCAGGCCCTGATATTGGACTTAGACAATAACTTCAGAACTGGGGTGAAGCAGTTTCAGGGAGGGGTAAATTTTGGATTAAATATTCTAAGAATTAGTCTAAAGCATTACTTTAAGACTAAATCTACACTAAAGCATGTTCTTTGTCTTTTGTGCTGTTCTGAATTTTAAAAAGGGGCTTGGTTTTTATATCCTATCCTTTGGATGTCCAAAAATGTTTTGCAACCACTGTTGTTACATTCAAAGGGCAGTCCGTCTTATTATGTCGACTGATTGTTAAAACCGGTGTACAAATTGTCCAATCAGCTATACTTGTAAATGGAAATACCTGCCATTCCGCGGCCTAGTTTTGATAACATATCTTTCCATCCTTTCGTTTTAAACTTTGGTGGTGGTAAGCCTGCTAGTTTTGTCTTTTCATTCTGCGGCTTGTGTCCCACCATCTGATGAGCATTCTCTCTTTTCGTCAGATGATATCCAGGTTCGATTCTACGAGGAGGATGAAAACGGAGGAATTTGGGAAGCATTCGGAGACTTTGGTCCGACAGACGTCCATCGGCAGGTTGGTGACGGAATAATCTCCCTGGTCTTTGCGTTGCTCTCGCTCTCTCTACGACTTTCTGGTATTAAGCCACTCTGGCTATATTTAGATTGACACTTCAATTGTGTCAAATTTGAGATATCCAGCGTCTGTGAACTGGCTCCCAGCTATTACACTCCCTAATCACTTAATCTGGATTTAGACCCATGCGAAACTTGGGCTATGATTCGGTTGCTGAGACAAGGACGTGGGTTTTAGCGGTGTGAATGCTTGCGAGCCGGCTCCGAGAGCCTATTGTAACTCTGTTTGACTTTTGATGAATTGAAAAGCTCTTCCACAACTCTCTTTTTAAGCATCAGACCATTTCTGGCCAGGTTAAGATTTGCTTTAATGTTGTCCGTAGTCTCTTGAGTAGGATGTGCAATTTAAGCTTGCTCGAAATGAAGGAAAAATATTATGGGTTGGGTCCTCTTCTTTGTTCAAACCATGGTTATAAAAAAATTTGGAGCAAATATTGACACTGCCGCCTGAACGATGACCCGAGTGTGCGAGACGTCGCTCAAGCCCGGCCCGAGTGCTGTGTCTGTGCCGTGTCGGGGCTGCATTGGTGCTGGGCGCTGTGTCTGTGCCGTGTCAGGGTTGCGTTGGTGCTGGGCGCGGCGTCTGTGCCGTGTCGGGGCTGCATTGGTGCTGGGCGCTGCGTCTGTGCCGTGTCGGGCTGCATTGGTGCTGGGCGCTGCGTCTGTGCCGTGTCTGGCTGTATTGGTGCTGGGCGCTGCGTCTGTGCCGTGTCGGGACTGCATTGGTGCTTGCCCGTGCTGGGTGCTGCGTTGGTGCTGTATTGAAGCGCTGAACATTGTTGAGTTCTGCACTTAGCCATGCAGAGAAATTCAAACTGCATCAAATTACACATTCCTCATTAACTAAACACAGCCTTTACTTTATTCTCACGCTGCACACACTGGGCTTCTCACCGTCTGGGTGGGCGTGTGTGCTGTGAGGAGGATGCCAATAAACTCCAGTATGATTTGGACAGGTTGGGTAATTGGGCAGATGCATGGCAGATGCAGTATAATGTGGATAAATGCGAGGTTATCCACTTTGGTGGCAAAAACAGGAAGGCAGATTATTATCTGAACGGCAATAGATTGGGAAAGGGGGAAGTGCAACGAGACCTGGGTGTCCTTGTGCACCAGTCGCTGAAGATAAGCATGCAGGTGCAGCAGGCGGTTAAGAAGGCAAATGGTATGTTGGCCTTCATAGCGAGAGGATTTGAGTACAGGAGCAAGGATGTCTTGCTGCAGTTGTACAGGGCCTTGGTGAGACCACACCTTGAGTATTGTGTGCAGTTTTGGTCACCTTATCTGAGGAAGGATGTTCTTGCCATGGAGGGAGTGCAGCGAAGATTCACCAGACTGATACCTGGGATGGCAGGAATGACGTATGAAGAGAGATTGGGTCGATTAGGCTTATATTCGCTAGAGTTTAGAAGAATGAGAGGGGATCTCATTGAAACTTATAAAATTCTAACAGGACTAGACAGACTAGATGCAGGAAGGATGTTCCCGATGGCGGGGGAGTCCAGAACCAGGGGTCACAGTCTAAAGATAAAGGGTAAGCCATTTAGGACACAGATGAGGAGGAATTTCTTCACCCAGAGAGTGGTGAACCTGTGGAATTCTCTGCCACAGAAGGCAGTTGAGGCCAATTCATTAAATATATTCAAGAAGGAGTTAGATATATTTCTTAAGGCTAAAGGGATCAAGGGGTATGGGGAGAACGCAGGGACAGGGTACTGAATTTGGATGATCAGCCATGATCTCATTAAATGGCGGAGCAGGCTCGAGGGGCTGATTGGCCTACTCCTGCTCCTATCTTCTATGTTTCTGTGTCTCTCCTAAGGGGGAGTAAGTGCCGAGGTTAAAGATAAACATCCCACCGGATTGTAATGGAAGAGCTCCAGAACTGGGCCCTGGTACAGTCACACTCAGTGTTGACAACATTGAATTACACATTCCAGACAAAGTGCCGGGTGATTATTGTCCTCTCAATTCCTGGCAGTACAAATATAAATCTTGTTAATTACACCGGGCAGTGTCACTAATCGCCAGCAAAACAAATTTGGGAACAACATTCTGTATCAAAGTAGTTTAGCGCTGTTCCAGAGTTGTAGAGGGGATGTTGCTGCTCACAGATTTTAGGGGGCCAAATACGATTGATTTGTGTCCCTCGTTAGCGCCCTGAAAGGGCGCAAATCAACTAGCACCTGGGTGTGGCGCCGCATAACGCCTCCCACGAAATTCAGCGGGAGGTTAGCGGCGGTGCTAACCATTAGCACCGCAGGGCGCTGCGCCGCCGGCAATGACATCATCACCGTGCGCAGCGCCGTGTTCGCGCCCCGGCTGTAATATTGGGTGGCGCCCCCCCGACTTACCGCCGGACGTTATGTCCACCGGGGTCAGGACGGCCGACCTACGGCCGGGGCAGCGCTAGTTAAAGGGGAGGTGGCGGGTGGCCTGCCAGCACCTGCCCCCGTGAAGCCCTCTCTTTCCCCCCCCCCCCCCCCCCCCCGTGGGGTGCTGGCTGCTCTCCCTGAGCCTGGCTCATTTGCCGGCACTCCCGATCCCTGGTGGCCCAGCTGGGCGCCGGGACGTGCTGTGCCAGGCCCCTCCCCTTTAATAGGGGGAGGAAGGCCTGCAGTACCGCAGCACGACGTGCCGCAGTATTGGCCCGCAGCGCCCCAAGAGGGATGCGGGCCGTTTCCAGTAGTGCCCCTCCTCCCCCTCGGGGCGCTACCTGGGACAATCAGCCGCGGAGGCGCTAACTTTTTTGTGGCGTTAAATTTAGCCCAAAGGGGGTGCTACCCAATTTCTACCCCTTAGTTCAGTGTTCCCGGAGCAGAGGTGGTGTTGGATTTGTTTTTCTACGTGTTTGCAGAAGGAAAAGTTATATTGTTTAACTTGGAAGTCCAGAAATGATTTTGTAGCTGTTTCTGATATTAGGGGAAATTCAGCAATCTGGACATGGAGTCTAGACAGGCAGGAGCACAGGCCAACAGGGCTACAACACAACATCATCGACTCTCCGCACTGCTAGCATTGAGCGAGCGATGTTCCATGCTGGGAGCACCGACTAAACCCAGTTGTCTCGCTTGCCTGATGCTCGTGAGAATCGGAGGCAACACTTGTTGGTAAATGTATAAACCGATAAAACTGAAATGGCTGCACTAATGTGTGTCATTCAAAAGTAACATGCGGTCAAGAGGAAAATTAAATGATTAGTTTGGTTATCACAATCTTTCAACAAAAGAAACAAAAGCCAGATACTGCGGATGCTGGAAATCGGAAATAAAAACAGAAAATGCTGGAGATACTCAGCAGGTCAGGCAGCATCTGTGGAGAAACAGAGTTAACGTTTCAGGTCGATGACCTTTCGTCAGAACTGAAAAAATCTGGAGATGTTGCAGGTTTTAAGCAAGTGCAGGTGCAGGGAAAGTTGGGAGGGGAGGAAAGAACAAAGGGAAGGGTGGAAGGGTGTGATCGGGTGGAAGGCAGGAGAGACTAAATGACAAAAGGGATGGTGGTGCGAGGCAAAGGGAGATGGTAATGGGACAAGAAAAGAAACAAAAGATGGGTCTATAGGAGCTGTAAAGGCAACAGCAGAACCATAACCAGCACCATCGTCCAAAAACTGAGAAGGGTGGTTATGATCTGAAATTGTTGAACTTAGTGTTGAGGGTGGTAGGCTGTAAAAGTGCCTCATCGAAAGATGAGGTGCAGTTCCTCGCGCTTGCGAAAAGAAATAAAATACTTGTGTCTGTCAAATCAAATGTTTATCGTGTTCCTAGTCCGAGTGAAGCAGGATGTTGCCGGTAATGAGACCTGATTGGGGCGGATTGGCTTGAGTGGGATGCTGGTCAGTCACAGCGCTGTGTGGGGGTACAGTAAATAGATCAATAATGGAATGCTGCCACTTCTGATCATCAATAAGTGATGTCATGCATTTGAAAGCACAATTTAATAACAAGATCTTCCCTCTCGCAGTTCGCTATAGTTTTTAGAACGCCAAAATACCGAGATGTGGACATTTCCAAACCTGCCTCTGTATTTGTACAACTTCGCAGAAAATCTGACAATGAAACAAGTGAACCGAAGCCGTTCACATACTACCCACTCATTAAAGGTAATGAAAAGACTTTTGCATCAACTTGTAGGTTCAAACCAACTCTCCCCTTTAAGGGTCATTACTGTTCATGTTAAGATCTTATGCCAACGTTGTTCAGAGTTGTAGATGTTGTTCTATTTATTTTCATTGCTTTTGAGAAAGAAAAAATCAAACAAAAATAATGTTGGACTTTTACCTTTTACAATCTGGTGGCTCATCCTGGTTTTCAAATCGCTCCGTGGCCTCGCCCCTCCCTAAGTCTAAAATCTCTTACAGCCCCTCCGAGATATCTGCGTTCCGCCAATTCTGGCCTCTTGTGCATTCCTGATTTTAATCGCTCCACCATTGGCGGCCGTGCCTTCTGTTGCCTGGGCCCTAAGCTCTGGAATTCCCTCCCTAATCCTCGCTACCTCTCTCTCCTCCTTTAAAACGCTCCTTAAAACCTCCCTCTTTGACTAAGCTTTTGGTCACCTGTCCTAATATCTCCTTATGTGGCTCGGTGTCAAATTAAAGGCGCTATATAAATACAACTTGTTGTATGTACATGGGTGTTGGCCAAGAGCTTGGGTTTGTGATGCTTCCTTGCATGCAGCAAGGCTCTTCTACAACATACCTAATCTTAAAGCCTTCATTCGTTATTGTTACTTTCAGGTTGAAAGCCAGTTAATATTTAATGTGTTTCTTTCCCGCTCTCCCACCGCTCCAGACAAAGAGGAAGTGCAAAGGAAACGACTGAAACTTTTGCCGAATTTCTCTGACCATTTTGGCGGTGGAACGGGTTCAGGCGGTGGTGGAGTTTACGGAGGAGGGGGTGGAGCAGGCGGGGGTGAGTATAATGGGGGATACCGGATAAAAGTGCACTCGAATATCAGCTTTCATTACAGCCCTGTCATTGTTGAGATATTGAGGCAAATATTATAATTGGAATTGGGGTTCAGAGGTTAGTGTGAATTGGGGTTCAGAGGTTAGTGTGAATTGGGGTTCAGAGGTTAGTGTGAATTGGGGTTCAGAGGTTAGTGTGAATTGGGGTTCAGAGCTGAGTGTGAATTGGGGTTCAGAGGTTAGTGTGAATTGGGGTTCAGAGGTTAGTGTGAATTGGGGTTCAGAGGTTAGTGTGAATTGGGGTTCAGAGGTTAGTGTGAATTGGGGTTCAGAGGTTAGTGTGAATTGGGGTTCAGAGGTTAGTGTGAATTGGGGTTCAGAGGTTAGTGTGAATTGGGGTTCAGAGGTTAGTGTGAATTGGGGTTCAGAGGTTAGTGTGAAACGGGGTTCAGAGGTTAGTGTGAAACGGGGTTCAGAGGTTAGTGTGAATTGGGGTTCAGAGGTTAGTGTGAATTGGGGTTCAGAGGTTAGTGTGAATTGGGGTTCAGAGGTTAGTGTGAATTGGGGTTCAGAGGTTAGTGTGAAACGGGGTTCAGAGGTTAGTGTGAATTGGGGTTCAGAGGTTAGTGTGAATTGGGGTTCAGAGGTTAGTGTGAAACGGGGTTCAGAGGTTAGTGTGAATTGGGGTTCAGAGGTTAGTGTGAAACGGGGTTCAGAGGTTAGTGTGAATTGGGATTTCACTGTCTTCTATTTAACTCCAGTCGACCTTTTTTGGCGTTACGCAGTTATTGGCTGTCGGGAACACAGATGTGCTGTCCCCAGGATTTACTGTCCATTCATTTTAATTCATGGAACAATGCTCCACAGCAGGAGTGCGATTTCATAAAATTCCCCAATATCTACTTTATTAATTGTGGATCGGGAGGATTGTCGTTCCCGGGGGTGCTGATCAACGGGTAACTGATGGTAAAGAACACGGGATCCTAAAGCAATAGGTCCACGTGCTTTAAGTTGAACCAAGTGAAGAAATGCTAACTAGTTGCTGCTTTCCTGATATTTCTCCCCCTTTTCGTGGTATTGTAGTTTGACAAAAGCTCACAATAGTTATTGTAAGGTGGATTGAGGTTGAAAGTTGCTGCAGAGCTCAGGACTATGTTGTGTCACGCTAACACAAGGTTGTGCTTATACTCGCAATGTGTCGGTAGCTGCTGTATTGAGGTTTAACTCTTGAGTTTGTGGCTCATTGTGTTCTGTTTCTTGCAGGTCCCAGTTACTTCGCTGGATTTCAAGGATACTCCAACTACGGAAGTTACGGGTACACGTCGGGGACCACGAACTCCAGTCCTGGAATGAAGCACGGTAACAGCACGGCATCAAATTCAGTACTAACAAGCGAGGCAAATTAGATTTTCTGGGTAATATTCAGGGAGCGGTGCGGTATTGTGAATGGGGCGGTGCGGTATTGTGAATGGGGCGGTGGGGTATTGTGAATGGGGCGGTGCGGTATTGTGAATGGGGCGGTGCGGTATTGTGAATGGGGCGGTGCGGTATTGTGAATGGGGCGGTGGGGTATTGTGAATGGGGCGGTGCGGTATTGTGAATGGGGCGGTGCGGTATTGTGAATGGGGCGGTGCGGTATTGTGAATGGGGCGGTGCGGTATTGTGAATGGGGCGGTGCGGTATTGTGAATGGGGCGGTGCGGTATTGTGAATGGTGCGGTATTGTGAACGGTGCGGTATTGTGAATGGGGCGGTGCGGTATTGTGAATGGGGCGGTGCGGTATTGTGAATGGGGCGGTATTGTGAATGGGGCGGTGCGGTATTGCGAATGGGGCGGTATTGTGAATGGGGCGGTGCGGTATTGTGAATGGGGCGGTGGGGTATTGTGAATGGGGCGGTGCGGTATTGTGAATGGGGCGGTATTGTGAATGGGGCGGTGTGGTATTGTGAATGGGGCGGTATTGTGAATGGGGCGGTGCGGTATTGTGAATGGGGCGGTGCGGTATTGTGAATGGGGCGGTATTGTGAATGGGGCGGTGGGGTATTGTGAATGGGGCGGTGGGGTATTGTGAATGGGGCGGTGGGGTATTGTGAATGGGGCGGTGCGGTATTGTGAATGGGGCGGTGCGGTATTGTGAATGGGGCGGTGGGGTATTGTGAATGGGGCGGTGCGGTATTGTGAATGGGGCGGTGCGGTATTGTGAATGGGGCGGTGCGGTATTGTGAATGGGGCGGTGGGGTATTGTGAATGGGGCGGTGCGGTATTGTGAATGGGGCGGTGGGGTATTGTGAATGGGGCGGTGGGGTATTGTGAATGGGGCGGTGCGGTATTGTGAATGGGGCGGTGCGGTATTGTGAATGGGGCGGTGGGGTATTGTGAATGGGGCGGTGCGGTATTGTGAATGGGGCGGTGCGGTATTGTGAATGGGGCGGTGGGGTATTGTGAATGGGGCGGTGGGGTATTGTGAATGGGGCGGTGGGGTATTGTGAATGGGGCGGTGCGGTATTGTGAATGGGGCGGTGGGGTATTGTGAATGGGGCGGTGGGGTATTGTGAATGGGGCGGTGGGGTATTGTGAATGGGGCGGTGCGGTACAGTACAGTCCCCACCACTTAAAACATCCACATTTGAAACGGGCAGGTAGTGAATCTATCCGGGTGTGGGAGTGCCTCCGGGAAGTTTAATTTAATTAATGCTGTGCTGTTAAGATCGGCCGGTATCCACATCCCCGAACTCTCCATGCTTGCCACCCGCTCCGGGGCACGCGTCAATACTGGGCACCGCACTTTAGGCAGGATGTCAAGGCCTTGGAGAGGGTGCAGAGGAGATTTACCAGAATGGTGCCAGGGATGAGGGACTTCAGTTATGTGGAGAGACTGGAGAAGCTGGGGTCGTTCTCCTTCGCTTAGAGAAGGTTAAGGGGAGATTTAATAGAGGTGTTCAAAATCATAAAGGGTTTTGATAGAGCAAGTAGGGAGAAACTGTTTCCCGTGGCAGGAGGGTCAGTAACCACAGGACACAGATTGATGGTAACTGGCAAAAAAGCCAGGGGGGAGATGAGGAGAATTTCTTTTCCGCAGCGAGTTGTTGTGATCTGGAATGCGCTGCCTGAAAGGGCGGTGGGAGCAGATTCAATAGTAACTTTCAAAAGGGAATTGGATAAATGTGCAGGGCTGTGGGGAAAGAGCAGGGGGGAGTGGGACTAATTGGAGAGCTCTTTCAAAGAGCTGGCACAGGCACGATGGGCCGAATGGCCTCCTTCTGTGCTGTAAGATTCTGTGAAAACCGCACATCTTTCTTCCTGCTGTGTCCCACACTGGGTCCACCCTAGCCGTTGTTGTTCCAGGGTTACCTGGAGCCCAGTAACGGGAGTTATCCTCACGTTCAAAAACTGATTTATGTTTTGTTTCCGATGCTGAAATTTCAGAAGTGGAACTGACGAAATTCGCGGGATCGCAGGCTCTCTCTTAACTCATCGTATTCCCGAAATCAAAATCTTCTTTTCGTCCTTTGTTCAGGAATGCACCTCTCTCAAAGTTACCTCCACTAACGAGTACTTGCGCTCTGTTGCAGCTGCCAATTATCCAACTGAGCCGAACGATGATGATGTGGAAACTGCTGGGAATTCCACATCCAAGAACCAATCAGCATCACAGCCTGGACCTAAGTTCACAGAGATCACCAGGAGGTCAGATTCTGCTGTTCCCACAGGAATGGGCGAAGAACTTCAGGGAGCAAGTGAGTCACTTGTGTTTTAGTGACTAAAGTCAAAAGAGCTGCTTTTTCCTTAAGCTTTCGGTTGGATTAATTTGTGTAAAATGTGTTCTGTAAGATTGAATTTAGCTGAAAAAGCGAGAATCTAACCACCTCCCCTTGATGTTCAACGGCATTGCCATCATCAAATCCCCCACCATCCACATCCTGGGGGTCACCTTTGACCAGAAACTTAACTGGACCAGCCACATAAATACTGTGGCTACAAGAGCAGGTCAGAGGCTGGGTATTCTGCAGCGAGTGTCTCACCTCCTGACTCCCCAAAGCCTTTCCACCATCTACAAGGCACAAGTAAGGAGTGTGATGGAATACTCTCCACTTGCCTGGATGAGTGCAGTTCCAACAACATTCAAGAAGCTCAACACCATCCAGGACAAAGCAGCCCGTTTGATTGGCACCCCATCCACCACCTTAAACATTCACGCCCTCCACCACCGGCGTACCGTGGCTGCAGTGTGTACCATCTACAAGATGCACTGTAGCAACTCGCCAAGGCTCCTTCGGCAGCACCTCCCAAACCCGCAACCTCTACCACCTAGAAGGACAAGGGCAGCAGGTGCATGGGAACACCGCCACCTCCAAGTTCCCCTCCAAGTCACACACCACCCTGACTTGGAAATATATCGCCGATCTTTCATTGTCATTGGGTCAAAATCCTGGAACTCCCTCCCTAACAGCACTGTGGGAGCACCTTCACCACACGGACTGCAGCGGTTCAAGGCGGCTCCCCACCACCTTCTCAATGGCAACTAGGGATGGGCAATAAATGCTGGCCTTGCCAGCGACGCCCACATCCCATGAATTAAAGAATAAAATAAAAAATGCTGAAGTAACATCAAATAGTGCTGAACTTCACTTTTTTCACTTCCTGTCTTTAGAGATCATTTCATTGTTGTATTTTAACTATAAGTCTTCAAACTGAAAAGAAATAAATGATTTCTGTTTATAGTATCTTAAATCTGTGTCCTCTGGTTACCAACCCTCCTGCCAGTGGAAACAGTTTCTCCCGATCTACTCTAAGCCCCTATTTTGTGTGTAAAATATTTGCACGGTGCAATGCTTGAATGTTACTGAAAGTAGTGGAGTGACTGACCTGTGTGGTGACTGTTTGGTTTTAGACCAGTACTTTCTGGAGAAGGCCCTGGACCTTGCTGAGAGACATGCGAGTGCCCTGCTGGACTACTCAACTACCGGGGATGCCAAAATGTTGTTGGCTGTTCAACGCCACCTTACGGCAGTGCAAGACCAAAATGGAGATGCGTAAGTTGTTTAAAAACCGTGAATGTCATTGTATCTTAGGGATGTAGCGGATGTATCTTAGGGATGTATCTTAGGGAGGTAGCGGATGTATCTTAGGGATGTATCTTAGGGATGTAGCAGATGTATCTTAGGGAGGTAGCGGATTTATCTTAGGGATGTAGCAGATGTATCTTAGGGAGGTAGCGGATGTATCTTAGGGATGTGGCGGATTTATCTTAGGGATGTAGCAGATGTATCTTAGGGATGTAGCGGATTTATCTTAGGGATGTAGCGGACTGCAAAGGGCATTTAAAGTCCATCAGGTCGGTTCCGGTTATGTCACGTAGAATTTTACAGCACAGAAACAGGCCATTCGGCCCAACTGGTTTATGCTAGTGTTTCTGCTCCACACCAGCCTCCTCCCTACCCTCTTCATCTCACCCTGTCAACATCTCCTTCTATTCCTTTCTCCCTCGTGTACTCTCTCACGTTACAACACTTCAAAAGCACTTTGTTGGCCGCAAAGCATTTTGGGAGGTGCTGAGGTTGTGAAAGGCGTTGTATAAACAAGTCTTTTATTTATCTAGCTTCCCCTTAAATGCAAAGGGAGGAAGTGATCACAAAACTGATTCAGGATAATAGTGGCTGGCGACACCTTTCATTCTGAAATGTAAAAGTTTTCACAGCTGGTTTATCAGGGTCGCATTGGCCGATGGCCTCGTTTCTCTGGGGGATGTGGCTCCAGATAGGCTCTGGGACCAATCCGAAGTCTTGGTTTTCCCAGTTGTATTGAATGGAGCTGTTCCAGCAAGGCACCCATCAGTGTAATCGGGTGGCCTGGCGTGCTGACCAACCTCTGTGGAGCTCGGGAAATCGACTTTAACAAAATAAAGAAAAACATTTTATAAGGAAATTTTTTTTCACTATTGAAAGGAATTATTAAACTAGAAGCACTCCACCTAGACTGCTCCTCTTTAAATAGTCCATGAAAGCAACCCGCCAATGCTAGCTCTACTTCGAAACATCCCCCTTAGTCTTGCCATTAGGTCCTTTCTCACTGTGGCTTAAACCATTGCTGAGAGCCCTGGCCTCGAACCCGAAATATCAGTCAGGGTTTTGGAGCAGTTTCTGAATGCACAATCTGGAAATTTCTAAAAGTATGATAAGCAGCCAAAGAGCTAATTTCACCATTGGATCCCAGGGGGCAGCCTCTCCCTCATAAAGATTGCGCGTTCAAATAATCAGCTCTCAAAAAAGAAAAGAAAGACTTGCATTTATATATCACCTCAGGACATCCCAAAGTGCTTTACAGTCAATGAAGTACTTTTTGAAGTGTAGTCACTGTTGTAATATAGGAAACATGGCAGCCAATTTGTGCACAGCAAGCTCCCACAAACAGCAATGTGATAATGACCAGATAATCTGTTATAGTGATGTTGATTGAGGGATAAATATTGACCCCAGCACTCCTTCAAAATAGAGCCATGGGATCTTTTATGTCCACCTGAGAGAGCAGACGGGGCCTCAGTTTAACACCTCATTCAAAAGACAGCGCTCCCTCAGTACTGCCCCTCCGACAGTGCGGCGCTCCCTCAGTACTGCCCCTCCGACAGTGCGGCGCTCCCTCAGTACTGCCCCTCCGACAGTGCGGCGCTCCCTCAGTACTGCCCCTCCGACAGTGCGGCGCTCCCCCCTCAGTACTTCCCCTCCGACAGTGCGGCACTGCCTCAGTACTGCCCCTCCGACAGTGCGGCGCTCCCCCCCTCAGTACTTCTCCTCCGACAGTGCGGCGCTCCCTCAGTACTGGCCCTCCGACAGTGCAGCACTCCCTCAGTACTGCACTGGAGTTTCAGCTTAGATTTTGTGCTCAAGTCTCTGGAGTGGGGCTTGAGCCGTCCAGCCCCATTTTAACCCGCCCTCCACACCATTCCCATTGGGGAGGGGGGTTAAAATCGCACCTTTAGTGTTTACCGACATGAGAAAATTCTCAAGTAGCTATAAACCTTGTAGTAGAGCCACTCAGAACATTGCACAATTAGACCATTTTCTACCTCAGGTTTTTTTCCATAAGGTTAATTTCACTAATTTCATCTCCAGCAGGAATCAGATGAAGTAAACTCTGAGAAAGATGCATAAACCTTACATTTCCTGCCTCTCAGCACAAATCCTTTAATACTTGTCATGGGCCACCGTGGTGGTAATCCTCCTTCACCACCCGGATGGTTACTAGGACGAGACGTTAGTCTTTGCTCTCCCACCGAGTGTCACCCAGATTTCACAGCTTCTTTTACCACAACAGCAACTGTTAAAGTGTCAGGAAATGTTCTGAACCAGGAGACACTGTAGAAAGCGAAAGAGGATTTATTAAACTTGCAGAGAGCAAGGCGTCGACGGTGAGCATTTGTGTCTGGTTTACTGCTGAAATCTGTCTGGACTATTCCACTGGTTATCGACGGCCAGCCTTGTGAGTGGACGGGCCACTGGCCAAGGGTGATGGACAACAGGCAATAATTCTACACAAGGGCCAGCTGGATAAGCACGAGGGAGAAAGGAATAGAAGTTAATGTCAGTGGGGTGAGAGGAAGCTCGTGTGGAGCATAAACACCGGCACGGACCATAGAATCGTAGAAGTTTATGGCACAGAAGGAGGCCATTTGGCCCATCGTGTTTGGACCGAATGGCCTGTTTCTGTGCTGTGAAATTCTGTGTAATTTATGTATCTTCAAATCAGTTTGAGATGTTGAAAGTATTTTTAAGATTTCCTGTTTTTATGTCACATTGGACAGCAGCAAGTGCACACTGTTTGTAGGGGATGAAGGTGATTCGGGTTTTTCCAGAACATAATCCAGCCCCCAACACTAAACCTGGAGCCTCAAAAAGGGAACTGTTGGGATAGTTTATTGAAATCGAAGGGTGGGAAATGAGATCTTCAAAATTTCATCATTCATTTTCTTCAAAAAGTACACAAAACCTCCCAGCAAAATAGCGCTTAATGCAGCGCTCCCCCTATAACACTCGGCGCTCCCCCTATAACGCTCGGCGCTCCCCCTATAACGCTCGGCGCTCCCCCTGTATGTGGGAACGCTCGGCGCTTCCCCTGTATGTGGGAACGATCGGTGCTCCCCCTGTATGTGGGAACGCTCGTGTTGAGTGATGTAGTCAGCGACCTCAGTCCCATGAACATGAAGATTACAAACCCAGAGCATTGCTTTCACTGCTATGTTCATTGACTGCTTTCAGAGAGCTTGTGCTGTGTTTTAAAACAGAACAGGGATTCTCTGAGAGAACAAACAAATCATTTCCCAAAGACTTTTTGCAGGGCTCTGGGGAAAGAGTGGGCGAGGGGGGACTAATTGGAGAGCTCTTTCAAAGAACCGGCACAGACACGATGGGCCGAATGGCCTCTTCCTGTGCTGAGAGATTCTACAATTTCCAGGATCACATTTTTAAAATCAACGTTCCTGCAACTGTTGATCAGAGGTTGAGAAAAGACAAGAAATTGAATTGAGGCATAAAACCAAGTGCCCAAGGGGTTAAATTCTTTGTTGGCATTATCTAGGGACACTGACTTATGCAACTGTATTGCTGAGAATATGAAGAGCGCCCCATTGAATGGTTTCTCCTCTCCCTTTTGTTCTCAATATCAGGGCTTTACATCTTGCAATTATTCATCTCCAACCTGTAGTGGTGCAACATCTTCTACAAGTTATCGTCAGCCTTCCTGGCCAAGACATCGTCAACATGAGGAACGATCTTTATCAGGTACGTCGTCTTCAATGTCGAGACGGGGAAACTTCACTGTGAATCACAGGTTTGCTGACTAACCTGTAACACCGGTCTTTTTTGATTACAATAGTTATTTCATGTGAGGGGATCCAGCGCGAAGCTGCTGACCAATGCTTTGAGGCTTGAAATGACGGTTGCAGACATTGGCTGAATGTTAACCTGTTTGAAACGAGGATTAATGCCTCCGTTAAAATAACATAAAATATCATACGAGCAGGCTTAGGTGCTCAGCACCGTGAGTGGAAACATTCTGTCCACAGAATATCAGCCGAACACACACTTTTTTTGTGAATTTATCTTTTGTCCAAATTAGATGTTGTGAACTCCAAGAATCCGCTGTCCCAACATCTCCCATTGCTCGTTGTCCTGTCCAATGCCGGGTTTTTTCTCCTTGCCTCTGGTCAGATTATTTAGGTCACTTAAGGGAGCCGAGAAATAAAAAGTGAGACATTCTGGGCAGCATTTTGAGTTTTACTCTCCCAAATTTTTAGACAAGATTAGGATTTGAATTCTATCCTAGTTGGATATCCAACATTGGAAATTTTTTTAATGTTGCCCAGTATTGATGAGATCCATAATCTACTGACTGCACTGGAAGCCTCCTTAATGTTCACTTGAACGGTTAAATCTCAGCTGTTTTACCTCCAAAAAAATAATTGGTTCTAATGCTATCGGTATTTACATATTTATTTTCTCCCTTTTGGAAAAATACAAATTGCTTTAATAATATTTATATTTTGGTGTGTTTTGTACAATATGAACAGGATCCCGCCGATGGGACCCACTTGGCCAATCATGTATGTGCAGGATCTTTGCTCGAGCAATCCCAAACTAATCCCACTGCCCCGCTCTCTCCCCATAGCCCTGTATCAATCCCAAACTAATCCCACTGTTCCGCTCTCTCCCCATAGCCCTGTATCAATCCCAAACTAATCCCACTGTTCCGCTCTCTCCCCATAGCCCTGTATCAATCCCAAACTAATCCCACTGCCCCGCTCTCTCCCCATAGCCCTGTATCAATCCCAAACTAATCCCACTGCCCCGCTCTCCCCATAGCCCTGTATCAATCCCAAACTAAACCCACTGCCCTGCTCACTCCCCATAGCCCTGTATCAATCCCAAACTAATCCCACTGCCCTGCTCACTCCCCATAGCCCTGTATCAATCCCAAACTAAACCCACTGCCCTGCTCACTCCCCATAGCCCTGTATCAATCCCAAACTAAACCCACTGCCCCGCTCTCTCCCCATAGCCCTGTATCAATCGCAAACTAATCCCACTGCCCTGCTCACTCCCCATAGCCCTGTATCAATCCCAAACTAAACCCACTGCCCCGCTCTCTCCCCATAGCCCTGTATCAATCGCAAACTAATCCCACTGCCCCGCTCTCTCCCCATGGCCCTGTATCAATCCCAAACTAAACCCACTGCCCTGCTCACTCCCCATAGCCCTGTATCAATCCCAAACTAATCCCACTGCCCCGCTCTCTCCCCATAGCCCTGTATCTTCCTCTGTTTCAAATATTTATCCATATTTCCCTTAAAAAATGCAACGGTCTCGGCCTCACCCACTCCCGGGGGTACACCATTCCGAGCTCCAATAACCCGCTGTGTAAAGACATTTCTCCTATTTTCTTTTAGTGACAATGTTAAGTTGATGACCCTTTGTTTCTGAGGAAATAGGCTATCCTTATTAACTAAACCCTACATAGTTTGTGAAAGAAATCTCCTCTTAGCCTTCTCCATTCCAGTGGATATACTCCTGATCTCCCAAGTTTCATTGCTATAATTTCCCATCGCTGGCATCCTCATGGTGGATCTACACTTCAAGCTCTCTGTGGCTTTCAAGTCCTTTGTATGATGGGGTACTGTACTAGCTATGGCCAAAACAATGTTTTGTACAAAGTTATCATTACTCTTGTACACTATACCCCTATTTATAAAACCCAAAATGCTGTTGGAATTTTTTAATGGTTTTATCTACCTGCCCCCTCACTTTCAGGGAATGGTGTCCTTTATTTGTTCTTGAGATACAAGCCAATGTTTATTGCCCATTCCTAGTTACCTTAAGGGCATTAAAAGATGAAGCACGTCACGTTGGCCAGACTGGGCAAGGTGACAGTTCACTCCCCGAGGCACATTAGTGAACCAGTTGGGTTTTTACGAGAATCTTTAATGGTCGCTGCTCTGGTGTTAAGCCACAGATTGCCCGATTTAATCAATTCCGTTTCACGAGCCAGGCTGAGATTGGAACTCCGAACCCCTACTCTTATAACCCATAGTTTACTGTATCCTGTATTTGAACCTCCAGGTCTCACTGTTCATCCCCACCTTTCTATTGAGTGTATACTACCATTTCCAAAATGTATTGCGGCACACTGATCCATATTAATTTGCATCTGCCACCAGTCTGCCCATTCCCCTAATTTCATAGAATCATGGAAAGTTATAGCACAGAAGGCGGCCATTTGTCCCATCGTGCTCAGTCCCACTTTCCCGCTTTTTGTCCGTGGCCCTGTAAGTTCCTCATCCTTGAGTGCCCGTCCAACAAATGATTTATGGAATCCGCTTCCACCACCTTTTCAAGTAGAGCGTTCCTGATCCTGACAACTCTGAGTGAAATCTGTCTGTATCTTCCTGAAGTCTTTTACACTCATCCTCACTGTTCGTCAAACCTCCGACTTCTTGTGTCATCAGCAAGTGTCAAGATTGTGCTCACTATACCCCAGACCAAATCGTCTATATATACACAAGAGAATAAAAGTCGACCCCTACTTTTCCATCCCTGCTCCAGTCTAAAGATCATCTTCTTACCCTAAGTCTTTGTCTGCTCTAGTATTGGCCAACAGGTCTGTCAGAGCTGTGCACAAATACAGGTACGTTTCTTTTCAGACTCCGTTGCATCTGGCAGTCATCACAAGGCAGGCAGAGGTGGTGGAGCGGCTGCTGAAGGCTGGGGCTGATGTGGGGCTCTTGGATTGCCACAGTAACTCGGTTCTGCACCTGGCTGCGGAACAGGGGGACGTGAAGATTCTGAATGTCCTGCTCAGCAAAAGGAACAAAGCTGTGGTGGAACTCCTGCCTCTGCCGAATAATGCAGGTGAGTAGATCGGGGATTGCGAGTGAATTATAAAACCTAGCGCGGGGGAGGGGCGAGGTGGCCTCTGCGATTCTTGCAGTGCAGTTTTGCTTTGTAGGATCTTGTCAATGAGCGGTGGGTTTATAATAATCTACACTGAAAAGGAAGAAAACTTGGGACCCCTATTCCTAACGGAGGTTTATGAGAATTAGCAGATTGCCGTCAAAATGTTTTAATTTTTGTGGAAACTTTTTGATTTTACGTTTTACACCACTGAGAATTATGGTCTTGTTTGTAGTTCTGATGCACGATTTCTTTAGTGAAATTGTGAGGATTTTGTTTTGTGCTGAGGGAATGGAATTGCACGGTGAGGTAAAGAGTAAAGCTCTCTCTAGTCTGCCCGAACAATGTACCTCAGCCCCAAGCTCCCATGAGCAGCCCTTACTGTACCAGTGCGACATTTTTTCCATTTGCTAGACCAATAATCCTCAAGATTAATGCCAAATTAGCAGCATTGTTGCCCTCTGATCCCACTAGACAGTTGCTTGAATATTAAAGGGTCTGAGGAACTAGCAGAAAGAGCGAAATCAGACCAGCTGGCTCATGTGGAAAAAGCACCAGCAGAGTCGATGGGCCAAATGGCCAGCGCTGTGCTGGAACATTCTGATTCTTTAACATGAAACAGGAAGAAATTGCAACTGAACAATCTTCTGACCATGAAAATTGGCGTTTCCCTAAAGGGGAGCCAGAAATTGAAAACCATCTGCTAAATTACAGAAACTTTCCTGTACAATAATGAGGAGGAATGTTCTCCGACACCAGGAGAACTGCCAGCTTTTCCTTGAGTAGGGCCATGGGATCTTTTATGTTCATCTGAATAGGCAGATGGGGCCTTGGGTTTAATGTCTCATTTGAGAAATGGCACCTCCAACAGTGCAGCGCTCCCTCAGTACTGCCCCTCCGACAGTGCGGCACTCCCTCAGTACTGCCCCTCCGACAGTGCGGCGCTCCCTCAGTACCGCCCCTCCGACAGTGCGGCGCTCCCTCAGTACCGCCCCTCTGACAGTGCGGCGTTCCCTCAGTACCGCCCCTCCGACAGTGCAGCGCCCCCTCAGTACCGCTCCTCCGACAGTGCGGCGCCCCCTCAGTACCGCTCCTCCGACAGTGCGGCGCCCCCTCAGTACCGCTCCTCCGACAGTGCGGCGCCCCCTCAGTACTGCTCCTCCGACAGTGCGGCGCCCCCTCAGTACTGCTCCTCCGACAGTGCGGCGCCCCCTCAGTACTGCCCCTCCGACAGTGCGGCGCCCCCTCAGTACTGCTCCTCCGACAGTGCGGCGCTCCCTCAGTACTGCTCCGACAGTGCGGCGCCCCCTCAGTACTGCCCCTCCGACAGTGCGGCGCCCCCTCAGTACTGCTCCTCCGACAGTGCGGCGCTCCCTCAGTACTGCACTGAGTGTCAGCCTGGATTTTTGTGCTCAAGTGTCTAGAGTGGGACTTGAAGCCACGATGTTCTGACTCAGAGGTGAGAGTGCTGCCCACTGAGCCCAACTCAAGATCAGCTATTACGTAACAGATTGATACTGGGCTGTAATAGAAAGTACAGTCCCCACCCTGTAATGGGGACATGTTCATGCAAACACGATTTGCCTGATGTACGCGATGGCCAGTATAATAGGATAGCGTTAAAAATCATTTGAATTACAGTTGGCAGAGAGAGACGGTTAGCATTCACGTTGCAGCACCAGATGAAGATAAGCTGAAACACCAAAATAAAACAGCAGGTAGCTGAACGAGATGGGATTGGCTCCTGTTTCGGATGACTGTACATCGGGACATTACTAACAGCAATTACCCAACAAGGGCTTTAGTCGGTTTCAGTTAGGCTGACTGACTGTCGGCACAAGCTCACTGAAAAGGTAGAGGAGTTTCTCGGGTAGCTTTGGTCAGTCTGTCCGAAATAAATGGAGCTCTTAAAACGCTTTAACCGGCAACTTCGAAATTGATAATGCAAACAGTTAATTGGTTATCGCTCTTTGTCCGGTTTAAGCGACTGGGCGCTTTAAACGTGGATGCTTTGAGTGGCGGGGACTGTAGTTCTGTATTTATTTATACGAAGTTTCCCATCTCGTATTCTAAACGAGGCCGTTCCAAATTGTGTCACTCTGATGTGGTGCCAGATTTCCCACCGGTCAAGTCAAGGGTCACTCACGCGGATTATTTTAACAATTAGAACAATTTACGGAAAGTAACTAGATATATTAGTTTGGCGAATAAATCTATACTTGGTTGGTACTATTTTAAGCGCTAACTTTTGCCGGTGTTATTTCCAGGGTTCAATGCCATTCACCTGGCTGTGTTGGCGAGCAGTCTGTCGTCCCTGAGGCAGCTACTTGCAGCAGGAGCTGAGGTGGACATTCCTGAGCAGCGGTCGGGTCGAACCGCGCTTCATCTCGCAGTCGAGCAGGAGAACATCTCTTTGGCCGGTAGCCTTCTCCTCGAGGTTAGTTTGGTGGGGTCAAAGAAAGAACTCGCATTTCTACAGCGCCTTTTGCGACCTTGGAACGTCCCAAAGCGCTTTACAGCCAATGAAGTACGATTTGAAGTGCAGTCATTGTTGTAGTGTGGGAAACGCGGCAACCAATTTGCGCACAGCAAGATCCCACAACCAGACATGTGGTGATGACCAGATCATGTTTCTTTTAGTGGTTGAGGGATAAATATGGGCCCCAGGACACCAGGGAGAACTCCCCTGCTCTTCTTCGAAATAGTGCCATAGGATCTTTTAAATCCACCTGAGAGGGCAGATGGAGCTCGGTTTAATGTCTCATTCGAAAGAAAGCAGCTCCAAAAGACGGCACTTCCAACAGTGCAGCGCTCCCTCAGTACCGCCCCTCTGGCGCTTCCTCAGTACTGCCCCTCCGGCAGTGCGGCGCTCCCTCAGTACTGCCCCTCCGACAGTGCGACGCTCCCTCAGTACTGCCCCTCCGACAGTGCGGCGCTCCCTCAGTACTGCCCCTCCGACAGTGCGGCGCTCCCTCAGTACTGCCCCTCCGACAGTGCGGCGCTCCCTCAGTACTGCCCCTCCGACAGTGCGGCGCTCCCTCAGTACTGCCCCTCCGACAGTGCAGCGCTCCCTCAGTACCGCCCCTCCGACAGTGCGGCGCTCCCTCAGTACTTCCCCTCCGACAGTGCGGCGCTCCCTCAGTACTGCCCCTCCGACAGTGCGGCGCTCCCTCAGTACAGCCCCTCCGACAGTGCGGCGCTCCCTCAGTGCTGCCCCTCCGACAGTGCGGCGCTCCCTCAGTACAGCCCCTCCGACAGTGCGGCGCTCCCTCAGTGCTGCCCCTCTGACAGTGCGGCACTCCCTCAGTGCTGCCCCTCCGACAGTGCGGCGCTCCCTCAGTGCTGCCCCTCCGACAGTGCGGCGCTCCCTCAGTGCTGCCCCTCCGACAGTGCGGCGCTCCCTCAGTGCTGCCCCTCCGACAGTGCGGCGCTCCCTCAGTACTGCCCCTTCGACAGTGCAGCGCTCCCTCAGCACTGCACTGGGTGTGTCAGCCTAGATTTTGGTGCTCAAGTCTCTGGAGCGGGACCTGAACCCACAACCTTCTGACTCAGAGGTGAGAGTGCTGCCCACTGAGCCATGGCCGACAGTGTTAGAAATGACTCATGATAGAATCCTGAAACTAGTGATTTAAAGCACTTTCCTTTCAATCTTGTGCTCGTTTGTCTAAATTAAATAGAGCAGTGAATCTTTTTGGCACAGAGCGCTTGCGTTCTTGGAGCAAGTTGGGAATCTGTTCAACAGTGCGGCAGCAATTAGCCGGAAAGGTCTTGTGTTTAGCAGTTGCTTATTATCGAATGCAGCGGTTGAAAGGTTTTCATCCCAGGCTTGTATCGATTGAAAGTTTTGATGCCGTTACTCTTGCTGCTGAAATGAGCTCCCTCTGGCGATGGATTTGTGCTGTGGCGAGGCTGTGCTATCGGCGATATTTTCTGTTCCTATCTCTGCCACAACCTTGTCTAGTGAGGCTCTGCACCAGCAGCAAAGCCTCAGAGCACTCATCCTCCGTGAGTTCAGGCTGCGCTGGAAACAGTCGAATCCTGTGCCGATACTATTTATAATTCTCATAATGTAACTTGCCGTTGAGTTGGTGAGTGTGGAATTGTTGCTGACATTTGGATTTCTGTGGCATTTCATTGTGTAAAAATGGGCCTTTGCAGTAATGTTGGTGAAAGTGGGACGGCTGTCTGGTTTTCACAACTGGTGCAAGAATTCAAACACACTCCAGACAGTCTGTTGGCTTTTAACAGACTTGCATTTCTCCAGCGCCTTTTACAACCACAGAACATCCAAAACGCTTTACAGCCAATGAAGTACTTTTTGAAGTGTAGTCACTGTTGTAATGTAGGAAACGCGGCAGCGAATTTGCACACAGCAAGGTCCCACAAACAGCAATGGGATAATTACTGGATAATCAGTTTTGGTGATGTTGGTTGAGGAATGTTTGAATTATTGTAGTCCAGTGGCGTTACTGTGCGATGTGTTTGTGTTATTGTAGTCCAGGAGTGTTACTGTGCGATGTGTTTGTGTTATTGTAGTCCAGTGGTGTTACTGTGCAATGTGTTTGTGTTATTGTAGTCCAGTTGGGTTACTGTGCGATGTGTTTGTGTTATTGTAGTCCAGTGGTGTTACTGTGCAATGTGTTATTGTAGTCCAGTTGGGTTACTGTGCGATGTGTTTGTGTTATTGTAGTCCAGTGGTGTTACTGTGCAATGTGTTATTGTAGTCCAGTGGTGTTACTGTGTGATGTGTTTGTGTTATTGTAGTCCAGTGGTGTTACTGTGCGATGTGTTATTGTAGTCATGGGGCGTTACTGTGCAATGTGTTTGTGTTATTGTAGTCCAGTGGTGTTACTGTGTGATGTGTTATTGTAGTCCAGTGGTGTTACTGTGCAATGTGTTATTGTAGTCCAGTGGTGTTACTGTGCAATGTGTTATTGTAGTCATGGGGCGTTACTGTGTGATGTGTTTGTGTTATTGTAGTCCAGTGGTGTTACTGTGCGATGTGTTATTGTAGTCCAGTGGTGTTACTGTGCGATGTGTTATTGTAGTCCAGTGGTGTTACTGTGCAATGTGTTATTGTAGTCATGGGGCGTTACTGTGTGATGTGTTTGTGTTATTGTAGTCCAGTGGTGTTACTGTGTGATGTGTTTGTGTTATTGTAGTCCAGTGGTGTTACTGTGCAATGTGTTATTGTAGTCCAGTGGTGTTACTGTGCAATGTGTTATTGTAGTCATGGGGCGTTACTGTGTGATGTGTTTGTGTTATTGTAGTCCAGTGGTGTTACTGTGCAATGTGTTATTGTAGTCCAGTGGTGTTACTGTGCGATGTGTTATTGTAGTCCAGTGGTGTTACTGTGCGATGTGTTATTGTAGTCCAGTGGTGTTACTGTGCAATGTGTTATTGTAGTCATGGGGCGTTACTGTGTGATGTGTTTGTGTTATTGTAGTCCAGTGGTGTTACTGTGTGATGTGTTTGTGTTATTGTAGTCCAGTGGTGTTACTGTGCGATGTGTTATTGTAGTCCAGTGGTGTTACTGTGTGATGTGTTATTGTAGTCCAGTGGTGTTACTGTGTGATGTGTTATTGTAGTCCAGTGGTGTTACTGTGTGATGTGTTTGTGTTATTGTAGTCCAGTGGTGTTACTGTGCGATGTGTTTGTGTTATTGTAGTCCAGTGGTGTTACTGTGCGATGTGTTATTGTAGTCCAGTGGTGTTACTGTGCGATGTGTTTGTGTTATTGTAGTCCAGTGGTGTTACTGTGCGATGTGTTATTGTAGTCCAGTGGTGTTACTGTGTGATGTGTTATTGTAGTCCAGTGGTGTTACTGTGTGATGTGTTTGTGTTATTGTAGTCCAGTGGTGTTACTGTGTGATGTGTTTGGATCCTCAGGGTAGTGCGGAAGTTGATGCCACCACATTTGACGGGTCTACCGCACTTCACATAGCAGCAGGAAGAGGTTCTACCAAACTTTGTGCCCTCCTAATGGCAGCGGGTATGTAGCAGTGTTTTTGTGTCACAGTGATGTGTAAGGAGAGGCTTTGCCGGGCAGGTCTGCTTCTTCAGAGGTTGACCAGAAAAATGCTGTGGGCTCACGGACTGTGCACCAGAATCCCCAGGGAGCACTCCTGGCAAATGAAACGAGTAGAAAATGTACCCTCGACTCGAGCCCTGGGGTATGACTGACTCTGTGCGAGGATACAATTCCACCTGTACTGACCTGCCCGGGGTCACTGGGCAGAGGGTTGAGACGGTGAGCGTGGCCGAGTTGTTTTACGTCACAGCTGAGCCCGAGCACACCATCGCCCAACACACACACCCGCACACAGCCGACCCCCACCCCCACCCACAGAGTACAGCACAGGAGGCCATTCGGCCCATCGCACCGACTCTTTGAACGAGCTCTCCAATTAGTCCCACTCCCTCCTGCTCTTTCCCCACAGCCCTGCACATTTTTTCTTTAAGTATTTATCCAATTCTCCATTGAAAGTTACTATTGAATCTGCGTCCACCGCCCTTTCAGGCAGCGCATTCCAGATCACAACAACTCGCTGCGTAAAAACATTCTCCTCATCTCCCCTCTGGTTCTTTTGCCAATTACCTTCAATCTGTGTCCTCTGGTTACCGACCCTCCTGCCACTGGAAACAGTTTCTCCTTATTTACTCCATCAAAAACCTATGTAATCTGGAATAGTGTGGTTCAGTTACTCGTTGCTTTAACCAGCTGAGCATTCAGGGTAGCTTGTTCTTGAAATAATATAGTTGTATCATTTGAATCAAATAAATTTAAAGTTATCTTAAATTAAATTTTCACAAATGTCTTTATTGTTGTCGGAGCGCTGAGTTTGGTCACTTGTTAATCTGTTGCCATTTTACGTAACAATATTCTCAGGTGCAGACCCACACATAGAGAATCACGAACCTCTGGATGATAAAACTGAGGAGTCCCTTGAGGAAGAGGATGATGAAGGGATCTTTCATGGGACCACACCCCTGGACATGGCAGCCTCGGAAGAAGTAAGAATGACAATGACCACCTTTGGCGGACTCACTAATCTGATATCTGAAAGAAAAAAGACTTGCATTTCACCAGCTCAGGTCACGCCAAAGCACTTTGCAGCCAATTAGTCCCACCCCCCTGCTCTTTCCCCATCGTTCGGCAATTTCTCCCCTTCAAGTATTTATCCAATTCCCCTTTTGAAAGTTATTATTGAATCTGCTTCCACCGCCCATTCAGGCAGCGCATTCCAGATCACAACAACTCGCGTTTATAGAAAAAAAAAATTCTCATCTCCCCTCTGGTTCTTTTGCCAATTACCTTACATTTTTTTAAATTTGTTCCTGGGATGTGGGCATTGCTTGCTAGACCAGCATTTATTGCCCATTCCTAACTGCCCTTGAGAAGGTGGTGGTGAGCCGCCTTCTTGAACCGCTGCAGTCCGTGTGGTGAAGGTGCTCCCCCAGTGCTGTTAGGGAGTTCCAGGATTTTGACCCAGCGACGATGAAAGATCGGCGATATACTTCTAAGTCAGGATGGTGTGTGTCTTGGAGGGGAACTTGGAGGTGGTGGTGTTCCCATGCTCCTGCTGCCCTTGTCCTTCTAGGTGGTAGAGGTCGCTGGTTTGGGAGGTGCTGCCGAAGAAGCCTTGGCGAGTTGCTGCAGTGCATCTTGTAGATGGTACACACTGCAGCCACGGTACGCCGGTGGTGGATGGGATGCCAATCAAGCGGGCTGCTTTGCCCTGGATGGTGTTGATGGAAGTGGAGAGTATTCCATCACACTCCTAACTTGTGCCTTGTATATGGTGGAAAGGCTTTGGGGAGTCAGGAGGTGAGATGCAGAATAGCCAGCCTCTGACCTGCTCTTGTTGCCACAGTATTTATGTGGCTGGTCCAGTTAAGTTTCTGGTCAATGGTGACCCCCCCCCCCCCAGGATGTTGATGATGGGGGATTCGGCGATGGTAATGCCATTGAATTTCAAGGGGAGGTGGTCAGACTCTCACTTGTTGGAGATAGTCATTGCCTGGCACTTCTGTGGCATGAATGTTACCCGCCACTTATCAGCCCAAGCCTGAACGTCGTCCAGGTCTTGCTGCATGCGGGCATGGACTGTTTCATTATCTGAGGAGTTGTGAATGGCACTGACACCGTGCAGTCATCAGCGAACATCCCCATTTCTGACCTTATGTTGGAGGGAAGGTCATTGATGAAGCAGCTGAAGATGGTTGGGCCTATCTTAAATCTCTGTCCTCTGGTTACCAACCCTTCTCCCAGTGGAAACAGTTTCTCCCTATCTACTCTATGAAAACTCCATATAATTTTGAACACCTCTATTAAATCTCCCCTTACCCTTCTCTCTAAGGAGAACAACCCCAGCTTCTCTAGTCTTTCCACATAACTGAATTCCCTCATCCCTGGTATCAATCTGTGTCCTCTGGTTATACTTCTGGGTATCGGAAAATGTTCTGCTGTCTCATTAATTGTGAGCCATTTGATTTATCAATTTACATTTCTTTTCCAGGTCTATGATATCTTAAATGGTAAACCGTACCAACCAAAGCCTGCCTCTGTTGCTCCTTTCCCACAAGGTAATAAATAGTTGTTGTTCTTCTTAGGCAGTCCCTCGGAACCGAGGATAACTTGCTTCCACATTAAAAATGAGCTCTCAGATGAGTCCAATGCGGGACCTACAGTCTCTGTCACAGGTGGGGCAGACGGTGCTTGGGTTGACGTGCGCTCCTTCCGCTGTTGGCGCTTGGCTTCCGGCGAAGAGATTAGAGATGTTCGGCGCCTTCCCGGATGCTTCTCCTCCACTTTGTGCGGTCTTGGGCCAGGGATTCCCAGTTGTTGGTGGGGATGTTACACTTTTTCAAGGAGGCTTTGAGGGTGTCCTTGAAGTGTTTCCTCTGCCCACCTGGGGCTCTCTTGCCGTGCCGGAGCTCCGAGTAGAGCGCTTGTTTTGGGAGTCTCGTATCGGGCATGCGGACAATGTGACCCGTCCATCGGAGCTGATCGAGCGTGGTCAGAGCTTCGATGCTGGGGATGTTGGCCTGAGCGAGAACACTGACGTTGGTGCGCCTATCCTGCCAATGGATTTGCAGGATCTTGCGGAGGCAGCGTTGGTGGTACCTCTCCAGTGCTTTGAGGTGCCTGCTGTACATGGTCCATGTCTCTGAGGTAATAATTAGTTACTACTTCAGTGAAGCACATCATCACCAATGTTGTCTCTAATTTATTTTTGGCCCGCGTGGGCCATTCAAAATTCCGCGCATGCACAGTTTTTCTATTTAAAAGCCGGCTCACCGGCTGCACAGGACCTGCAGAGTGCTGCGCGGCTTAAAGGGGACATTGATCATTACCGTTCGTGACCCTTCATATATTAACCATTTCCAAAATTATTCTGTCTAACTGGGTAGATGCGGTGATAAAGATCAGTCCTGAATTCTAAGATCTGGTGCTTAATATTTAGAAGTTGAGAATTTGCTTACTGTGGTAAATGTGAAATCAAGAGATTATTTAATATGCAATTAAATTGACACTAAAATAGCTTTAAACAGTAGGGACCGGTGATGCTGTTAAAGATTTGCTGAAGGATTTCGATCAGTATGAGCAGGGCAATGCTAAATGAAATGAACACCGAGAAACACAATGGGTGAAATAGTGCAAATATAAGTGAAGGGAACAGTCAACACAGGGAGACTTAGAAAGTTACTTCCAGGTCGCTTTCTATGTCCATGGTGATGAAGCAATTAAAAAAAGCAAACAAAATATTCGGATGTATAAAGAAAGACTTACATTTCTCCAGCGCCTTTCACGACCTCAGGACATCAAAAGTACTTTATTGGCTGTAAAGCGCTTTGGGAAGTGTAGTCACTGTTGTAATGTATAAACGCGGCAGTCAACTGTATAGCTAGAATGGTAGAATGCAAGCCCAGAGAGACTTTACAATACACTGGTCAGATCGCACTGTGTTCAATCCTGATCACCACGCTATCAAAATGACATGCATGCATTGGAGAGAATGCAGAGAAAAGCAACACGATGACTGATCCTGAATGAAAAGGGAGTGAGCTGTGTAAGGAAGATTAGAGAAGCTCTTTCCGAGTACAGTTTAGAGCCGAAACGCCCAATACTTGAGACCAAGATGTGTTCCATGGAGCCTCAGGAGCTTGAATAAAGTCTTTAATTTTCTTTCTGGAATACTCTACCAGACAGGGTAGTGTTGATTCCACACTGAGTTGTGACGTGTTTGTGTCTACTAGGTGATTTAGGACAGCTGGATGTAGAAGCCAGGCTGGAGCTTTGTAAACTGTTGGAGGTGCCGGAACCGAGTCTGAACTGGATGACTCTGGCAGAGAAATTGGGTCTTGGGATACTAATCAACGCCTTTAAACTCAGCCATTCCCCCGCAAGAACTCTGCTGGATAACTATGAGGTGAGCTGACTTTATCCTTTCTTATACAAATGTCATTTTATATGTCAGTCGGATATCCATTGGGATAAAAATGGAAAGCTGGTGGCAATGTCATTAAAGTAACTGCTTAAAAATGACACCTTGGAATAAGATATAACAAATTTGCTAGAAAAATTAACTCAGCCCCCACATTCTTAATCGCACATAAATTGGCTTGTGTCTTCTACTAACTGAGTTGATATCTGAAGTTGCTTCAAGAGCTCCGGCAGATATTCATGTTGGGGACTGGAGTTGACAATTTAGAGAAAAGTCTGATACAAGGGAGTGAATTCAATCTCTGCATCATTTGTACTTGTTCAACATTATTGTAACATCACTAGAAGCACTATTTTATCCAAATAGGAACAGGAGTAGGTCATTCAGCCCCTCGAGCCTGTTCCACCATTCAATTAGATCATGGCTGATCTGTATCTACCCGCCTTGGTTCTGTAACCCTTAATACCCTTACCCAACAAAAATCTATCGATCTCAGTTTTGAAATTTTCAATTGTTCCCCAGCCTCAGCTTTTTGGGGGAGAGTTCCAGATTTCCACCCCCCTTTGTGTGAAGAGGAGACTCCTGACATCGCCCCTGAACGGCCGGGCTCTAATACAAAAGCAAAATACTGCAGATGCTGGAAATCTGAAATAAAAACAGAAAATGCTGGAAACACTCAGCAGGTCAGGCAGCATCTGTGGAGAGAGAGAAACAGAGTTAACGTTTCAGGTCGATGCCCCTTTGTCAGAACTAGAAAAAGTTAAAGTTAGAGATGAAAGGAGGGGATGGGGGGAAGAACAAAAGGGAAGGTCTGTGAGGGTGGAAGGCAGGAGAGATGAAATGACAAAGGCAAAAGGGGATGTTAATGGAACAAGAAACAAAAGATGGATCTCGAAGAGGTAAATGGGGATAGCAGGATCAGCACCTGCTGTCCAAAAGAATGGGGACAGAGGTCACGATCTGAAATTGTTGAACTCAATAGGCTGTAAAGTGCCTCATAGAAAATGAGGTGCTGTTCCAGTGTAGCTTACGTTGAGCTTTGTTGGAACAGTGCAAGAGGCAGAGGACAGAGAGAGAGGGAGTGCAGCGGAGAATTAAAGTGACAGGCGACCAGAAGCTCTGAGTCAAGCGGTCACCCAATCTGCATTTTGTCTCCACAGTTCCAATTTTAAGGTTATGCCCCCTTGGGTGTTGGGGAGGGGGGATGTATAACAGACAGCCAATCTGCTACTGTCAGTTTTCCACCACTGCCGAAAGGGTAAGTTAGAACCCCCCCCCCCCCACCCCCTTGTTCAGGAGTCGGGCACTGAGTCCAGATTTACACCACCCGTTTAGCATTAGAGCAAAGCTGGAATTGTTTTGCAATCCTCCTTAGAAACGGGGCTGGTGCCAGAGGACTGGAGAATTGCAAATGTTACACCCTTGTTCGAAAAAGGGCGTAAAGATAAACCCAGCAACTATAGGCCAGTCAGTTTAACCTCGGTAATGGGGAAGCTTTTAGAAACAATAATCCGGGACAAAATTAACAGTCACAAGTGTGGATTAATTAAGGAAAGCCAGCACGGATTTGTTAAAGGCCAATCGTGTTTAACCAACTTGATCGAGTTTTTGATGAGGGTAATGTGATTGACGTGGTGTACATGGATTTCCAAAAGGCATTCGACAAAGTGCCACATAATAGGCTTGCCAGCAAAGTTGAAGCCCATAGAATAAAAGGGACAGTGGCAGCATGGATACGGAATTGGCTACGGTGATTTGCAAAAGAACCAAAGGCGAAGTAAGAAAAAACTTTTTTACTCAGGCCGTGCATTCCAGATCCTAACCACTCGCTGAGAGGGTGGTGGAGGCAGATTCAATCACGGCTTTCAAAAGGCAGTTGGATAAGTACCTGAAAGAAAAACATTTGCAGGGCTACGGGGAAGTGGGACGAGCTGAGCTGCTCTTGCAGAGAGCCAGCACGGGCTCGATGGGCCACTTTCCGTGCTGTAACCATTCTATGATTTTAAACTTGCAGTGTGTAGAGTATTCATGGCATCAGTCCCTCTTTAAATTGCTTTGATCTCTCCTTTGCACACTAACTTTATTCCTTGGTTTACTGCAGGTATCTGGTGGCACTGTCATGGAGATTCTGGAAACGTTAAAGTCAATGGGCTACAGTAAAGCAATTGCAGTACTTCATAAAGCAATGACCAATTCAGCAAACGCAGAACTAGATGAAGCAATTAATTCACCATCACCCATTGAACAGCACAACAGTAAGCAAACAATCTCCATTACTGGGGTTACACAAATAGCTAAACCTAGTATTACTGAACACTACCGTCAGCTCATTATAGTACATAACCTTTACTCAACTCAGTTGCCATTTAGTTTACTAATAGCTTTTTCACACTTCCAAGTTATCCTTTATACAATAAAAACACTTATCCGCTAATGATCAGATGCACAAAAATTTAGTTATAAATGACAAGTTTGTCCTAAGATCGATGAATCTTGCCCATACATTGCAAAGTTGATTTCAGGGCTTAAAGGGTAAGTACTAAATGGCCTCACCCCTCCTTATCTCTGTAACCTCCTACAACCCACTGAGATCTCTGCACGCCTCCAATTCTGGCCTCTTGCGGATCCCCAATTTCCTTTGCTCCACCATTGGCGGCTGTGCTTTCAGCTGCCTGGAACCTAAGCTCTGGAATTTCCTCCCTTATTGTGACACTCCTTAAAACCTACCTCTTTGACCAAGCTTTTGGTCACCCATTCTAATATGGTGATGAATAATTGCAGGCTTTGATAGAGTAAACATTCCTTTACTTTACTCTAACAACGCACCATCTCCACTTGTCTCACCTGTCATCCTTTTTGACTTTTCTAACTAAAAAGCTCTCGGAGGCTTGGGTTGAAACTGGCAAAGGGATTTCACAGGGCTGTCACACCAAGCAGAGTCATAACCAGTTCCCAAAGGTAAAGGAACAATTATCTAATGCAAAAGCAAGATACTGCGGATGCTGGAAACACTCAGCAGGTCAGGCCGCACCTGTGGAGATAGAAACAGAGCCAACGTTTCAGGTCGATGACCTTTCATCAGAACTGATGAAATATTCAATCTACTGCCATTCTATTCCGAGCTCAAAGGTCATTTAGGGAAAAATGTAACTGTTATATTTTCAAATTGACATTTTATTAAAATTCTATTTATACATCAAGCTGGTTAATGGTTCCCTGTCTGGCTTTTAATTTATATTTCATTCGCAAAATGACTTAAAAATCCCCTAATGCATAGCCGGTGAGTTTTATACAGGTTTTTCCCTTGCTAAGTAAATGGGCATTAACCACAGGCCGTGTGTTATCTAACACAGCTCAGTGTTCACTAGGATTGTCTCCGATACTTCTCTAGACCACTGCATCTTCTCCACTTCATTCCAAAGTTTCTTAGTTATTAGTTTCTTTATGCCTAACACTTTTCATCTTGATGTCACCACTGCAGAATTTCTAGTTATAAAAAGTATAGCAATAAAAAAGTCAGCAATAAAATTTTTACAATCAAGAGCTTTGAGAATAGCAGCATTTAGAAATGTGCACCTGCAATCCATCTTTCGATATTAATCTAGATTTTAATTGCACATTCTACCAAAACAATACTTAATATCACTACCGTCAGTTTGTTTGGCTTCTTAAACCTGTGTTTAAAAAAAAAAAGTATTTTGTAGTATGTAATTTATTGATTTCTGTGACTGTTCTTTGATGGGGAAAGCAGAATGAAGAGCATGAGCTTGTTTCACTGTCCTTAATAACGAATTTAAAACTCTCATTCTTTTCAAGCAGATGTTCAGATTGAACCAAAATCACAGCAGTGTGACAGCGTGTATGACAGCGGAGTGGAGACATCATTTAGGAGATTAAGCCACATGTCATCCGAATCTTTCAGCAACAACCAGGCTTCTTTCGAACTGTGACCCTTGCAGCAAGGCTCTCGGTACGCGGAGCTGGTTAACCAGGACGTTCCACTGAAGCACGCGCGGTTAACAGATTTCAATCAGGATGGAATCTGAGAAAATTCTAGAAATAACCAGCCCCCACCTGTTGTAATCCCAGTTTTGATTACTGCCAGAAGGCATAATCATTAAAAATATTAAACAGGTCAGTGCTTAGAATTAATCAGACAAGTTCTCAAACCTAATTAAATGTTACTTAGCCCCACCCAAGTTTATTTCTACTTTTATTTTTTTAAGAATGAAGCTGCCAAAAGTCTTGTGGGTTCAAGTCCCAATCCAGAGACTTGAGCACAAAAATCCAGGCTGACACTCCAGTGCAGTACTGAGGGAGTGCTGCACTGTCGAAGGTGTCGCCTTTCGGATGAGACGTTAAACCCAGGCCCCGTCTGCCCTCTCTGGTGGACATAAAAGATCCCATGGCACTATTTCAGAGAGTGGGGGGCATTCTCCCGGGTGTCCTAGCCAATGTTTATCCCTCAATCAACATTACTAAAACAGATTACAGTATCTGGTCATTATCACATTTCTATTCGTGGGAGCTTGCTGTGCGCAAATTGGTTGCCGCGTTTCCTACATTACAACAGTGACTACACTTCAAAAGTACTTCATTGGCTGTGAAGGTTTGAAGTTTGAAAGGCACTGCAGAAATGCAAGCCTTTCTCTGTACTGATAAGTATTAGTAAAGTTTCACCCTGAGGATATTTTTTCTGCCTGTTTATTTTTGCAAATGGAGAAACAGAACCGAGTTGCGGAGTTTTTGCTCTTGCGATCCCGATGAGCTGAACTGTGTTTTTATTTTTTTTAAAAAGGGATTGTATATCCATCGCCGAGATACGCTCATATCCATTTAGAATGAGTCAAAGGGTGATTTGTAAATAGTCATCACCGCTTCTGTTGCCGAAACTAGTCAGATATTTTTTATTTTGCTTGAAATATGTAATTTGAAATTATTTTTAGCTTTTTTTTTTACAAACATTAAAAAAATGGACCAATTGCACTGACTCGGGTAGGTTTTTTTCCCCCAGCTCGAATCAATGATTTAAACATTATGTAATCCCTTCACGGTTCTCTAGATATATGTGAGATGTGGTCTCTGTTGTAGACAGTATTCTATAGTCCAGTAAGGAGATCACTACTACTATGGCTTAATTCTAATTATCTTACTTTATAGTTTTAACGTCAGACAGTATAAGAAGATTACAGGTCAATGAACTAAATTAGACATTTGCATACATTAGAATGAATCTAGACATAATAAACATACATTCTCCATTTACATGGATTCAAAGGAGAATCTGTCCCTGTGTCCAAATTCGAGGGCGCGCTTAAGTTGGAGCTCATGGTATGTATAATGTCTGCAAGACTTACGACTCCGAACCTCTTCGTTGAATTCTCTTCACGATCACTGAATCCCACTTTGAGTTCTGGATGCAGAGCTACTAATACGAAGGGCGGCCGAGTTTGGAAGCCCGGGATGGGATGCGGCAGCCATTTGCCTCCTGAGCCCTCTTTTCAGAGCTCCTGCCCTCTTTTTTTCCAGTCGCTCTCGGGCTTCGCTCTTTTAAACTGCCGGGCTCTGCTCCCGCTCTCGGGCCTCGCTCTTTTAAAAACCCGACTCCACCCCTCCCTCCTAGGGTTTCTGCCTGGAGACTGCGCAGCCTCACTGTCTGCAACAGTTGATACTGGTGCAGAATTATGGAAAGTCTGCTCTTAGTCACATTGTGTCCTTAAAAGTTCTTGCCGTACCTTCACATGGGCAACTTTAACCCAGGGATTTATAACAATGATAATACAGTGTCTAAGCTAAAGATTGATAACCATACTTAGCGTACATAACATTTCCAGTGGATATTACAATTATAAAATCAGTTAGTCTCAGCTGTGGCTCAGTAGGGACTTGAGCACATAAAGCTAGGCTGACACTCCCAATGCAGTACTGAGGGAGCGCTGCACTGTCGGAGGTGCCGTCTTTCGGATGAGACGTTAAACCGAGGCCCCGTCTGCGCTCTCGGGTGGACGTAAAAGAATCCCCATGCCAATATTTATCCCTCAACCAACATAACAAAAAACGGATTATCCGGTCAATATCACATTGCTGTTTGTGGGAGCTTGCTGTGCGCAAATTGGCTGCCACGCTTCCCACATTACAACAGTGGCTACACTTCAAAAGTACCTCATTGGCTGTAAAGCACTTTGAGACGTCCGGTGGTCGTAAAAGGCGCTATAGAAATGCGAGTCTTTCTTTCTTTAGGTACTCTGCATAAAACCTGAGAGTTTTAGGAATGCTTAAAAACTTTTGACGCTGATAATTCACTCTAGTTCAGGGATTCCAAATTCCACTGGTAACACATTCTCATTATTTCCACAGGGATTCAGCCATGGCTCAGTGGGTAGCATACGCGCCTCAGAAGGTTGTGAGTTCAAGTCCCACTCCAGAGACTTGAGCACAAAAATCTAGGCTGACGCACCAGTTTGGTGCTGAGGGAGTGCTGCACTGTCAAAGGTGCCGTCTTTCGGATGAGACGTTAAACCGAGGCCCCGTCTGCTCTCAGGGCACTATTAGAAGAGGAGTAGGGGAGTTCTCCCTGGTGTCCTGGCCAATATTTATCCCTCAATCAATATCACAAAAACAAATTATCCGGTCATCATCACATTGCTGTTTGTGGGATCTTGAAGTGCGCAAATCGGCTGCCGCGTTTCCCACATTACAACAGTGAATACACTTCAAAAAGTACCTCATTGGCTGGAAAGCATTTGGAACGATCGGTGGTCATGAAAGGCGATATATAAATGCAAGTCTTTTTCCAGGCTTTTAGTGACAAAGTTTAGTGCTAGACGTGGCATAAACTGGGGTTCAGCGGAAAATCAAATTAGAATTGATTGTCTTTAATGTGCTGTATAAATATATTGGTGTCGATTCAATGCTCGGTGTATGCCAAATGAGCTGGAGTTTTACAGAAAATGTGCAATTTGGCCTCAAGGATCCAGATGATGTCAATGTTATCTATTTGCATAAGTGTTTACAAAAGCATCAAAAAGCTTTGAAAACAGTATTGAATGTCATTCCGGAGTTGGCTGAGCAATGGAGCTGACTCGCGCTTCAGTTTTCTGGAAGGGAAACTTCAGCTGATGATCACTGCACAATGGGAGATGAGGCAATCATGTTTTTTACACTTCCCACCACCTAGTCAACAGTGTGTTACTGGCAGAGACTTTAGAGCATAACATCACAATTTGCTGACAAATCGAAATTTGGAGATGTAGCAAACAGAGAGAGCGAATGCAGAAGAACACTAACAAATCGGGGAGTGGGCAAACAATTTCACACAGATAAACCCAAAGTGAATGGAAATATGCTGTAAATGGTAAACTGCTCAATCGCCCTAAAGTTACACATTTTGTTTAGTGGATTTACATCTCCACTAGAGGGAAACATTTCAGGCAAATGTACTGAGTGTTTGTACACGAGTATTGCAGTGTACTTTCACGATCAGTGGAGTGGAACAGGCACGATATCTACAGCCTTAGATACACTGATCTTTAGAAGCAGATTTGTAGGGAGAAAAAGATACAAAAGCAAATGGGATTCTGGGCTCTACAAAGGGGCTTTGTAATATAAATGCAAGGTGGAGGGCTCCACAAAACATTGGTTAGGCCACAGTTGGAGTACTGTAAGCCATTTTGGCCCCTCAATTATAATAAGGATATTGGATGAGAGGATTGTAATGATAAGAGGAGACCTGGGGGGAAAAAACAGATGAATACTATAACAGCATAAAGGGTTAGAAGGAACGTTTTCACATGAATATAGAATGCATTACCATTAGGCCCCGTCAATCTTTGCATTTAAGTGGTGCTATATAAATGCAAATTCTTCCTTTCAAATCAGTATCTCCACCAATTAAATAATGATATATGTGAGGTACTTTGATAGAAATTAGCAAACTGGAGCAGCATGTAATCTGCATATTAGCTATGCTCGTTCCTGGCCCGCACTACGCGTAGGTCAAGAGCAGACCTCCTTCCCTAACCATTTGTGTTGCAACAGGTTGAGAGAAATTTCAGAAAGAATAATCTTGCTGAGGCTTCAGATAGAATGGACGCAATCTGACAATGGCTGAGGATGACGAACAATGGATTTTGCTGAGACACTACCTGATTTGGGCAGTTTTGAGATGCTATCGGGAGGAGTGTGGCTCATTGCTGCAATCCCACCCCAACAAATGGTCACCAGCAACTCACTGCTGTAATAGAAACATAGAAGATAGGAGCAGGAGTAGGCCATTCGGCCCCTCGAGCCTGCTCCGCCATTCAATGAGACCATGGCTGATCATCCAAATTCAGTACCCTGTCCCTGCTTTCTCCCCATATCCCTTGTTCCCTTCAGCCTCAAGAAATATATCCAACTCCTTCTTGAATATATTTAATGAATTGGCCTCAACTGCCTTCTGTGGTAGAGAATTCCACAGGTTCACCACTCTCTGGGTGAAGAAATTCCTCCTCATCTCTGTCCTAAATGGCTTACCCCTGGTTCTGGACTCCCCGGCCATCGGGAACATCCTTCCTGCATCTAGTCCGTCTAGTCCTGTTAGAATTTTATAAATTTCAATGAGATCCCCTCTCATTCTTCTAAACTCCAGCGAGTATTATCCAAACGACCCAATCTCTCCTCATACGTCATTCCTGCCATCCCAGGTATCAGCCTGGTGAATCTTCGCGGCAAGAACACCCTCAGATAAGGCGACCAAAACTGCACACAATACTCAAGGTGCGGTCTCACCAAGGCCCTGTACAACTGCAGCAAGACATCCTTTTTCCTGTACTCGAACCCTCTCACTACGAAGGCCAACATACCATTTGCCTTCTTAACTGCCTGCTGCACCTGCATGCTTACCTTCAGCGACTGGTGCACAAGGACGCCCAGATCTCGTTGCACTTCCCCTTCTCCCAATCTATTACCGTTCAGATAATCTGCCTTCCTGTTTTTGCCACCAAAGTGGATAACCTCGCATTTATCCACATTATACTGCATCTGCCCAATCACCCAACCTGTCCAAATCATACTGGAGTTTCTTGGCATCCTCCTCACAGCACACACGCCCACCCAGCTTTGTGTCGTCTGCAAACTTGGAGATATTACATCTAGTTCCCTCGTCTAGATCATTAATATATATTGTGAATAGCTGGGGCCCAAGGACGGATCCCTGCAGTACCCCACTAGTCACTGCCTGCCACTCGGAAAAAGACCTGTTTATTCCAACTCTTTGCTTCATAAGAACAAAAGAAATAGGAGCAGGAGTAGGCCAATCGGCCCCTCGAGCCTGCTCCACCATTCAATAAGATCATGGCTGATCTGATCCTAACCTCAAATCTTCTATCACTCTCCATCCACTCGAACCCATGTGATCTCCCGGGAGAGGCGAAAAACCAGATAAAAGACCCAATGGCCAATTTGGGAGAAAAAAATCTGGGAAATTCCTCTCCGACCCATCTAGGTGATCGAAATTCTTCCAGGAGATCACTCTGTCCCTATATTTTCTGCAGTACTTACCTTCTGTAAAGGCGATCTCCACCCCAGCCAGGAACAGGAATAAAACCATCTCCTGAAATCTAACACAGAATTAGAACACAGTAGGAGCAGAACCAGGCTACACGGCCCCTGGGCCCGCTCCGCTACCCACAGGGCCATGACCATTCCGAACCTAGACTCATGTCCAATTTCCTGCCCGCTCCCCGTAACCCTTAATTCCCTTTACTTCTAGGAAACTATCTATTTCTGTTTTAAATTTATTTAATGATGTAGTTTCCACAGCTTTCTGGGGCAGCAAATTCCACAAACCTACCACCCTCTGAGTGAAGAAGTTTCTCCTCATCTCAGTTTTGAAAGAGCAGCCCCTTATTCTAAGATTATGCCCCCTAGTTCTAGTTTCACCCATCATTGGGAACATCCTCACCGCATCCACCCGATCAAGCCCCTTCACAATCTTACATGTTTCAATAAGATCGCCTCTCATTCTTCTGAACTCCAATGAGTAGAGTCCCAATCTACTCAACCTCGCCTCATATGACCACCCCCTCATCCCCAGGATTAACCGAGTGAACCTTCTTTGTACTGACTCGAGAGCAAGTATGTCTTTTCTTAAGTATGGACACCAAAACTGTATGCAGTATTCCAGGTGCGGTCTCACCAATACCTTGTACAACTGCAGCAATACCTCCTTGTTTTTATATTCCATCCCCCTAGCAATAAAAGCCAACATTCCATTGGCCTTCTTGATCACTTGCTGCACCTGCATACTAACTTTTTGAGTTTCGTGCACCAGGACCCCCAGATCCCTTTGTACTACAGTACTTTCCAGTTTCTTGCCATTAAGATAATAACTTGCTCTATGATTTTTCCTGCCAAAGTGTATAACCTCACACTTTCCAGTATTGTATTCCATCTGCCAAATCTCTGCCCACTTACTTAGCCTGTCTATGTCCCTTTGCAGGTTTTTTATGTCCTCCTCACTCACTACTTTCCGTCCCATCTTTGTATCATCTGCAAACTTTGATATGTTACACTCGGTCCCCTCCTCCAAATTAATGTAGATTGTAAAGAGTTGGGGACCCAGCACTGACCCCTGCGGAACACCACTAGTTACTGGTTGCCAATCTGAGAACGAACCATTTATCCCAACTCTCTGCTTTCTGTTAGAGAGCCAATCCTCCACCCACGCCAGAATATTACCCCCAATCCCGTGATTTTTTATCTTGAGCAATAATCTTTTGTGTGGCACCTTGTCAAATGCCTTTTGGAAGTCTAAATACACTACATCCACTGGTTCCCCTTTATCCACCCTGTATGTTACTTCCTCAAAAAACTCAAGCAAATTTGTCAAACATGACTTCCCCTTCATGAAACCATGCTGAGTTTGTCCTATTAAATTATGTTTATCCAAATGTCCCGTTACTGTCTCCTTAATAATGGACTCTAACATTTTACCAACCACAGATGTTAGGCTAACAGGTCTATAGTTTCCAGCCTTCTGCCTACTACCCTTTTTAAATAAGGGTGTTACATTAGCAGTTTTCCAATCTGCCGGGACCTTTGCTGAGTCCAGGGAGTTTTGGAAAATTATTACCAATGCATCCACAATCCCTACCGCCACTTCCCTCAAGACCCTAGGATGCAAGCCATCAGGTCCAGGGGATTTATCCGCCTTGAGTCCCATTATTTTACCAAGTACCACTTCCTTAGTGATTTTAATCGTATTTAGTTCCTCCTCCCCTAGAACCCCCTGTTTGTCCAGTGTTGGGATATTCTTAGTGTCCTCTACTGTAAAGACTGACACAAAATAATTGTTCAGTGTTTTTGCCATCTCCATGTTTCCCACCATTAATTTCCCGGTCTCATCCTCTAAGGGACCAACATTTACTTTAGCCACCCTTTTTCTTTTTATATAACTATAGAAACTTTTGCTGTCTGTTTTTATATTTTTTGCTAATTTACTTTCATAATCTATCTTCCCTTTCTTAATCAATCTTTTTGTTATTTTTTGCTGTCTTTTAAAGACTTCCCAATCTTCTATCCTCCCACTAGATTCGGCTACCTTATATGCCCTTGTTTTTAGTCGGATACTATCCTTAATTACTTTACTTAGCCACGGATGGCTATCTTTTCTTTTACACCCTTTTTTCCTCAGTGGAATATATATTTTTTGGAAGTTGTAAAATAACTCCTTAAATGTACACCACTGATCATGTACCGTCTTACCCTTTAATCTATTTTCCCAGTCCACTCTAATCAATTCCGCTCTCATACCTTCATAGTCTCCTTTATTCAAGCTCAGCACGCTTGTTTGAGATCCAACCTTCTCACCCTCTAATTGAATATGGAATTCAACCATGTTATGGTCACTCATTCCAAGGGGATCCTTTACTAGGACATTTTTAATTAATTCTGTCTCATTACACAGGACCAAATCTAAGGTTGCTTGCCCCTGTCTGCCAACCAGTTCTCTATCCAAGTCAGTACCTTGCCCCCAATCCCATGTGTCTTAACTTTACATGCTAATCTCTTATGCGGGACCTTATCGAAAGCCTTCTGAAAGTCCAAATACACCACATCCACTGGTTCTCCCTTATCTATTTTACCAGTTACATCCTCAAAAAATTCCAGTAGATTAATCAAGCACGATTTACCTTTTGTAAATCCATGTTGACTTTGTCCGATCCTGTCACTGTTTTCCAAGTGCTCTGTTATTTCATCTTTTATAATGGACTCTAGCATTTTCCCCACTACCGATGTCAGGCTTACCGGTCTATAATTCCCCGTTTTCTCTCTACCACCTTTTTTGAATAGTGGGGTAACATTAGCTACCCTCCAATCCATGGGAACTGTTCCAGAGTCTATAGAATTTTGGAAGATGACCAGCAATGCATCTACTATTTCTAGGGCCACTTCCTTGAGTACCCTCGGATGTAGATTATCAGGCCCTGGGGATTTATCGGCCTTCAATCCTGTCAATTTCCCTAACACCAGTTCCCTACAAATACTGATTTCTTTCAGTTCCTTCCTCTCGTTAGACCCGATGTTCCCCGACATCTCTGGGAGGTTATTTGTGTCCTCCTTTGTGAAGACAGAACCAAAGTATGTATTTAATTGGTCTGCCATTTCTTTGTTCCCTATTATAAATTCCCCTGATTCTGACTGCAAGGGACCTACGCTTGACTTCACCAATCTTTTTCTCTTCACATATCTATAGAAGCTTTTACAGTTTTTATGTTCCCGGCAAGCTTACTCTCATACTCTATTTTCCCCCTCTTACTTAATCCCTTTGTCCTCCTTTGTTGAATCCTAAACTGCTCCCAATCCTCAGGTTTGCTGCTTTTTCTGGCCAATTTATATGTCCTCTCCTTGGATCTTATACTATCCCTAATTTCCCTTGTTAGCCATGGTTGATTCACCTTTTTTGTTTTATTTTAATGCAAACCGGGATGAACAAATTCTGTAGTTCAGCCATGCGATCTTTAAATGTTTGTCATTGCCTATCCACCGTCAACCCTTTGAGTAACATTCCCCAATTAATCCTACCCAACTCACGCCTCATACCATCGTAGTTTCCTTTATTTAAATTCAGGACCATAGTCTGAGAGTCAAATACTTCACTCTCCATCTTAATGAATAATTGTATCATATTATGATCGCTACGCCCCAAGGGGCCTCGCACAACAAGATTGCTAATTAATCCTTTCTCATTACATAATACCCAGTCTAAGATGGCCTGATCTCTAGTTGGTTCCTCGACATATTGGTCCAGGAAACCATCCCGTATACACTCCAGGAATTCCTCCTCCACAGTATTGTTACTAATTTGGTTAGCCCAATCTATATGCAGATTAAAGTTACCCATGATAACTGCTGTGCCCTTATTGCACGCGTCTCTAATTTCCCGTTTAATGCCATCCCCAACCTCCGCATTACTGTTTGGGGGTTTGTATACAACTCCCACTAACGTTTTCTGTCCCTAGGTATTTCTCAGCTCTACCCATACAGTTTCTACATCATCAGAGCTAATATCCTTCCTTACAATTGTGTTAATCTCCTCTTTAACCAGCAATGCTACCCCACCTCCTTTCCCTTTTTGCCTGTCTTTCCTGAATATTGAATACCCCTGGATGTTGAGTTCCCAGCCCTGGTCACCCTGGAGCCATGTTTCCATAATCCCAATCATATCATATCCGTTTACATCTATTTGCGCAGCTAATTCATCCACCTTATTACGAATGCTCTTCGCATTAAGACACAAAGCCTTCAGGCTTATTTTTTTAACACTCTTAGACCTTTTAGAATCATTATTTATTGTGGCCATGTTTGATTTAAACCCTTGATTACTCTGACTGCCATTTTTGCTTTTCTCCTTCCTGTCTTTTGCTTCTATCCTTGTTTCCCTTTCTTCTGTCTCCCTGCACAGGTTCCCAACCCCTTGCCATTTTAGTTTAAACTCTCCCCAACACTAGCAAACACTCCCCCTAGGACATTGGTCCCGGTCCCGCCCAGGTGCAAACCGTCCGTTTTGTACTGGTCCAACCTCCCCCAGAACCGGTTCCAATGTCCCAGGAATTTGAATCCTTCCCCCTTGCACCATTCCTCTAGCCATGTATTCATCTGAAATATCCTTCTATTTCTACTCTGACTAGCACGTGGCACTGGTAGCAATCCTGAGATTACTACCTTTGAGGTCCCATTTTTTTAATTTACCTAACTCCCTATATTCAGCTTTTAGGACCTCATCCCGGTTTTTACCTACATCGTTGGTAGCTATATGCACCACGACAACTGGCTGTTCACCCTCCCCTTCCAAAATGCTCTGTAGCCGCTCCGAGACATCCTTGACCCTTGCACCAGGGAGACAACATACCATCCTGGAGTCTCGTTTGCGGCCGCAGAAACGCCTATCTATTCCCCTTACAATAGAATCCCCTATCACTATAGCTCTCCCACTCTTTTTCCTCCAGTCCTGTGCAGCAGAACCATCCACGGTGCCAGGAAGTTGGCTGCTGCTGCCTTCCTCTGATAAGCCATCTCCCTCACCAATATCCACAGCGGTATATCTGTTTGAGAGGGGGATGGTCACAGGGGACCCCTGCACTAACTGCCTGCGCCTACTACTCTGCCTGGTGGTTACCCATTCTCTTCGTGCCTGTGCAGCCTTTACTTGCGGTATGACCAACTCCCTAAACGTGCTATCCATGACGTCCTCAGCATCGTGAATGCTCCAGTATGCATCCATTCGCAGCTCCAGCGCCGCAATGCGGTCTGCCAGTAGCTGCAGCTGGATACACTTCCCGCACACATGGTCGTCAGGGACACAGGAAGTGTCCCTGATTTCCCACATAGTGCAGGAGGAGCATATCACGGCGCTGAGCTGTGCTGCCATGACTTACCCTTTAATTAATTCAAATTAAATTAAATCAAATCAATCCCACCAATTACACTACAATTAAATGATATACTCAGGGGCCCTTGTTTAACAGCAGTCCCCGCTACACAACAGAGACCCTAGAAACTATAAACCACAAAATTTAAGTTTGGAAAAAACGAAAAAGAGAGGAATACTCACCAACCAATCACTTACCTGCTTTCTGGTAACGTCACACTTTGACTACTTTTTACTTCTCCCGCTCTCAGAGCTCTGAGATTGGTAAGCGTACCTGTGCCTCGGGCTCGCCTTTTATCACCGCCGCCGCCTCGCCGCACCTCCCAGGTCCGCACTGCCGCCGCCGCTGGACATCACTGATAATCCATTCAGGAAGGCCTTCTAATTCATTCGTTTCTCAATGGAACCCAGAGTGAACAGTCCAGTTGTGTATATAAACAGAAAATGCTGGAGACACTCAGCAGGTCAGGCAGCATCTGTGGAAAGAGAGAAACAGAGTTAATGTTTCAGGCCAGTGACCTTTCATCAGAACCGGAAAAAGTTAGAGGCAACAGGTTTTAATCAAGTACAGAGGCAGGGAAAGGGGAGGAAAGAACGAAAGGGAAGGTCTGTGACAGGGTGGAAGGCAGGAAAGATTAAATGAACAGCAGAATCATTACCAGCACCCGCTGTCCAAAAATATGGGAGCAGTCGTTATGATCTGAAGTTGTTGAACTCAGTGTTGAGGCCGGCAGGCTGTAAAGTGCCTGATCGAAAGATGAGGTGCTGTTCCTTGAGCTTCACTGGAACGGTGTAGGAGGCTGAGGTCAGAGTGGGAGTGGGGCAGAGAATTAAAATCGCAAGCGACGTCACGCTTGCGGACTGAACGGAGGTGTTCCGCAAATCAATTACCCAATCTGCGTTGGGGCTCCCCAATGTAGGAGAGTTGGATAGACCATCAGGTTTCCCACAGATTCTGGGAGCAACTGAGAGCACATGTGGCATTGAAAGGCGCCCAACAACAATCACTCCATTTCATAACCTGAGGAATCCAACCTCGTGTCCCTAAAATCCCATCTTTGAACTGAAGATTGGTGCATGCATTAGTGTCACCAATGCTTGCTCTGACTGGTGCATGCATTAGTGTCAGCAATGCTTGCTCTGACTGGTGCATGCATTAGTGTCACCAATGCTTGCTCTGACTGGTGCATGCATTAGTGTCAGCAATGCTTGCTCTGACTGGTGCATGCATTAGTGTCAGCAATGCTTGCTCTGACTGGTGCATGCATTAGTGTCAGCAATGCTTGCTCTGTCTGGTGCATGCATTAGTGTCAGCAGTGCTTGCTGTGATTGGTGCATGCATTAGTGCCACCAATGCTTGCTCTGACTGGTGCATGCATTAGTGTCACCAATGCTTGCTCTGACTGGTGCATGCATTAGTGCCAGCAATGCTTGCTCTGACTGGTGCATGCATTGGTGTCACCAATGCTTGCTCTGGCTGGTGCATGCATTAGTGTCACCAATGCTTGCTCTGACTGGTGCATGCATTCGTGTCACCAATGCTCTGACTGGTGCATGCATTAGTGTCAGCAATGCTTGCTCTGACTGGTGCATGCATTAGTGCCACCGATGCTTGCTCTGACTAGTGCATGCATTAGTGTCAGCAATGCTTGCTCTGACTGGTGCATGCATTAGTGTCAGCAATGCTTGCTCTGACTGGTGCATGCATTAGTGTCACCAATGCTTGCTCTGACTGGTGCATGCATTAGTGTCAGCAATGCTTGCTCTGACTGGTGCATGCATTAGTGTCAGCAATGCTTGCTCTGACTGGTGCATGCATTAGTGTCAGCAATGCTTGCTCTGACTGGTGCATGCATTAGTGTCAGCAATGCTTGCTCTGACTGGTGCATGCATTAGTGCCACCGATGCTTGCTCTGACTAGTGCATGCATTAGTGTCAGCAATGCTTGCTCTGACTGGTGCATGCATTAGTGTCAGCAATGCTTGCTCTGACTGGTGCATGCATTAGTGTCAGCAATGCTTGCTCTGACTGGTGCATGCATTAGTGTCACCAATGCTTGCTCTGACTGGTGCATGCATTCGTGCCACCGATGCTTGCTCTGACTCGGACATTGAGATCTTCAGTTTCACTGCAAAGTGGACTGTTGGCAGCGACAGCATAAAGCACTGTGATGCACAGAGACGATTCCAATCCAAATGAACGGCTGATGAAAGAATCCTGTAACACCCAAGTGTTTCCAACTGTAATACTCTGCAGAGCCTCCAGATGCCCACACACCTGACTGAGATCCCGAGTTTCTCAGAAAGGATGATTCCGCAATCCAGCACTAGCGGGAGTGCTTCTTGTGAGATCGTGGGAGAGCACAATGTTTGGAGAGGTGTGTCCCGTGTGTGACGGAGCACAGAATCACCATAGTGTGGATGGGTAGGATCTTGCTTCAGATGAACATCACTTTGATCATCTTTCCTTTGGAACCAACTCCAACCAAACAGCTCCTCTACACAGAATGAACAGCTTAAATGCCTGTATAATAACACACGATAAAAACTGATGAAAATTACTTTTGTCACAACATTCCACTAAATTCACTGGGCCTATTTTAAAAACAAGGTATCTTTAACACAGTAATGCACTTTTTATATCAATTTAATCAGTGCAACCTTGAAATAGAACCATATTTGTAAAACATTTGTTAAGGTTAGACAACAAATTGATTCTCAGTAATTTTTTACTTAAATATTGCAATTTCAACAATTAGTTCTTGATTTTAAAGAAGTTCATGGGTTCTGCTTTGTCCTGGAAGTTGTCGAGCTTCGAGTGTTGGTGGAGCTGAACTCATGCAGGCAAGTGGAGAGTCCAAAGAAAGTCTTTCTACCACTGAACTACAAATGAGAGAGTTACCAAACGTTCAGTAATATTTCTGTGATGGTCTTTAACCAACGATACAAAAGTCAGTACAAAATGTGCGGCAGGAAAAAAACTGCTCATCTCTTTAGCTGAACTGAAAAAGAAATATTGCGTCATAACTGTAAACAAAATAAACCTTTTAGAACGGAACGGACAATCTGGCTTTAGTTACTGTGGCAGAATTAAAATACAAATATATTAAAATTATGACAAGGCTCCGAGTTCAAAATTTCACTTACACATTTGCTGATTTAATTTGGTCTCAAATGCATCCATTTCTGAATGAGAACAACTGCAGAAAATTAACGACCATCGCCATTTGTCTACTTGGCAATTTCAATTCACAAATTCGCGCTTGTTTTTGTGATGATGTCCTCCTCAATGCATTAGGCTATTAATTACATAGACAAACTGGACATTGATTCCACCGATCAGACAGAGTCTACCTTCATAGGACATCAGCCGTTAGTGAAGGTCCAGAAGTGACTGGACGCGCAGAGACCTCTTCAATTCAGAGATGCTGGTCGGACGCCATGGGTAAAAGGTCATCAGCTTGGTCTCCTCCAACATGAGGAAGCCGTTCTCACTAAACCTTCCCGAGACGTTGCCTACATCCAGCCAGACATAGGGGGCAATACTGGCGGTCTGCAGAGTGATCCTGTACCTTTCTCCTTGCTGACTGATGGTGGCCTAAAAATAAATAATGGGACACTGATGTAAAACAGGTTATATTTTTTACCTTGTAGGAAGATGTCCTGACACAATAGTCCCTTAGCTGTTATTAAGACAAATGTTGCCAAAAGGGTTTCTAATATAACAGTAGGGGGTAAATTTTACAAACAGGCGCTCCCAGTGTTGAACCTCACCTTCATGGAGAAATACTGACGGAGCCTGTGATTTCCTAATCTGCAATCTCGGAGGGCAAGGCATTTGTAAAAGTTACCCACAGAATTAACTCAAAAGAAAGCAGAGAGAGAGAGAGTGACTCCACTTGTGGGGAAGAGCATAACTAAAGGCCATCAATATAAGATAGTCACCAAGAAATCCAATAGGGAATTCAGGAGAAACTTCTTTACCCAGAGAGTGGTGAGTATGTGGAACTCGCTACCACAGGTAATAGTATAGATGTATTTAAGGGGAGGCTAGATGAACAGACGAGGGAGAAGGGAATAGAGGGTTACGCTGATAGATTTAGATGAGGAAGGATGGGAGGAGGCTCGAGTGAAGCATAAACGCCGGCTGTGCCGTATATCCGGTGTTATGCTGTGAAGTGATGAAAATGATAATTTCACCAGCCACCTTATTTAGGCGACTTGTCTCGAAGCCAAGAGTACAAGGCTAGGATATTTTGAAAGCTTACATTGTGTCCACTGGAGGAACAAGCCGTGATGTGCTGTTTCCTAAATCCCTGTACATAACATATCCCTGCTACAACTCAAACCAGTTCACCAGTTATTGCTACAGGGATCAGAACTGTGAATACTCAGAATGTCAGGAACAGAAACTAGGGGTTAAATTTCCATTTTCAGCGTTTCCAGCATAAATCTTCCCTTTTCATTTATACCAAAAGGGTACATTTCATGAACCTGAACTCCCAGAATGGAGCCTCACCCTCCTGGAACACCTATCGACAATCGGCCACACACTATCCCCAGCGATATTAAATTAAACCAGAACACACAACCTCTTAAAACTCCATGCTGGAATGAAGGCGTGCAAAGTAGCGCTTTTAAATATAGAAATAAACTTTAAATCACACGGAATTTCAACGGTTAGAATCATAGAATGGTTACAGCACGGAAGGCAGCCATTCGGCCCATCGAGCCCATGCTGGCTCTCAGCCAGTCCCACTCCCCCGCCCTTCCCCCGTAGCCCTGCAATTTTTTTTCCTTCAGGTGCTTATCCAATTCCCTTTTGAAAGCCGTGATTGAATCTGCCTCCACCACCTTTTCAGGCAGTGAATTCCAGATCATAACCACTCGCTGCGTAAAAAAGTTTTTCCTCATGTCGCCTTTGGTTCTTCTGCCAATCACCTTAAATCTGTGTCCTCTGGTTCTCGACCCTTCCGCCAATGGGAACAGTTTCTCTCTATCTACTCTGTCCAGACCCCTCATGATTTTGAACACCTCTATCAAATCTCCTCTCAACCTTCTCTGCTCTAAGGAGAACAACCCCAGCTTCTCCAGTCTATCCACACAACTGAAGTCCCTCATCCCTGGAACCATTCTTGTAAATCTTTTCTGCACCCTCTCTAAAGCCTTCACATCCTTCCTAAAGTGTGGTGCCCAGAATTGGACACAGTACTCCAGTTGGGGCCAAATAAAAGGTTCATCATAATTTCCACACTGTTGTACTCTATACCTCTATTTATGAAGCCCAGGATCCCGTAAACCTTTTAACCGCTTTCTCAACCTGCCCTGCCACCTTCAACGATTTGTGCACATATACCCCCAGGTCTCTCTGTTCATGCACCCACTTTAGGATTGTACCCTTTAGTTTATATTTCCTCTCCTCATTCCACCAAAATGTATCACTTCGCACTTTTCTGCATTAAATTTCATCTGCCACGTGTCCGCCCATTTCACCAGCCTGTCTATGTCTTCCTGAAGTCTATCACTCTCCTCCTCACTGTTCACTATATTTCCAAGTTTTGTGTCATCTGCAAATTTTGAAATTGTGCCCTGATCACCCAAGTCCAAGTCATTAATATATATAAAGGAAAGCAGTGGTCCCAGAACCGACCCCTGGGGAACACCACTGTATACCTTCCTCCAGTCCGAAAAACAACCGTTCACCACTACTCTGTGTTTCCTGTCACTTAGCCAATTCTGTATCCATGCTGCCACTGTCCCTTTTATTCCATGGGCTTCAACTTTGCTGGCAAGCCTATTATGTGGCACTTTGTCGAACGCCTTTTGGAAATCCATGTACACTACGTCAACCGCATTACCCTCATCAACCCTCTCTGTTACCTCATCAAAAAAACTCATCAAGTTGGTTAAACACGATTGGCCTTTAACAAATCCGTGCTGGCTTTCCTTAATTAATCCATACCTATCCAAGTGACATTTAATTTTGTCCCTGATTACTGTTTCTAAAAGCTTCCCCACTACTGAGGTTAAACTGACTGGCCTGTAGTTGCTGGGTTTATCTTTACACCCTTTTTGAACAAGGGTGTAACGTTTGTAGTTTTCCAGTCCTCTGGCACCACCCCCGTATCTAAGGAGGATTGGAATATTATGGTCTGTACCTCCCTCAATTCCCTCAGCGTCCTCGGATGCATCCCATCCGCTCCTGGTGATTTATCTACTTTAAGTACAGCCAGCCTTTCTAATACCTCTTTATCAATTTTTATCCTATCAAATATCTCCACTGCCTCCTCCTTCATTATGTCTATGGCAGCATCCTCTTCCTCGGTGAAGACAGATGCAAAGTACTCATTTAGTACCTCAGCCATGCCCTCTGCCTCAATGCATAGGTCTCCTTTTTGGTCCCTAATCGGCCCCACCCCTCCTTACTACCCTTTTACTATTTATATGCCTATAGAAGACTTTTGGATTCCCTTTTATGTTGGCTGCCATTCTATTCTCATACCCTCTCTTTGCCCCTCTTATTTTCTTTTTCACTTCTCCTCTGACCTTTCTATATATAGCCTGATTCTCAGATGTATTCTCGACCGGACATCTGTCGTACGCGTTCTTTTTCTGCTTCATCATATTCTCTATCTCTTTCGTCATCCCGGGAGCTCTGACTTTAGCTCTGATACAAGTTTGCCAAGAACCAAAATCTAACCCAGGAGGGAGTTAAATGATGAATGAATAGTTTAAGCCGCCCCACCCCACTAAATCAGGAGTCTGGATGTCTGAGTGTTCTCCAACTAGATTTATCAACAGCAAGTAGTTAAGCCGGTATAGTTGCCGCAAGGGCATTTAGCAAGTGAGTTTGAAGCCTCGCCCGTTATCTTCAAACATTGCCTAAACTATCAGGTGGAATGTTGCATCTCTCTACACCAGTGACCACATTCTTCCTTTTCTCAACTTCAGGATCATAGGAACAGGAGGAGGCCATTCAGCCCCTCCAGCCTGTTCCACCATTCATTTAGATCAGGGCTGAACTACCGTTGTAGGCCTGATCACAGATGGTGACGAGACAGGCTACAGGGAGGAGGTAAGAGCCCTAGGAGAATGGTGCAAGTACAACAACCTCTCCCTCAACATCAGCAAAACAAAAGAGATGATCGTGGATTACAGGAAGCGGCAGGGGGAGGGACACACCCCAATCTACATCGAAGGGGCTGAGGTGGAGAGGGTCAGCAGCTTCAAATTCCTGGGTGTATTCATTACGGAGGACTTAACGTGGTCACATCACATCGACGTCGTAACCAAGAAGGCATGCCAACGCCTGTTCTTCCTCAGGAGACTGAAGAAATTTGGAATGGCTCCCCAGATTCTCACCAACTTCTACCGGTGCACCATCGAGAGTATCCTGTCCGGCTGCATCACTACCTGGTATGGCAACTGCACCGCCACAGACCGCAAGGCTCTACAGATGGTAGTGAAAGCTGCACAACACACTATAGGAATTAAACTACCTGCTGTGCAGGATATCTACCCCGAGAGGTGCCGGGGGAAGGCCCTGAGAATCATTAAAGACGCGAGTCACCCCAGCCACAACCTCTTCGCCCTGCTCCCGTCCGGTAAGAGATACCGAAGCATACGGTCTCGTACCAACAGGTTTCGAAACAGCTTCTACCCCCAGGCCATAAGACTCATGAACGATTAATTTATTATGATTTATTACTGTTGTTTTATTTATTATTACTGTCTTTCTATTAGTATTTCTATTAGTATTTTATCATTGTTATGCCATATTTATTCCAATGTTGGGAGGACTCGTAAAAATCAACATTTCATTGTGCAGTACACACGTCTGCTGCATATATGACAAATAAAATTGAATTGAATTGAATTGAATCTGTATCTTAACCCCATCCGCCCGCCTTGGTTCCATAACCCTTAATAACCTTGCCCAGCAAAAATCTCAGTTTTGAAATTAATTAATTAATTTTCAATTGACCCCCAGTTTTTTGGGGAGAGAGTTCCAGATTTCCACTGCCCTTTCTGTGAAGAAGTGCTTCCCGACTTCATAAGGCTTCAAAATTAAGGTGTGACTGGTCCACCAATTCTAGAAGTTTCTGTTGGTGCTATTAAGGGGTTAACTGAACGTTCATTTGGGTTTGTGAGGGTCATAAAGAATGCTGCTTCATATGATTTTCCTGATTTCAGTTGCTGTGCTCTAACCTGCTTTAACACCTACACAGCGAGCCAAATAACAAAGCGGCAGAGTAAATAATGCAAACTGCAACTAGGTGCCACTTAAACAGCTAGACTAGCACTAGGAGGTTTGAGATGATGTTAACTGGTGAGGAATGGAGAACGGCAGAGGGAGGAAAGGCAGATTTACTGGTCAGGTGCTGGATTCCCTCCTGCAAGGAGTCAGGGAGAGCAGGGACACATTGTACAGGACTGATGGTTACTCCCTCCCCCCATTCCCAAGGTTTCTGGTACCGCAGCCATGAGAACAGATTGCCAAAAAGACAAACCTCGTGTTCAGGAGCTACAGAAGCTGTCGAACCTCAATAAACCTGTAGGGATAATCTAAAACTGGCTTTCTTTAGGGATTCAGACCTCCCTTGACCTGTGAACATGCAGAGATTGCTGCCTGAATAGAATCATCTACAAGCATCATAGAATCATACAACACAGAAGGAGGCCATTCGGCCCATCGTACCTGTGCCAGCTCTTTGCAACAGCTCTCCAATTAGTCCCACTCCCCCTGCTCTTTCCCCAGAGCCCTGCAATTTTCAGCCCTGCAATTTTCTCCTTCAAGTATTTATCCAATTTCCTTTTGAAAGTTACTATTGAATCTGCTTCCACCGCCCTTTCAGGCAGCGCATTCCAGATCACAACAACTCGCTGTGTAAAAAAAAAAAAATTCTCCTCGTCTCATCTTTGAGTCTTTTGCCAATTACCTTAAATCTGTGTCCTGTGGTTACTGACCCTCCTGTCACTGGAAACAGTTTCTCCCTATCTACTCTATCAAAACCCTTCATAATTTTGAACACCTCTATTAAATCTCCCCTTAACCTTCTCTGCTCTAAAGAGAACAATCCCAAATTCTCCAGTCTCTCCATATAACTGAAGTCCCTCATCCCTGGTACATCTCTGACCTTCTCCAAGGCCTTGACATCCTTCCTAAAGTGTGGTGCCCAGAATTGGACACAATACTCCAGCTGGGGTCTAACCAGTGATTTATAAAGGTTTAGTATAACTTCCCTGCTTTTGTAGTCTACGCCTCTATTTATAAAGGCAAAGATCCAGTGCTTGTGTAAAATCCAGAGTTTTAAAGGCTGGACCCCTAAAACCTGCACCTCTGTCCCCTTCCGCAGAGTTAGGAACCAAGACTGACCCTCTGGTCTATTTAAAAAAAGGTGGTAGAGAGAAAGCGGGGAATTATAGACCGGTAAGCCTGACATCGGTAGTGGGGACAATGCTAGAGTCCATTATAAAAGGTGTAATAGCAGAGCACTTGGAGAGCAGTGATGGGATCGGACAAAGTCAACATGCATTTACAAAAGGTAAATCATGCTTGGCTAATCTACTGGAATTTTTTGAGGATGTAACTGGTAGAATAGATAAGGGAGAACCAGTGGATGTGGTGTATTTGGACTTTCAGAAGGCTTTCGATAAGGTCCCACATAAGAGATTAGCGTGTAAAGTTAAAGCACATGGGATTGGGGCAAGGTACTGACTTGGATAGAGAACTGGTTGGCAGACAGGAAGCAAAGAGTTGGAATAAACGGGTCTTTTTCCGAGTGGCAGGCAGTGACTAGTGGGGTACCGCAGGGATCGGTCCTTGGACCCCAGCTATTCACAATATATATTAATCATCTAGACGAGGGAACTAGATGTAATATCTCCAAGTTTGCAGACGACACAAAGCTGGGTGGGCGTGTGTGCTGTGAGGAGGATGCAGAGAAACTCCAGTATGATTTGGACAGGTTGGGTGATTGGGCAGATGCATGGCAAATGCAGTATAAATGTGGATAAATACTAGGTTATCCACTTTGGTGGCAAAAACAGGAAGGCAGATTATTATCTGAATGGCAATGGATTGGGAGAAGGGGAAGTGCAACGAGACCTGGGTGTCCTTGTGCACCAGTCGCTGAAGGTAAGCATGCAGGTGCAGCAGGCGGTTAAGAAGGCAAATGGTATGTTGGCCTTCATAGCGAGAGGATTCGAGTACAGGAGCAAGGATGTCTTGCTACAGTTGTACAGGGCCTTGGTGAGACCACATCTGGAGTATTGTGTGCAGTTTTGGTCGCCTTATCTGAGGAAGGATGTTCTTGCCATGGAGGGAGTGCAGCGAAGATTCACCAGACTGATACCTGGGATGGCAGGAATGACGTATGAGGAGAGATTGGGTCGACTGGGCTTATATTCGCTGGAGTTTAGAAGAATGAGAGGGGATCTCATTGAAACTTATAAAATTCTAACAGGACTAGACAGACTAGATGCAGGAAGGATGTTCCCGATGGCCGGGGACTCCAGAACCAGGGGTCACAGTCTAAGGATAAGGGGTAAGCCATTTAGGACTGAGATGAGGAGGAATTTCTTCACCCAGAGAGTGGTGAACCTGTGGAATTCTCTACCACAGAAGGCAGTAGAGGCCAATTTATTAAATATATTCAAGGAGATGGTTATATTTCTTAAGGCTAAAGGGATCAAGGGATATGGGGAGAAGGCAGGGACAGGGTACTGAATTTGGATGATCAGCCATGATATCATTAAATGACAGAACAGGCTCGAGGGGCCGAATGGCCTACTCCTGCTCCTATCTTCTATGTTTCTATGATTCGGTACCCTCCCAATCCACAAGCTGCCCATAGGTGGCGCTGGCTGCTCGCCAATTACATTAAAGTCAGACTGGCTACAAATGTGGCGCATGCCCCTGCGCTGCCATTTGTGGATGATGGGCAGCTCGCTGCTTGGCGCACGCCTCATACCAAAGCTCTTACTAGTTGTGCAATGTTGGAATGCAGCATAAACAGGCGTCGCATCAATAACTGGGAAGCAGCCTTGGCGGGTTGCGAAACTCAAAGCAATGTCCCCGGTTAATTTGCTCCCATCTCCCAGCAGCAGTGCAGCAAATGCCAGCTGCACGCCGAGGCGGGATGGGTGAGAATGACGGTAGTTTGCACATTATGAAACACAGTAACCAGAACTGGAGGAGTAGAATGGCCCTGCAGGTGTCAAGTGAGCATACCTCTTACAAAACCATTCATCATTCCAATAAATGCATTGTGCCGACCGACCAACTGATTAAATTCCACAGCATAAAACCTGACTCTTCTGATCACCGTCAGAAACAATTACATATTTTCAAGATCCGTGATTTTAAAATGTTAGAATTGTTAGAATCGGCGGGAATCGCAGGCTGAGCGGCTGTATAAAGGCCCCAGAGACCCAGGTAAGGCCTCAGTGCGAGAATCGGCGGGAATCGCGGGCTGAGCAGCTGTATAAAGGCCCCAGAGACCCAGGTAAGGCCTCAGTGCGAGAATTGGCTGGAATCGCGGGCTGAGCGGCTGTATAAAGGCCCCAGAGACCAGGTAAGGCCTCAGTGCGAGAATCGGCGGGAATCGCGGGCTGAGCGGCTGTATAAAGTCCCAGAGACCCAGGTAAGGCCTCAGTGCGAGAATCGGCGGGAATCGCGGGCTGAGCGGCTGTATAAAGGCTCCAGAGCCCAGGTAAGGCCTCAGTGCGAGAATCGGCGGGAATCGCGGGCTGAGCGGCTGTATAAAGTCCCAGAGACCCAGGTAAGGCCTCAGTGCGAGAATCGGCAGGAATCGTGGGCTGAGCGGCTGTATAAAGGCTCCAGAGACCCAGGTAAGGCCTCAGTGCGAGAATCGGCTGGAATCGCGGGCTGAGCGGCTGTATAAAGGCCCCAGAGACCAGGTAAGGCCTCAGTGCGAGAATCGGCGGGAATCGCGGGCTGAGTGGCTGTATAAAGTCCCAGAGACCCAGGTAAGGCCTCAGTGCGAGAATCGGCGGGAATCGCGGGCTGAGCAGCTGTATAAAGTCCCAGAGACCCAGGTAAGGCCTCAGTGCGAGAATCGGCAGGAATCGTGGGCTGAGCGGCTGTATAAAGGCTCCAGAGCCCAGGTAAGGCCACAGTGCGAGAATCGGCTGGAATCGCGGGCTGAGCGGCTGTATAAAGGCCCCAGAGACCAGGTAAGGCCTCAGTGCGAGAATCGGCGGGAATCGCGGGCTGAGTGGCTGTATAAAGTCCCAGAGACCCAGGTAAGGCCTCAGTGCGAGAATCGGCTGGAATCGCGGGCTGAGCAGCTGTATAAAGGCTCCAGAGACCCAGGTAAGGCCTCAGTGCGAGAATCGGCGGGAATCGCGGGCTGAGCAGCTGTATAAAGGCTCCAGAGACCCAGGTAAGGCCTCAGTGCGAGAATCGGCGGGAATCGCGGGCTGAGCGGCTGTATAAAGGCTCCAGAGACCCAGGTAAGGCCTCAGTGCGAGAATCGGCTGGAATCGCAGGCTGAGCGGCTGTATAAAGTCCCAGAGACCCAGGTAAGGCCTCAGTGCGAGAATCGGCTGGAATCGCAGGCTGAGCGGCTGTATAAAGGCTCCAGAGACCCAGGTAAGGCCTCAGTGTGAGAATCGGCGGGAATCGCGGGCTGAGCGGCTGTACAAAGGCCCCAGAGACCCAGGTAAGGCCTCAGTGTGAGAATCGGCGGGAATCGCGGGCTGAGCGGCTGTATAAAGGCCCCAGAGACCCAGGTAAGGCCTCAGTGTGAGAATCGGTGGGAATCGCGGGCTGAGCGGCTGTATAAAGGCTCCAGAGACCCAGGTAAGGCCTCAGTGCGAGAATCGGCAGGAATCGCGGGCTGAGCGGCTGTATAAAGGCCCCAGAGACCCAGGTAAGGCCTCAGTGTGAGAATCGGTGGGAATCGCGGGCTGAGCGGCTGTATAAAGGCTCCAGAGACCCAGGTAAGGTCTCAGTGCGAGAATCGGTGGGAATCGCGGGCTGAGTGGCTGTATAAAGGCCCCAGAGACCCAGGTAAGTTTTACCAATCTCCAGTCTCGGACCTCAGAGGGAAGGAGAGAGGTAAAAAGTAATCCAAGTGTGACGTCACCAGAAAGCGGGTAAGTGATTGGTTGGTGAGTATTTCTCTCTTTTTTAAGCTTAAACTCTGTGGTTTATAGTTTCTAAGGTGCGATATTCATCATCTAGAATCGGGGCAGAGGGTATTTAAGAATAATATTAATAAATTTAATTAATTACATAGAATGGGAGAGCAGGTGATGTGTTGCTGCTGCAATATGTGGGAGCTGGTGGACACCATTGATGCTCACGGTGATCACATTTGCAGTAAGTGTTGGCTGCTCGAGGAATTCCGGCTCCGTGTTGAAGAGCTGGAGTCCGAGCTTCAAACACTGAGACACATCAGGGAGGGGGAGAGTTACCTGGACTCTGTGTTCCAGGAAGTAGTCACACCAATTAGATTAATTAATTCAGATGTAGTCCGTGACCAGGGTCAGGATGGTGTGACTAGAAGTGAGGCAGGTACGGGGATCCAGGAGGTAGTGTTGGAGGAGCCGCAGCCCTTGCTCTTGTCCAACAGGTTTGAGGTTCTTACTCCCTGTGAGGATGGGAACAGGGACTGCGGGGAGGATGAGCAACCCGGCCACAGCACCGTGGAGCGGGGGGCCATTCAAGTGGGGGGAGATAAAAGAAATGTTGTAGTGGTAGGGGATAGTATCGTTAGGGGGATAGATAGAGTTCTTTGCAGCCGAGAGCGAGAGTCCCGAAGGCTGTGTTGCCTGCCCGGTGCCAGGGTTAAGGACATCTCCTCTGGGCTGGAGAGAAACTTGGAGTGGGAGGGGGAGGATCCAGTTGTCGTGGTCCATGTTGGTACCAACGACATAGATAGGACAAGGAAGGAGGTTCTGCTGAGGGAGTCTGAGCAGCTAGGGGCCAAATTAAAAAGCAGAACCACAAGGGTAACAATCTCTGGATTACTACCTGAGCCATGTGCAAATTTGGCTAGGGTAAATAAAATTAGAGAGTTAAATGCGTGGCTCAAAGACTGGTGTGGGAGAAATGGGTTTTGCTTCCTGGGACACTGGCATCAGTACTGGGACAGGAGAGAGCTGTTCCGTTGGGATAGACTTCACTTGGCCAGTGCTGGGACTAGAGTCCTGGCGAATCGAATAACTAGGGCTGTAGAGAGGGCTTTAAACTAATTAGTGGGGGGGAGGTTTTAAGAAAGCGAAAAATAAAAATGACAGCGGAGAAGGCAATAGAGCAAGGTAGCAGTGGGGGAATTAAAAACCAGAGCGTGTCAGGAAGGGACAGAATGTATAATGATAAAGGTAAAGTAGTAAAAGGGGTAAAAGCAGGAATAAATTGTCAGAAAACATATTTGAAAGTTCTTTATCTGAATGCACGCAGCATTCGTAACAAAATTGACGAGATGACGGTACAAATAACTACACATGGGTATGATCTGGTGGCCATTACGGAAACATGGCTGCAAGATAATCATGACTGGGAACTAAACATACAAGGGTATTTGACAATTAGGAAGGACAGACAGGAAGGAAAGGGAGGTGGGGTTGCTATGTTAATCAAGGATGGAATCACTGCAATTGTCAGAAATGATATTGGGTCAAAGGATCAGGATAGTGAAATAGTTTGGGTGGAGATAAGGAATAATAAGGGGAAAAAGTCAATAGTGGGCATAGTCTATAGGCCTCCTAACAGTTGCAACTCTGTTGGTCGGAGTATAAATCAGGAAATAGTTGGGGCTTGTAATAAGGGAACAGCTATAATCATGGGGGATTTTAACTTTCATATTGACTGGACTAATCAAATTGGGCATGGCAGCCTTGAGGAAGAGTTCATAGAGTGTATTAGGGACGGGTTCCTTGAGCAGTATGTAACTGAACCAACCAGGGGGCAGGCAATCTTTGATCTGGTCCTGTGTAATGAGATAGGATTAATAAAAAATGTCCTAGTAAAGGATCCCCTTGGAATGAGTGACCATAATATGGTTGAATTCCAAATTCAGTTTGAGGATGAGAGAGTTGGATCTCAAACCAGCGTACTGAGCTTAAATAAAGGAGACTATGAAGGTATGAGAGTAGAATTGACTAAAGTGGACTGGGAAAACAGATTAAAGTGTAAGACGGTACAAGAGCAGTGGTCTACATTCAAGGAGATATTTCACATCTTTCAAGATAAATATATTCCACGGAGGAAAAAGGGGAATAAAAGAAAAGACAGCCATCCGTGGCTTAGTAAAGTAATAAAGGATAGTATCCGACTGAAAAAAAGGGCATATAAAGTAGCCAAATCTAGTGGGAGGATAGAAGATTGGGAAGCATTTAAAAGCCAGCAAACAATAACTAAAAGATTAATTAAGAAAGGGAAGATAGATTATGAAAGTAAACTAGCAAAAAATATAAAAACAGATAGCAAGAGTTTCTACAGCTATATAAAAAGAAAAAGGGTGGCTAAAGTGAACGTTGGTCCCTTAGAGGATGGGACCGGGAAACTAGTGGTGGGGAACATGGAGATGGCAAAGACGCTGAACAAATATTTTGTATCAGTCTTTACAGTAGAGGACATTAAAAATATCCCAACACTGGACAAACAGGGGGCAATGGTGGGGGGGGGGCGGGAGGAGTTAAACACGATTAAAATCACTAAGGAGATGGTACTCGGTAAAATAATGGGACTTAAGGCGGATAAATCCCCCGGACCTGATGGCCTACATCCTAGGGTCTTGAGAGAAGTGGCGGTAGGGATTGTGGATGCATTGGTGATCATTTTCCAGAACTCCCTGGACTCAGGAAAGGTCCCGGCAGATTGGAAAACTGCTAATGTAACACCCTTATTTAAGAAGGGAAGTAGACAAAAAGCTGGAAACTATAGACCAGTTAGCCTAACATCTGTGGTTGGCAAAATGTTGGAGTCCATTATTAAGGAAACAGTAACAGAGCATTTGGATAAACATAATTTAATAGGACAGAGTCAGCATGGTTTTACAAAGGGGAAGTCATGTTTGACAAATTTGCTCGAATTCTTTGAGGATGTAACATACAGGGTGGATAAAGGGGAACCAGTGGATGTAGTGTATTTGGACTTCCAAAAGGCATTTGACAAGGTTCCACACAAAAGATTACTGATCAAGATAAGAAATCACAGGATTGGGGGTAATATACTGGCATGGGTGGAAGATTGGCTATCTAACAGAAAACAAAGAGTTGGGGTAAATGGTTCGTTCTCAGGCTGGCAATCAGTAACTAGTGGTGTTCCGCAGGGGTCAGTGCTGGGACCCCAACTCTTTACAATCTATATTAACGATTTGGAGGAAGGGACCGAGTGCAACATATCCAAGTTTGCCGACGATACAAAGATGGGAGGGAAAGCAGTGAGTGAGGAGGACATAAAAAACCTGCAAAAGGACATAGACAGGCTAAGTGAGTGGGCAGAGATTTGGCAGATGCAATATAATGTTGGAAAGTGTGAGGTTATGCACTTTGGCAGAAAAAATCAAAGAGCAAGTTATTATCTAAATGGAGAGAAACTGCAAAGTGCTACAATACAAAGGGATCTGGGGGTCCTGGTGCATGAAACACAAAAAGTTAGTATGCAGGTGCAGCAGGTGATCAGGAAGGCCAATGGAATCTTGGCTTTTATTGCAAGGGGGATGGAGTATAAAAACAGGGAAGTCTTGCTGCAGTTATACAGGGTATTGGTGAGGCCACACCTGGAATACTGCGTGCAGTTTTGGTTTCCATATTTAAGAAAAGATATACTTGCTCTCGAGGCGGTTCAGAGAAGGTTCACTCGGTTGATTCCGGAGATGAGGGGTTGACGTATGAGGAAAGGTTGAGTTGGTTGGGACTCTACTCATTGGAGTTCAGAAGAATGAGAGGCGATCTTATCGAAACATATAAGATTGTGAGGGGGCTTGATCGGGTGGATGCGGTGAGGATGTTTCCACTGATGGGTGAGACTAGAACTAGGGGGCATAATCTTAGAATAAGGGGCTGCCCTTTCAAAACTGAGATGAGGAGAAACTTCTTCACTCAGAGGGTAGTAAATCTATGGAATTTGCTACCCCAGAGAGCTGTGGAAGCTGCAACATTAAATAAATTTAAAATGTAGACAGACAGTTTCCTAGCAGATAAGGAAATTAGGGGTTACGGGGAGAGGGCAGGGAAGTGGACGTGAGTCTAGATCGGATCAGCCATGATCCTATTGAATGGCAGAGCAGGCCCGAGGGGCCGTATGGCCTACTCCTGCTCCTACTTCTTATGTTCTTATGTTCGAACAGAGTGGGAATTCAGTCTTAAGAAAGTTTGCACATTTTATAACAATTCTAGAAAGCACAAGATTATTTAAGGTTAAAGTTTACAAATCCAGGGACAGGTCTCGCCCTTACCCACAGCCAGTGCCTATTGAAAAATCACCAGCACAATGTAAGGATGGGTAAATGCAGGCAGCACGGCCTTGATTTTGCGATATCCTGGCTATTGAGCAAGGCAGCTCCAAATTTAATCAATTTAAATCACAGTTTAACTATTTTTGGGGGGAGGGGTGGCATTACAGTGATAGTGAGAGGTGAGGCATAATATGTTTACTTACATTAATTTGTGGCTTTCTCAGCATCTGAGCGTCCTTTAAAGAAGATAACAGGTAGTAGTTTGTAGGCCCGAGCTGCTGGCCGTTAACTTCGAGGTAAAATGTTGGCACGCACGTAAACCGACTACAACCACATCGCCTCAGCAGATCATCAGTGACTTCTTTGTATACAGGGGCTGAACTCCTTGCCTTAAGGGTAAAGGACTCAGTGGCATAAACACACACTGGTTCCATCAAATTCCATTGGTAAACCTTAACCTACAGAACAAAAATATTAAGAATTAAATAAAGTCATCTCTAAAGCTCATGCGATGTATTCCATTTTGTACATTAAAACTATAAAGAAAGACTTGCATTTCTATAGCGCCTTTCACGACCACCGGACGTCTCAAAGCGCTTTACAGACAATTAAGTACTTTTTGAAGTGTAGTCACTGTTGTAATGTGGGAAATGCAGCAGCCAATTTGCGCACAGCAAGCTCCCACAAACAGCAATGTGATAATGACCAGATCATCTGTTTTAGTGATGGTGATTTGAGGGATAAATATTGGCCCCAGGACACCAGGGAGAACTCCCCTGCTCTTCTTCAAAATAGTGCCATGGGATCTTTTACATCCATCTGAGAGAGCAGACGGGGCGTCGGTTTAATGTCTCATCTGAAAGATGGCACCTCCGACTGTGCAGCGCTCTCTCAGCACTGCACTGGGAGTGTCCGTGGTTTCTCTGTTTACAGCAGTTTGGAACCATGCTCAAAGCGGTGCTTTCCCCTTAACGTTTAACTCGTAGAAAATGTTACTGTGTCTTTCGGATCAGACGTTAAACCAAGGTCCCGTCTGCCCTCTGATGTGGATGGAAAAGATCCCACGGCCACTATTTCGAAGATGACCAGGAGAGTTCTCCCCAGTGTCCTGGGCCAACATTTATCCATCAACCAAAACAGATAATCTGGTCATTATCACATTGCTGTTTGTGGGAGCTTGCTGTGCGCAAATTGGCTGCCGCGTTTCCTACACTACAACAGTGACTACACTTCAGAAAGTACTTCATTGGCTGTAAAGCGCTTTGGAACGTCCTGAGGTCATGAAAGGCACTATAGAAATGCAAGTCTGTCTTTCTTGAAGGGGGACAGAGTTTTTTTTCCCTGACATATTAAATGCCTGATTGCGAAGTGGTAAAGTGTTTATATACTACAAGAACATTTCCTGTAAACTATTTGTATAAATCACCCATTCCCCTAAAATCAGTGGTGGTAGTTTCAATTTATCGTGATGATGATAGCAATTTCAATTTGACCTGATGTATCACATGAAAGAATTTCTCAAAACCACTCACCATACCCATTGAAAGGGTGAATTCTTGCATTTGGAGACCAGAGATCAAACTGCTGGGCGAACTCTACTGGTATCAATGGGTAGGGAGGCACAGTGATGGCAACTGATGGCTTAGCCTGGTCCAACTTATTCACACCTTTACAAAGTATTTACAACACAGAAACAGGCCATTCGGCCCAACAGGTCTATGCCGGTGTTTATGCTCCACACCAGCCTCCTCCCACCTCTCTTCATCTCACCCCATCAGCATATCCTTCTATTCCTTTCTCCCTCATGTGCTTATCTAGCTTCCTCTTGAATGCATCTCTGCTATTGCAGTGTCAACTGTGACTCAGTTGGTAGCACCCTCGCCTCAGTCAGAAGGCTGCGGGTTCAAGTCCCACTCCAGAGACTTGAGCACAAAAATCAGTGACTATCTTATATTGATGGCCCCTAGTTCTGGTCTCCCTCACAAGTGGCAACATCTTCTCTACGGTTACCCTATCAAACCCTTTCATAATCTTAAAAGACCTCTACCAGTTCACCTCTCAGTCTTCTCTTTTCTAGAGAAAAGAGCCCCAGCCTGTTCAGTCTTTCCCGATAGGTATAACCTCTCAGTTCTGGTATCATTCTAGTAATCTTTTTTGCACCTTCTCCAGTGCCTTGAGTAGAGCATTTGTAATACCTACCTGAAGAACGAGTTGAAGGTCTCTCGGCAAATCAGATATTCCATAGATCAACAACGTCCCGTGGTCTTCAAAAGCTACCGGCAAAACGGGAGCAAAGAAATTCTGTGCAAAGTAATGAAGCATCTTCCATTTACCACCGTATTCTGAGGAGAAGGAAAAGAACAGGACATTTTCAGTTGCTGCAGCAACATCAACTAGAAATATAACCGCATTTCTTTTGGTTTGCCTTGAAACCCTGGCCTTGAAGAAAAAAGTTGGCAGAAATACTGCCAAAACTTATTGAGGAACAACGTCTGGTAGCACAACAGAGAGAGATAACTGGAGCAAGGACAAACAGTTCATGTGCTTGACACTGGTAGTTACTGGTAACACAGGGAGACTTGGTGAAAGCGCGAGGATATCAAGAGCGAGCCGAGGATTTTCCATAGGCATCTGCATGCACAGGAGCCCTGGTTGTGTCCGTGTGTTGATAGAGACACTGAAGACAGGAGTTGGTTTCACAGGTGTTTACTAAACAAAGTCTGGAGGGGAACTAACTGATACAACACAATATACAGGCTTATATAGCCCGAGTGGCCATTACCGGCATTACAGTACACATGGGGCTCTTAAAAGGCACATACACTACAATTCCTCCCCTTTTAGCCAACCAGTACATAATATTTTAAGTAATCATTAATTACATGTTACAAGAAAAATAATCTACACATTGCTGTAGTTAATTAATTATAAGTCAGTCTCTCTGGAGGCTTCCTGACTCGGTCCGGATAACGCCTCGGTGGTGTAGTAGTTTCTGGTGGTGTAGTAGGTTCTTTTGGCAAGGCTGATTCGGCTTGAATGCCAGTGTCGGGTTCATCGGGTTCCAGTATCACCGGATTGGAGGTAGATACTATGGGTATCTCTACTTCATCATTAGGCGTATAGAGTTGTGGTGTAGGTTGTCCCTTTTCGGATGACTCTATGATTTGGTCAGCATGGCGCCTTATTATGCTTTCTCCGATGTCCACGGTATACATCAGCGGTCCTAGTCGTGTGCAGATAGTTCCAGGCTGCCATTTCTCGGTACGGTAGTCCCGGGCCAAAAATGTTGACCTATCTGGAAGGTTCTAGTTGGCCTTTCATTCATGCCTTGAAATTGCCGGTTCTCCACGTCCCTTCTGATGTTTGGCTTGATCAAATCTAGCCGGCATCTTAGGCTTCTATTGAAGAACATCATGGCGGGAGTTTGGTTTGTAACCATATGTGTTGCATTCCTGTATGCGAACAAGAAGTTATCCACCTTGTGCTGAAGTTTTATGTCTTCATTACCCATGGCCTTTATGGCCTTCTTGAAGGTCTGGACAAACCTTTCAGCCAATCCATTGGTGGCGGGATGGTATGGGGCAGACGTGTAGTGCTTAACCCCATTGTTTTTTAAAGAACTTCCTGAATTCTTCGGACACAAATTGCGGTACATTATCAGAACAGATCTGTTCCGGCAGCCCATTCCTGGCAAATATGGTCCTTAATACTGTGATGGTTTTTTCCGTGGTGGTGGAGGACATCTTTATTACCTCCGGCCATTTGGAGTGTGCATCAACCGCGATTAAGAACATTGAGTCCATAAATGGACCGGCAAAGTCGATGTGTACCCTTTGCCAGGGAGATGAGGGCCACTCCCATGGATGTAGAGGGGCTTGTGGTGGAGCGTTTTGGACCTTCTGGCATCCTAGGCAGCTCTTGGTCATTTCTTCGATGTCTCCATCGATACCTGGCCACCATACAAATGCCCTGGCTAGGTTCTTCATTTTCACTCCACCCAGATGCCCCTCGTGAAGCTCCTTTAGAACTTTATCCTGGAGTTTGGGTGGAATCACCACTCTGGATCCACACATCAAGGTTCCTCGGCACACTGACAGCTGTTCTCTTCTTGGCGAACCACTGTTGCCAGCATTCTCGCAATGTGCTGGCCATCCCTTCACTGTTAAATCGTAGACTCGTGAGAGAGTCGGGTCGTTTCTAGTTTCCCTTTCAATGGCAGAATTTGTTACTGGTAGACATTCGACTATGGTAGAGTGGAAAATCTCCACTGGGTCTACGGTAGGTGCTTCTTCTACCGTTGGCAACGGTAGGCGCGATAACCCGTCAGCATTCCCATGCTGTTTTGATCCTTTGTATTCTATGTTGTATTGGTGTGCCCCTAGAAAAAGGGACCACCTCTGTAGCCTTTGCGCTGTCATAATGGGAACACCCTTTTTAGGGTTGAATATGGAGATGAGGGCTTGATGGTCATTCAACAAGGTAAATTTTTGTCCGTGTAGGTAATGGTTGAATTTCTTCACTCCCCATACCAGGCTGAGTGCTTCCCTGTCGATTTGGGCATAGTTACGCTCAGTTGAGTTCAATGAGCATGACGCAAAAGCTATCGGCCGTTCCGAGCCATCAGGGAATTTATGCGATAATACTGCTCCTACGCCGTAAGGGGATGCATCGCACGCCAGTCTGATTGGCAGTGATGGGTTGTAATGAGCCAAAACTTCTTTGGACGTGATTAAGTCTTTGCATTTATGGAAGGCACGTTTACAGTCTTCGCTCCATTTCCAAATTACTCCTGTTTGTAGCAGTTCATTAAGAGGGTGTAGAAGAGTTGATAAGTTCGGTAAAAATTTATGATAGTAATTTATTAATCCCAGGAACGACCTTAATTGTGAAACATTTTCAGGTGCTGGGGCTTTTATGACCGCTTCAATTTTTTCAGGTGACTTATGCAACCCTTCCTTATTAATTATGTGGCCACAATATATTTGATTTTGGAAAAATTCACACTTGGGGCGATTTGCTCGTAGGCCCCGTTCTCTCAGCCTAGTGAGCACCTGCTCCAAATTGGCAAGGTGCTCGTTGTCGTTTTCTCCTGTTAGAAGGGTGTCGTCTAGGTAGCATTGAGTCCCCGGAATCCCTTGGAGGACTTGCTCCATAGCTCTTTGCCAGATAGCTGGAGCGGATGCTACTCCGAAAACCAGTCAATTGTACTGGTACAGACCTTTGTGTGTATTTATCGTGAGATATTTTTTAGAGGCCTCTTCAACCTCCATCTGCAGATATGCCTGTGCCAAGTCAATTTTGGTGAAACGTTTCCCTCCAGATAGTGAGGCGAAAATATCTTCTATCCTCGGAAGAGGATACTGTACCGTGTGAAGGACCGGGTTTACAGTCACCTTGAAGTCTCCACAGATGCGAATTTTTCTCTGTTCTTCAGATTTATCATTATTCAATGCTTTCTTCATGACTGGGACGATGGGTGTTGCCCACTCGCTCCAATCTATTTTGGATAATACGCCTGCCTTTTCCAAATTCTCCAGCTCTGCCTCGACTGCTGGACGAATTGCGTATGGCACCGGTCTTGCCTTAAAAAACTTGGGAATTGCTGCATCTTCCACTTTTATTGAGGCGGTGATGCCTTTCAAGGTTCCTAGTTTCTCTTGAAACACTTCTTTGGCGTTGGCCAAGATGTCTTTTAATCGTTCAGGTATGACGTCATCATCGTTTTTTTTCTTACTGGTCACCGTCAGTGCCTGAATGGAGTGCCAGTCTAAACGTATTTTCCTGATCCATTCACGTCCTAACAGCGGTGGACCACCATCTTGTAGAATGTATAAATACAACTTTTGTATTTCCTTGCCGTTGTATACAACAGGCACCCTTATTTTTCCTTTGGGGTATACTTTCTGCCCCGTATATGTTTTCAAGATAATGGATGTGTCTTTTAAAGGTATATGCGGAAATAGCCGCTCGTAATCCCGTCGATTTATGACGGTCAGAGCTGATCCTGTATCTAGCTCCATTTTAACTGGGGACCCTGCTATCGTGAGGGTAACCCAAATGGTCTGGTAATCATCTTTGGCAATTACATTATGTAATTTGAGACAGCTTAGTCTCTTGTTTTCGGAGTCGCTATCGCTCTTCTGGTCTTCGGAGCTACTGTCCGTCATCATTTGTACCTTTCTGTACTTTTCTTTATTGATTTTTTTTTTTCCTGTCCGTGGATTTTTTTGTCCAGATCGGCATACCGGGCAATGTGTCCAATCTTTCCGCATTGCCTGCATGCTTTGTCCTTGAACCAGCAGTCCCTCTGGTCATGGGTGGATCTGCCGCAGCGATAACATCTCTCGAAACCCTGTGTCATTTCATGGGTGCCGAAGTCCTGTGTCTTTTGTTGTATCTCTGCAGCTCCTCTTGCGGCTGCTTCGTATGATACAGCCATACTGAAAGCCTTGTCCAGTGTTAAATCTTTTTCAGAAAGCATCCTTTTCTGTGTTCCTTCACTTAGACCGCAGACAAATTTGTCTCGAAGATAATCTGCTAGTCCTGCCCCGAATTGGCAGTGTTTTGAAAGCTTCCTTAATTCGGTGAGGTAATCAGCGTTACTTTCATTCTTGTGTTGATTTCTCTTGAAGAATTTGAATCGTTCCGCTATCAGCAGCGGTGTTGGGTTTAAGTGCTCCTGTAGGGTATCAACAATTTCTTTAAAATTCTTGTCCTTTGGTTTGGCTGGAGTGATTACATTTCGTAACAGCCCGTATGTCTTTGCGCCCATTAGATTTAGCAGTACTGAAGCTTTTTTTTCATCTTCTATTCCATTTGCGGTGCAATATACCTCCACTCTTTCCACATGTGGTCCAATCCTCTATCGTTATCAAAAGCATCAATATTGCCAGACTTAGGCATTCTAGAAATAAAATGGCGCTTCCCGCGCTTTTCTTTCTTTTCTGCAGAAAAGATATGGCGCTTCCCGCGCTTCCCCGCCGCTGCTGCTGCCGATGACAACGCTGTTTCCCGCTGTTTCCATTCTTTTTATTTATTTATTTACAGTTGGAGACTCGTTCCCACCGGACTCTCTCTCTAGGTCTGAACGCCGACCTGCTTGCAGCACCGGCCGTCTCCCGAGTGCTCTCTCCCCGTCTGTTACTGCCTGCCTCCGCCTTCGCTGCTTGGCCTAGCTGCAGAGCCAGCCGCTGGTGCCCCAGCCCGATGCCCAGGAAGGATTATTGCAGTACCTGCCACCAGCTTGGCTAGTTGGTGAAACCACAGCTTTTTCTTTTTCTTGATTTTTCTTCATCTTTGGACGCCAGAGGAATCGATGTACTTGAGGTGCTGCCGAATTGCAGGTAAGTCCGTTTCCAATTCGTCGCCACTGTTGTGTCTGTGTGTTGATAGAGACACTGAAGACAGGAGTTGGTTTCACAGGTGTTTACTAAACAAAGTCTGGAGGGGAACTAACTGATACAACACAATATACAGGCTTATATATCCCGAGTGGCCATTACCGGCATTACAGTACACATGGGGCTCTTAAAGGCACATACACTACAGCCCTGGAAACCCGAAGTGCCATTTATTATTAAGTTACAAAAGTGACGAGAATGATGGACAGAAATAGACAGGACTTGCAAGAATGTGCGCCGTACATTTTTGTGGAGGGTTACAAGCATGGAACCAAGATAGAAATCGCTGCTAACCCCATAGTTTAATTGGGAAAACCCGTGAGTAACTGTGCCAAACTGACAAAGGAAGCTCCCAAGTTTGATTCCCTGTCTGTGCTGGGCTAGAGAACCTCACCAGAGACACTACAAGTGACCCTCTCCACCCCTGTGCTAGAAAGGAGAAAATCAGGCAGAATTAGCAATCACGATTACGATCCAGTGCCCCTGGCTGGTAGGTGTGCCAGTGCAGATATTAAGATGAGGAGAGAATCAGAAAAATAGAAAGGGTTCCTTTGAGATAGCAAGGCACAGCATCTGGGTGGCACGAAGAGAGGAGAATTGTGTTCCTTAGTGAAGAAAAAAATGGAGCTCTCTCAAACTTGAAAGGAGGAAGTTCTGATTGGGAATGAAGAATTTGTCTGTTATCCAAGTTTTGTTATTATATTAAAAGATAGAACACACCAGGGATACATAAGCTCACCGTAGGAATATTCTGCATTTATATAGCAACTTGGCACATCTCTGATGACGACTCAAAGCAGTTCATGTCCAATTCATTACTTTTTGGTCGATTGTTATGGGGGTAAAGGCAGCTGCCAATTTGCTTATACAGGTAGACTATCCTTATACAGGTAGACTATCCTTATACAGGTAGACTATCCTTATACAGGTAGACTATCCTTATACAGGTAGACTATCCTTATACAGGTAGACTATCCTTTATCCGAACTTCCGAAAACCTCTAAAAACCGAAAGTTTTTTTGTTCAGCGTAAGTCGTGCGCACGACATGACCAGAGTGGCGCACGACTTGCGCTGAGCAGGGCAGAGGGTCACAGAGTTCCCTCCTGGGTAGGAGATTGCAGGCCGAGCCGGGCAGTGTGAAGGAGGTACCGGGAGAGTGAACCCAACAATACAGCGGCCCGTCCGACAGCTGCAGCGGCCCGTCCGATATTCTTTTCTCCCCCCGACCCGACCCGAACCGCGGCCCGTCCGATATTCTTTTCTCCCCCCGACCCGACCCGAACCGCGGCCCGTCCGATATTCTTTTCTCCCCCCGACCCGACCCGAACCGCGGCCCGACCGATATTCTTTTCTCCCGACCCGCGGCCCGTCCGATATTCTTTTCTCCCCCCGACCCGACCCGAACCGCGGCCCGTCCAATATTCTTTTCTCCTGACCCGCGGCCTGTCCGATATTCTTTTCTCCCCCCCCAGACCCCCCCGCACCCCCCCGACCCCCGAACGAGACACGGAACAGTCGCAAGAGGTAGCCTGAACTTTTACAATTTATATTAAATACAAATTTCCCAGTCTTATAATAATACCTTCTGAAATCTGAAAAATTCCGAAAACCGAAACTCAGCTGGTCCCAAGGCTTTCGGATAAGGGATAGTGTACCTGTAGCACGATACCATGAGCTGTTACTTTGTGCTACGTGTTATAATGATAACCCCTTGTATCGCTCAGCACATCAGAACATCTCAAAGACACCACCTGATTATGCCTCTGAAGAAGTCTTGAAAATGCATCTGATTAAAATCCAAGGTCCATCAGAAACTACAACAAATGCAAACATCTTCCCTTGGCAAGATTCTTCAGAAGGGACTCTTTCTTGTTTCACCACTTGAGGGACAGTGACCATGGAATGATTAGGTTTAACGTGATCTGGGATTCAGATATACCAGAGACCAGGATCCAAGTATATAACTTTAAAAAGGGACAACTTCAACTGAATGAGGGAGCAACTAAAGCAAATAGATTGGAGCAGGATATTCAAGATAGTAGAAGATAAGTACAACACCTTTAAATGAATAATGTGGAGAATGCAAACCGAGTATCAGCAAGCCTAAATAGATTAAAAGTGAAATATAGAGGTAAAATCAAGCAGGGAGAAAAGAGGAGTTCATTGGGGTGCTCTCTCACAAGAGGAATTGACATTGGCAACAGAACAACGCCTCAGCATAACTCTGGCAACAGAGGTTCTTTTAAACTCTTTTCATTTTTACCGGAGGTCAAATTCTGTCAAAGCTGGAAACTCTACATTTAATGGCCATTCGGAAAGACAATTAACCGAATGTGATATGAACCAGAAAGTGAAAGCTGAGAAGGTTATCGCACTGGCAAAAGAGGTCGCTTTGGATGAGACGCTTTCTATTAGATTTTTGAATTGTCCAGTACATACCTATCATTGATGAAGAACTCAAAATATCTAATATATTAAAAATCTATGCCTGCAGGCACTCCCTAGCTATAAAACCGCACTTCCTGTCATCATGTCGTCACACTTTGGTGCCAACTTTCTCCCGGTATAAAATCAGAAAATCCAATTCAACAACAGCAACATTGGCTTGCAGTACCTTTTACACCTCCAATAACTGAAACCTAGATTTTAGCGAGAATGCTGTTTGGTAGCTAATAAAAGAAAGAATTGCATTCTCCAGCGCCTTTCACCACCTCAGGCTGTCCAAAGCGCTTTACAGCCAATGAAGTACTTTCTGAAGTGTCGTCGCTGTTGTAATGTAGGAAACGCAGCAGCCAATTTGCACACAGCAAGCTCCCACAAACAGCAATGAGATAATGATAATCTGTAACAAACGCACCCCTCAAACTAAGGACGGTGTCAGAGCCACAGTGAATATTAAAGCTCCCCGGCCCCCTACCCCCTTCAAACCAAGGATGAGGTTAGGGGCCAGAGAAAACTGCAAAGCAGTTCCGTGCAACACACCCCCGAACCCAAAACTGCTGTCCTCCTGTCCTGCCACCCAGCCCCCTCTCCCCAACCGATCGGAAATTTCGGGCTGGGGAGCAGTGTTGACCCAGTCATAGCCAGAGAGGAGACTGGACCGGTCCCTCCACAACCCACCACCCCCCCCCCCCCCACAGCACCAAGCAGATAATATGATGCTGGGTGAATGGATGCCCATGTTCTTCCCAAGCAGAAAGTCAAGACAAGGGGGAGGAGGGGAGGCCAACATGGCCTTGGGATCAAGTGAGGTGACTTCCTGATCATGGACCCGATTGAGGAAGGACTAAAGACAGAGGAAGCCCTAGAGGAGTATAAAAAGTGCAGGGGGATACTTAAAAAAGAAATTAGGAGAGCGAGGAGGGGCCACGAAATAACACTGGCGAGGAAAATAAAGGAAAATCCTAAGGTGTTTTATAAGTATATTAAGGGCAAGAGGATAACTAGGGAAAGAGTAGGGCCCATTAGGGACCAAAGTGGCAAGCTGTGTGTAGAGCCAGAGGATGTAGGTGGGGTTTTAAATGAGTTTTTTGCATCTGTGTTCACTATAGAGAAGGACGATGTGGACATAGAAATCGGGCAGGGGGACTGTGATATACTTGAACATATTAGCATCGAGAGGGAGGAGGTACTAGCGGTTTTAGCAGGCTTAAAAGTGGATAAATCCCCAGGCCCGGACGAGATGTATCCCAGGCTACTATGTGAGGCAAAGGAGGAGATTGCAGGGGCTCTGACACAAATTTTCAGAACCTCTCTGGCCACAGGGGATGTGCCAGAGGACTGGAGAACAGCTAACGTAGTACCATTATTCAAGAAGGGTAGTAGGGATAAACCAGGAAATTACAGGCCAGTGAGCCTAACATCAGTGGTTGGGAAATTATTGGAAAAAATTCTGAGGGACAGAATTAGTCTCCACTTGGAGAGGCAAGGATTAATTAGGGATAGCCAGCATGGCTTTGTCAAGGGAAGATCATGTCTGACCAATTTGATTGAATTTTTCGAGGGGGTGACTAGGTGTGTGGATGAGGGTAGTGCAGTGGATGTGGTTTACATGGATTTCAGTAAGGCTTTTGATAAAGTCCCGCATAGGAGACTGGTCAGGAAGGTAAGAGCCCATGGGATCCAGGGTGCCTTGGCACATTGGATCCAAAACTGGCTTAGTGGCAGAAGGTAGAGGGTGATGGTGGAAGGTTGTTTTTGTGGCTGGAAGCCTGTGTTCAGTGGGGTACCACAGGGATCGGTGCTGGGTGCCTTGCTGCTTGTGGTCTACATTAATGATTTGGATGTGAATGTAAAAGGTATGATCAGTAAGTTCGCAGATGACACGAAAATTGGTGGGGTGGTAAATAGCGAGGAGGGAAGCCTCACGCTACAGGACGATATAGGTGGGTTGGTCAGATGGACGGAACAGTGGCAAATGGAATTTAACCCTGAAAAGTGTGAAGTGATGCATTTTGGACGGACTAACAAGGTAAGGGAATACACAATGAATGGTAAGACCCTAGGAAAGACAGAGGATCAGAGGGACCTTGGTGTGCATGTACATAGATCACTGAAGGCAGCAGAACAGGTGGATAAGGTGGTTAAAAAGGCATATGGGATACTTGCCTTCATTAGCCGAGGCATAGAATATAAGAGCAGGGAGGTTATGATGGAGCTGTACAAAACGCTGGTAAGGCCACAGCTGGAGTACTGTGTGCAGTTCTGGTTGCCACACTATAGGAAGGATGTGATTGCTTTGGAGAGGGTGCAGAGGAGATTTACCAGGATGTTACCTGGGCTGGAGCGCTTCAGCTATGAAGAAAGACTGGACAGGCTGGGGTTGTTTTCCTTGGAGCAGAGAAGGCTGAGGGGGGACCTGATTGAGGTGTACAAAATTATGAGGGGCATAGATAGGGTAGATAGAAAGGAACTTTTCCCCTTAGTAGAGGGGTCAATAACAAGGGGGCATAGATTCAAGGTAAGGGGCAGGAGGTTTAGAGGGGATTTGAGGAAAAACTTTTTCACCCAGAGGGTGGTTGGAATCTGGAACTCACTGCCTGAAAGGGTGGTAGAGGCAGGAACCCTCAACATTCAAGAAGCATTTGGATGAGCACTTGAAATGCCATAGCATACAAGGCTACGGACCAAATGCTGGAAAATGGGATTAGATTAGACAGGGCTTGATGGCCGGCGCGGACCGAAGGGCCTCTTTCTGTGCTGTATAACTCTATGACTATGAGAGAAGGTGAAGGCGGAAATCACCTCCATCCTGCACAAGGAGCACATCAAAGAGCTGAGAGCGGAAGGAGTGTGGTAGGATAATCGGGTTCTCCTTCGCGCTGTGTTAAACCCTGACCGAGAGCTGCTGAGCACTGAGAGGACGGGGTGGGTAAGCCTCACTGCTTCCTCAGCCCTTCACTCTGGTAGCTTGATGGCTGGTTGGCAATAATTGCTGTCTCTTCTCCCAGGGAGGACATGTGACGTGATTTCAGGTGATACCCCTCCTCCCATTAAAGAGACAGGGGGTTGATCATAGACTGATACAGCACAGAAGGAGGCCATTTGGCCCATCGTGCCTGTGCCAGCTCTTTGAACGAGCTCTCCAATTAGTCCCACTCCCCTGCCCTTTCCCTGTAGCCCTGTACATTTTTCCCTTGCAAGTATTTATCAAATTCCCTTTTGAAAGTTACAATTGAATCTGCTTCCACCACCCTTTCAGGCAGTGCATTCCAGATCACAACAACTCGCTGCATCAAAAAAATGATCTTCCTCTCTCCTCTGGTTCTTTTGTCAATCACCTTAACTCTGTGTCCTCTGGTTACCAACACCAGTGGAAATGGTTTCTTCTTATTTACTCCATCAAAACCCTTCATGATTTTGAACACCTCTATTAAATCTCCTCTTAACTGTCTCTGCTCGAAGGAGAACAATCCCAGCTTCTCCAGTCATCTATGGTGATCTATGATTGTATTTGCCAATTTTTCCTTCCACTTAACCTGGGCAAAGCCTCTTTTCATTTTGCTACGACAAGATAATTACAGATGAGGAAGGTCATTCAGCCCATCGCGATTCATCTATTCAGAGATTATACTGCTCCCCCATTGCAGCATTGAATTATTTCCTAAATGATTCCAGGAATTTGCCTCTACAGCTCTGCCTGGACGTTTATTCCACAAGTTGGTAACTGTAGTTTCAGTCCTAAAATTACCTTTTACTAGTCCGAACCGTGTCTCCTTGTTCTACTCCCACAGTTTAATTTAAAGTAATATTCTGGGTTATATTTTTTCGATGTATCTCAATAGCCTATTAGCTTTGCTAATGCTGTTCTGCACTGGTTGGACATATTTAGCGTTGAGATTCGTTTAGCTTCATCCTTAGCTGTGGAATGTACTACAGTACTGGAGTTAGTGATTGAAGCAGAAACCATGAAGGCTTTGGAGCAGGTACAGAAGAGATTTACTGGAATGGTTCCAGGGATGAGGGATTACAGTTACGGGGATAGACTGGAGAAGCTGGGATTGTTCTCCTTAGAGCAGAGAAAGCCAAGAGGAGATTTGATCGAGGTGTTTAAAATCATGAAGGGTTTAGATAGAGTAAATAAAGAGAAACTGTTTCCAACGGCTGAAGGGTTGAGAACCAGAGGGTACAGATTTAAGGTGATTGGCAAAAGAACCAGAGGCGACATGAGGAAAAACTTTGTTACACAGCGAGTGGTGAAGATTTGGAATGCGCTGCCTGATAGGGTGGTGGAGGCAGATTCAATAGTAGCCTTCAAAAGGGCATTAGATTTGAAAGAGCGGGGAAGTGGGACTAACTGGGTTGCTCTCCGAAAGAGCCGGCACAGACTTGATGGGCCGAATGGCCTCCTTCTGTGCTGTGCTGTTCTCTGATTCTATGGCAACAAAAGCCTGGCCTTGGTGAGGGGAAAGCAGCTTAACCATCTCCCCTCTAGGTGAGGTTGCTCCAGACCATAGTTTTATTACAGTTGCGTGTTCCCTCCAGCAAGCTGGTTTTTATTTCAGCAAACTGCACTGACCTGTAACAGAGCGAATTGTCCCAAGGTGCTGCCCAGGGCGGGACAGGGAATGGACACCAGGCAGGAGTTAGAAGAGATGGGGAGGTGACCACAGGGTGTGGCTGAAGAGGTAGGTTTTAAGGAGGGTTTTGATGAGGGGGGGGGGAGCAGAGGTGTGACAAGCAGGACGGGTTCGTGAAGAGAATTCCTTCCAGATCTGTCTGGCTAAACACTCTACCATTGATGGTGGAGCTCAGGGAGAGACAGACACACGGTGAGCCAGTGCCGGTAGAGTGAAGGATACTGGAATGTTTCTAGATGCAGGAAGGATGTTCCCAATGGCCGGGGAGTCCAGAACCAGGGGTCACAGTCTAAGGATAAGGGGTAAGCCATTTAAGACAGAGATGAGGAGGAATTTCTTCACCCAGAGAGTGGTGAACCTGTGGAATTCTCTACCACAGAAGGCAGTTGAGGCCAATTCATTAAATATATTCAAGGAGGAGTTAGATATATTTCTTAAGGCTAAAGGGATCAAGGGATATGGGGAGAAAGCAGGGACAGGGTACTGAATTTAGATGATCAGCCATGATCGCATTGAATGGCGGAGCAGGCTCGAGGGGCCAAATGGCCTACTCCTGCTCCTATCTTCTGTGTTTCTATGTTTCGGTTACTCATGGCAATGCCACACATTACCCGACAGCCCGGCCTGCTTTTGTTCTCTGCTTCCTTATATTTATCTTACAGTAACACAAGTCCTGTAGGGGTCAGGAACTTCCAAACTCACATGGAGACACAACCTTCCTACACCTTGCTGCACCCAGACGCCAAGCTGTGTGCTGTACTGCAGCAGCAAGTATTATTGCGCAAAGGTAAGATGTTACTAATGAAGAAAATTGCACATGTATAATTTTAGGACTTAAAACTGAAGGGTCCGCAACATTCCATACCCAGGAACTCATTTTGAAATATTTAATCAGTAACTTTTTATTTGTTGCCTTCAGTGGGATCTTTTCTTCCTTCAGATAGCCACGGACAAGTTTATTTTTTACAGCCTCAAGATTTTCGTTCTAAAATCTGAAATTGAGGAAAATCACTGTTCAAACTTGCATTTATATTCCCACCAGTGTCGAGCTGAAGTGGCGCAAAGTTATCTTTTGGAGAAGGTCTCACATTATTTGCTTAAATTCAGTTAGGGTGATGTCGCACACCCAGCTTGCGTCAATCCAAGGCTGCTGTACATGAATGTAAATGGGTAGTATGATGGTCTGTGCTTCGGTTTTTATGAAACCATGTTCAGACAGTAGCCTCATTGTTCAGAGTGCGTGCTGACAGGAAGGTAGCTCAACCACAGTCAGCACATATATCCTACAATTGCAAATCAATGTGTCTGCGATTTTCAGATATGCAATCCCAAAGGACAGGGTACGCAGCTGTCAGCTGTGTCTCAGTGGGCAGTGGCGGCAACAGAAACAATGCCGCAGGAAAATCAACGCTGGAGCACTCAAAGACCCCGCTAAGAAAGCCCTATTCAGCCTACGCCTCACAACCAACCTGACGACTCCCAGTGATGCAGAGACACAGAGTGCCCACAGCGCCTGGTCTGCACTCAAGGCCTCCATAATCAGCACCTGTGAAGAGACGCTCGGTCACTCGACCAGGAAACACCAAGACTGGTTCGACGAGAACGACCAGGAGATCCAGGAGCTAATAAGCCGCAAGCGCATGGCATTCCTGATCTGGAAACAGCAACAGAACTCGAGAGCAAGAAAGCAGCTCGACAGACGCCTGAAGGCCGAGGTCCAACAAAAAACTCGCGACCTAAAGAACAGATGGTGGGTGGAGAAAGCGCAGGAGATCCAGCAGCTAGCCGACAACCATGACGTGCGTAGATTCTTTAGCACAGTCGAGACCATCTACGGCCCAAGCACCCAAGGTCCTACCCCACTGCGGGCCAAGAACGGAGAGGTACTCTTCAAGGACAGGGAGGCAGTCAGTGCCCGCTGGAAGAAGCACTTCAAAGATCTTCTTAACCGAGACTCTGTCTTCGATGCGAGTGTCCTCAACTCCATCCCACAGCATGCTACCCGCCACCATCTCAGCACAACCCCAGCCCGGCATGAGGTTGAAAAGGCCATCCGACAACTAAAGAACAACAAGGCCTCAGGAGCAGATGGAATCCCTGCTGAGACACTAAAGCATGGCGGAGAAGCACTACTGGCGTGAATTCATGAACTCATTTCTCTTATCTGGAAGGAGGAGAGCATGCCAGGGGATCTCAGAGGCGCCGTAATTGTGACCATCTTCAAGAAAGGTGACAAGTCCGATTGTGGTAATTACACAGGAGTTTCCCTGCTGTCTGCCACAGTGAAAGTCATCGCAAGAATCCTCCTCAATCGCCTTCTCCCAGTGGCCGAAGAGCTCCTCCCAGAGTCGCAATGCGGATTCCGCCCACTAAGAGGCACAATGGACATGATCTTCACCGCGCGCCAATTACAAGAGAATTGCAAGGAACAGCACCAACCGCTGTACATGGCCGTCTTTGACCTCACAAAGGTCTTCGACACTGTCAACCGTGATGGATTATGGAGTGTCCTCCTCAAATTCGGCTGCCCTCAAAAGTTTGTCACCATCCTCCACCTGCTTCACGATGACATGCAAGCCGTGATCCTGACCAATGGTTCCACCACAGACCCAATTCACTTACGGACCGGGGTCAAGCAAGGCTGTGTCATCGCACCAACGCTCTTCTCGATCTTCCTTGCTGCAATGCTCCATCTCACCCTCAATAAGCTCCCCGCTGGAGTGGAACTAATTAACAGAACAAACGGGAAACTGTTCAACCTCCGTCGCCTCCAGTCCAGATCCAAGGTCGTCCCATCCTCTGTGATCGAATTACAGTTTGCAGACGACACTTGCGTCTGCGCACACTCGGAGGTCGAACTCCAAACCATCGTTAGCACCTTCACCGAAGCATACGAGAGCACGGGCCTTACACTAAACATTCGTAAGGCAAAGGTCCTCTACCAACCTGCCCTCATCACACAGGATAGGCGCACCAACATCAGTGTTCTTGCTCAGGCCAACATCCCCAGCATCGAATCTTTGACCACACTCGATCAGCTCCGATGGACGGGTCACATCGTCCGCATGCCCGATACGAGACTCCCAAAACAAGCGCTCTACTCAGAGCTCCGACACGGCAAGAGAGCCCCAGCTGGGCAGAGGAAATGCTTCAAGGACACCCTCAAAGCTTCCTTGAAAAAGTACAACATCCCCACCGACACCTGGGAATCCCCGGCCCAAGACCGCACAAAGTGGAGGAGAAGCATCCGGGAAGGCGCCGAACACCTCGAGTCTCTTCGCCAGGAGCAAGTGGAGGCCAAGTGCAGGCAGCACAAGAAGCGCACGTCAACCCAAGCACCCCACCCACCCGCCCCTTCAACCACCGTCTGCCCCACCTGTGACAGAGACTGTAGGTCCCACATTGGACTCATCAGACACCTGAGAACTCATTTTTAATGTGCAAGCAAGTCATCCTCGGTTCCGAGGGGCTGCCTAAGAAGAGAAGTGTGGGCGGCACCCTCACCCGAGTCAGAAGGTCATGGGTTCAAGTCCCACTCCAGAGACTTGCGCACAAAATTTAGGCTGACACTCCCAGTGCAGTACTGAGGGAGCGCTGCACTGTCGGAGGGGCGGTACTGAGGGAGCGCTGCACTGTCGGAGGGGCGGTACTGAGGGAGCGCCGCACGGTCAGAGGGGCGGTACTGAGGGAGCGCTGCACTGTCGGAGGGGCGGTACTGAGGGAGCACTGCACTGTCGGAGGGGCAGTACTGAGGGAGCGCCGCACAGTCAGAGGGGCGGTACTGAGGGAGCGCCGCACTGTCGTAGGGGCGGTACTGAGGGAGCGCTGCACTGTCGGAGGGGCGGTACTGAGGGAGCGCTGCACTGTCGGAGGGGCAGTACTGAGGGAGCGCTGCACGGTCAGAGGGGCGGTACTGAGGGAGCGCCGCACTGTCGGAGGGGCAGTACTGAGGGAGCGCCGCACGGTCAGAGGGGCAGTACGGAGGGAGCACCGCACTGTCGGAGGGGCGGTACTGAGGGAGCGCCGCACTGTCGGAGGGGCGGTACTGAGGGAGCGCCGCACGGTCAGAGGGGCGGTACTGAAGGAGCGCCGCACTGTCGGAGGGGTGGTACTGAGGGAGCGTCGCACTGTTGGAGGGGCGGTACTGAGGGAGCGCTGCACTGTCGGAGGGGCAGTACTGAGGGAGCGCCGCACTGTGGAGGGGCAGTACTGAGGGAACGCCGCACTGTCGGAGGGACAGTACTGAGGGAACGCCGCACTGTCGGAGGGACAGTACTGAGGGAGCACCGCACGGTCAGAGGGGCGGTACTGAAGGAGCGCCGCACTGTCGGAGGGGTGGTACTGAGGGAGCGTCGCACTGTTGGAGGGGCGGTACTGAGGGAGCGCCGCACTGTCGGAGGGGCAGTACTGAGGGAGCGCCGCACTGTGGAGGGGCAGTACTGAGGGAGCGCCGCACTGTGGAGGGGCAGTACTGAGGGAACGCCGCACTGTCGGAGGGGCAGTACTGAGGGAGCACCGCACTGTCGGAGGGGCAGTACTGAGGGAGCGCCGCACTGTCGGAGGGGCAGTACTGAGGGAGCACCGCACTGTCGGAGGGACAGTACTGAGGGAGCGCCGCACTGTCGGAGGGGCAGTACTGAGGGAGCGCTGCACTGTCGGAGGGGCAGTACTGAGGGAGCACCGCACTGTCGGAGGGGCAGTACTGAGGGAACGCCGCACTGTCGGAGGGACAGTACTGAGGGAGCGCCGCACTGTCGGCGGTGTTGCCTTTTTGATGCAACGTTAAACTGAGGCCCCATCTGCCCTCTCAGGTGGATGGAAAAGATCTTGTACATGGCACTACTGAAGAGCAGGGGAGTTAACCCTAGTGTCCTAACCTATATTTATCCTTTAACCAACACCAATAAAACTGGTCATTATCACATTGCTGTTTGTGGGAGCTTGCTGTGCATAAATTGGCTGCCGCGTTTCCTACATTACAACAGCGACTACACTTCAAAAAGTACTTCATTGGCTGTAAAGCACTTTGGGACGTCCTGAGGTTGTGAAAGGCGCGGGAGAAATGCAAGTCTTTCTTTTTCACCACAAACACAACTTCAGGAAATCTAACCCAGTGTTTAACCTTTAACGTGAAAGTTTTCTGACCACCCCAGACTCTGTTGACATAATGTGCAGGTGCTGCAGAATTCAACAGATTATTTGTTTGTAAGAGAAAGGCTTTCAGCCAGAAGAGGTTAACAGGTACAAAGGTGACCTTTTTTTAAGAAAATGCATACCAATGGATGCCCAGGAGGGAGCTTGCCAGATGTCATTAAGCTGCCAGTATAACGCGCCCATTGTCAAACCTTGGCCGTCGACGAGCTCACTCTGACTGCGACGGTAGAATTCAGTTTGTGTTTTTATACATTGTGCTTGCATCACCTGTTTGTAAATACACATATACACATAACATGAGTGAGGACACGTTTATGATGTGCGCACATCACATCAATGTTATTGAATCAAAATAGAGTTAGTCACCGGTTTGAAGTGGCCTAATTCTGTACCCTGTTTAAAACTGCTCCAGCATGTTCAAACTTAACCAGACTTCAACGGTTCAAAATAAAAAGTGTGAAATTTTAATGTTGTAGCATATCTTTTCATGGTTCTATTTTATTGAAATCCACAAAAATATTGTCACCTTCCACTAAAATTTTTATAAGATTTTCATCAACACCATTGAGTTCTTTTTTTCAACCACCAAAAAACAATTCACATTCCCGATTCCTTCTCCTCCAAAACCCCCTTCCACAGTGAGAACGCGATGAAATGGCTGCCAGAGCTCACTAAAACCGCGTTCAATTCTACTTTATAATTGGCTAATAGGGCGTGTACGTACAGTTGTGCAAGACAACTGCATCAGATTTCCAAGCCTGCAATGAAGCATTCCCATTATAGTCTGGTATTAATCTACTAGCCTAGCCAAGAACAGACAACACACAGGATTAGAATTATATTCCCTAGAATTCAGAAGGTGATTTGATCGAAGTTTTCAGGATATTAAGGGGAACAGATGTGGTAGATAGAGAGAAACTATTTCCGCTGGTTGGGGAGTCTCGGAGTAGGGGGCAGAGTCTGAAAATTAGAGCCAGACCTTTCAGGAGTAAAGTTAGGAAACACTTCTACACACAAAGGGTGGTAGAAGTTTGGAACTCTCGTCTGCAAACGACAATTGATCAATTGTTAATTTTAAATCTGAGATTGATAGATCTCATAACAGGCTTGAGGGGCCGAATGGCCTCCTCCTGTTCCTACACACAAACCCGGGGTCTGAAACCCACAACCCTCTAGTTGGGAGGTAGACATTCTAGTACTGTACTTTACCGAGCCAAATTAACAAATAAACTTTACTGACCATTCATAGAAACATAGAAGTTGGAGCAGGAGTAGGCCATTCGGCCCCTCGAGCCTGCTCCGCCATTCAATGCGATCATGGCTGATCATCCAAGTTCAGTACCCGGTACCTGCTTTCTCCCCATACCCCTTGATCCCTTTAGCCTTAAGAAATATATCCAACTCCTTCTTGAATATATTTAATGAATTGGCCTCTACTGCCTTCTGTGGTAGAGAATTCCACAGGTTCACCATTCTCTGGGTGAAGAAATTCTTCCTCATTTCTGTCCTAAAAGGACTACCCCTTATCCTTAGACTGTGACCCCTGGTTCTGGATTCCCCAACCATCGGGAACATCCTCCCTGCATCTAGTCTGTCCAGTCCTGCCAGAATTTTATAAGTTTCAATGAGATCCCCTCTCATTCTTCTAAACTCCAGCGAGTACAAGCCCAATCGACCCAATCTCTCCTCATACGTCATTCCTGCCATCCCAGGTATCAGCCTGGTGAATCTTCGCTGGACTCCTTCCATGGCAAGAATATCCTTCCTCAGATAAGGCGACCAAAACTGCACACAATACTCAAGATGTGGCCTCACCAAGGCCCTGTACAACTGTAGCAAGACACCCTTGTTCCTGTACTCAAACCCTCTCGCTATGAAGGCCAACATACCATTTGCCTTCTTAACCGCCTGCTGCACCTGCATGCTTACCTTCTGCGCCTGGTGCACAAGGACACCCAGGTCTCGTTGCACTTCCCCTTCTCCCAATCTATTGCCATTCAGATAATAATCTGCCTTCCTGTTTTTGACACCAAAGTGGATAACCTCACATTTATCCACGTTATATTGCATCTGGCATGCTTCTGCCCAAACACCCAACCTGTCCAAATCATCCTGTAGTTTTTTGGCATCCTCCTCACAGCACACACATCCACCCAGCTTTGTGTCATCTGCAAATTTGGAGATATTACATCTAGTTCCCTTGTCTAGATCATTAATATATATTGTGAATAGCTGGGGTCCAAGGACCGATCCCTGCGGTCCCCCACTAGTCACTGCCTGCCACTTGGAAAAAGACCCGTTTATTCCAACTCTTTGCTTTCTATCTGCCAACCAGTTCTCTATCCAAGTCAATACCTTGCCCCCAATCCCATGTGCCTTAACTTTACACGCTAATCTCTTATGTGGGACCTTATCGAAAGCCTTCTGAAAGTCCAAATACACCACACCCACTGGTTCTCCCTTATCTATTTTACTACAGTAGCTACATCCTCAAAAAATTCCAGTAGATTAGTCAAGCACGATTTACCTTTTGTAAATCCATGTTGACTTTGTCCGATCCTGTCACTGTTTTCCAAGTGACCTGCTATTACATCTTTTATAATGGACTCTAGCATTTTCCCCACTACCGATGTCAGGCTTACCGGTCTGTAATTCCCCATTTTTTCTCTACCACCTTTTTTGAATAGTGGGGTAACATTAGCTACCCTCCAATCCATGGGTACTGTTCCAGATTCCATCGAATGTTGGAAGATGATAAGCAATGCATCTACTATTTCTAGGGCCACTTCCTTAAGTACCCTAGGATGTAGATTATCAGGCCCTGGGGATTTATCGGCCTTCAATCCCATCAATTTCCCTAACACCATTTCCCTACAAATACTGATTTCTTTCAGTTCCTCCCTTTCATCAGATCCTATGTTCCCCGACATTTCTGGGAGGTTATTTGTGTCCTCCTTTGTGAAGACAGAACCAAAATATGTATTTAATTGGTCTGCCATTTCTTTGTTCCCCATTATAAATTCCCCTGATTCTGACTGCAAGGGACCTACGCTTGACTTCACCAATCTTTTTCTCTTCACATATCTATAAAAAATTCCAAATCCTTAGAGAGCTATAGGGAGCGAGAAGGTTTATTGGCTGATTCTGCCGGTAACTCCGGATACCTTCACATCTAGCCTCTTTTTTAATCTGGTTGGGTCCATGGACCAAGGAAAATCCTGAACCCAACTTCTGGGTTAGCCACTGGCACCGCTGAACAACAGCAATCCAGCTACTTTTGTTTGTCCAATTCAACGAACATTTATATGTTCGTAACCCAGTATCAGCTGATCAATAACGCACTTACAATCCTGATAAGAGAAATAAGGGCCCAGAATTTCCAGTCAGCGGCGAAGCGAAGGCGTTTGTCACTCGCCCCCAAAGATCTCGCGATCTCTGTGGCGAGAAGTTTGCCTTTCTCGACACGCAAGTCAGATCAGTGTAGAATAGTGGGGATTCCCTAATGCGAGCTGCTGTGACGCCAACAAGCTGTCTAAGCAGCCAATCACAATGCAGAATTCTAACAGACCAGGAACTGAAGCTGCTGCTTTTATTCTGACTTTTAAAAAAATGTTAGAGAGCAAAACAAAGAGTGGGGCTCTCACATGGGGAAAAGGCAAACCTGAAATAAAGATGAACAAACTTTTAAAAAATATAAAACATTTTTAAAGTTTCTTAAAAGAGTCAGAAGGTGAACATTTAGGGAACAGTGATCATTGTATCATAAGGTTTAGATTAGCTATGGAAAAGGACAGGGAGCAATCTAGAGTAAGAATGTTTAATTGGGGGAAGGCCAATTTAAGTGGGATGAGAACAGATCTGGTCCAGGTGAACTGGAATCAAAGATTGGCAGGCAAAACTATAATGGAACAATGGGCTGCCTTTAAAGAGGAAATAGTTCAGGTATATTCCCACTAGGAGGAAAGGCAAGGCAACTAAAGTCAGGGCTCCCTGGATGACGAAAGAGATAGAGAATATGATGAAGCAGAAAAAGAGAGTGTACGACAGATGTCAGGTTACAAATACATCTGAGAATCAGGCAATATATAGAAAGGTCAGAGGAGAATTGAAAAAGAAAATCAGAGGGGCAAATAGAGGATATGAGAATAGAATGGCAGCCAATCACTTCTATAGGCATATAAATAGTAAACGGGTAGTAACAGGATGAGTGGGGCCGACTAGGGACCAAAAAGGAGACCTACGCATGGAGGCAGAGGGTATGGCTGAGGTACTAAACGAGTACTTTGCATCTGTCTTCACCAAGGAAGAGGATGCTGCCATAGACATAGTGAAGGAGGAGGTAGTGGAGACACCTGATAGGATAAAAATTGATAAAGAAGAGGTATTAGAAAGGCTGGCTGTACTTAAAGTAGATAAATCACCAGGAGCGATGGGATGCATCCTAGGATGCTGAGGGAATTAAGGGCGGAAATCGCGGAGGTACTGGCCATAATATTCCAATCCTCCATAGATACGGGGGTGGTGCCAGAGGACTGGAGAATTGCAAATGTTACACCATTGTTCAACAAAGGGTGTAAAGATAAACCCAGCAACTACAGGCCAGTCAGTTTAACCTCGGTAGTGGGGAAGCTTTTAGAAACGATAATCAGGGTCAAAATTAACAGTCACTTGGATTAATTAAGGAAAGCCAGCACGGATTTGTTAAAGGCAAATTGTGTTTAACCAACCTGATCGAGTTTTTTGATGAGGTAACAGAGAGGGTTGATGAGGGTAATGTGGTTGAAGTGGTGTACATGGATTTCCAAAAGGTGTTTGACAAAGTGCCACATAATAGGCTTGCCAGCAAAGTTGAAGCCCATGGAATAAAAGGGACAGTGGCAGCATGGATACGGAATTGGCTAAGTGACAGGAAACAGAGAGTAGTGGTGAACGGTTGTTTGTTGGACTGGAGGAAGGTATACAGTGGTGTTCCCCAGGGGTCGGTACTGGTACCACTGCTTTTCTTGATATATATTAGTGACTTGGACTTGGATGTACAGGGCATAATTTCAAAATTTGCAGATGACACAAAACTTGGAAGTACAGTGAACAGTGAGGAGGAGAGTGATAGACTTCAAGAAGACACAGACAGGCTGGTGAAATGGGCAGGCACGTGACAGATTAAATTTAACGCAGAAAAGTGTGAAGTGATACATTTTGGTAGCACAGTGTTTATGTCACTGGACTAGTAATCCAGAGGCCTGGACTAGTGATCCAGAGACCTGGACTAATGATCCAGAGGCCTGGACCAGTAATCCAGAGGCCTGGACTAATGATCCCGAGACATGAGTTCAAATCCCACCACTGGGGAAATTTAAATTCAGTTCATTAAATAAATCTGGAATAAAAAGCTAGTATCAGTAATGGTGACCATTAAACTATCGGATTGTCGTAAAAAAAAAAATCTGGTTCCTAATGTCCTTTAGGGAAGGAAATCTGCTGTCCTTACCCGGTCTGGCCTATATGTGACTCCAGACCCACAGCAGTGTGGTTGACTCTTAGCTGCCCTCTGAAAATGGGGGTCACCACTGACTAGAAACTTAACTGGACCAGCCACATAAATACTGTGGCTACAAGAGCAGGCCAGAGGCTGGGTATTCTGCGGCGAGTGTCTCACCTCCTGACTCCCCAAAGCCTTTCCACCATCTACAAGGCACAAGTCAGGCGGTGATGGAATACTCTCCACTTGCCTGGATGAGTGCAGCTCCAACAACACTCAAGAAGCTTGACACCATCCAGGACAATACAGCCCGCTTGATCGGCACCCCATCCACCACCTTAAACATTCATTCCCTCCACCACCGGCGCACCGTGGCTGCAGTGTGTACCATCTACAAGATGCACTGCAGCAACTCGCCAAGGCTTCTTCGGCAGCACCTTCCAAACCCGCGACCTCTTCCACCTAGAAGGACAAGGGCAGCAGGCGCATGGGAACACCACCACCTCCAAGTTCCCCTCCAAGTCACACACCATCCTGGCTTGGAAATATATCGCCGATCCTTCATCGTTGCTGGGTCAAAATCCTGGAACTCCCTCCCTAACAGCACTGTGGGAGCACATTCACCACACGGACTGCAGCGGTTCAAGAAGGCAGCTCACCACCACCTTCTCCAGGGCAATTAGGGATGGGCAATAAATGCTGGCCTTGCCAGCGACACCCACCTCCCAGGAGTGAATAAAAAAGAATGGGGCGAGGACATTTAGCTAAATGGTACAATCCTAAAGGGGGTGCACAGAGAGACCTGGGTACACAAAGAGAGATATATGTGCACAAATCGTTGAAGGTGGCAGGGCAGGTTGAGAAAGCAGTTAAAAAGGCTTATGGGATCCTGGGCTTCATAAATAGAGGCATAGAGTACAAAAGTATGATGAACCTGCATAAAACACTGGTTCGGCCTCAACTGGAGTACTGTGTCCAATTCTGGGCACCGCACTTTAGGAAGGATGTGAAGGCCTTAGAGAGGGTGCAGAAAAGATTTATGAGAATGATTCCAGGATCATTCAGTAACGTGGATAGACTAGAGAAGCTGGGGTTGTTCTCCTTGGAGCAGAGAAGAATGAGAGGAGATTTGATAGAGGTGTTCAAAATCAGGAGGGGTCTAGACAGAGTAGATAGAGAGAAACTGTTCCCATTGACAGAAAGGTCGAGAACCAGAGGACACAGATTTAAGGTGATTGGCAGAAGAACCAAAGGTGACGTAAGAAAAAACTTTTTTACGCAGTGAGTGGTTAGGATCTGGAATGCACTGCCTGAAAGGATGGTGGCGGCAGATTCAATCTTATCTTTCAAAAGGGAGTTGGATAAGTATTTGAAGGAAAAAATATTGCAGGGCTACAGGGAAAGGGTGGGGGAGTGGGACTAGCTGAGAGTCGGCACGGGCTCGATGGGCTGAATGGCCTTCTTCTGTGCTGTAACCATTCTATGATTCCAAAAATTGTAATTTTTATTATAATGGAAAATTTGACACTCCACAAAATTTAAATGAGTTGTTCAGGGCCGTATCGTTTGTTTAGCAGTCAATCCGCTGTTAAAACCCCAGTTACACCTAATCCAAAAGGGTCGAACATTTAACGGGGTACTTAACCGCGATATTACTGCGGAAAAGACCAAGTATTCATCAGTTTTCCTGATTTCCCTGATTACACGGATTGCCGGCTGTGGGTGGAGCCACAGCGCAGCCAGTGTCGGAGCAGCGAATGACTGACTGCAGCTTCAGGATTTCCCCGTTAGGGTGCGCTCGCGCTACATCCTGAACTTGCGGTCAGTTTCAGAGGGGTAATGACGGCGCACACTGCTCGCTCATTGTTTTTACCCACCGCAAATTCCGGGCCATTATGTGTGTGCTGGCACTATCGAGTTTCCAAACCATCATCACGGGTTCCAAATATTAACTTATTCTGATACACTACAATATCGCAGCCATACAATTGGTTAGGTCACTACCTGAGTAAGATAAAGTGTATCTTTGAAGTTCTGCAGTGGGTTCTCTGCATGAGAAAGGTTAAAGTGAATCTGAGTTTGGTCCAGCAGTTTCTTATTGCCAGCAACCTGGTGCTGTCGATGATCGACGAAAGAGCTTTTGTAATTCCAGTCTTCGGGAGAGGAAACCTGGTCAACAAGGAAAGGCAGAAACTTTAGAAGCATTTCATTTTCTTCTCAGACGTAACATTACCCCTAAAATACACAGATTTGTCCCATGGCCACTTTGTCTAAACAAAAGCGAGGATAGAGTGGAGCTCTTGGATTATAATTTGTGACAAAGCCATTCTTTTCCTTTACATCTGAAAGATGCCCTTCAAATAAAAGGAAAAATGTGAAGAGTTTTAGCAATATTCCAACTGAATCACCCCAAGCACACTTCATGGATCAGAATTGGGCTGACTTTTGGTCCATGGCACCTCAAAGAGTTAAACTATCGAAGTGGGGGGGGGGGGGGGGGCAGGGTGAACCTATGATTCCAGGGTTAAAGCCCCATCTCTGGGCCCGAGAGACTGGGAAATTCTCAGCTTCAATCCTCAATCTGTGCTGATTCAGCTGATCATAACCAGGGTAGAGGTAAAACTGACTGCAGCATTACTATTGGCCATGTTTTTAAATCACTAACTAACAATCCCTACTGAAAGTAAGTGTGAGTATGTGTATGTAAGTGTGTGTGTGTGTAAGTGTGAGCGTGTGTAAGTGTGAGAGTGTGCATGTGTAAACATCTAAGTGTGTGTGTGTGTGTGTGTGTGTGTGTGTGTGTGTGTGTGTGCGTGCGTGCGTGTGTAAGTGCACGCATGTATGTAAGCCTGCGCGTGTGTGTGTATGCGTGTGTACGCGCACATACACTAATTGAGATCAGGATCAGTTGTGATGTCCCCCACACCCCTCACCGTCAAGTCTCCCAGACCACTTGGGCAAGGCACTGGCGACCACACCCCCCACCGTCAAGTCTCCCAGACCACTTGGGCAAGGCACTGGTGACCACACCCCTCACCGTCAAGTCTCCCAGACCACTTGGGCAAGGCACTGGCGACCACACCCCTCACCGTCAAGTCTCCCAGACCACTTGGGCAAGGCACTGGTGACCACACCAGTGTGGGAGTAAGTGCTTTCAGGAGAGGAGGGAATGTAGAAAACGGGAGAGGATTTTTAAAAACACAGCTCGGGGTGTGAATGTGAGGGTTCTCTTCCATGATCCAATTCAGATAACTGTCGCAGAAAAAGACAGCATTGTTCCATAAAAAGGCTACATCTAGACAATATGTGGCATTTACATTTTAAAGAGATACCTGCAGTTACTGAACTTACCCTTTAAATTTATTCACCTGTCACTCAGTTAAGATCCCAATCATCTCTGGCTTAAATGGAACGCGCTGCCTGAAAGGGCGGTGGAAGCAGCTCCAATAGTAACTTTAAAAAGGGAATTGGATAAATACTTGAAAAAGGAGAAATTTACAGGACTCTGGGGAAAGAGCAGGGGGGAGTGGGACTAATTGGAGAGCTCTTTCAAAGAGCCGGCACAGGCACGATGGGCCGAATGGCCTCCTCCTGTGCTGTATCTTCAAGGGTTCCCAGTGTGGGTCTGTGCCCTCTAATTCTCAATATGGGCTCGCTTTGAAGAGTCTCTGGTCTGGGGGCACGAAAGCTGAAAATTGACACTGACACAAAGGATTGCTCAGCGCGTGAAGCCAGGTGGCAGCAATGTCGATTTATCGCTCACCAATATCACAAGGCTCTCATTACATTGCAACACCATCTCCTTGTTCATGCACAGAAAAAGTGACGCTAGTGCAAGTCATAAAACAAACAAGAATGACTATTTCTGTATGTAATAGGACAAAGGTAACCACACAGATTGCATTGAATTACTGCCCTTCAACACTAAAGCTAATTTTAGACAACTATTATGTGACTGAAACCAGAAGAGCGCTTCTCCTGGTACAGTTCCAAATCAGCAGAACAATTTCAACACTCAAAACAACCGTGACTTCATGAAATCCTTTTACCAGCTTCTGCAAAGCAAGAGGTGCACGCTCAGATCACACGATCATGTGTATGACTGGGTCACGCTGCACGTTGATCATGACTTAATGGGATTATTTTAATTAGTCAAAAGGGAACTAGCTCTATTTACTCGGGTGATTTATTTTCTTCTCTGGCAATTTCAAACAACAATTTCTAGCGACAGAAATACTCGCACTATTACAGACCATTTCTACAGTGGAGAAGGATGGCCAAGACTGGAAGCCGTATTCAGATGCAAATCTTGACTTTGGAAAATGTGTCCAGTCCCAGCAGTCAGCTGTGTAATTATAATAGTGAACATCACCGTAATGGACATCATAAGGGTTTTTGGCAACCCACTTCTCCCGCATGGATTCCTCTCCGTTAGTGGGACTTGAAGCAATATAAGGTCGACTCCTGTCCTCCTGGGAACAGATTTTAAATATTAGTCCAGCAGTGGCTCTAAGCGAGTCTGTACTAATCATTAAAAAATACTGAAATAAGAACAGGAAATGCTGGAAACACTCAGCAGGTCAGGCAGCATCTGTGGAGAGAGAAAGAGAGTTAACGTTTCAGGTCGATGATCTTTTGTCTAATCTTCTCTCTCCACAGATGCTGCCTGACCTGCTGAGTATATCATAGAATCACAGAATGGTTGCAGCACAGTAGGAGGCCATTCGGCCCCTCGAGCCCGTGCCGGCCCTCTGCAAGAGCACTTCAGCCAGTCCCACTCCCCCGCCCTTTCCCCGTAGCCCTGTAATTTTTTTCCTTCAGGTACTTATCCAATTCCCTTTTGAAAGCCACGATTGAATCTGCCTCCACCACCCTTTCAGGCAGTGAATTCCAGATCATAACCACTCGCTGCGTAAAAAGGTTTTTCCTCATGTCGCCTTTGGTTCTTCTGCCAATCACCTTAAATCTGTTAAATTCTATTTCCAGCATTTTTATTTCAGATTTTCAGCATCCGCATTTTTTTGCTTTTATAAAAATACAGATATAGTTAAATGGCTTATATTGCCTTTTGGGGGCAAACTCAGTTCCTTATTCTGCAAGAAACAGATTGTTGCATGAAGCTGCCAAGACACACTCTTGGGAAGAGATTGTGCTGCACCTCCAGTTATACAATCTCACCCCCAGTGCTAACAATGTACTGATAATGACCGCCTGTTGATACAATGTGGATTTGACTTTACAAACAGGGCGAGGTGTTTTGCTTGATTTTTCTGACATGAGTCCCTTATGGTGTCCCACAGCGACACTGCCAATTCGTGCTGAATCACGGGCAGCTTTGTGAAATGCACCTAAAGCCACTAGAAATAACACTGAGACTAACCAAAACTTATTTCAAATAGGACCCTCACAGCAAGTAGACAAGAGAGATTTTCACTGAACTAGCCTGGGGCTGGATTGAAAGCCAGGTTGCAGAGGTGAGCGAGCAATAATCTAACCCACCATGTCACTCAGTCACTGTACTCTGGGATCTTCAGCTCTGCTTTCACAAAGCAAAGGAGTGCTTCGGGTGGTGAAAGCATCTGACTGTAAAATCTCTCGAAGTGTTGTGTATGATATGCTACAGTTATATAAAGCTCTGGTTAGACCCTGTCTGGAGTCACTGCACCCCAGGAAGGATATATCGGCCTCGGAGGGGGAGCAGCGCAGATTCACCAGAATGATACCGGGGCTAAAAGGGTTAAATTACGAGGACAGGTTGGTAAGACTGGGCTTGTATTCCCTCGAGTTTAGAAGATTAAGGGGTGATCTAATCGAGGTGTTTAATATGACTAAAGGAGTCGATGGGGTAGATAGAAAGAAACTATTTCTTCTGGTGGGTGGAGTCCAGAACAAGGGGGGGGCATCACCTTAAAATTAGAGCCCGGCCATTCAGGAATGATGTCAGGAAGCACTTCTTCTCACAAAGGGCAGTGGAAATCTGGAACTCTCGCCCAAAAAGCTGCTGAGGCTGGGGGTCAATTGAAAATTTCAAAACTGCGTTTGATGGATTTTTGTTATGAAAGGTTATTATGGGTTACGGAACCAAGGCGGGTAGATGGAGTTAAGATACAGATCAGCCCTGATCTCATTAAATGGCGGAACAGACTCGGGGGGGCTGAATGGCCGCCTCCTGTTCCTGGAGATTTGCTGACCCTTTCTAAACTGTTCCAACCCAATAGTTATCTGTAAATCAAGTTAAATTATGGAAAACACACAGGGCAGCAGATATTGCATCAACATCATACGCTGTAACTGTAACTATTATTGCCATTTTACGTTTCGTTGCAGATGTTTGTACAATTCAAGTCACAATTTGCATCTGTTGAACCGTGGTGCTTAAATCCCCCTGCACTCTGTATAGGATCACGTTTAGCTGGCAGGTTCTGCAACAAGTACCTTTACTTCCCCCAGGTTTGATGATATTTTGGGGCCATTTCTTCTCTGCTTTGCACCCAAAGTGTTTCTATTTTCCGGACACAAAGCAGAGGAGCATTGGGCGGAGACCTGTCTTACACTGGGTCTGGGTTTGTGCTCCACACCCCTTTCCGGGCATGGGATGTCCAAAAAGTGCTTCGCTGCACCTCAGAAGAGGCTTCAGCATTTAAAGGGATATTGTAAGCGAGGTTATGTGGCATCGTACTGGTCCCCTCCATTTCCAGTGTTCGTAAGTCAGGCACAGGCTGAACCCCATTTAAATGGGGCGCTGAGTTTCAAACACTGCCACGTTTAAAGAGACAGCAAGAAGTGCGTTCATCCATTATTGCGCACTGTGCTGCTGAAAATTGTGAGGTTTGCAGTTGCAGAACTGGTGAAGGAGAGCTGGGCAGTTCCTGGGGTACCCTTCAGTAGAATGGGGGGGGGGGTCGCATTTATCATACCCCAGCCCTAGGCATGTGCTATTTGGAAGAGGAGGCTGAGAGGAATGAAAAACATGCACTTTTGGTTGCCAGGTCAGTGCAGCATCCTCATCAGAGGTGGAAATCTACTCACCGTTACCCATCTGGATCAATGTATCGGCCCCACAGGGCTATTCTGAACCTGACAAGGCAGCAATGCCATCACCAGCTTTGACTGACTGGTGAAGCAATCCAAGAGTTATGCGACCTGCTGTAAGTGGAGCTGCAGCAACATTCAATGGCAGTCACGGCGCTGCCAGCGGCAGTCAAGGTGACCACTGCCCTGAATTTCTTCACGTCAGGGTCTGTCCAGGGGGCCACTGGGGACATATGGCCAGTCATTCAGTTAGCAGTCCATCAATGTATTAAACAAGTCACTGATGCCTTGGTTTCCCAAGCTATTACAACCCGCTTCCCATGTACCACAGGGAGCGACAACCCCGATCCTTAGGGCCATTTCAAATGGCAAGATTCCCCAAAGACCAGGGGATAATAGGGGGCACCCATATAGTCTTGGATGTTCCTGGGGAAGGCGGAGCTAGGGGATTGAGAGCGGAGGGCTTGGGAGAGGAGAGCACAAGAATTTTTAATGAGAGGTGAGAGGGATGGAAGAATATTGATTCCATCAACTTTTCATAAAACAGGTTCATCACTCCTAGTAACAACACAAATGTTAATTTACATTTATAACCTGCTATTTATAAAAGCCAGCACTCTTCTACAAGTTTAATGCTGACAAACTACATTTACACACAATCATCACAAGGAGTTCTCATTGCTCGCTTGTGCTCTCTTAATTAACATCCATGAGACCAAATCTTTTAAATTAGTGTCATGGAAATGAGCTGACCATAAAAATAATGGCCCAGAAATTCAGGTCGAGGGCTTCCCGCGGGTGCAAGCCCCGACCTGCCCTTACCTAGCGCGCCGGCCGTTGAGCTGTGGGCCCCCGTGGGATTCCGATCCTGGGCCTCCTCCAACTGCCGGCGCGCAGTGCTTGCGTATCCCAGGGGCGCAGTTAGTTCAATGCGTCCCCTGGGATCACGTGGGCCATGGAGAGCCAATGGTAGCAGGGAATGCTCCATTCATAAGTTTGTCAGGAACCTATAAATACTATAAGCCCCAAAACATCACTAAATCTTCAAATAATTTTTTTTTTAAATCACATTTTTAAAATAAACTATAAATTACATGAAATAACTATTTTAAACAATCATTTAAATTTTTGAAAAAATTAATTACATTTTCTAACAGGGCTAAAAATAAACTTACCTTTCTTTAAAGTATTTAAAAATAATAAACCTGTGGAAAAAATGTTTTAATTTTAATTAATTCACCACTTACCTTGTAAAAAGCAGGCCTTGCGGCTGCTTTTTAAAGTGTAACTTCTGGAGATTTACCCTCCCGGGAAAACCTGCAAAAAAAACGTAAGTTCGATGCGCACGCGCAGCCTCTCCCGCGCATGCATTCGACCTCTGAACCCTTTCCTTTAAGGAAACGGAAGGGCCGGTTTCCCGCGCATGCGCAGTGCATGCACGAAACCGGCACTTCCATTGGGCTTACGGGTGAGTACCCCGTGTGTACTCACCCGTGGAGACCCGAATTTCTGGGCCGATGAGTTTTACTGCATTTCATGCTTAGTGTGTATTCAGAGCGACAATAATAACTAAAGACTTACTCTATGAGCAACCAGTCACCAGGAGTACTGTGCACAGTTTTAGTCTCCTTATCTGAGAAAGGACATACATGCCTTAGAGGCGGTGCAATGAAGGCTCACTAGATTGATTCCTGGGATGAGAGGGTTATCCGATGAGGAGAGTGTTGTGTATTTTGAATGTTGTATTTGAATTGTCCCACATAGCTTACCGTAGTTGTGATGTGCAATGCACTATAGGAAATAGAGTGCATTTAGTTGAGAAGATTCTTTGGAAAGTGTTGGCTGTTAACTGAACTCTGTCTCCTGCGTACTCTTTTAATTGTTATACAAGCAAGGTTATTAAACTCTTGAGATATAGCAAAAGTGGCGACGAGGACATCTGAACTTACGTGGCTCTGCTGTGCGGAAGAGAGTCGGGTTTTACGTGTTTAAAACTGTTATTTTTGCCGTGGACAGTTAATTAAAGAGGCTGGCTCGAGGATAAAGGAGCTTGAAATGGCGGGAAGACGAGACAGCGTATAAGGTACTAACGACTTGAGGAAGGGAGGAAAAGCAGTGAGTAAATCGGGAAGGACATTTATTCAACTGTGAAACGATCTGTGAATTGAAGCACTAAATAACTGATAGTGATTTTAGTTGAGTTCAACATTGGAAGGATCCTTAGTGAATGATAATTAAGCGCCTGAGAGAAGGAAAATGGCTGGAATTATCGGTAACATTGGACCGTTTGATGAGAATGTCGAACAATGGAGCTCATACCTAGAACGATTTGAATACTTCACACAAGCAAATGACATTGGAGGGAACAAAGTAGTACCTACATTGTTAAGTGTGATGGGACCAAAGACTTTCAATCTTTTACGTACTTTAGTGCATCCAGATAAACCAGGGACTAAACAATATAGTGAAATTGTGGAGATACTTAAAGGGCATTTTTCACCCAAACCCCTAGTCATAGCTGAGAGGTTTAGGTTCCACAGGCGTAACCAGGAAGAAGGAGAAACAGTGACCATGTTTGTAGCTGCACTAAAAAGACTATCAGAGCACTGTGAGTTTAATGACGTGCTAAATACTATAAGAGACAGGCTAGTGTGTGGTATGAGAACTGAAGCCATACAGAAGAGACTATTAACGGAGAGTAATCTGACTCTACAAAAGGCCATTGAAATCAGTATTTCCATGGAATTGGCAGCTAAGGAAGCTCAACAACAGTTGGGTGCAACAGAAAAAGTGCACAAAGTAAGAACAGAGAGCCAAGGGCCATGCTTCCGTTGTGGCAAAACGGGGCATCTTGCGTCTGCATGCTGGTGTGTGGACATGGATTGCCACAGCTGTGGTAAAAAGGGACATATTCAGCGCGCATGCAGAAATAAAAAGGATACAGAGACAACGTCAAAGACGGAAGGAAGAAAAAAACCATTCAGACAAAAGATAAAGAAGCATGTCCGCTCTGTAGAACAGGACAAAACAGAGGCAAGTGACACTTCAGAGGAGGAACTATCACTGAACGTGTTGACTGTAGCTGGGGATTCGCATGGCTACTGGGTCTCACCCTTGCTAGAGGGACAGCCTGTGCGAATGCAGATCGATACTGGGGCAGCAGTATCTCTTATGTCAGAGACAGTCTACAAAAAGACATTAAAGCACCTTCCACTTCAGCCAGCTAACATAGCGTTAAAAACATATACCGGTGAAAAAGTAACCGTGAGAGGTATCACTGAGGTCACAGTTCAGTTGAATGGACAAACTAGGAAGTTGCCACTCTACATAGTTAAAGGAGAATACCCCTCCCTACTGGGACGTTCGTGGATGGAGAGAATAAAATTAGACTGGTCATCAGTCTACATGATGTCACACAATGATCCAGGCTTACCCGCCATCTTAAAGAAACATGCAGAAGTCCTTAATGGAGAACTGGGTAGCATGAAAGATATTACTGTGAAGCTTTGTATTAAGCAGGATAGCAAACCCAAGTTCATGAAGGCACGACCTGTACCTTATGCCATCAGACCAAAAGTCGAGGCTGACTTAGAAGCCCTAGCTGAAAGCGGAGTACTAGAACCAGTCAGCGTGAGTGAATGGGCAACGCCCATCGTACCAGTGCTCAAGAAAGGGGGTGGAGTTAGGATATGTGGAGATTTTAAAGTAACTGTTAACCCTGTATTGTCAGTGGAGCAATATCCGCTTCCCCATATTGATGATTTGTTTGCGGGACTTGCTGGGGGCCAGGAGTTTAGCACAATCGACCTCTGTCAAGCCTAGACAGTTTCCTAGAAGTAAAGGGAATTAAGGGTTACGGGGAGCGGGCAGGAATTTGGACATGAGTCTAGGTTCGGATCGGTCATGGCCCTGTGGGTAGCGGAGCAGGCCCAGGGGCCGTGTAGCCTGATCCTGCTCCTATTTCGTATGTCTAATTCTGTTAGATTCAGGAGATGGTTCTGTGATAGTGGATTGGCGGTTAGGATCAGATCAGCCATGATCTTATTGAATGGCGGAGCAGGCTCGAGGGGCCGATTGGCCTACTCCTGCTCCTATTTCTTATGTTCTTATGTACCTGCAAATGCATGTGGATGAACAGTCACGAGAAATGCTGACTATTGTGACGCACAAGGGCCTATTTAGGTATCGTCGACTTCCTTTCGGAATTACATCAGCTCCAGCGCTTTTCCAACGTGCTATGGACCAGATCCTTAGTGGATTGCCTGGAGTCCAGTGCTACTTAGATGAAATCTTAATTACTGGGTGTGATGACCAAGACCATCTGCGTAACTTGGACGCAACGCTACAGAGACTGAGGGATTACGGACTCAGGGTTCGCAGGGATAAATGCGATTTTTTTCAGGCATCAGTTGAGTACCTCGGTCATGTGATCGATACCACAGACCTTCACAAGGCACCGTCCAAGACCAAGTCAACCGTGGATGCCCCAGCACCTGAAAATATCAGCTAGCTGCGTTCTTTTCTAGGGTTACTGAACTACTATGGACTGTTCATACCGAACCTACCCTCGATGCTGAGGGCCGCTGCATTGGTTGCTATGTAAAGACAAGAAGTGGGAATGGACTAACAAGTGCCAGGAGGCGTTCATGACAGCAAAGGACACGCTCCTGAAGTCAGAGGCTTTGACGCATTTTAACCCTTCATTACCAATACAGTTAGCTTGCGATGCATCGTCATATGGTGTGGGAGCAGTCATTTCTCATATCATGCCAAACGGAGAAGAGAAGCCGATAGCATTCGCATCTAGGACTTTGAACAGAGCTGAAACTAACTACGCCCAAATAGAACGAGAAGCACTGAGCATCGTTTTTGGCGTTCGCAAGTTTCACCAATATTTGTACGGGACAGTTCACCCTACTAACAGATCACCGCCCTCTCACGACCATCTTCGGGCCACATACAGGGATTCCGTCACTTGCTGCGAGCAGAATGCAAAGGTGGGCGCTGCTGTTGTCTGCACACACCTTTGACATTAGATATCGTAAGTCTGACCTGCACGGCAACGCCGACGGTCTTTCCAGGTTGTCGCTGCCTGTCACCAAGCCTATGACGCGTAGCATGGACATCTGCTATTTTAGGCAGGTGGAGAACGCGCCTGTTACTTCGACACAGGTCCGACGAAACACCAGAAACGACCCAGTGTTGTCTGCAGTGCTGGACATTATCGTCAGGGGCAAGCTTGACAGCGATGACCCAAACCTGAAACCATATCTCAAGGAGAAACGAACTGTCGGTGCAGTCTGGATGTTTGCTGTGGGGGAGGAGAGTGGTTATTCCACCATCGCTACGGAAACCAGTGTTACAGCAACTACACTCCGGACACTGCGGAATGGTTCGTATGAAAGAAATAGCGAGGAGCTACTTCTGGTGGCCGGGTATGGATGGACAGATTGAGGACAAAGCTAAAACCGGTTCCTCATGTCAGAGAGTTCGTAATGTGCCACAGCTTGCACCTCTTCACCCCTGGGACTTTCCGGAGGAAGCATGGCACCGCATTCATGTAGACTTTGCAGGTCCATTCGAGGAGAGAATGTTCCTGGTGGCTGTTGACGCGCACAGTAAGTGGCCAGAGGTTGTTATAATGAGGTCCACCACCGCTGAGAAGACCATCGAGAAGTTAGGTGAGGTGTTCAGCCGATTTGGATCTCCGATGCAACTTGTCTCAGACAACGGTCCACAGTGGGTGTCACAAAAAATGGCTACATTCCTGCAGGTGAATGGCGTACAAAATATCAGGGCTGCACCATACCACCCTGCGACCAATGGTCTAGCTGAGAGGTTTGTTCAGACCATGAAACACTCTCTAAAGGCATTGCAAGGCCAGGGAACGCTTCATCAGCACCTGAATAGTTTCCTGTTGAGTTACAGGAACACACCACATGCGACCACAAAAGCATCACCTGCCACTCTACTGCTCAAAAGAGAGCTACGAACCAACTTCGACCTGCTGAAACTGCCAAAGGTGAAAGACGTGGTACAGTATCAGCAGGACAAGCAGATCAAGCGACGTGAACAACGCTCCAAAGACAGAGTCTTCAGTCCAGGTGAACATGTGTTGGCACGGAACTACAGTGGTGGACCTAAGTGGTTTCCTGCTACTGTCATTGCACAGACTGGTCCAGTATCCTACACTGTAGAGACCCGAGGACATTGTCTGGAACAGACACACCGATCAGCTTCTACGAAGTGCAGCATCACCCACTGAACCACCAACAGCAGTTTATCTGCCATTGGGTGACGCTGTGGGTCATCCGCCTTCTACACCGAGAGGCTCACCTTCTGAGGAAGCAGCCGCTTCAGCCCCTATCTCATCAGCAAGGGAGACCTGTATACAGGCACTCCAGCCGCCTACACCTGTGTTGACGTCACCTGTGAGAGACAATGAACTGGAGAGCCAGGTTGACCGCCGGTATCCTACCAGAGAGCGGCGGGCCCCTATACGTTTGAACTTATAATTCAGAGGCTTACCCTTTATCTGGGGCAGAATAATCCCCATGGGTATAGCCATGGTTGGAGGAAGTCTACCTCACTCCCAGGTTATTGTGTTTTAAAAATGTTGTGGTTCTATTGGGACATCTAATGTAAGAGGGGAGGAGATGTTGTGTATTTTGAATGTTGTATTTGAATTGTCCCACATAGCTTACTGTAGTTGTGATGTGCAATGCACTATGGGAAATCGAGTTGAGAAGATTCTCTGGAAAGTGTTGGCTGTTAACTGAACTCGGTCTCCTGCGTACTCTTTTAATTGTTATACAAACAAGGTTATTAAACTCTTGAGATGTAACAGAGAGATCGTGTAGAATGGGCCGATACTCTCTGGAGTTTAGAAGAATGAGAGGTGATCTCATTGAAACATACAAGATTCTGAGGGGGGATTGACAGGGTAGATGGTGAGAGGTTGTTTCCCCCTGGCTGGAGAGTCTAGAACTAGGGGGGCATAGTCTGAGGATAAGGGGTCGGCCTTTTAAGACCAAGATGAGGAGGAATTTCTTCACTCAGAGGGTGGTGAATCTAGGGAATTCTTTACGTCAGAGGGCTGTGGATGCTGAATCGTTGAGTATATTCAAAGCTGAGAGCGATAGATTTTTGGACTCATGGGGAATCAAGAGATAGAAACATAGAAGATAGGAGCAGGAGTAGGCCATTCGGCCCCTCGAGCCTGCTCCGCCATTCAATGAGATCATGGCTGATCATCCAAATTCAGTACCCCGTCCCTGCCTTCTCCCCATATCCCTTGATCCCTTTAGCCTTAAGAAATATAAGAAAGATATGGGGATTGGGCAGGAAAGTGGAGTTGAGGTTGATGATCAGCCGTGATCTTATTAAATGGCGGAGCAGGCTCGAGGGGCCGTGTGGCTGACTCCTGCTCCTAATTCTTGTGCTCTTATGTAACACATGGAACTGCTGCAGTCAGTATTGATTAGAGCCCGTTCAGTGACTGGATTCCAATGAGGCTTCTGGGATGAACTGTTTACAGACAGCAAGAAACAGCATAAGAGTGTTCCGTTCCACAAGGAAATGGTTTCCAAATACTCGACACTATTTGATTCCCAGAAAGATAATAGATCCAGTGGACTTTAGTTGTGGGATGATTGCTCCCAGTGAACTCTATTTATAAATCATTGCACTTATCTGATCGGACGACCAAAGCACCAAATGCTATTACGGCATGCTTTTTTTTCCAAAGCTCGTGACTGTAACAGAATCGCTGTCTATTTTGGGAACATTTCTTAATCCTCAAGAATGTCAAAAAACACAAGGTATCCATCTCTCATGTCAAACTGACACTAAACGCTCCACATTGCTGCAACATCACAACCACATTGCAAACTGAAGGCCGTTTAGTGATGCGTGTCTTTATCATGTGTATTCATTTATGTAACAACAACAACTTGTATTTATAGAGTGCCTTTATTATAGTAAAACATCCCAAGGCACTGCACAGGAGTATTTTAAGACAAAAAAATTGACACCGATCCACATAAGAATAAATTAGGGCAGGTGACCAAAAGCTTGGTCAAAGAGGTAGGTTTTAAGGAGCGTCTTAAAGGAGGAAAGAGGCGGAGAGGTTTAGGGAGGGAATTCCAGAGCTTAGTGCCCCGGCAACAGAAGGCACGGCCGCCAAAGGCTGAGCGATTATAATCAGGGATCCTCAAGAGGGCAGAATTAGAGGAGCGCAGATATCTTGGGGGTGGGGGGGTTGTGGGGCTGAAAGAGATTGCAGTGATAGGACGGGGCGAGGCCATGGAGGGATTTGAACACAAGGATGAGAATTTTGAAATCGAGGCGTTGCTTAACCGGCAGCCAATGTAGGTCAGGGGTGATGGGTGAACGGGACTGGATGAGTAACTGGATAAGTAATAACCTGCCTGCCTGAAGAATACTTGTTTTGACGCCCAACCCCCAACTGGTGCTTCATGTTAATATGATGTTTGGCGCATATCAAATTGCAGCTTAATAGCATGATATTCTCTCTAGAATACACTGGGTTAAAGTATTTGATAAATTTTGAGTGACACTATTTTTCCAAGTGTTGCTACTAAAGTAACCAAATTTACTAAAATAATGGCGCTGCGTTATTTTAGATTTATTTAATAGAATTTACAGCACAGAAACAGGCCATTCAGCCCATCTGGTCCATACCAGTGTTTATGCTCCACACCAGCCTCCTCCCACCCTACAATTTAGCTCACCCGACCAGCATAACCTTCTATTCCTTCCTCCCTCATGTACTTAGGCTTGGGCTGCTAAGTGGCAAGTAACATTTGTGCCACACAAGTGTCAGTCAATGACCATCTCCAACAAACGAGAGTCTAACCATCGCCCCTTGACATTCAACGACATTACCATTGCCGAATCCCCCACCATCAACATCCTGGGGGTTGTGGTTATTGGAGGTCAATCATCTCAGTCCCAGGACATCGCTGCAGGAGTTCCTCATCACAGTGTCCTAGGCCCAACCATCTTCAGCTGCTTCATCAATGACCTTCCCTCCATCATAAGGTCAGAAGTGGGGATGTTCGCTGATGACTGCAGTGTTCAGTTCCATTCACAACTCCTCAGATAATGAAGCAGTCCATGCCCGCATTCAGCAAGACCTGGACAATATTCAGGCTCAGGCTGAGAAGTGGCAGGTAACATTCGCGCTGCACAAGTGCCAGGCAATGATTATCTCCAACAAAAGAGAGTCTAAACACCGCCCCTTAACATTCAACAGCATTACCACCGCCGAATCCCCCACCATCAACATCCTGGGGGTTACCATTGACCAGAAACTTAACTGGACCAGCCACATAAATACTGTGGCTACAAGAGCAGGTCAGAGGCTGGGTATTCTGCGGCGAGTGTCTCACCTCCTGACTCCCCAAAGCCTTTCCCCCAAAGCCTTTCCTCCATCTATAAGGCACAAGTCAGGAGTGTGATGGAATATTCTCCACATGCCTGGATGAGTGCAGTCGTGCTGAAGACTTGCGCTCCAGAACTAGCTGCGCCACCAGCCAACTACAACACTGGCAGCCCGCTTGACTGTCACCCCATCCACCACCTTAAACATTCACTCCCTCCACCACTGGCGTACCGTGGCTGCAGTGTGTACCATCGACAAGATGCACTGCAGCAACTTGCCAAGGCTTCTTTGACAGCACCTCCCAAACCTGCGACCTCTTCCACCTAGAAGGACATGGGCAGCAGGCGCATGGGAACACCACCACCTCCAAGTTCCCCTCCAAGTCACACACCATCCTGACTTGGAAATACGTCGCCATTCCTTCATCGTTGCTGGGTCAAAATCCTGGAACCCCCTCCCTAACAGCACAGTGGGAGCACCTTCACCACAAGGACTGCAGCGGTTCAAGGCAACAGCTCACCACCACCGTCTCAAGAGGCAATTAGGGATGGGCGATAAATGCCGGCCTTGCCAGCGATGCCCACATCCCAGAAACGAATAAAAAAAAAACTGGGAGCAAAGAAAATGGAAATAAAGGCAAAGGACCATGAAAGATTGTACATGTGCAGAGGACAGAGCCTCACTTCAGGGCATGCATGTCAGACTGTTATCTCTGTAACCTCCTACAACCCTCCGAGATCTCTGTGCTCCTCCAAATCTGGCCTCTTGTGCATCCCCGATTTTCATCATTCCACCATTGGCAGCCGAGCCTTCAGCTGCCTAGGCCCCGAGCTCTGAAATCCCCTCCCCAAATCTCTCTGCCTCTTTCTACGCCTTTAAGATGCTCTCCTTAAAACCCTTCTTTGGCCAAGCTAAGTAAATAAGGCATACAAGTCAGTTTAAACACTATAGGATAGATTTTGCTAGTTTTCACTTAATAGACAAAAGATCCTAGGAGGGGGAACTCTGCTCATCTGCTCGCCCAAATTCCTGATGGTGCAAATTCTTAACATCTACCCTCATTCCTAAAAACATTGAGCATATTATCCAGAAGGTAACGTGCTTCCTTAAATTGTAAAGTATATACGTATTCATCAACAGACCACTTCTCCCTCTTATATTTTCAGATCTTCAGAAATGTGCCTTATAGATTATATAACAGATTATATCTAGCACAGTTGCATTTAAGGAGAAGCTGGATAAACACGAGGGAGAAAGGAATAGAAGGTTATATTGATAGGGTGAGATGAGGAGGGGTGGGAGGAGGCTGGTGTGGAGCAGAAACACCGGCACGGACCAGTTGGGCCGAATGGCCTGTTTCTGTGCCGTACATTCCATGTAACAATGCTTCTACAGATTTCATTGCTTTTTTACGATTGTCAAAGTTTCCAGACAATGCTAAGTGTGTTGGAAATTAGTAGCAGTCTAAACTTATTTCATACCTAAACTGGTTGCTTACCTCAGATACTATTTCTCTAATATTATTAACATAGAGTTGCACATAGTCCTCCAAGTACCGCGTCATGTTTGATGATGGAATATGGAACCAGTTTAATGCAAGTGCAGCCTCATTTTCATTGCTTCCACTCCAGATTATGATGGACGGATGGGATTTTAGCCGCCGGACCTGAAGACAAAAAGCAAAACTTACTTAAACAAATGTAGTTAAAGACACTTGTGGAGACTCACATCCAACAGAATTACAGGGCTGCAAATGCAGCAGATACAAAGAAGTGACTGTGTGGAGAGATGGCCAACAGCATCATTTAACAAACTGGAAGATCCACTCTTGGTGCTTTTGGGCATTTAGCTGGAAGGCAGGGCAGGGTCCCTGCAGAGGGTTGAAGAGATTATTGGATCTCATGTTAGAGAAGAACGTCGCAATGTATAGACATAGAAACATAGAAAAATAGGAGCAGGAGTTGGCCATTCGGCCCTTCGAGCCTGCTCCGCCATTCAATATGATCATGGCTGATCCTCTATCTCAATACCATATTCCCGCTCTCTCCCCATACCCCTTGATGCCTTTTGTGCCTAGAAATCTATCTATGAGCAGAATAGTCAAATGCCATCATGGTTGCAATAATGGACAAAACCATTATTGGAGATACGTGGTCTTTAGAAAGATGGCCTTCACTTGACAATTTCCAAAGTAACACAAACTTTAGCCTGAGTATAAAAATATAAGAATTAGGAGCAGGATTCGGCCCCTCGAGTCTGCTCCGCCATTCAATAAGATCATGGCTGATCTTCGACCTCAACTCCACTTTCCCGCCCGATCCCCATATCCCTTGGTTCCCCTAGAGTCGAAAAATCTATTGATCTCAGCCTTGAATATACTCAATGATTCAGCATCCACAGACCTTTGGGCAGAGAATTCCAAAAATTCACAACCCTCTGAGTGAAGAAATTCCTCCTCATCTCAGTCTAAAATGGCCGACCCCTTATCCTGAGACTGTGACCCCTGGTTCTAGACTCTCCAGCCAGGGGAAACAACCTCTCAGCATCTACCCTGTCAATCCCCCTCAGAATCTTACATGTTTCAATGAGATCACCTATAAGAACATTTTAATGATCTATGTACATGGACCCCCATGTCTCTTCATGTTCATGAAGAATGTAAGATTGGCGTATGTGTTTAATCTGACCCAAGGGCAAAGGTTTTGGGGAAACAAATTATACCAACAAGGTGGAAAGAAGCTGTATTTAGAATTGGCATAACAAGCAAACTGTTCTAGGACACGGAATGTAAAGGGGACAGATAGAACCAAGAACTACAATAGAAAGAATTAGAAATACTTTAAAATAAAAGGGGGAGAAGAAATGGGCCAAAGCTTCTGCCCCTGCCGACCATCCTGTGATCCCTGTTGGTGGGGTTGGATGAGAGTACAGGGTGGGGCCAAGCTGCGATGGCCTACAGTCCAAGTGCCTGCTGGCATTTACTGAACAATGGCTGATGTTGGACCAGAGGGCTGCGAACAGCCATGGAAATGTACCCAGACTGCCTTCAAGAGACGATGGTGAGGGAGCTGATAGTGATATAAAATTAAAATACTATTGACACTTGGCAGAGAAAACCAAGATCATAGAGAATCATAGAATGGTTACAGCACAGGAGGAGGCCATTCGGCCCGTCGAGCCTGTGCCGGCTCTCTGCAAGAACACTTCAGCTAGTCTCACTCCCCCGCCCTTTCCCCGTAGCCCTGCAAATTTTTTCCCTTCAGGTACTTCTCCAATTCCCTTTTGAAAGCTACAATTAAATCTGCCTCCACCACCCTAACCACATTCTAACCACTCGCTGCGTAAAAAAGTTTTTCCTCATGTCACCTTTGGTTCTTCTGCCAATCACCTTAAATCTGTGTCCTCTGGTTCTCGACCCTTCCACCAATGGGAACAGTTTCTCTCCATCTACTCTGTCTAGACTCCTCTGTCAGCTGTGGCTCAGTGGGCAGCACACTCGCCTCTGAGTCAGAAGGTTGTGGGTTCAAGTCCCACTCCAGGGACTTGAGCACATAAAGCGAGGCTGACACTCCAGTGCAGTGCTGAGGGAGTGCTGCACTGTCGGGGGTGCCGTCTTTCAGATGAGACGTTAAACCGAGGCCCCGTCTGCTCTCTCAGGTGGACGAAAAGATCCCATGGCACCATTTCAAAGAAGAGCAGGGGAGTTCTCCCCGGTGTCCTGGGGCCAATATTTATCCTTCAACCAACATCACTAAAACAGATTATCTAGTCATTATCACATTGCTGTTTGTGGGAGCTCGCTGTGCGCAAATTGTCTGCCGCGTTTCCTACATTACAACAGTGACTCCATTTCAAAATGTACTTCATTGACTGTAAAGCGCTTTGAGACGTCCGGTGGTCGTGAAAGGCGCTATATAAATGCAAGTCTTTCTTTGTTTTCTTTCTTTCTCATGATTATAAACTGTTGTAACATAGCAGGTCAACAATTCAGAGCAGATGGACCAAGAGATAGCATCAGTAAAGCTGGAAACCTGAACAGTACTAAAACACTGTCTGTACTGCCACATGCCACTATAAATTAATATTTAAAATCCAAGAATCACATGATAAAGCACAGTAATACGCTTTGCAGCTGTTGTTGCAGCACATATACTCCTTTAACATTATGGATAATCGTGGGTGTGTTCCCCAAGATTGACACTCCATGATTTCCAGATATTCGCTTCCTGCAGGAGAGGCTCTGTACTAGGGGTGCGCATTCATAAAATGCACCAGTTAAGTCTATTTTATCCCTTCAGTTGGCAGAGCACGTCAGTTGTTTAGACATTGAATTTTCTTGGCAACATACATAGCACAAACATAACATTACAGAGGGCTTTTAACATAGAAAATCTCCCACAGCATTTCACCGAGGCATAATAAAAATAACTGGATGCCAAGCCAAATAATGAGATTAGGAAGGGGGGGGGGCAAAAGCTAAGTCAGAGGTGGGTTGTAAGGACGTCTTAAAAGGAGAGGCGGAGAGATTTAAACATAGAAACATAGAAGATAGGAGCAGGAGTCGGCCATTCGGCCCCTCGAGCCTGCTCCGCCATTCAATGAGATCATGGCTGATCATCCAAATTCAGTACCCTGTCCCTGCTTTCTCCCCATACCCCTTGATCCCTTTAGCCTTAAGAAATATATCCAACTCTTTCTTGAATATATTTAATGAACTGGCCTCCACTGCCTTCTGTGGCAGAGAATTCCACAGGTTCACCACTCTCTGGGTGAAGAAATTCCTCCTCATTTCAGTCCTAAATGGCTTACCCCTTATCCTTAGACTGTGACCCCTGGTTCTGGACTCCCCCGCCATCGGGAACATCCTTCCTGCATCTAGTCTGTCTAGTCCTGTTAGAATTTTACAAGTTTCAATGAGATCCCCTCTCATTCTTCTAAACTCCAGTGAATATAAGCCTAGAGTTTAGGGAGGAAATTTCAGAATGTGGGGACAAAAAAAAGGGACACAGCCGTCATTGGTGGGACAAAGGGAGAGGGCAATGCTGCACAGCCCGGAGTCGGAGGCACAGAGAGTTTGAGGGGACAGAATAATGACAATTTTAAGTGGGCGAATACGAGCTAATGTGGGTCAGTGAGGATGAGGCGATGGGTGAGTAGGACTTGGTGTGGGATGGGGTACGGGCAGCAGGTACTGGATGAACGAAAGTTTACAGAAGGTGGAAGATGAGAGGCCAGTCAGGAGAGCTTTGGAATAACAGGCTGGAGGTGAAAAAGGCAGGAATGAGGATTTCAGTAACAGATGGGCTGAGGTGGATCAGAGGTGAGCGACTTCAGAGAGGTGAAATTGGCGGTCTTTGTGATGGAGAGGATACAGGGTCAGAAGCTCAGCGTGAGGTCGAAAAGGATGTTAAGATTGTGAACAGTCCGGTTCAGCCTGAGACAGAAGGCAGGGAGCAGGGTGGAGTAGGTAATAAGGGTAAGGAGTTCGTGGCGATTTTAGTGGAAGCAAGTTGCAGCTCCTCTAAGACTGGATGTCTGACCAGCATCTGACAGCTCACAGGTAGTGCAAGGGCAAAGAAAGCCAGTGAAGGGGTAGAGCTGGGCGTCATTGGACCCCGTGTCTGCAGAGGACATCACAACGGGGCAGCAAATAGAGAGGGGGGGGGGGGCGAAGGATGGACCTTTGGGGACTCTGGAGGTGACGGTGCGGGGGTAGGGAAGGGAGCCATTGCCCGAGATGCTCTTACTACGATCAGATGGGTGAGAGTGAATACAATGAAGATAGTCCTACTGAGCTACACAACAGAGAGGCGTTGGAAAGGATGGTGTCATCAACCAGGTCGAAGTCTGCAGAGCGGTTGAGGAAGGATAATGCGTCACAGTTAGAGAGAATGTCGTTCGTGACTTTGTTAGGCCCGTTTCAGATGTTAAGGGAAGGGCAGAAACCTGATTAGGGGCATCCAACAGGAAGCTGCAGAAGAGATGGGCACAGATCTGGGAGGAAAGACCACATTCAAGGGCTCTGCCCAACTGCACACACAGAATAAGGATAATGTAACATGGCAGGTTCTATTCTGACCGTCAGTGAAGTGAAAAACAGGTCTACAGGCCAGGTATAAAGTGACTTCACTGGGAAAAGTAAGTTTCGCAGGCTTTTCGGTAGAATAGGCCTTTAGATTCAAAGTTGTTATTGTCAGCAGTTTGCGCAACTGTCTTTGTACACCCAAGTCAGGAGACATTTCGGCCCCAATTTTGCGGTTGTATCGACGGCCAACCTGTCAGCATTCGCCGTCATTACCCTGTGAAACTGACAGCAATTTCTGGCGTCTGCAATGCGCAGTTAAACGCGGAAATCCACAAGTTGCTGTCAGTGATTCCCTGCTCCTCCACAGGAGCAGGAAATCTTTTTGAAATCACTGAACTGACGAGAACTTCCCTTTTTACTCTGTAATATCACTGTTAAAGAAAATCCGAAAAAGCTATGCCTTGCTCAATGAGGTGTAACTGGCTTTATAATAGCTTACTGAGTCATAATTACTGCTGAACAACCTCTCTGGCCCTGAAAAATGAATTTTATATTTATGGAATGTAAAATTTTTACATGATGCTAAAAATTCCATATTTTTTTAATATAATTTTTTTTAAAGTTTATGATATTTCAGCTTCTACCTTAATCCCATGTGTATGTCCCAATTTTTATTTCGCTGTCTGTAAAATTTATAAAAAGTGAAGGATAATCAGTGCATTTTACTTCCTGGTTTGCTGTCCGTGAGAATTTTCAATGCGATTGGCTGCTTAGCCTGCTTGATGACATCACTGTTTCTGGATGCTAGAGATCCCCTGGACTTGGCGTCGGAATCAAATTAACGTTGGGAAAGGTGAAAGCGACGGCGGAGATTGCAAGATCTTTGTGGGCAGCTTTCTTCGAGGTCAGCGGCGAGCGAAGAGCGGCGTCACTTCACTGCTGACTGCAAAATCCAGGCCTTCATCTACTGTGGTTATCTTATGTTTATGGATCATAGCATGGGAACCATGCGGGAGTTGTTAGGAGGCTGCTTGGGGAAACATTGAAATCTAGTTCCTACAATATAATGAGTGATTTAATGTATACAAGGCAGGCAGTAAAGAATAGAACATTAAAACGTTCTCAGAGTGGAACTGGACCGCTCAAGTGTTACCACAAGGCCATTCGAGATCGATCACCTCAAAACCTTGTAGATGTTAGCAGGTAGCATCTCTCTTATTTTACAATGTTGTAAGTATAGCCTTTGTATTTTAATTCCTTTACTTCTCATATTGTAGATTCTTTTAGAACTGTAATAAAACAGGTTCCCTCTAGTCTTTGAGTACCAAAGAACATAGGAATTAGGAGCAGGAGTCGGCCATTCGGCCCCTTGAGCCTGCTTCTCCATTCGGCCCCTTGAGCCTGCTCCACCATTCGGCCCCTTGAGCCTGCTCCACCATTCGGCCCCCCGAGCCTGCTTCTCCATTCGGCCCCCCGAGCCTGCTCCACCATTCGGCCCCCCGAGCCTGCTCCACCATTCGGCCCCTCGAGCCTGCTCCACCATTCGGCCCCCCGAGCCTGCTCCACCATTCGGCCCCTCGAGCCTGCTCCACCATTCGGCCCCCCGAGCCTGCTCCACCATTCGGCCCCCTGAGCCTGCTCCACCATTCGGCCCCCCGAGCCTGCTCCACCATTCGGCCCCCCGAGCCTGCTCCACCATTCGGCCCCCTGAGCCTGCTCCACCATTCGGCCCCCCGAGCCTGCTCCACCATTCGGCCCCCCGAGCCTGCTCCACCATTCGGCCCCTCGAGCCTGCTCCACCATTCGGCCCCCCGAGCCTGCTCCACCATTCGGCCCCTCGAGCCTGCTCCACCATTCGGCCCCCTGAGCCTGCTCCACCATTTGGCCCCTCGAGCCTGCTCCACCATTCGGCCCCTCGAGCCTGCTCCACCATTCGGCCCCCCGAGCCTGCTCCACCATTCGGCCCCTCGAGCCTGCTCCACCATTCGGCCCCTCGAGCCTGCTCCACCATTCGGCCCCCCGAGCCTGCTCCACCATTCGGCCCCCCGAGCCTGCTCCACCATTCGGCCCCTCGAGCCTGCTCCACCATTCGGCCCCTCGAGCCTGCTCCACCATTCGGCCCCTCGAGCCTGCTCCACCATTCAATAAGATCATGGCTGAACTTCTACCTCAACTCCACTTTCCTGCCCGATCCCCATATCCCTCAATTCCCCTAGGGTCCAAAAATCTATCGATCTCAGTCTTGAATATACTCAACGACTGAACATCCACAGCCCTCTGGGGCAGATCGAATCCAATATAAATTATTCACATTTACAACTGCTACTTCAATCAACAGTGACAGAGAGAGAGAAAACTTGCATCGACAAAGTGTCTTTGCCATCCTCAGCACGTCCCTAAAGAACTTTACAGCCAACTGATTATTAAATCGTAGTCACTGTTATTATGCTGGATTATATGGCAGCCAATTTGCACACAGCAAGATGTCACAAGCAGCAAATGAATGAATAGCCAGATAATCTATTTTGGTGATCTTGACTGAGGGTAGAACGTTGGCCAGGTTACCGGGAGAACTTCCTTCTCTTCCTCAATGGTGCCCTGTGAAGATCGACTAGTACAATGTCATTTTTTTCCCTACCTCTAATGGTAAATTTGAAGTGTTTATTTTAGTTTACCAAAGAAGTGACCTTAAACTTAGGTGACAGTAACAGGGCTTCACTTCACATGCTGTGCGTCTCAGAAAAATCCAGAAGGGACGGAGAAACTTGCAAAATGCTCAACTGCAAAAATACACAAAAAATGTGTAGAAAAAATGTGATAATGCATGAACTAGCAATGAAACAGGTCACCATGTAATAATAAATGGAATCCAAGAGGATTGTAGACGTTAGAAGAGGACCATCGATTAGCCTGCCAGCCAGGCGCACATTTTGGGAAATCACGCTCCCCAATGGCAGTCTATACTCTGAAAATCAGCCCCTGTTATAAACGTTACACCATCATGTACTGGTTTTTAATCGAAGCTCTGTAACTATAGTGGAGTCATTAATACATTGGGGTATCGTAGCAAGATCTTATGGCCCCATGGAATTTATTGTATTATCAAAATTAGAGTTAAAAAGTAGCTAAAGATGTTAAAATAATTTATGGGTTCCGGCCATGTTCGCACATTACTTAAACTTCACCCTTGTCTCGAATTGTTTTGATTTCTGTGCCCCTGGATTAAGAACATAAGAATAAGGAGCAGGAGTCGGCCATACGGCCCCTCGAGCCTGCTCCGCCATTCACTAAGATCACGGCTGATCTTCGACCTCAACTCCACTTTCCCACCCAATCCCCATATCCCGATTCCCCTAGAGGGTTACTTCCTTCGACCTGTCCATCACTATATCTGTTGCATGGTAAAGCTGCTTTCACTTTGCTCTGTGAACATTACACAGATTAGTAAAACCAAGAAGTACATTAAGATCATCACGTGCTTTTAAAACTGATTAAATTAGAACTGTAATGGAATTTTTTAATCTGAACTTGAATCCACTTACCTGATGAGTGATTTCTGCCTTTACTGAATTGACAAAGTTTTGATCGGTCGGGTACAGCGCACATGCAAACATGAAATCTTGCCAAATCTGAATAACGAGGACACAAAAGAAGATATTTCATTATTAAATAGCAGCCTACTGGTAAGGGCTGATCTTTATTATCTTGTGGTCAAGCACAGCTCTGGTAATGCATTGCAGTAACACAATTCTGTCACTGAATCAGCAAACCTCAGCCACCTTGCTTTTTGCTTATTCATTTATGGGATGTGGGCATCGCGGGCAAAGCCAACATTTATTGCCCATCCCTAGTTGCCCTTGAGAAGGTGGCGGTGAGCCGCCTTCTTGAACCGCTGCAGTCCGTGTGGTGAAGGTGCTCCCACAGTGCTGTTAGGGAGGGAGTTCCAGGATTTTGACCCAGCGACGATGAAGGATCTGCAATATATTTCCAAGTCAGGAGGATGGTGTGTGACTTGGAGGTGGTGGTGTTCCCATGCGCCTGCTGTCCTTGTCCTTCCAGGTGGTCGAGGTCGCGGGTTTGGGAGGACAGCAGTGGGAGCATTATGTGACGGTTAGGTAATAGGCAAGTACAAAACACCGATTAATAGTTCACTAGTGAGGAGCATCGATACTTATTTTGGGTTCAAAACATTCCAAATAAAAGTGAGTGTGTGGGGTAGAAGGACAGGAGCTCAATATGTGGATCATAAGCTTCCATTAAAGAACAAGGAAGGCCATGTCAAAGGCAATTAATCAATCTTCATACACAGTAGAAAATTGTCCCAAAGTTCCAAAATAGAAATGAGTGATTTGTAATCTGATTTTATAGCCTGCCTTATGAATGTATCCTCTTGAGAACAGAAAAACTTTATTTAGGTAGTATCTGATGTCCCTCAGGAATTTCTCAAAGGACTGCACATGAATTACTTTGAAGTGCAGAGACTCTTATGACAGTAGCCGTTGTGTGCACAGCAAGATCCCACAAGCACTAATAAGATGAGTGACTGGTTAATTTATTCTTGGTGATGTTGGTTCAGGGAGAAATGTTGGCCGGAACACTGGGAGAACTTCCACTGCTCTTCCTCAAATAATGATCCACAGAAACTTACAGCACAGGAGGAGGCCATTCGGCCTGTCATGCCTGTGATGGCTCTTTGACATGGCAGGGTATATTTTAATACCTTCCTGAACCACCTGAAGAATCAGACTGGATCTCATTTGAAGAGGAACATGTCTGAGATGCAGTGCTCCCTCGGTATTGCACTGGCGTATGAGCCTAGATTTTGTGCTCAAGTCTTGAAGTGGAGCTTAAACCCACAACCTACAAACTCAGAGGGAGAATGCTGACAATTGAGCAAGGCTGGCAAAACAGTCCTATAAAGGAAGATACAAGAACATAAGAATTAGGAGCAGGAGTCGGCCATTCGGCCCCTCGAGCCTGCTCCGCCATTCAATGAGATCATGGCTGATCTTCGACCTCAACTCCACTTTCCCGCCCGATCTCCATATCCCTTGATTCCCCTTGAGTCCAAAAATCTATCGATCTCAGTCTTGAATATGCTCAACGACTCAGCATCCACAGCCCTCTGGGGTAGAGAATTCCAAAGATTCACAGTCCTCAGTGAAGAAATCCCTCCTCATCTCAGTCCTAAATGGCCAACTCCTTATCCTGAGACCGTGACCCCCTGGTTCCAGACACTCCAGCCAGGGGGAAACATCCTCCCTGCATCCACCCTGTCAAGCCCTCTAAGAATTTTGTGTGTTTCAATGAGACATAAGACGTAGGACGTAGGAGCAGGAGTAGATCATTTGGCCCCTCGAGTCTGCTCCGCCATTCAGTAAGATCATGGCTGATCTGATCTTGGCCTCAACTCCACTTCCCTGCCGCTCCCCATAACCCTCGACTCCCTTACCTTTCAAAATCTGTCTATCTCCACCTTAAATATATTCAATGACCCAGCCTCCGCAGCTCTCTGGGGAAGAGAATTCCAAAGATTCATGACCCTCTGAGAGAAGAAATTCCTCCTCATTTCCGATTTAAAAGGATGCCCCCTTATTCTGAAATTATGCCAGTGCTTGATAAACCTGAGTGAGTTCTTTGAGGAGATGAGAGTTATGGTGAATGGAGGAAATGTAGTGGGTAGGATGTACATGAACTTTCAGAAAGCCCCTGAAAAGCTCCCATTCGGGACACTATAGTAGAAGATTTAAGGGGTATGGCATTAGCAGAAGGTAAAAGGGTAGTTAATTGGATTAAAAACGGGTTGGGAGGGAGCAAACAGAGAGTTGGAGTTAAGGGCAGTTTCTCAATGTTTAGAAGTGGGTAGCGATGTCCCACCAGGGTCTGCTCTGGGACTGCTGCTGTACACTGTGTACAGCAATGGTTTGGATGCAAGGCTATAAGGACTGGGTGCCCAAGTTTGCAAATGATATTAACATAGGAGGCAGAGTAAATCATTCTGAGGGCCAAATGAAGCTCTATGGGGATATTGATAAGATGATGGAAAGGGCAAAAAGTGGCCGATGGAATTTTATCAGTGAGTGCGAGTTGGAACATTTTGGTAAAATAAAAGTAAGATACTTTGAATGAGGGAAGGTTCAGGCTCACAAGAATTGAAAATTCCCTCAAGTGAATAAGAAAAGCTAATGGAATACTGAGTTTTATGGCAAGTATAGAATATAAAAGTCAAGATGTAATGGTGAATCTCTTGGTAAGGCTGCAATTGGGGTACTGCATGAGAAAATACAAATGCAAAGAAAGACTTGCAAAATTGGTGCTGCTTTTCTTAGATCATGCTTTGGAGCGGGTACAGAATAGATTTACTAGAATGGTTCCAGGGATGAGGGGATAGAGTTACGTGGATAGACTGGAGAAGCTGGGGTTGTTCTCTTTGGAGCAGAGAAGGCTAAGAGGAGATTTGATGGAGGCGTTTAGAATCATGACGGGTTTAGAGAGAGTAAATAAAGAGAAACTGTTTCCAGTGGCAGAAGGGTCGATAACCAGAGGACACAGATTGAAGGTGATTGGCAAAAGAACCAGTGGCGACATGAGGAAAAACTTTTTTACGCAATGAGTGGTCATGATTTGGAATGCACTGCCTGATCGGGCGGTGGATACAGACTCAATAGTAGCCTTCAAAAGGGAATTAGATAAATACTTGGAGGAGAAAAAATTGCGGGGATCTGGGGAAAGAGCGGGGGAGTGGGACTGACTGGATTGCTCTTCGAAAGAGCCGGCACGGACTCGATGGGCTGAATGGCCTCTTTCTGTGCTGTTCTATAAACAATTATATAAAATATACTATTTTATGACCAACGGAGATTAGATGGCAATTTGACAGAGCTGTTTAAAATTATGAAGGGGTGGGATAGGGTCGATAGAAACAGACGGCTTCTGGTGGTTGAGGGGTCTGGAACAAGGGGACATTTAAGTTAAAATTCAGGACCAAGGTAAGAAGCTTCTTTTTTTTTTTTTTTAAAACAGAGTTGTGAGACACTATCGGAGTTTGTGATTGAAGCAGAGACGAGGTCAGCATTTAAGATTAAGGTGGTTGGAGGAAAGTGGGATTAAGGGATATGGGGATAAAGCGGACACACGGAGTGACTACTGTTGCTCGTGTGGAGAACAAGCACCAACACCACACTGGTTGGGCTAAACTCTTCTATGTTGTAATATTCAGCAAAAGTGACAGGACTGGTCCACATTGCTGCCTTACAGATCAAGTTTAACTCAAGTTCTGATGCCGTCATTGTTCTGGTAGAATGAGACTTCACACTGAGAAGCTCTCAAACCAGGGTGGGTCGAGAACTGCCTAAATTATTTTAAGGTAAGTGGCAAAAGCGCCAGAGGGAGGATGACCAACGTTCCCTTTCATTTTTTTAATTTAGGTGCACGGCCACTTTAACAGGCTGCGCCGCCACGGTTTTTCCACTCAAAAGCCAGTGACCGGCCTACGCGGGAGCTCCAGACCGCTGCCCGGCTGTGCAACCTACCGGAAACGCTGGAGATGAGGAGAATTTTTCTAACGCAGGGAGTTGTTGTGATCTGGAACGCGCTGCCTGAAAGGACGGTGGAAGCAGATTCAATAGTAGCTTTCAAAATGGAATCGGATAAATACTTGAAAAGGAGAAATGTGCAGGGCTCTGGGGAAAGAGCAGGGGGGAGTGGGACTAATTGGAGAGCTCGTTCAAAGAGCCGGCACAGGCACGATGGGCCGAATGGCCTCCTTCTGTGGCTGTATGATTCTCGTGAGCTGCTGCCTGAAGATTGTTGAAAGGATTTTCTGAGGATCTTGGTCCTTCATGCATATAAAACAAAACCCATCAAGCTTTCTGCTTTTTAATTTCTTACCATAATCCCCAATTCATCGCACAGATTATAAAATTCATCTTGTTCGTACACTCCTCCGCCCCAGACCCTTAATGCATTCATATTGGCATCAACCGTTGACTGCAGCAAGTTTTGCAATCTGTTAATGACACAAGCAAGAAAGTATTAACAAGTGGTAACGAACTGTAAATAGAACTCTGGAGCAAATCTAAGGAGCAACACTCAGCCCTAAACTGTACATTATCAGCTGTTGTGAATAATTCTGCGACTTTAGATCTCCGCGTGATCTAATGTTCCTGCCTGTTCAGTAAAGCCTCAGCATCAAGCACAATGATGCTCTAACAGTAGACTTTCCAAGAGCTAGAATCAGAGGTTTACGGCACAGAAGGGGGCCATTCGGCCCATCTTGTCTGTGCCAGCCAACAAAGAGCTCTCCAGCCTAATCCCACGTTCCAGCTCTTGGTCCGTCGCCCTGTAGGTTACGGCACTTCAAGTGTATAACCAAGTACTTCTTAAATGTGATGAGGGTTTCTGCCTCTCCCACCCTTTCAGGCAGTGAGTTCCAGACCCCCACCACCCTCTGGGTGAAGAAAGTTCTCCTCAACTCCCCTCTAAACCTCCCACCAATTACTTTAAATCTATTCCCCCTGGTTATTGACCTCTCCGCTAAGGGGAAATAGGTCCTTCCTATCCACTCTATCTAGGCCCCTCATAATTTTATACACCTCAATAAGGTCTCCCCTCAGCCTCCTCCGTTCCAAAGAAAACAACCCCAGCCTCTCCAATCTTTCCTCATAGCTAAAATTCCCCAGCCCAGGCAACAACCTCGTAAATCTCCTGTGTACCCTCTCTCGTGCAATCACATCTTTCCTGTAATGTGGTGACCAGAACTGTACGCAGTACTATAGTTGGTGGGGAAGTGCCTCATCTGCAGCAAACACACATCGGAATGTCACGGGCCGCACTCCTGCGATTTTCCAATACGCACACAAGATAGGAGAGAGGTACTCAGAAAATCTACGCTTGGATAACATCTCGACCATACACTTATTAGTTTATCAGCTGATCCATGCCTAACTTTAATCATGTTTCTTGCTGAATTATACAACCAAAGAGACTTCCTCATTTTCAGCATTCAGAACAAACTATGGAACTTAACACTTACACGCTTAAGCCTAATAATTTAGCACAGATCCAAATAGGTTGTCAGACTTCACATTAAAATAGTGATCTTATTTTATTTAAAGATGGCATCCAACACTGGTTTAATATGCAGTGCGAGAATCAACAAACAGTGAATAGTTTGGGGATTTGAAGCTGGCAGTGAGCAATCTTGTTCATAGCAAGTCTGACAATAGAGACAACCTTTGAAAGGTCAGTCTTTGCAGAAGGGCTTTTCTACAAAGATCGCCCTTTGAAAGTCTCTGGAAATTGCTGTTTGAACGAGCTTCTACTTGTGTACAAGAATTTCAGGCTTGTAAATCGGTATTTCACGAAGTTATATCCGAAGTTTAAAAACTTCCATACAACTGAAACTCAAAGTTAGGAAGTCGATACAAAGCAGATTCTGACTACAGCTGCTCTTCCTTTTTTAAACTATCAACAACTTCAGTATTTTCACTGTCTGTATTGTACATCCGAATATCCCACGGATATTTTCAAATACAGGCCGATCAGATCAGAACTACACCCTGTTCCGAAAACGAAACTGATGTAATTATACACCTCCATCCCCCACCAGGATGGCCTGAGGGCGCTCCGCTTCTTCCTTGAACAGAGGCCCGACCAGTCCCCATCCACCACCACCCTCCTCCGCCTGGCTGAACTTGTTCTCACATTGAACAACTTCTCCTTTGACTCCACTCATTTCCTCCAAATCAAAGGTGTTGCTATGGGAACCCGTGTGGGTCCTAGCTATGCCTGCCTTTTCGTGGGCTATGTGGAACACTCTTTGTTCCAGTCCTACTCGGGTCCCTCCCTCACCTCTTTTTCCGATACACTGATGACTGTATCGGTGCCGTTTCCTGCTCTCGCCCTGAACTAGAAAATTTCATTCACTTTGCTTCCAATTTCCACCCTTCCCTCACTTCACATGGTCCATCTCCAACTCTTCCCTTCCCTTCCTCAACTTCTGTCTCCATTTCTGGGGATAGGCTATTGACAAACATTCACTACCGTCTTGTTTTGCACACTTTGTACAAAAATAATAAATTGCAGGACAACGGAGTATTACAGTTTAAACTCTTTTATGAAGCATCAGGTCTGTGAACTTACTCATACAGCACCGTGTGGACAAGATGGAGTTAGGACCCCTTACAGATGCCTGCAGGCCAATGACAACTCAGCATGTGATCACACATGAATATAATAGGTATTCCTTACAGATGCCTGCAGGCCAATGATAATTCAATATGCAAATGTTACATCCCCTTTCTTTTAAAAGAAAAATGTTATGCATTACTTTTAAACCTTTCTTCTACATAATGTTCTCAGTAGCATAAACATATAAGTAAACTCAGCATTTAACTCGCACTGAAAACATCTCAACGTTTCAATAACGATGTACAGTTTTTTTTTAGGGCAGCGATTCGCCTACACCCTTTGACAGTTCACAAGTCAAGGATAACTCTAGGCTTGACCTCTCATCCCGACCTTGTGTGGTATGGAACTGAGCATGCTCCTGAATCGGCCAATAAATCAGGTTCAGGTTTAGGTTCAGGTAGGTATGATGTGTTTTGTGTATTGCTCTGTTCATCACACTCTGTTGAACTGATCCTCTCGTCAGAATAACGGTGTTGCTCCTTGGTGTTCAGGAGGTGCCTGCGACTGTGGTGGTACACCTGTCCTTCTGGGGTGCGGACGTGATACGATCGCTCAGTGTCAGCTGGCTGGATGACGACTGCTGGCTTCCAGTAGTCATGCTCCTGGATTCTGACGGATTCTCCATTGTGCAGCGGCGGCAGTAGTCTAGCTGACCTGTCATAGTATCTCTTTTGGTGTTGCTGTCTCCGTACATGTTTTGCATGCACTTGCTTGCAGCTGACGACCTCTGGCTGCAGCTGCTGGTTGGTGCTTGGAAGGATTGAGCGAAGTCTGCGGCTCATCAACAGCTGTGCTGGTGACTTGAAGTTGTCAACCGGAGTGTTGCGGTACTCAAGGAGACTGATGTAGGGGTCCTTTTGTCCGCTTTGGCTTTGTCCATGAGTGTTTTTGCAATCTGGACAGTTTTTTCAGCAAGGCCATTACTTTGAGGGTAATGTGGGCTTGATGTGACATGTGTGAAATCCCATGCCTTGGCAAACGACTCGAACTCTTTTGATTTGTATTGGGGGCCATTGTCGGAGACTAAAGTCGCTACCATGCCATGCCTGGCAAAGGCTGCCTTTAGCTTGTGGGTCACAGCTGCAGATGTGGTGCTGTGAAGCTTGTTCAGTTCAAAAAATCTGCTGTAGTAATCAACAGTCACTATGTAGTCCTCGTTGTTCCATGTGAACAGATCCGTTGCCGTGACCTGCCAGGGCCTGTCTGGGATACGGTGAGGTATCATGGGCTCTTTGACATTTGATGGGCGGCGTTCTAGACAAATGGAACATTTTCCGACAATGTCCTCAATGTGTTTGCACATTCCGGGCCAAAACATAATGTCACGTGCTCTTTGTTTGCATTTTTCCATGCCCATATGTCCAGCATGAATTTTTGTCAACATCTCTTCTCTGAGACTGGTAGGAATGATGATTTTCTCCCCTTTGAAGACGATTCTGTTGATTTGTGACAGTTCGTCTCCTTGGTTCCAGAATTCAGATATGCTCTGAGGGCATTTCCTCCTTTCCTCAGGCCATCCTTCGTGTATGACTTTGCTCAGCAGTGTGAGTTGTGCATCTTTCTCTGTTCCTGCTCGGACCTCCTTCAGTTTTGAGTCACTCACAGGTAACCTGTTGTACACCATGTGCACCTGCACATCCATACCTTCACTGAGGCTGCTGTCCTGGTAGCTAAGAGACTTTCTGGAGAGCGTGTCTGCGACAGGAATGTCTTTGCCTGGACGGTGAATGATTGTGAAGTCGTACTTCTGTAGCTGAAGGATCATTCTCTGTAGCCTTGGTGGGGCTGCGGCTAGTGGTTTCCTCATGATTGACTCGAGGGGCTTGTGGTCGGATTCCACAATGACTTGTCGGCCATAGACTTATTGGTGGAAACGCTTACATCCAAACAGAATTGCATATAGCTCTTTCTCGATTTGAGCACAGTTGATTTCACTGTCTGTGAGAGACCTGGAAGCGTAGCCGATGGGCTTTCCTTCTTGCAGTAATACTGCGCCTAGTCCGTACTTTGGCGCGTCCACTTGTAGTCTGAGCTCTTTGCTGGGGTCGAAGTAGGCAAGAACTGGTCCTGGTTCTCTGGTGATTAGGTCTTTCATTTTCTGAAATGCTGTGTCATGTTGTTTGTCCCACAGGAACTCATTGGATTGTTTGAGCAACTGATGCATGGGTGCGTTGATTTCGGAGAGGCTCGGGGCAAACTTGGCTAAGTAGTTAACCATGCCTAGTACTGTCTCTAGCTCTGCGCGGTTCTTCGGCGGCTCCATCTTCTTGATGGCGGAGATTTTCTCTGGATCCGGCTTAATGCCATCAGTTGAGAGGCGATGCCCGAAATAACTGATCTCGGTGGATCCGATTATGCTTTTCTCGGGGTTGAGCACTCCCGTGATCTTTGTAGCATCACACGGAGGTTCCTGTCATGTTCCTCTCTATTCCTGCCATAGATGAGGATGTCGTCTACGATTGCGACTACTCCGTCGAGGCCTTCATAGGTTTCGTCGATCTTCCGCTGGAATTCATCCGGAGCTGAGATAAGACCAAATGGTAAACGCAGAAATCGGTAGCGTCCAAATGGTGTGTTGAATGTTGTTAGCTTAGATGACTCTTCCGTGAGCTTGATAGTCCAGTATCCTGATCGTGCGTCCATTACACTGAAGTAACGTGCTCCCACTAGCTTGGGTGTGATGTCATCTAGCGTTGGTAGAGGGTAGTGAGGGCGTTTGATAGCCTTGTTCAACTCTCTGGGGTCGAGACAGACTCTGAGCTTGCCTGTACGTGATTTCTCAACCACTACTAACGCGTTGACCCACTCTGTCGGTTCTGTTTCCCGGACGATGATTTCTGTATTCTCCATGCTCTGCAGCTCCTCCTTCAGGCGACTACGTAGAGCAAGGGGTATCCTTTTCGGTGGGCAAACCACAGGGGTTGCTGCTGGGTCAAGGTGAATGGTGCATTCACCTGGGAATAGTCCGATTCCTTTGAAAACGTCAGCAAACTCTTCCATGACTGTCTGCTTCTCAACTGATGCTGTCAATGATAGCACTAGCTTGACGAGGTCCATGTCTAAACATGCCTTTAGACCTAGCACTGGAGGTGCTCGAGTGTCAATAATGTAAAAGTCCAACATCATGTTGCTTTCTTTGTACTTGCATTTCATCACGCATGTGCCTTTTACAATGAGCTGCTCACCCCCATAGGCGGTCAGTCTGCGTGAGGTGGGCTGTAGCTCACACTCATCCTTCAAGCTGTGATACTCACTCAGAGGAATTACATTAACCTGAGATCCAGTGCCTAGTTTAAACTTAAGCTCTGTGCCCTGTTTTCCTATCTCAATATCGGCAAAAGCTTGCTCAGTCTCTGAAATCCGTTTTTTCTGTGACACAGAATCAATAAACAGTTCCTCTGCATTTGGCTCTCTATCTGGCATTTGGCTGTCACTCACTGTGTGTACTGCTTTTCGAAAAACAGTCCTGCAAACTTTAGCAAAGTGGTTCCGTTTACCACGTTTAGTACATTGCCTTCCTTTGGCAGGGCAGTACTCCTTTTCTCCATGCCAGTTGTTTCCACAATATCCACAGTTTTTGAAGCGTTTTATGTCTGTGTCGCTCATTTTTAGAACTCTCTGTTCTTTCTGTTCTGAAACACGCTCTCTGGGCGGTGTTCTTTGGTGTGTGTCTATTAACTGCGTGCACTGTCTGTTCACTCGAGCTGCTCGTGGCGCCGGTTATGGTTTTCAACTGTGCTTGGGCTATCTCGTGCGATCTAGCTATGTCCATAGCTTTGTCCAGTGTTAGCCCGGACCCAACATTCAAAAGTTTCTCTCTCACTTTAGCTGAATGTATTCCAAACACGATGCGGTCTCTGACCATCTCATCTTTATCGGCATATTTACAGTCTTTTACCAGCAGTTTTAACTCAGTCACGAACTGTTCAAACGACTCACTAGCTCCTTGTACTTTCTTCTGAAACTTGTACCTAGAGAATATCGTATTTGTCTTGGGCATCACATATGCTTCAAAACTTTTCAGTACCTTTGCTTCATCCGCGGTGAGAGACCATGTGTTAAAAATGTCTCTCCCTTTTTCTCCGATCCACAGGAGTAGGTAGCTGCATCTTTCTTCCTCCCCTTTGCTTTTCAGTGGACCCGAGAACATCAACTGCACGTGTTGCTTGAACTTACTCCATTCTCCAGGTAAGTTCAAAGGTTCCCAATTCATTCGGGGTAAGGGAGCTCCAACGATGTCTATTTCAAATCCCTGTTCTGACACCATGTCTTGTTTTGCACACTTTGTACAAAAATAATAAATTGCAGGACAACGGAGTATTACAGTTTAAACTCTTTTATGAAGCATCAGGTCTGTGAACTTACTCATACAGCACCGTGTGGACAAGATGGAGTTAGGACCCCTTACAGATGCCTGCAGGCCAATGACAACTCAGCATGTGATCACGTGAATATAATAGGTATTCCTTACAGATGCCTGCGGGACAATGATAATTCAATATGCAAATGTTACAACTACAAGCCCACTGACTCCCACAGCTACCTGGACTACACTTCCTCCCACCCCGCTTCCTGTAAGGACTCTATTCCATTCTCCCAGTTTCTCCGTCTCCGCCGCATCTGTTCTGACGATGCCACTTTCCATACTAGTGCTTCCGACATGTCTTCTTTTTTCCTCAACCGAGGATTCCCCTCTACTGTGGTTGACACAGCCCTTGACCGTGTCCGTTCTATTTCCCGCACTTCTGCTCTCACCCCTTCCTCTCCCTCCTAGAACCACGATAGGGTTCCCCTTGTCCTTACTTTTCACCCCACCAGCCTCCACATTCAATGGATCATCCTCCGCCATTTCCGCCACCTCCAGCGTGATCCCACCACCAAACACATCTTCCCCTCACCTCCCCTTTCAGCATTCCGAAGGGACCGCTCCCTCCGCGACACCCTGGTCCACTCCTCTATCACCCCCAGCACCCCCTCCCCTTCGCCCGGCACCTTCCCGTGCAAGTGCAGGAGATGCAACACCTGCCCTTTCACCTCCTCCCTTTCCATTGTCCAGGTCTCCAAACACTCCTTCCAGGTGAAACAGCGATTTACTTGTACTTCTTGCAATTTAGTATACTGTATTCGTTGCTCACGATGTGGTCTCCTCTACGTTGGGGAGACCAAACGCAGATTGGGCGACCGTTTTGCGGAACACCTCCGTTCAGTCCGTAAGGGGGACCCCGAGCTTCCGGTCGCCTGTCACTTTAATTCTCCGCTCCACTCCCACTCAGACCTCACCGTCCTCGGCCTCTTGCATTGTTCCACGGAAGCTCAGCGTAAGCTCGAGGAACAGCACCTCATCTTTCGATTAGGCACTTTACAGCCTTCTGGACTCAACCTAGAGTTCAACAATTTCAGACCATAACCTCTGCCCTATCATTTATTTTCTCTCTCTCTCACATGTTGATCATTCTGCCATTACCATTTACACTTCATCTAGGGTCATCTTTTGTTTCTTAACTTGACCCATTACCATCTCCTTTTGCCTTGCGCCATCATGCTTTTTGTCATTTAATCTCTCCTGCCTTCCATCCTATCACAGACCTTCCCTTTTGTTCTTTCCTGCCCTCCCCCCACCCGTACACTTGCTTAAAAACCTGTTACATCGCCAGCTTTATCTAAAGCAATGTGGTTGACTCTTAACTGCCCTCTGAAATGGCAGCTCACCACCACCTTCTCGAGGGCAATTAGGGATGGGCAATAAATGCTGGCCTTGCCAGAGATGCCCACATCCCAGGAATGAATATTAAAAAAAAGAATATATCTATGGTAGTTAGGAGGATTGAGACAAAGGAAATCAAACCACAGCCTCGTATATGTGGAAGACATTTTCACAACTCTAATTCAACGTGCGGTAATAAAAGTCTATATTATAGCTTTTATTTACTGGACTTAATTATTTTGTGTATTGATGTTACGATATACAAATTAGATACAGTCACTGCAGTTAATGTACATCATGAAACTTTCAAAACTTACACATCAAATGTTACTCTGTCCTGAAAGGCATCTGCAGGAATCCAGTTTGAACCTTTGATGAATATTGGGAGTCCATTTATCTTAAAATAAAAGCTTAGTCCAGGAGACCCAGGTATAGGCTCTTGCATCAGCTCCACTGTTCTGAAATAGACCTATTGAAAACATGAGATCATAAAAATTTGAACTGGTAGGAAAAAGGGAATAAAATAACCTGCATACACATTAGAATATAATTGTTATTTTAGAATATAACGCCTTGGTTTTCAAATTCTCATTCTTCTTTTCAAATCCCTCCACGGCCTTGCCCCATCTTATCTCTGTAATTCCTCCAGCCCCACAACCCCCCCACCACCCCCCTGGATCTCTACGCTCTGCCTATTCTGGCCTTTTGAACATCCCCGATTTTAATCACTCCACCACTGGCTGGCGTGCCTTCTGCTGCCTTGGCCCTGAGCTCTGGAATTCCCTCCCTGAACCTCTCCGCCGCTCCCCTTCTCTCTCCTCCATTAAGATGCTCCTCAAACCCTACCTCTTTGACCAAGCTGCCCAAACATCTCCTCATGAGAGTCGGTGTTAAATTTTGTTTTATTTTGAGAACACTCCTACGGAGCACCTTGGGATGTTTCATTACGTTGAAGGTGCTATATAAATATAAGCTGTTTTTGTATTGTGATTTCCAGATTAATGTTTTATAACCTAGAATATACAATAGTGGATCCTGAACCTCCAGAGTTAGAACTCAAAACGTAGCCATGAGTCCCGGGCATATGATTATACTCTACTGATACACAAAGAGCACTGTTAGAAGCAGACCTCACTGATGGTAAAATGCTCTAATATCCATGATGTAGCAATGTAGCAAGAACTGTATTCAAGTCCTAACATTGCCAGCAAAGCACACCTCTTGATATGAGGCAAAATTATTGATGCCTAGTTTAAATCTTAGACTCTCTAACTCTCTCAGCTGTGGTAAGACAACACTAAGGTCAGGACACTAGAAATGGGAATAGTTTCCTTTTCTTCTTGAAGGCAAGGAAAGTAAAAAGTTAAAACATATTTTCTTTTAAAGTATAATTATCAGTGACCAAAAATCTTACATTTTAAAATGGTTTTCACCCTGGGGGGAAAAGAACTACACTGATTGCAAAGTTTGCACTTTTCCACAATATTTTACCCAGTTGATAATGTGTTTTGTTTAAATAAACTTAAAATAGACACACAGTGAAAAACTACTGACCATTAAGGACTTCTCAATGGGGTATTCTCCGCTGATTGTGAAAGTAACAGTCATGTTGTAACCGGTCTGATTGCCATGACCATTGGGCCACCAAAGATCAACAGAAGCATTCTGAAAAATAGAGTCCCAGTAGGTGGTGTATTGTTTCCCACACTTATACACAAGTTGGGTGTGAAGATTAATGCACAACACAAATCTAAAAAGACTTACATTTATATAGCGCCATTCATGACCTCAGGACGTCCCAAAGCGCTTTACAGCCAATGAAGTACTTTTTCAAGTGGAGTCACTGTTGTAATGTAGGAAGCACGGCAGCCAATTTGCACACAGCAAGCTCCCACAAGCAGCAATGTGATAATGACCAGATAATCTGTTTTAGTGATGTTGGTTGAAAGATAAATATTGGCCAGGACACTGGGGAGAATGGTGCCATGGGATCTTTTACATTCACCTGAGAGGGCAGACGGGGCCTTGGTTAAGCATCTCATCTGAAAGACGACACGTCCGACAGTGCGGCGCTCCCTCAGTACTATCCCTCCGACAGTGCAGCACTCTCTCAGTACTGCCCCTCCGACAGTGCGGCGCTCCCTCAGTACTGCCCCTCCGACAGTGCGGCGCTCCCTCAGTACTGCCCCTCCGACAGTGCGGTGCTCCCTCAGTACTGCCCCTCCGACAGTGCGGCGCTCCCTCAGTACTGCCCCTCCGACAGTGCAGCGCTCCCTCAGTACTGCCCCTCCGACAGTGCGGCGCTCCCTCAGTACTGCACTGGGAGTGTCAGCCTAGATTTTTGTGCTCAAGTTTCTGGAGCGGGACTTGAACCCACGACTTTCAGACTCAGAGGCGAGGGTGCTGCCCACTGAGCATGACCTGCATCATCGAGTCTACAGCACAGAAACAGGCCGTTCGGCCCAACAGGTCTATGCCAGTGTTTATGCTCCACACCAGCCTCCTCCCACCCCTCTTCATCTCACCCCATCACCATATCCTTCTATTCCTTTCTCCCTCATGTGTTTATCCAGCTTCCCCTTAAATGCACATTCTCACCACTATCTGGATAAAGAAGTTTCTCTTGAATTCCCTATTGGATTTATTAGGGTTTTTGGGAATCAAGGGATATGGAGATCAAGCGGGAAAGTGGAGTTGAGGTTGAAGATCAGCCATGATGGCGGAGCAGGCTCGAATGGCCTACTCCTGCTCCTAATTCTTATGTTCTTATCCTATAACCAATCATTCGTAGGTATATCAGTGATGAAGGTTGACGATTATGTTATTTAACAGAAAGATTTACTTTTCTGAGTCAAACACCTGATAATAAAAAGACCCCTCACCTGATTAATGTTCAGTCTGACTTTACTTCTGCTATCTTCTCTGTTCTCGAGCACTATTTTGTAAGTTTGTTGTGTGTGTAAAGCTGGAATGTTAAGAGTCAGTTCACCTTCAATTGGCTCAGAGGAAACAACATCGTAAAAACTCTCTGCTTCCACAGACCACGTCTGTGATTCCTCATCTACAAATGAAAAGGAATACACTTATCAGGAACAAGAGATCGACCGATTTTTCAATAATTCGATTGCATTTGAATATTCCTGATGAGGTCCTTGCTGTAATTCAGCTTTTGAACACCTTTTCCATTTCACTGGATGTGTCGGTCTCCCCAGGAGTGAGGCCCGTCCCTTTTGATTGAAGAGTGAATGTCTCATTTGCACAGCCCAGGATTAATAGCAATGCTGTGCTCTTGAATTTATGTAGAATGCCCGCAAAGTTTTCTGATTCTAAGGATAAGGGGTAAGCCATTTAGGACTGAGATGAGGAGGAATTTCTTCACCCAGAGAGTGGTGAACCTGTAGAATTCTCTACCACAGAAGGCATAGAAACATAGAAGATAGGAGCAGGAGTAGGCCATTCGGCCCCTCAGGCCTGCTCCGCCATTCAATGAGATCATGGCTGATCATCCAAATTCAGTACCCTGTCCCTGCCTTCTCCCCATATCCCTTGATCCCTTTAGCCTCAAGAAATATATCCAATTCCTTCTTGAATATATTTAATGAACTGGCCTTCACCGCCCTCTGTGGCAGAGAATTCCACAGGTTCACCACTCTCTGGGTGAAGAAATTCCTCCTCATCTCAGTCCTAAATGGCTTACCCCTTATCCTTAGACTATGACCCCGGCCATCAGAAACATCCTTCCTGCATCTAGTCTGTCCAGACCTGACAGAATTTTATAGGTTTCGATGAGATCCCCTCTCAATCTTCTAAACTCCAGTGAGTATAAGCCCAATCAACACAATCTCTCCTCATACGTCATTCCTGCCATCCCAGGTATCAGTCTGGTGAATCTTCGCTGCACTCCCTCCATGGCAAGAACGTCCTTCCTCAGGTAAGGCGACCAAAACTGCACACAATACTCAAAGTGCGGTCTCACCAAGGCCCTGTACAACTGTAGCAAGACATCCTTGTTCCTGTACTCGAACCCTCTTGCTACGAAGGCCAACATACCATTTGCCTTCTTAACCGCCTGCTGCACCTGCATGCTTACCTTCAGCGACTGGTGCACAATAACACCCAGGTCTCTTTGCACTTCCCCTTCTCCCAATCTATTGCCATTCAAATAATAATCTGCCTTCCTGTTTTTGCCACCAAAGTGGATAACCTCACATTTATCCACATTATAGTGCATTTGCCATGTTTCTGCCCAATCACCCAACCTGTCCAAATCGTACTGGAGTTTCACGACATCCTCCTCACAGCTTACCCTCCCACCCAGCTTTGTGTCGTCTGCAAATTTGGAGATATTACATCCAATTCCCTCGTCCAGATCATCTATATATATAAAGCGGCTCTTCTGTCTGTCCCGATGTCTGTCTGTCTGTGTTCTATACGTTTGAAAGTTACAGAGCGTACCGACGCGCGCGTCGCCTCAAAAGAAAGCTTGCGATTCCGGACCGGTCATAGGCGTATTTACATTTCGGCCGGACAAAAACCGCGCCCGCGGTATCCGAAAAACGTTCAGCGTTCCGCTCATTAGCATCTCATTAGCGACCGTGTGACGTCGAGGTCGACCAATCGTACGGCGGGTTCCTGGCGCGTGCCGTCCTACAGTTGAGTGTCGAGTGACTCGACGATTGACCAATCCTACGCTTCGGTGACCTGACCGGTCGACCAATCGGTGCGTGTGTGGGCGGGCCTTATCCTTCTGAACCGAGGTGAGTGGCTGCCATCTTGCTTCCATTCTTTTTCCTGCTTTCTGCGTCTTTCTTTTCAAATATACATTTCCAGCAAAATAAAATTGAATTTATTAAATTGTTTTAAAAAAAACTTCATTCATTTGTAAATATTTTTTCTAAACTGAACATTCTTTTTCCTACCTTTTCCCGTTTTTTTGTTAGGCCTGAAAGCCTGGGACTTTCTTGCCCAGCCAGGCCCGAGCTAGGGCTTCTGCTAAGCTCCTCATCCCCCCCCGCCGTCACGTTACCCGGGGCAACGGCCTCAGCCACGAGGGTCAGGGTGCGCGCGCAGCAGGAGCAGGTGAGACACGGCGTCGGATCTCGGCCTTGGTGAGCGGGAAGGGTTACCCCGGCAACCAGAGCCGCAATCGGCGGAATTCAAGCCGGCTCGGCCGGGGGGGGGGGGCGAGGCGGCTGGTGCTTGGAGAGCGGGGCTCTCGGCCGGGGGGGGGGCGGGGCTCGGAGAGCGTGGCTCTCGGCCGGGGGGGGGGGGGGGGGCGGGGCTCTCGACAGTGCGGGGCGGGGCGGCAGGGTTACCCCGGCAACCAGAGCCGCAATCGGCGGAATTCAAGCCGGCTCGGCCGGCGGGGCTCGGAGAGCGGGGCGAGGCGGCTGGTGTTTGGAGAGCGGTGCTCTCGGCCGGGGGGGGGGGGCGGCGGGGCTCTCGGGAGGGCGGGGCCATGTCAGTGCGTGGGGCGGCACGGAGCTCCGTGGAGACATCGCCGGCGCTGGGCTCGGGTGCTTTGTGGCCTGCGGACGAACAGCGGCTGCGGACCTCCAGCTGACCGGGGCGCTGGACTCGGCTGGGCCATGTCTTTGCCTCACGGCCAACGGCATCAGGGTGACAGCCGAGTGAGCGCGTTCATCCAGGTGCCGAGGCCCGGGCCCCGGGGCGGAAAGAGGGATTGGAGCGGGGGATGAGGGCTCGGGCAGTGGAGAGGGAGAGGGAGGGAGGAGGAGGTGGTGAGAGGGAGGAGGAGGAGGGAGGAGGGTAGGGAGGTGCTGAGAGGGAGGAGGGGGTAGGGAGGTGCTGAGAGGGAGGAGGGGGTGGGGAGGTGCTGAGAGGGAGGAGGGGGTAGGGAGGTGCTGAGAGGGAGGAGGGGGTAGGGAGGTGGTGAGAGGGAGGAGAGAGAGGAAGGGAGGAGAGAGAGGGGAGGAGGGGAGGGGAGGGAGGAGAGAGAGAGGGGTGGGGGAGGAGAGAGAGAGAGGGTGGGGGAGGAGAGAGGGGGTGGGGGAGGAGGGAGGGTGGGGGAGGAGAGAGAGGGTGGGGGAGGAGGGAGGGTGGGGGAGGAGAGAGAGAGAGGGTGGGGAGGAGAGAGAGAGAGGGTGGGGGAGGAGAGAGAGAGAGAGAGAGGGTGGGGGAGGAGAGAGAGGGTGGGGGAGGAGAGAGGGTGGGGGAGGAGAGAGAGAGAGGGTGGGGGAGGAGAGAGAGAGAGGGTGGGGGAGGAGAGAGAGAGAGGGTGGGGAGGAGAGAGAGAGAGAGGGTGGGGGAGGAGGGAGGGTGGGGGAGGAGAGAGAGAGAGAGAGAGGGGGGGTGGGGGAGGAGAAAGAGAGATGGTGGGGGAGGAGAGAGAGGGTGGGGGAGGAGAGAGAGAGAGGGTGGGGGAGGAGAGAGAGAGAGGGTGGGGGAGGAGAGAGAGAGAGGGTGGGGGAGGAGAGAGAGAGAGAGGGTGGGGGAGGAGAGAGAGAGGGTGGGGGAGGAGAGAGAGAGGGTGGGGGAGGAGAGAGAGAGAGAGGGTGGGGGAGGAGAGAGAGAGGGTGGGGGAGGGGAGAGAGAGAGAGTGGGGGAGGGGAGAGAGAGAGGGGGTGGGGAGGAGAGAGAGAGGGAGGGTGGGGGAGGAGAGGGAGAGGGTGGGAGGGGAGAGAGAGAGAGAGAGAGAGAGGGGGTGGGGGAGGAGAGAGAGAGGGTGGGAGGGGAGAGAGAGAGAGAGAGAGAGAGGGTGGGGGAGGAGAGAGAGAGAGGGTGGGGGAGGAGAGAGAGAGAGGGTGGGGGAGGAGAGAGAGAGAGAGAGGGTGGGAGGGGAGAGAGAGAGAGAGAGAGAGAGGGTGGGGGAGGAGAGAGAGAGAGGGTGGGGGAGGAGAGAGAGAGAGAGGGTGGGGGAGGAGAGAGAGAGAGGGTGGGGAGGAGAGAGAGAGAGAGGGTGGGGGAGGAGAGAGAGAGAGAGGGTGGGGGAGGAGAGAGAGGGAGAGGGTGGGGGAGGAGAGAGAGGGAGAGGGTGGGGGAGGAGAGAGAGAGAGGGTGGGGGAGGAGAGAGAGAGAGGGTGGGGGAGGAGAGGGTGGGGGAGGAGAGAGAGAGGGTGGGGAGGAGAGAGAGAGGGTGGGGGAGGAGAGAGAGAGAGAGGGTGGGGGAGGAGAGAGAGAGGGTGGGGGAGGAGAGAGAGAGAGAGAGGGTGGGGGAGGAGAGAGAGAGGGTGGGAGGGGAGAGAGAGAGAGGGTGGGAGGGGAGAGAGAGAGAGAGAGAGAGAGAGAGAGGGTGGGGGAGGAGAGAGAGGGAGGGTGGGGGAGGAGAGAGAGAGGGAGGAGAGAGAGAGAGAGGGTGGGGGAGGGGAGAGAGAGAGAGTGGGGGAGGGGAGTGAGAGGGTGGGGGAGGAGAGAGAGGGTGGGGGAGGAGAGAGAGGGTGGGGGAGGAGAGAGAGAGAGAGGGTGGGAGGGGAGAGAGAGAGAGAGAGAGAGAGAGAGTGTCGGTTATTTCCCTGACATCTGGAACAAAGGACTCATAATACCCATGTACAAAAGTGGGGACAAAATCGACCCAAACAACTATCGAGGCATCTGTGTAAACAGTAACCTGGGGAAGGTATTCTGTAGCATCATAAAGAAAAGACTTATAAACTTCCTTGAGGAGCACAATGTCTTGAGTAAAAGCCAAATTGGATTCCTGCCAAACTATAGAACATCCGATCATATCTTCACCCTACAGACCCTAATTGACAAACACGTTCACCATAACAAAAGCAAAATCTACGCATGCTTTGTAGATTTCCAGAAGGCTTTCGACTCCATCTGGCATGACGGTTTATTCCTGAAACTTATCGAAAGCGGGGTAGGAGGGAAAACATATGATGTAATTAAATCAATGTATACAAACAATAAATGTGCAGTTAAAATTGGAGACAAACAAACAAAATACTTCCCACAGGGGCGGGGGGTGACGCAGGGCTCGCCAATCTCACCGACACTCTTTAATATTTACATTAATGGATTGGCAAAACTACTTGAACAATCTACAGCACCTGGCCTCACCCTATATGAATCCAAGGTTAAATTCCTCCTCTATGCAGACGACCTGGTTCTGCTGTCACCAACTAAGGAGGGTCTACAGCAGAACCTGGACCTGCTGGAGTCGTACTGCCAGACTTGGGCCCTGACAATAAATCCCCAAAAAACCAAAGTCCTTGTGTTCCAGAAAAGATCCAAACATCAGGGACCCAAAATAAATTTCACAGTAGGAACAACCAAAATTGAACAAACCACTCACTACACATACTTGGGCTTAAAAATCAGTTCTACGGGAAACTTCAAACTGGCTGTGAATGAACTGAAAGAGAAAGCAAGAAGGGCTTTCTATGCCATCAAAAAATCAATCCAAATAGAAATCCCAATTAGCATTTGGCTCAAAATTTTCAAATCAGTAATTGAACCAATTACACTCTATGGCAGTGAGGTATGGGGACCGCTAACACAACAAGAATTTGCAAAATGGGACAAACACCCAATTGAGATCCTACATGCAGAATTCTGTAAAAGTATCCTCCGGACTCAAAGGAAAACAGTAAACAATGCATGCAGGGCGGAACTAGGCCAACATCCATTAATAATCACTATCCAAAAAAGAGCCACCAAATTTTGGAAACACCTACAAATGAGCAACCCCCAATGCTATCACTACGACGCCCTGAAATTCCAAGAGCTGACCATAAAGAAAAAAATACCCTCAGTCAACTAGTCCTGGGACTCAGTGAAGTAACTACTAACAATACTAACAATAACCAGTCCCAGGACAGTGACAGGGTAACACAAAGAATTCGACCCAACACAATCGTCGCTAAGCAAAAGGAAAAATATCTGACATATTGGGCAGAAACAACAAAAACCCAAAGCAAACTCAATTGCTACTTGGCCCTAAACAGACAATACAACATAGCTGATTACCTGGCCATGGTAAAGGATAACAAACTGAGAAGAACCTTGACAAGGTACAGACTTAGCGAACATAGCCTAGCGATCGAAAAAGGCAGACACAGGCAAACCAGGCTGCCAAGAGAAGACAGGATATGCTCTCACTGCAGTCTGGAGTAGTTGAGACAGAGATGCACTTCCTCACAGCCTGTGGAAAATATCAGGACATCAGGGAGAATTTCTACCAAAAATTCTCCCAAATATGCCCTGAATTCAGAAATCTGAATGACAACCAAAAACTCCCTTTCCTACTGGGGGAGGAGAGAAGCTGTGTAACACTGGCGGCACACTATGTTACAGCTTGCCATGAACAGAGGGACAACCAGTAAACTAAGACAAGAATATATGCAAACAAGGCGAATGTATATTTATAAACTGTATGAATAGAACCGCGTTTATGTGTTCAACCATAAATGTATTTTGATGCTTTGGCAACATAAGATGTACCTTATCATGCCAATAAAGTGATTTGAATTGTGAATTGAGAGAGAGGGTGGGGGAGGAGAGAGAGGGAGGGTGGGGGAGGAGAGAGAGAGAGGGTGGGGGAGGGGAGAGAGAGAGAGAGGGTGGGGGAGGAGAGAGGGTGGGAGGGGAGAGAGAGCGAGAGAGAGAGAGGGTGGGGGAGGAGAGAGAGGGAGGGTGGGGAGGAGAGAGAGAGAGAGTGGGGGAGGGGAGAGAGAGAGAGGGTGGGGGAGGAGAGAGGGTGGGGGAGGAGAGAGGGTGGGGGAGGAGAGAGAGGGAGGGTGGGGGAGGAGAGAGAGAGGGTGGGGGAGGAGAGAGAGGGTGGGGGAGGAGAGAGGGTGGGGGAGGAGAGAGAGAGGGTGGGGGAGGAGAGAGAGAGGGTGGGGGAGGAGAGAGGGTGGGGGAGGAGAGAGAGAGGGTGGGGGAGGAGAGAGAGGGTGGGGGAGGAGAGAGAGAGACGGTGGGGGAGGAGAGAGACGGTGGGGGACGAGAGAGAGAGAGAGGGGGTG